>NC_057803.1:576871181-577598824 GCF_018294505.1 Triticum aestivum | reverse complement strand
ACTCCGTTATCTTGCACGATACGTATTTTGGTCAATAAAAATTCACTATATATTCTCTCGAAGGTTTTGACTCCTGTATCACGCAAATATTCTCTGTTCTTGATTCGAGCTGTTTTCTGACAGATATAGATTATCATGACATCCCCAAGTGCTTCCAAGGACAAGTTCTTCGAGAAGGTCATCAACCCTTACCTCGCGGAGGTGCTGCGACACCCTCAAACCATTGAGATGCGTGATGGGTTGCTGCACATCCGCGATGCTGAGGGACCAAAGGGAACCGGAAGCGTGGAGACGAGACTCGAAGCAATGGAGCACCAAGTTTTCAAGTGCCAGGGGATGGTGGGGCGTGGAATCAACGCTAGCCACACAATGCTCGCGGAGTTCACTAAAAACTACAAGCCGGATGCCAAGAACACCGAGGAGGCCATCTTCAAGCTACATGAGAAGATCGAGCACCTCCAAGCCCAAATCTATGACCTGCAAAACCAAAACTGTGAGTATGAATATAGATTCAAAAGAATGAGTTTGGCTGTAGATTTGAGGATTCCGGAGACTCGATCATCCTTCTATGATGGTGAACCTATGCCTTGGAAGATGGATGACAATCCCGCATCATCAACAACACCTCCACCTTCTTCACCAACCAAAGAGATATAATCACTTGGGTATGGGCACTCCCCTTGGCAACCGCCAAGCTTGGGGGAGGTGCCCCGGTATCGTATCACAATCACAACTCCTATCTTTACTGTTTTCCTTAGTTCGATCCTATTAGTAGTATTTTGATCTAGTAGAATAAAGTTTATGGCATGATCTAGTTTTGAGTTTTGCCTTATGATCTCTCTTTGTAATTGAGTCTGTGAGCTATATAATAAAGATTAGTGTTGAGTCAAGGGCTTGATTTTCTTGCTATGATCTTGGGTGAATAAAATAAAAGAGAAAAAGAAACAAAAGAAACAAAAGTTCATATTGATATTATTGATAGTAATGATTTCACATGGAAAGAGTGTGAAGATTAAAAGTTGTTCGGAGTTGGCAGACATAGCTTTGATCATCGTTGCAATTAATAGGAAGTAATAAGGAAAGAGAGGTTTCACATAAAAATACACTATTATTGACATATTTTATGATTGGGAGCACTCATCAAAATATGACATGCTAAAGAGTTGATGTTGTACAAGGAAGACAACGTAATGGGTTATGTTTTCTTATATCTGAGATAAAGTATGTTGTCATGGATCATCCAACATGTTGAGCTTGCCTTTCCCCCTCATGCTAGACAAATTCTCAGCACCAAGTAGAGATACAACTTGTGCTTCCAAATACCCTTAAACCAGTTTTGCCATAAGAGTCCACCATACCTACCTATGGATTGAATAAGATCCTTCAAGTAAGTTGTCATCGGTGCAAAGCAATAAAAATTGCTCTAAATATGTATGATTAGTGTGGGAGAAATAAGCTTTATACGATCTTGTGATGTGGAAATAATAAAAGCGATGGACTGCATAATAAAGGTTCATATCACAAGGGGCAATATAAAGTGACGTTCTTTCGCATTAAGATTTTGTGCATCCAACCATAAAAGCGCATGGCAACCTCTGCTTCCCTCTGCAAAGGGCCTATATTTTATTATTATCTTCTACCTTATGCAAGAGTCATGGTGATCTTCACCTTTCCTTTTTCATTTTATCCTTTGGCAAGCCCAGCATGTTGGAAAGAACCTGATATATATCTAATTGGATGTAGGGGGGCATGAGTTATTATTGTTGACATTACCCTCGAGGTAAAAGGTTGTGGGGTGAAACTATAAGCCCCTATCTTTCTTTGTGTCTGAATAAAACTCCATAACCACAAATATTGCGTGATGTTAGCAGTTATGAAGGACTAGATGATAGTTGAGTATGTGGACTTGTTTTTTAGCTCTGACATACACTCTTTCTGATGTTATGATAAATTGTAATTGCTTCAATGACTGAGGTTATAGTTTGTTGGTTCTCAATAAGGTTTCTGATTCATACTTTTGCATTGTGAATAGATCATCACTTGAACATAAGTAATCATATGAGAATATCTATATGTGTTGCTATTAAGAGAATAATCATGATGCCTGCATGTCTGTATTTTATTTTTATCGATGCCTGTACCTCTAAACATGGGGACATATTTATTGTTATCGGCTTTCGCTTGAGGACAAATGAGGTCTAAGCTTGGGGGAGTTGATACGTCCATTTTGCATCATGCTTTTATATCGATGTTTATTGCATTATGGGCTGTTATTTCACATTATGTCACAATACTTATGGCTATTCTCTCTTATTTTACAAGGTTTACATAAGGAGGGAGAATGGCAGCAGCTGGAATTCTGGGCTGGAAAAGGAGCAAATATTAGAGACCTATTCTGCACAACTCCAAAAGTCCTGAAACTCCACGGAATACCTTATAATAAATAATGAAAAATCCTCGCCAAAGATGAAGACCAAGGGGCCCACACCCTATCCACGAGGGTGCCCCCCCTAGGGCGCGCCCCCTACCTCGTGGGCCCCCTGGTGGCTCTCCGATGACCATCTTCTGCTATATGAAGTCTTTCGTCGAGGAAAATAAAAGACGAAGCAACCTTTCAGGACGAAACTCCGCCGCCACGAGGCGGAACCTTGGCGGAACCAATCTAGGGCTCCAGCAGAGCTGTTCTACCGGGGAAACTTCCCTCCCGAAGGGGGAAATCATCGCCATCGTCATCACCAATGCTCCTCTCATCGGGAGAGGACAATCTCCATCAACATCTTCATCAGCACCATCTCATCTCAAAACCCTAGTTCATCTCTTGTATCCAATTCTTGTCTCCAAGTCCGGGATTGGTGCTAGTAGGTTGCTAGTAGTGTTAATTACTCCTTGTAGTTGATGCTAGTTGGTTTAATTGGTGGAAGATCATATGTTCAGATCCTTTATGCATATTATTACCCCTCTGATTATGAACATGAATATGCTTTGTGAGTAGTTACGTTTGTTCCCGAGGACAAGGGAGAAGTCTTGCTATTAGTAGTCATGTGAATTTGGTATTCGTTCGATATTTTGATGAGATGTATGTTGTCTAGCCTCTAGTGGTGTTATGTGAATGTCGACTACATAACACTTCACCATTATTTGGGCCTAGAGGAAGGCATTGGGAAGTAATAAGTAGATGATGGGTTGCTAGAGTGACAGAAGCTTAAACCCTAGTTTATGCGTTGCTTCGTAAGGGGCTGATTTGGATCCATATGTTTCATGCTATGGTTAGGTTTACCTTAATACTTTTGTTGTAGTTGCGGATGCTTGCAATAGAGGTTAATCATAAGTGGGATGCTTGTTCAAGTAAGAACAGCACCCAAGCACCGGTCCACTCACATGTCAAATTATCAAAGTACCGAACACGAATCATATGAACGTGATGAAAACTAGCTTGAAGATATTCCCATGTGTCCTCGGGAGCGCTTTTCCTTATATAAGAGTTTGTCCAGGCTTGTCCTTTGCCACAAAAAGGATTGGGCCACCTTGCTGCACTTTATTTACTTTTGTTACTTGTTGCTCGTTACAAATTATCTTATTACAAAACTATCTGTTACCACTTATTTCAGTACTTGAAGAGAATACCTTGCTGAAAACCGCTTATCATTTCCTTTTGCTCCTCGTTGGGTTCGACACTTTTACTTATCGAAAGGACTATGATAGATCCCCTATACTTGTGGGTCATCAGTTACTCCTTGTAGTTGATGCTAGTTGGTTTACTTGCTGGACGATCATATGTTCAGATCCTATATGCACATTAATACCCCTCTGATTATGAACATGAATATGCTTTGTGAGTAGTTACGTTTGTTCCTGATGACAAGGGAGAAGTCTTGCTATTATTAGTCATGTGAATTTGGTATTCATTCGATATTTTGATGAGATGTATGTTGTCTCTCCTCTAGTGGTGTTATGTGAACGTCGACTACATGACACTTCACCATTATTTGGGCCTAGAGGAAGGCATTGGAAAGTAATAAGTAGATGATGGGTTGCTAGAGTGATAGAAGCTTAAACCCTAGTTTATGCGTTGCTTCGTAAGGGGCTGATTTGGATCCATATGTTTCATGCTATGGTTAGGTCTACCTTAATACTTCTATTGTAGTTGCGGATGCTTGCAATGGGGGTTAATCATAAGTGGGATGTTTGTCCAAGTAAGGGCAGCACCCAAGCACCGGTCCACCCATATATCAAATTATCAAAGTACCGAACGCGAATCATATGAACGTGATGAAAACTTGCTTGACGATAATCCCCATCTGTCCTCGAGAGCGCTTTATTCTATATAATAGTTTGTCCAGGCTTGTCCTTTGCTACAAAAAGGATTGGGCCACCTTGCTGCACTTTATTTACTTTTGTTACTTGTTACTCGTTACGAATTACCTTATCACAAAACTATCTATTACCTATAAATTCAGTGCTTGCAGAGAATACCTTGCTAAAAACCGCTTATCATTTCCTTCTGCTCCTCATTGGGTTCGACACTTACTTATCGAAAGGACTATGATAGATCCCCTATACTTGTGGGTCATCAAGACTCTTTTCTAACGCCGTTGTCGGGGAGTGAAGCGCCTTTGGTAGGTGGAATTTGGTAAGGAAAAATTTATATAGTGTGCTGAAATTTACTGTCACTTATTACTATGGAAATTAATCCTATGAGGGGCTTGTTCGGGGTATCTTCACCTCGACCAGTAGAGCAAAGAGTTGCTCCTTAGCCTACTGAACCTACTGAAAATGAAAATTTCTACTTTGAAATTCCTTCGGGTATGATAGAAAAACTGCTAGCTAATCCTTTTTCAGGAGATGGAACATTACATCCTGATGAGCACCTAATATATGTGGATGAAGTTTGGGGATTATTTAAGCTTGTAGGTATGCCGATGATGTTATCAAGAAGAAGGTCTTCCCTTTATCTTTGGAGGGAGATGCATTGACATGGTATAGGCTATGTGATGATATGGGATCATGGAACTAGAAACGATTGAAATTGGAATTTCGTCAGAAGTTTTATCCTATGCATCTTGTTCATCGTGATCGTAATTATATATATAATTTTTGGCCTCGCGAAGGATAAAGCATCGCTCAAGCTTGGGGGAGGCTTAAATCAATGTTATATTCATGCCACGATCATGAGCTCTCAAGAGAAATGATTATCCAAAAAAATTATGCTCGGCTTTCTGATAACAATCGCACCATGCTCGATACTTCTTGTGCTGGCTCTTTTATGATGAAGAATATTGACTTCAAATGGGATTTATTGGAAAGAATTAAACGCAACTCTGAAGATTGGGATCTCGACGAAGGTAAGGAGTCAGGTATGACACCTAAGTTTGATTGTGTTAAATATTTTATGGATATCAATGTTTTCATAAATTTAGCACTAAATACGGACTTGACTCTGAGATAGTAGCTTCTTTCTGTGAATCTTTTGCTACTCATGTTGATCTCCCTAAGGAGAAGTGGTTTAAATATCATCCTCCCATAGAAGTAAAAGTAGCTGCACCTATTAAAGTTGAAGAAAAGACTATCACTTATAATGATCCTATTATTCCTACTGCTTATGTTGAGAAACCACCTTTTCCTGTTAGGATAAAAGATCATGCTAAAGCTTCATCTGTGGTTCGTAAAAGCAATATTAGAACCTATACACCTCCTGAGCAAGTTAACGTTGAACCTAATATTGCTATTGTTAAGGATCTCTTGGCTGATAATATTGATGGGCATGTTATTTATTTCTGTGATGAAATTGCTAGAATTGCTAAACCTTGTGCTAAAGATAAACATAGACCTGTGGTAGGCATGCCTGTTATTTCTATTAAAATAGGAGATCATTGTTATCATGGCTTGTACAATATGGGTGCTAGTGCTAGTGCAATACCTATTGACTTATACAAAGAAATTATGCATGATATTGCTCCTGCTGAGTTAGAAGATATTGATGTCACAATTAAACTTGCCAATAGAGATACTATTTCACCAATTGGGATTGTTAGAGATGTTGAAGTCTTGTGTGGGAAAACTAAATATCCTGCTGATTTTCTTGTTCTTGGTTCCCCACAAGATAGATTTTGTCCCATTATATTTGGTAGACCCTTCTTAAACATTGTTAATGCTAGGACATACTGCGAAAAGGATGTTGTTACTATTGGTTTAGGTGATATGTCTCATGAGTTCAACTTTTCTAAATTTCGTAGACAACACCGTGAAGAGGAATTGCCTAGTAAAGATGAAATTATTGGTCTTGCTTCTATTGTCGTACCCCCTAGTGATCCTTTAGAACAATATTTGCTAGACCATGAAAATGATATGTTTATGAATGAAAGAAGGGAAATAGATGAACTGTTCTTTAAACAGGGACCTATTCTAAAACACAACTTGCCTGTTGAAATCTTAGGGGATCCTCCTCCACCCAAGGGTGATCCCGTTTTCGAGCTTAAACCATTGCCTGATACTCTTAAATACGCTTATCTTGATGAAAAGAAGATATATCTTGTTATTATTAGTGCTAACCTTTCAGAGAGGGAGGAAGAAACATTATTGAAAACTCTGAAGACGCACCGTGCTGCTATTGGATATACTCCTGATGATCTTAAGGGCATTAGTCCCACTCTATGTCAACACAAAATAAATTTGGAAAAAGATGCCAAACCAGTTATTGATCACCAACGATGACTGAATCCTAAGATGAAAGAAGTGGTAAGAAAAGAAATACTAAAGCTCCTTGAGGCAGGTATAATTTATCCCGTTGCTGATAGTCAGTGGGTAAGTCCTATCCATTGTGTTCCTAAGAAGGGAGGTATTACTGTCGTTCCTAATGATAAAGATGAATTGATTCCGCAAAGAATTATTACAGGTTATAGGATGGTAATTGATTTCCGCAAATTAAATAAGGCTACTAAAAAAGATCATTACCCCTTACCTTTCATTGATCAAATGCTAGAAAGATTATCCAAACATACACATTTTTGCTTTCTAGATGGTTATTCTGGTTTCTCTCAAATACCTGTATTAGCCGATGATCAATCTAAGACCACTTTTACTTGCCTTTTTGGTACTTTTGTTCATAGACGTGTGCCTTTTGGTTTATGTAATGCACCTGCTACCTTTCAAAGATGCATGATGGCTATATTTTCTGATTTTTGTGAAAAGATATGTGAGGTATTCATGGATGATATCTCCATTTATGGATCATCTTTTGATGATTGCTTAAGTAAGCTTGATCGAGTTTTGCAGAGATGTGAAGAAACTAACCTTGTCTTGAATTGGGAGAAATGCCACTTTATGGTTAATGAAGGTATTGTCTTGGGGCACAAAATTTCTGAAAGCGACATTGAAGTTGATAAAGCAAAAGTTGATGCTATTGAAAAGATGCCGTGTCCCAAGGACATCAAAGGTATAAGAAGTTTCCTTGGTCATGCCAGTTTTTATAGGAGGTTCATTAAGGACTTCTCAAAAATTTCTTAGCCTCTAACTAATTTATTACAAAAAGATACAATGTTCGTCTTTGATAATGATTGTGTAGAGGCATTTGAAATACTTAAGAAAGCATTGATCTCTGCACCTATTGTTGAGCCACCTGATTGGAATATACCTTTTGAAATTATGTGTGATGCTAGTGATTATGTTGTGGGTGCTGTTCTAGGGCAAAGAGTTGATAAGAAATTAAATGTTATTCAATATGCTAGTAAAACTCTAGACAATGCCCAGAGAAATTATGCTACAACCGAAAAAGAATTCTTAGCAGTTGTATTTGCTTGTGATAAGTTCAGACCTTATATTGTTGATTCTAAAGTAACTATTCACACAGATCATACTGCTATTAAATATCTTATGGAAAAGAAAGATGCTAAACCTAGACTTATTAGATGGGTTTTCTTGCTACAAGAATTTGATTTGCATATTATTGATAGAAAGGGAGTTGAGAACCCCGTTGCGGATAACTTGTCTAGGTTGGAAAATGTTCTTGATGGCCCACTACCTATTGATGATAGCTTTCCTAATGAACAATTAAATGTCATAAATGCTTCTCACACTACTCCATGGTATGCTGATTATGCTAATTACATTGTTGCTAAGTTTATACCACCTAGTTTCACATACCAGCAAAAGAAAAAGTTTTTCTATGATTTACGACATTACTTCTGGGATGACCCACACCTTTATAAAGAAGGAGTAGATGGTGTTATTAGACGTTGTGTACCTGAGCATGAATACGAACAGATCCTACGCAAGTGTCACTCTGAAGCTTATGGAGGACACCACGCTGGAGATAGAACTGCACATAAGGTATTGCAATCCGGTTTTTATTGGCCTACTCTCTTCAAGGATGCCCGTAAGTTTGTTGTATCTTGTAATGAATGTCAAAGAATTGATAATATTAGTAGACGTCAAGAAATGCCTACGAATTATTCACTTGTTATTGGACCATTTGATGTTTGGGGCTTTGATTATATGGGACCGTTTCCTGCCTCTAATGGATATAAACATATTTTAGTTGTTGTTGATTACGTTACTAAGTGGGTAGAAGCTATTCCAACTAGTAGTGCTGATCATAACACCTCTATTAAGATGCTTAAAGAAATTATTTTTCCGAGGTTTGGAGTCCCTAGATACTTAATAACTGATGGTGGTTCACATTTTATTCATGGTGCTTTCCGTAAAATGCTTGCTAAGTATGGTGTTAATCATAGAATTGCATCTCCTTATCACCCACAGTCTAGTGGTCAAGTAGAATTGAGTAATAGAGAACTCAAATTAATTTTGCAAAAGACTGTTAATAGATCTAGAAAGAATTGGTCCAACAAACTTGATGATGCATTATGGGCCTATAGAACTACATACAAAAATCCTATGGGTATGTCTCCGTATAAAATGGTTTATGGAAAAGCATGTCACTTACCTCTCGAACTAGAACATAAGGCTTATTGGGCTATTAAAGAGCTCAATTATGATTTCAAACTTACCGGTGAGAAGAGGTTATTTGACATTAGCTCACTTGATGAATGGAGAACCCAAGCCTATGAGAATGCCAAATTATTTAAAGAAAAAGTTAAAAGATGGTATGACAAAAGAATACAAAAGTGTGAGTTTAATGTAGATGATTATGTATTGCTATACAACTCTCGTTTAAGATTTTTTGTAGGAAAGCTTCTCTCTAAATGGGAAGGTCCTTACGTTATCGAGGAGGTCTATCGTTCCGGTGCCATAAAAATCAACAACTTCGAAGGCACAAATCCAAAGGTGGTGAACGGTCAAAGAATCAAACATTATATCTCAGGTAATCCTATAAATGTTGAAACCAATGTTATTGAAACCGTAACCCCGGATCAATACATAAGGGACACTTCCCGGAACGTTTCAGACTCCGAAAAGGAATAGGTACGTGGTACGGTAAGTAAACCGACTCCAAAACAGTTCTAATGGCAATTTTTCTTCGTTTTGGAATATTTAGAAAAATAGAAAAATAAGAAGCAGTCCGGGAAGGACACGAGGGCTCCACGAGGGTGGAGGGCGCGCCCCCCCTGCCTCATGGGCACCTCGTGTGCTCTCCGGACTCCGTTTTCTTCCACGTTACATATTTTGGTCGGTAAAAATTCATTATATAATCTCCCGGAGGTTTTGACTCCTGTATCACGCAAATATCTCTCGTCTTTGTTTCGAGCTGTTTTTCTGACAGATCTAGGTCATCATGTCGTCTTCATGTGCCCCCAAGGAAAAGTTCTTCGAGAAGGTCATCAACCCCTACCTCGTGGAGGTGCTGCAACACCCTCAAACCATTGAGATGCGTGAGGGGTTATTGCACATCCACGATGTTGAGGGACCAAGGAAGACTGGAAGCACGGAGGCAAGGCTTGAGGCATTGGAGCAACAAGTTTTCAAGTGTTAGGAGATGGTGGAGCGTGGACTCGACTCCAATCACATTATGATCACGGAGTTCACCAACAACCACAAGCTCGACGTCAAGGACATTGGGGAGGCCATCTTCAAGCTTCATGAGAAAATCGAGCACCTCCAAGCCCAGATCTATGACCTGCAAAATCAAAACTGTGAGTATTAATATAGATTCAAAAGGATGAGTTTGGCTGCAGATTTGAGGACTCAGGAGACTCGATCATCCTTCTATGATGGTGAGCCTATGCCTTGGAAGAGGGACGACAAGCCTACATCATCAACAACTCCAACTCCTTCACCGGCAAAAGAGATATAATCACATGGGTATGGACACTCCCCTTGGCAACTGCCAAGCTTGGGGGAGTGCCCCGATATCGTATCACCATCACTTTTATCTTTACCGTCTTTCTTAGTTCGATCCTTTTGATAATATTTTGATCTAGTAGAATAAAAGTTTTTAGTATGATCTAGTTTTGAGTTTTGCTTTATGATCCCTCTATGTAATCGAGTCCGTGAGCTATATAATAAAGATTAGTGTTGAGTCAAGGGCTTGATGATTTTGCTATGATCTTGAGGGAATAAAATAAAAGAGAAAGAATAAAAAGAAATAAAAGAGATCATAAGGATCTTATGGAGAGTAATTATCTCACATATAAAGAGTATTATGAATAAAAGTTGTTGAGAGTTGACAAACATAGTTTTGGTCATAGTTGCAATTAATAGGAAGTAATAAAGAAAGAGAGGTCTTCACATATAAATATACTATCTTGGACATCTTTTATGATTGTGAGCACTCATTAAAATATTATATGCTAAAGAGTTGACGTTGGACAAGGAAGACAACGTAATGGGTTATGTTTTCTTACATCTAAGATAAATTATATTGCCATGGATCATCCAACATGGTTGAGCTTGCCTTTCCCCCTCATGCTAGCTAAACTCTTTGCACCATTGTGCTTCCAAGTACCCTTAAACCCAGTTTTGCCATGAGAGTCCACCATATCTACCTATGGATTGAGTAAGGTCCTTCAAGTAAGTTGTCACCGGGGCAAGCAATAAAAACTGCTCTCTAAATATGTATGACTTATTAGTGTGGGAGAAAATAAGCTTTATACGATCTTGTGATGTGGAAGAAATAAAAGCGACGGACTGCATAATAAAGGTCCATATTGAAAGTGGCAATATAAAGTGACGTTCTTTCGCATTAAGATTTTGTGCATCCAACCATAAAAGTGCATGAAAACCTCTGTTTCCCTCTGCGAAGGGCCTGTCTTTTACTTGTATCTCCTACCTTACATAAGAGTCATGGTGATCCTCACCTTTCCTTTTTACATTTTATCTTTTGGCAAGCACAATATGTTGGAAAGATCCTGGTATATATGGCTAATTGGATTTGAGTTTTCATGAACTATTATTGTTGACATTACCCTTGAGGTAAAATGTTGGGAGGCAAAACTATAAGCCCCTATCTTTCTCTGTGTCCGATTAAAACTCCATACCCATAAGTATTGCGCGAGTGTTGGTAATTGTGAAAGACTATATGATAGTTGAGTATGTGGACTTGCTGAAAAGCTCTTATATTGACTCTTTCCTATGTTATGATAAATTGCAATTGCTCCAATGACTGAGATTATAGTTTGTTAGTTTTCAATGAAGTTTATGATTCATACTTGAAATTGTGATTGAATTATTACTCTAGCATAAGAGATCATATGAAAATAATTATATAAGTTGTTGTTCTAAGAATGATCATGATGCCCTCATGTCTGTATTTTATTTTTATCGACACCTCTTTCTATAAACATGTGGACATATTTTTCGATTTCGGATTTTGCTTGAGGACAAGCGAGGTCTAAGCTTGGGGGAGTTGATACGTCCATTTTGCATCACGCTTTTATATCGATATTTATTGCATTATGGGCTGTTATTACACATTATGTCACAATACTTATGCCTATTCTCTCTTATTTTACAAGGTTTACATAAAGAGGGAGAATGCCGGCAGCTGGGATTCTGGGCTGGAAAAGGAGCAAATATTATAGACCTATTCTGCACAGCTCCAAAAGTCCTGAAACTTCACGGAAGTTATTTTTAGAATATATAAAAAATACTGAGCGCAAGAAGAACCAGAGGGGGCCACTCACCAGCCACGAGGGTGGGGGGCGCGCCGCTGCCTCGTGGGCCCCCTGGTGGCCTTCCGATGCCCATCTTCTGCTATATGGAGTCTCTCGTGGAGAAAAAAATCATAAGCAAGCTTTTGGGATGAGACTCCGGTGCCACGAGGCGGAACCAATCTAGGGCTCCGGCGGAGCTGTTCTGCCAGGGAAACTTCCCTCCGGGAGGGGGAAATCATCACCATCGTCATCACCAACGATCCTCTCATCGGGAGGGGGTCAATCTCCATCAACATCTTCACCAACACCATCTCCTCTCAAACCCTAGTTCATCTCTTGTATCCAATTCTTGTCTCTAAGTCTGTGATTGGTACCTGTGGGTTGCTAGTAGTGTTGGTTACTCCTTGTAGTTGATGCTAGTTGGTTTACTTGGTGGAAGATCATATGTCCAGATCCTATATGCACATTAATACCCCTCTGATCATGAACATGAATATGCGTTGTGAGTAGTTATGTTTGTTCCTGAGGACATGAGAGAAGTCTTGCTATTAGTAGTCATGTGAATTTGGTATTCGTTCGATATTTTGATGAGATGTATGTTGTCTCTCCTCTAGTGCTGTTATGTGAACGTCGACTACATGACACTTCACCATTATTTGGGCCTAGAGGAAGGCATTGGGAAGTAATAAGTAGATGATGGGTTGCTAGAGTGACAGAAGCTTAAACCCTAGTTTATGCGTTGCTTCGTAAGGGGCTGATTTGGATCCATATGTTTCATGCTATGGTTAGGTTTACCTTAATACTTCTGTTGTAGTTGTGGATGCTTGCAATGGGTGTTAATCATAAGTGGGATGTGTGTCCAAGTAAGGGCAGCACCCAAGCACCGGTCCACCCACATATCAAATTATCAAAGTACCGAACGCGAATCATATGAACGTGATGAAAACTAGCTTGACAATAATCCCCATGTGTCCTCGGGAGTGCTTTATTCTATATAAGAGTTTGTCCAGGCTTGTCCTTTGCTACAAAAAGGATTGGGCCACCTTGTTGCACTTTATTTACTTTTGTTACTTGTTACTCGTTACGAATTATCGTATCACAAAACTATATATTACCTATAATTTCAGTGCTTGCACAGAATACCTTGTTGAAAACCGCTTATCATTTCCTTCTGCTCCTCGTTGGGTTCGACACTCTTACTTATCGAAAGGACTACGATAGATCCCCTATACTTGTGGGTCATCATCATGATAAATGGAACAGTGGAAAGTTGCATGGCAATATATCTCGAAATGGCTATGGAAATGCCATAATAGGTAGGTATGGTGGCTGTTTTGAGGAAGATATAAGGAGGTTTATGTGTGACAGAGCGTATCATATCACGGGGTTTGGATGCACCAGCAAAGTTTGCACCAACTCTCAAGGTGAGAAAGGGCAGTGCATGGTACCGAAGAGGCTAGCAATGATGGAAGGGTGAGAGTGTGTATAATCCATGGACTCAACATTAGTTATAAAGAACTCACATACTTATTGCAAAAATCTACAAGTCATTAAAAACCAAGCATTACGCGCATGCTCCTAGGGGGATAGATTGGTAGGAAAAGACCATCGCTCGTCCCCGACCGCCACTCATAAGGAAGACAATCAAAAAAACACCTCATGTTTCAAATTTGTTACACAACGGTCACCATGCGTGCATGCTATGGGACTTGCAAACTTCAACGCAAGTATTTCTCAAATTCACAACTACTCAACAAGCACACTCTAATATTACCACATTTATATCTCAAAACAATTATCAAGTATCAAACTTCTCCTAGTACTCAATGCACTTTTTCTGGAAGTTTTTATTATACCGATCTTGGATGCCTATCATATTAGGCCTAAATTCATAACAAAAGCAAATTACCATGCTATTCTAAGGGACTCTCAAAATAATATAAGTGAAGCATGAGAGATCAATAAAAAATAAGACCACCACCGTGCTCTAAAAGATATAAGCGAAGCATTAGAGCAAAATTATCTATCTCAAAAGATATAAGTGAAACACATAGAGTATTCTAATAAATTCCGATTCATGTGTGTCTCTCCCTAAAGGTGTGTACAGCAAGGAAGATTGTGGTAAACTAAAAATCAAAGACTCAAATCATACAAGACGCTCCAAGCAAAACACATATCATGTGGTGAATAAAAATATAGCTCCAAGTAAAGTTACCGATGGACGAAGATGAAAGAGGGGATGCCTTCCGGGGCATCCCCAAGCTTAGGCTTTTGGTTGTCCTTGTATTTTACCTTGGGGTGCCTTGGGCATCCCCAAGATTAGGCTCTTGCCACTCCTTGTTCCATAATCCATCAAATCTTTACCCAAAACGTGAAAACTTCACAACACAAAACTTAAAAGAGAATCTCGTGAGCTCTGTTAGTAAAAGAAAACAAACCACCACTTCAAGGTACTGTAATGAACTCATTATTTATTTATATTGGTTTTAAACCTAATGTATTCCAACTTTTCTATGGTTCATAAACTCTATTACTAACCATAGATTCATCAAAATAAGCAAACAACACACGAAAAACAGAATCTGTCAAAAACAAAACAGTCTGTAGTAATCTATAGGTTTCGAATACTTCTGGAACCCCAAAAATTCTAAAATAATTTCTGGACGTGATTAATTTATCTATTAATAATCTGCAAAAATAATTAACTAAATACCACTCTTCAGTAAAAAAATGGCAGCAAATCTCGTGAGCGCTTAAGTTTCTGTTTTTTACAGCAAGATCGCAAAGACTTTCCCCAAGTCTTCCCAAAGGTTCTACTTGGCACAAACACTAATTAAAAGCACAAAACCATATCTAAACAGAGGCTAGATGAATTATTTATTACTAAACAGAATCAAAAAGCAAGAAACAAAAATAAAATTGGGTTGCCTCCCAACAAGCGCTATCGTTTAACGCCCCTAGCTAGGCATAAAAGCAAGGATAGATCTAGGTATTGTCATCTTTGGTTTTAATTTTCTTAGCGGAATCATGCTCGAATCCGGGAGTTCCTTACACTTCCCTTCATATTCAGAAATTTTTAGATCTAAAGAATCCAACCGCTTATTGCAAAGGGTAATTAACATATTCATGAGGTGAAGATTTCCGCTGACACTCTTGAGAGGTTCAAGAGATCTTTGTAAGATTTTCATTACTTTGCAAATCTTTTCAGAAAATTGTGTCTCTTCCTGGGTATTATGTGGCCCCTTTGGTGGAGGTAGTGTACCCACGATTCCCTCTAAGATTTCATGAGCAATACCGGGATCCATTTCAATAAAATTTCATTTGGCAACGCAATCCAAGAGTTGTCTATGGGACATATTTAGTCCAACATAAAAATTGCGAAGTAAAATTCTAAAATTCACCTCTAAGGTGCAATTACGATAATATTCCATCATCCTAAACCAAGCATCTTTTAAATTTTCTCCTTGTCTTTGTTTGAAGTGAAGAACTTCAAACTCGGGAAACAGAGGGACAGATAAAGCACTAGCCATAACGACGAAGCAAGAAACCCAGCACACAAGCAAACAAGAGGCAAACAAAAAGAGGCGAACGGAAAAGAGAAGGGGACGGAAAAAGAGGGCGAATAAAACGGTAAGGGTGAAGTGGGGGAGAGGAAAACGAGAGGCAAATGGCAAATAATGTAATGCGAGGGATAAGAGTTTATGATGGGTTCTTGGTATGTCTTGACTTGTGCGTAGACTCCCCGGCAACGGCGCCAGAAATCCTTCTTGCTACCTCTTTAGCACTGTGGTGGTTTTCCCTTGAAGAGGAAAGGGTGATGCAGCAAAGTAGCGTAAGTATTTCCCTCAGTTTTTGAGAACCAAGGTATCAATCCAGTAGGAGGCCACACGCAAGTCCCTCGTACCTACACAAACAAATAAGAACCTCGCAACCAATGCGATAAAGGGGTTGTGAATCCCTTCATGGTCACTTACGAGAGTGAGATCTGATAGAGATAAAAATAATAAGATAAATACTTTTGGTATTTTTATGATATAGATTGAAAGTAAAGATTTCAAAGTAAATAGATAGGAAACTTATATGATAAAAGATAGACCCAGGGTCCATAGGTTTCACTAGTGGCTTCTCTCAAGATAGCATAAGTGTTACGGTGGGTGAACAAATTACTGTCGAGCAATTGATAGAAAAGCGAATGATTATGAGAATATCTAGGCATGATCATCTATATAGGCATCATGTCCGTGACAAGTAGACCGACTCCTACCTGCATCTACTACTATTACTCCACACATCGACCGCTATCCAGCATGCATCTAGAGTATTAAGTTCATAAGAACAGAGTAACGCATTAGGTAAGATGACATGATTTAGAGGGATAAACTCAAGCAATATGATATAAACCCCATATTTTTATCCTTGATGGCAACAATACAATACGTGTCATTTCCCTTTCTGTCACTGGGATCGAGCACCGCAAGATTGAACCCAAAGGTAAGCACTTCTCCCATTGCAAGAAAGATAAATCTAGTAGGCCAAACCAAACTGATAATTCGAAGAGACTTGCAAAGATAAACCAATCATACATAAAAGATTTCAGAGAACAATCAAATATTGTTCATAGATAGACTTGATCATAAACCCATAATTCATCGGATCTCGACAAACACACCGCAAAAAGAGTTACATCGAATAGATCTCTAAGAAGATCGAGGAGAACTTTGTATTGAGATTCAAAGAGAGAGAAGAAGCCATCTAGCTAATAACTATGGAACCGAAGGTCTGAGGCAAACTACTCACACATCATCGGAGGGGCCATGGAGTTGATGTAGAGGCCCTCCGTGATCGATGCCCCCTCCGGCGGAGCTCCAGAAAAGGCCCCAAGATGGGATCTCTTGGGTACAAAAGGTTGTGGCGGTGGAAATAGGGTTTCGTGGTGCTCCTGGATGTTTTCGGGGTATATGAGTATATATAGGAGGAAGAAGTAGGTCGGTTGAGCCACGAGGGGCCCACGAGGGGGGAGGGCGCGCCCAGGGGGGTAGGCGCGCCCCCCTGCCTCGTGCACTCCTTGTTTGTTTATTGACATCCACTCCAAGTCCTCTGGATCACGTTTGTTCCAAAATCACGTTCCCGAAGGTTTCATTCCGTTTGGATTCCATTTGGTATTCCTTTTCTGCGAAACACTGAAATAGGCAAAAAACAGCAATTTGCACTGGGCCTTAGGTTAATAGGTTAGTCCCAAAAATAATATAAAAGTGTAAAATAAAGCCCATTAACATTCAAAACAGATAATATAATAGCATGGAGCAATCAAAAATTATAGATGCGTTGGAGACGTATCAAGCATCCCCAAGCTTAATTCCTGCTCATCCTCGAGTAGGTAAATGATAAAAACAGAATTTTTGATGTGGAATACTACCTAGCATAATTCTCAATGTAATTCTCTTTATTGTGTCATGAATATTCAGATCCGAAAGGTTCAAGAAAAAATTCTAATATTGACATAAAAATAATAATACTTCAAGCATACTAACTAAGCAATTATTTCTTCTCAAAATAACATGGCAAAAGAAAGTTCATCCCTACAAAATCATATAGTTTGGTCATGCTCCATTTTTGTCACACAAAAATGCTATCATCATGCACAACCCCGATGACAAGCCAAGCAATTATTTCATACTTTAGTAATCTCAAATTTGTTTCAACTTTCACGCAATACATGAGCGTGAGCCATGGATATAGCACTATGGGTGGAATAGAATATGATGAGGAGGGTTATCTGGAGAAAACAAAAAAAGAGAAAGTCTCACATCGACGCGGCTAATCAATGGGCTAGGGAGATGCCCATCAATTGATGTCAATGCAAGGAGTAGGGATTGCCATGCAATGGATGCACTAGAGCTATAAATGTATGAAAGCTTGATACGTCCATTTTGCATCATGCTTTTATATCGATATTTATTGCATTATGGGCTGTTATTACACATTATGTCACAATATGTATGCCTTTTCTCTCTTATCTTACAAGGTTTACATGAAGAGGGGGAATGCCGCTAGCTAAAATTCTAGGCTGGAAAAGGAGCAAATATTAGAGACCTATTCTGCACATATCCAAAAGTCCTGAAACTCCACGGGAATTATTTTCAGAATGTATAAAAAATATTGGGCGAAGAAAGTACCAAAGGGGGGCCACCCACTGTCCACAAGGGTGGGGGCTCGCCCTACCCCCCTAGGCGCGCCCCCTGCCTCGTGGGCCGCCTAATGGCCCTCCGATGCCCATCTTTGGCTATAAGGAGTCTTCCGTCGAGGAAAAAATCATAAGCTAGCTCACGGGATGAAACTCCGCCGCCACGAGGTGGAACCAATCTAGGGCTCCGACGGAGCTGTTCTGCCGGGGAAACTTCCCTCCTAGAGGGGGAAATTATCACCATCGTCATCATTGACGATCCTCTCATAGGGAGGGGGTCAATCTCCATCAACATCTTCACCAGCACCATCTCATCTCAAACCCTAGTTCATCTCTTGTATCCAATCTTTGTATCCAAACCTCAGATTGGTACCTGTGGGTTGCTAGTAGTGTTGATTACTCCTTGTAGTTGATGCTAGTTGGTTTACTTGGTGGAAGATCATATGTTCATATCCTATATGCACATTAATACCCCTCTGATTATGAACATGAATATGCTTTGTGAGTAGTTACGTTTGTTCCTGATGACAAGGGAGAAGTCTTGTTATAAGTAGTCATGTGAAATTGGTATTCATTCGATATTTTGATGAGATGTATGTTGTCATCCCTCTAGTGGTGTCATGTGAATGTCGACTACATGACACTTCACCATTGTTTGGGCCTAGAAGGAGGCATTGGGAAGTAATAAGTAGATGATGGGTTGCTAGAGTGACAGAAGCTTAAACCCTAGTTTATGCATTGCTTCGTAAGGGACTGATTTGAATCCATATGTTTCAGGCTATGGTTAGGTTTACCTTAATACTTCTGTTGTAGTTGTGGATGCTTGCAATAGGGGTTAATCATAAGTGGGATGCTTGTCCAAGTAAGGACAGTACCCAAGCACCGGTCCACCCACATATCAAATTATCAAAGTACCGAACGTGAATCATATGAACATGATGAAAACTAGCTTGACGATAATTCCCATGTGTCCTCGGGAGCGCTTTCCTTTATATAAGAGTTTGTCTAGGCTTGTACTTTGCTACAAAAAGGATTGGGCCATATTCCTGCACCTTATTTACTTGCATTACTTGTTACCCGTTACAAGTTACCTTATCACAAAACTATCTGTTACCGATAATTTCAGTGCTTCCAGAGAATACCTTGCTGAAACCGCTTATCGTTTCCTTCTTCTCCTTGTTGGGTTCGACACTCTTACTTATCGAAAAGGCTACGATAGATCCCCTACACTTGTTGGTCATCAATACTCTTTTCTGGCGCCGTTACCGGGGAGTAGGGCGCCTTTGGTAGGTGAAATTTGGTAAGGAAAATTTTATATAGTGTGCTGAAATTTACTGTCACTTGTTACTATGGAACATAATCCTTTGAGGGGCTTGTTCGGGGTATCGATCATGGAGGTCTTCTACATCAACACCATAGCCTCTTCGATGATGTGTGAGTAGTTTACCACAGACCTTTGGGTTCATAGTTATTAGCTAGATGGATTCTTCTCTCTCTTTGGATCTCAATACAAAGTTCTCCTTGATTCTCTTGGAGATCTATTCGATGTAATTCTTTTTGCGGTGTGTTTGTCGAGATCCGATGAATTGTGGGTTTATGATCAATATTATCTATGAACAATATTTGATTCTTCTCTTAAATCTTTTATGCATGATTTAAATATCTTGCAAGTCTCTTCAAATTATCTGTTTGGTTTGGCCTACTAGATTGATCGTTCTTGCAATGGGAGAGTGCTTAGCTTTGGGTTCAATCTTGCGGTGTCGTTTCCCAGTGACAGCAGGGGAAGCAAGGCACGTATTGTATTGTTGACATCGAGGATAAAAAGATGGGGTTTATATCATATTGCTTGAGTTTATCCCTCTACATCATGTCATCTTGACTAATGTGTTACTATGTTCTTATTAACTTAATACTCTAGATGCATGTTGGATAGCGGTCGATGTCTGGAGTAATAGTAGTAGATGCAGAATCGTTTCGGTCTACTTGTCACGGATGTGATGCCTATATACATGATCATGCCTAGATATTCTCATAAGTATTCGCTTTTCTATCAATTGCTCGACAGTATTTTGTTCACCCACGGTAGAATTTGCTTTATTGAGAGAAGCCACTAGTGAAACATATGGCCCCCGGGTCTATGTTCCATCATATTATTTCCATATCAATTTGCTATTTTTATTACCGTTTATTTTGCAATATTTATTTTCCAATCTATATCATAAAAATACTAAAAATATTTATCTTATTTTCTCTATCAGATCTCACTTTCGTAAGTGACCGTGAAGGGATTGACAACCCCTTTGTCGCGTTGGTTGCGAGGTTCTTGTTTGTTTGTGCAGGTACTAGGTGACTTGTGTGTTACCTCCTACTGGATTGATACCTTGGTTCTCAAAAACTGAGGAAAATACTTACGCTACTGTGTTGCATCACCCTTTCCTCTTCAAGGGAAAACCAACGCATGCTCAAGCGGTAGCAGTGGCATAGGGACATCACCCCATAGCTATGATCTTTGACCGTGGAGTTTAACGTGCCGGCGAGTTCGCACGACCAACTTTGCAAGATGCATATCACCAATATGTTGTTGATCACAAAGATGATTTGGCTGTGGTTATGGACGTAGGAGAGCTTAAAGGTACTTCTATCCTTAAGAGCTTGTGTCAAATCGTCCTTAGCTCAAGAATCTTCAACGTTCATTGATGCAAAATACTACCATAGCTCATGTTGTTCTAGATGTGCTCTCAGAAAAGTGCATGGCATTCCATACACGAGTTTGCTAACAAAAAGTTGTAGAGTTGTACTACCACGCTTGGTCCTCTTACAAAGATTTGAAATGGGATGTTTCGCCCAATGTTTGATATTAGTTTTATCATAAATAAAGTTTAACTAAACTTATAGCAAAAACAATATGAACATTCACACACCCAATATTTTTCACACAGCAAGAGCAGAACAAATCACACCCCACTATGCCACATCGATTCCCGGCTCCTCTAGCCATTTCACACCATCGTATATTCATAGTGGTCAGCTGATAGCGACCTCCACCGGTCGTCGAGCAAAGCCCCTCTCGCCAGCGCCAGTGTGCCACGGCCTCCTCTCGACTCCATCGGCACCACGCCACGCCGCGACAGGAGAAGTTGTGGAAGGTGTAACAAACTGGGCGCACGCCGTAGCCATAGCGGAGCAGCATGCTGCCGGCGGCCGCGCGCGCCCTCCACCCTCATGGGCCCCTCGTGACCCCCCTAACGTACTTCTTCCGCCTATATATCTCCATATACCCTAAAAACATCCGGGAACACAATAGATCGAGAGTTCCGCCGCCAGAAGCCTCCGTAGCCACCGAAAACCAATCTAGACCCATTCTGGCACACTGCCGGAGGGGGCAATCCTTCTCCGGTAGCCATCTTCATCATCCCGGTGCTCTCCATGACGAGGAGGGAGTAGTTCTCCCTCGGGGCTGAGGGTATGTACCAGTAGCTATGTGTTTGATCTCTCTCTCTCTCTCGTGTTCTTGATTTGGCACGATCTTGATGTATCGCGAGCTTTGCTATTATATTTGGATCCTATGATGTTTTCTCCCCCCTCTACTCTCTTGTAATGGATTGAGTTTCCCCTTTGAAGTTATCTTATCGGATTGAGGCTTTAAAGATTTAAGAACACTTGATGTATGTCTTGCCATGCGTATCTGTGGTGACATTGGGATACCATGTGATTCACTTGATGTATGTTTTGGTGATCAACTTGCGGGTTCCGCCCATGAACCTATGCATAGGGGTTGGCACACGTTTTCATCGTGATTCTCTGGTAGAAACTTTGGGGCACTCTTTGAGGTTCTATGTGTTGGTTGAATAGATGGATCTGAGGTTGTGTGATGCATATCGTATAATCATACCCACGGATACTTGAGGTGACATTGGAGTATCTAGGTGACATTAGGGTTTTGGTTGATTTGTGTCTTAAGGTGTTATTCTAGTACGAACTCTAGGGCTGTTTGTGACACTTATAGGAATAGCCCAACGGATTGATTGGAAAGAATTACTTTGAGGTGGTTTCGTACCCTACCATAATCTCTTCGTTTGTTCTCCGCTATTAGTGACTTTGGAGTGACTCTTTGTTGCATGTTGAGGGATAGTTATGTGATCCAATTATGTTATTATTGTTGAGAGGACTTGCACTAGTGAAAGTATGAACCCTAGGCCTTGTTTCCTATCATTGCAATACCATTTATGCTCACTTTTACCATTAGCCTTGCTGTTTTTATAATTTCAGATTACAAAAACCTTTATCTACTATCCATATACAACTTGTATCACCATCTCTTCGCCGAACTAGTGGACCTATACAATTTACCATTGTATTGGGTGTGTTGGGGACACAAGGTACTCTTTGTTATTTGGTTGCGGGGTTGCTTGAGAGAGACCATCTTCATCCTATGCCTCCTACGGATTGATAAACCTTAGGTCATCCACTTGAGGGAAATTTTCTACTATGCTACAAACCTCTGCACTTGGAGGCCCAACAACGTCTACAAGAAGAAGGTTGTGTAGTAGACATCAAGCTCTTTTCTGGCGCCGTTGCCGGGGAGGTGAGTGCTTGAAGGTATATCTTTAGATCTTGCAATCCAGTCTTTTAGTTTCTTGTTTTATCACTAGTTTAGTTTATAAAAGAAAACTATAAAAAATAATATGGAATTGAGTTTGCCTCATGCGCTTCAACTTTTTAATATCTTTCATGAGTATGATGGAAAGGAAAATTGTGCCAAAGTGTTAGAAGAAGAATGCATTAAAATGTTTGGCACTAAATATTTGAATGATGAGCATGATTGCAATGTTGTTAGTATGAACTCCTTGAATATCCATGATGCTAATGATATGCAAAGCCACAAGCTTGGGGAAGCTATGTTTAATGAACTGATATTTTTTGTCCCCCCAAGTTGTGATGAGAAAATTTATTATGATGAAAGCATGCCTCCTATTTATGATGATTATATTGATGAAAGTGGATTTGGAGAGGTCATGACTTTATTTTGTGATGAATCCACTATTCCGGAAGAGGTTCCAATTGATTATGAGAACAAAGTTGCTATCTATGATGATTATTGTGATGACTTGTATGCTATAAAGAATAATGATATCCATGAAACTTGTCATCATGATTTTAGTTTCCAATTGGATTATGCCTCACATGATTTATTATTTTGTTGAGTTTGCTCCCACTATTATTCATGAGAAGAAGTTTGCTTGTGTGGAGAGTAATAAAATTTCTATGCTTGTAGATCATGAAAAGAATGCTTTAGGTGCTGGTTATATTGTTGAATTCATTCATGATGCTACTGAAAATTATTATGAGAGAGGAATATATGCTTGTAGGAATTGCAATAATATCAAGTTTCCTCTCTATGTGCTTAAAGTTTTGAAGTTATGCTTGTTTTGCCTTCCTATGCTAGTTGATTATTGTTCCCATAAGTTGTTTGATCACAAAATCCCTATGCATAGGAAGTGGGTTAGACTTAAATGTGCTAGTCATATTCTTCATGATGCTCTGTTTATGTTTCAATTCTTATCTTTTAGGTGAGCATCATTGAAATCATCATGCCTAGCTAGGGGCATTAAACGATAGTGCTTGTTGGGAGGCAACCCAATTTTATTTTTGTTCCTTGATTTTTGCTCCTGTTTAGTAATAAATAATTTATATAGCCTCTGTTAAGGTTGTGTTTTTTGTGTTTAATTAGTGTTTGTGCCAAGTAGAACCGTTGGGAAGACTTGGAGAAAGTCTTGTTGATCTTGCTGTAAAAAACAGAAACTTTAGCACTCACGAGAATTGCTGCCATTTTTATTTGGAGAGTGGTATTTAATTAATTCTTTTTTAAGATGATTAATAGATAAATTACTCACGTCCAGAAATTTATTTGAGAATTTTATGAGTTCCATAAGTATACGTTTGATCGAGATTACTACAGACTGTTCTGTTTTTGACAGATTCTGTTTTCGATGTGTTGTTTGCTTATTTTGATGAATCTATGAGTAGTATCGGAGGGTATGAACCATAGATAAGTTGGAATACAGTAGGTTTAACACCAATATAAATAAAGAATGAGTTCACTACAGTACCTTGAAGTGGTGATTTATTTTCTTATACTAACGGAGCTTACGAGTTTTCTGTTAAGTCTTGTGTTGTGAAGTTTTCAAGTTTTGGGTAAGGATTCAATGGACCATGGAATAAAGAGTGGCAAGAGCCTAAGCTTGGGGATGCCCAAGGCACCCCAAGGTAATATTCAAGGACAACCAAGAGCCTAAGCTTGGGGATGCCCCGGAAGGCATCCCCTCTTTCGTCTTCGTTCATTGGTAACTTTACTTGGAGCTATATTTTTATTCGCCACATGATATGTGTTTTCCTTGGAGCGTCATTTTATTTTATTTAGTTTTGCTTTCTGTTTGAATAAAATACCAAGATCTGAAATTATTAAATGTTAGAGAGTCTTCACATAGTTGCATAATTATTCGACTACTCATTGATCTTCACTTATATCTTTCGGAGTAGTTTGTCATTTGCTCTAGTGCTTCACTTATATCTTTTTAGAGCATGGTGGTGGTTTTATTTTGTAGAAATAGATGAACTCTCATGCTTCACTTATATTATTTTGAGAGTCTTAAATAGCATGGCAATTTTCTTTAAAAATCCTAATATGCTAGGTATTCAAGATTAGTAAAATTTTCCTACGAGTGTTTTGAATACTAAGAGAAGTTTGATGCTTGATGATTGTTTTGAGATATGGAGGTAATAATATCAAAGTTGTGCTAGTTGAGTAGTTGTGAATTTGAGAAGTTCTTGTGTTGAAGTTTGCAAGTCTCGTAGCATGCACGTATGGTAAACTATATGTAACAAATTTGAAACATGAGGTGTTATTTGATTTTCTTCCTTATGAGTGGCGGTCGGGGACGAGCGATGGTCTTTTCCTACCAATCTATCCCCCTAGGAGCATGGACGTAGTGCCGAGGTTTTTGATGAATTGTAGATTTTTGCAATAAGTATGTGAGTTCTTTATGACTAATGTTGAGTCCATGGATTATACGCACTCTCACCCTTCCATCATTGCTAGCCTCTTCGGTATTGTGCATTGCCCTTTCTCACATTGAGAGTTGGTGCAAACTTCGCCGGTGCATCCAAAACCCGTGATATGATACGCTCTTTCACACATAAACCTCCTTATATCTTCCTCAAAACAGCCACCATACCTACCTATTATGGCATTTCCATAGCCATTCTGAGATATATTGCCATGCAACTTTCCATCATTCCGTTCATCATGACAAATTCATCATTGTCATATTGCTTTGCATGATCATGTAGTTGACATCGTATTTGTGGCAAAGCCACCGTTCATAATTCTTTCATACATGTCACTCATGAGTCATTGCACATCCCGGTACACCGCCAGAGGCCTTCATATAGAGTCATACTTTGTTCTAGTATCGAGTTGTAATCATTGAGTTGTAAATAAATAGAAGTGTGATGATCATCATTTTCTAGAGCATTGTCCCAAGTGAGGAATAAAAAAAGAGAAAGGCCATAAAAAAGAGAAGGCCCAAAAAAGAGAGAAAGGCCATAAAAAAGAGAAGGCCCAAAATGAGAGAAAAAGAGAGAAGGGACAATGCTACTATCCTTTGCCACACTTGTGCTTCAAAGTAGAACCATAATCTTCATGATAGAGAGTCTTTTGTTTTGTCACTTTCATATACTAGTGGGAATTTTCATTATAGAACTTGGCTTGTATATTCCAACAATGGGCCTCCTCAAGTACCCTAGGTCTTAGTGAGCAAGCAAGTTGGATGCACACCCACTTAGTTTCTTTTGTTGAGCTTTCATACATTTATAGCTCTAGTGCATCTGTTGTATGGCAATCCCTACTCCTCGCATTAACATCAATCGATGGGCATCTCCATAGCCCATTGATTATCCTCATTGATGTGAGACTTTCTTCCTTTTTGTCTTCTCCACATAACCCCCATCATCATATTCTATTCCACCCATAGTGCTATGTCCATGGCTCGCGCTCATATATTGTGTGAAAGTTTATAGGTTTGAGATTACTAAAGTATGAAACAATTGCTTGGCTTGTCATCGGGGTTGTGAATGATGAGAGCATTCTTGTGTGACGAAAATGGAGCATGACTAAACTATATGATTTTGTAGGGATGAACTTTCTTTGGCCATGTTATTTTGAGAAGACATAATTGCTTAGTTAGTATGCTTCAAGTATTATTATTTTTATGTCAATATGAAATTTTATCTTGAATCTTATGGATCTGAATATTCATGCCACAATTAAGAAGAATTACATTGAAATTATGCCAAGTAGCACTCCGCATCAAAAATTCCGTTTTTATCATTTACCTACTCGAGGACGAGCAGGAATTAAGCTTGGGGATGCTGATACGTCTCCAACGTATCTATAATTTTTTATTGCTCCATGCTATATTATCTACTGTTTTGGATTTTTATGGGCTTTATTATACACTTTTATATCATTTTTGGGACTAACCTATTAACCCAGAGCCCAGTGCCAGTTTCTGTTTTTTTGCCTATTTTAGGGTTTCGAAGAAAAGGAAAATCAAACGGTGTCCAATTGACCTGAAACTTCATGGAACTCATTTTTGGAAGGAAAGCAACCCGGGAGACTTGGAGTCTACGTCAAGGAAGCTTCAAGGAGGCCATGAGGTAGGGGGGCGCCCTCCACCCTCGTGGGCCCCTCGTGGCCCCCCTGATGTACTTCTTCTGCCTATATATCTCCGTATACCCTAAAAACATCCGAGAGCACAATATATCGAGAGTTCCGCCACCAGAAGCCTCCGTAGCCACCGAAAGCCAATCTAGACCCGTTCCGGCACCCTGCCGGAGGGGGCAATCCTTCTCCGATGGCCATCTTCATCATCCTGGTGCTCTCCATGATGAGGAGAGAGTAGTTCTCCCTCGGGGCTGAGGGTATGTACCAGTAGCTATGTGTTTGATCTCTCTCTCTCTCTCTCGTGTTCTTGATTTGGCACGATCTTGATGTATCGTGAGCTTTGCTATTATATTTGGATCCTATGATGTTTTCTCCCCCCTCTACTCTCTTGTAATGGATTAAGTTTCCCGTTTGAAGTTATCTTATCGGATTGAGTCTTTAAAGATTTGAGAACACTTGATGTATGTCTTGCCGTGCGTATCTATGGTGACATTGGGATACCACGTGATTCACTTGATGTATGTTTTGGTGATCAACTTGCGGGTTCCGCCCATGAACCTATTCACAGGGGTTGGCACATGTTTTCGTCGTGATTCTCTGGTAGAAACTTTGGGGCACTCTTTGAGGTTATATGTGTTGGTTGAATAGATGAATCTAAGGTTGTGTGATGCATATCGTATAATCATACCCACGGATACTTGAGGTGACATTGGAGTATCTAGGTGACATTAGGGTTTTGGTTAATTTGTGTCTTCAGGTGTTATTCTAGTACGAACTCTAGGGCTGTTTGTGACACTTATAGGAATAGCCCAACGGATTGATTGGAAAGAATTACTTTGAGGTGGTTTCGTACCCTACCATAATCTCTTCGTTTGTTCTCCGCTATTAGTGACTTTATAGTGACTCTTTGTTGCATGTTGAGGGATAGTTATGTGATCCAATTATGTTATTATTGTTGAGAGGACTTGCACTAGTGAAAGTATGAACCCTAGGCCTTGTTTCCTATCATTGCAATACTGTTTATGCTCACTTTTACCATTAGTTACCTTGCTGTTTTTATAATTTCAGATTACAAAAACCATTATCTACTATCCATATACCACTTGTATCACCATCTCTTCGCCGAACTAGTGCACCTATACAATTTACCATTGTATTGGGTGTGTTGGGGACACAAGAGACTCTTTGTTATTTGGTTGCAGGGTTGCTTGAGAGAGACCATCTTCATCCTACGCCTCCTACAGATTGATAAACCTTAGGTCATCCACTTGAGGGAAATTTGCTACTGTCCTACAAACCTATGCACTTGGAGGCCCAACAACGTCTACAAGAAGAAGCTTGTGTAGTAGACATCAGTATTACCCTCAAGTTGCTAATACAAGCCATGTTAGGAATTAGTTTAGATTGATTGGGACTCCTAGATCTACAAGATTGATGATCTATCTCAACTTGTCAATGCCATTACATTGAAATGGCAGTATCATAAGAGGTCTCTAAATTGCTTGCCATTGTGGGTTATTGATCAAAGAACTCATATGAGTACGTGCACAAGGCTCATCGAATCACATACATCACAATAAGTACTCATATAAGGTTATATTGATCTATGTCTAAGTCATTTAAATGTAACACTTAAAATGTCTAATGACCTACGCGCCTTATCCAAAACCTTTAGATTAGATAACGATATGACCATCAATGATATGTGGTTAAAGAAACAGTGGAAGGCATAATGTCAACAGAGCTTATGGCTCACCTAATGTACAGCAACTGGAACACAAACCTAACTAAAAATGTTTTGATGAATGACTGGGGTATGCCATATCCCGTACTCCCTGGCATGGAGCACTCAAAGTACTCCCATATATTTGAAGGAAATATTCCCTAGAGGCAATAATAAAGTTATTATTTATTTCCTTATATCATGATAAATGTTTATTATTCATGCTAGAATTGTATTAACCGGAAACATGATACATGTGTGAATTCATAGACAAACAGAGTGTCACTAGTATGCCTCTACTTGACTAGCTCGTTGATCAAAGATGGTTATGTTTCCTAGCCATAGACAAAGAGTTGTCATTTGATTAACGGGATCACATCATTAGGAGAATGATGTGATTGACTTGACCCATTCCGTTAGCTTAGCACTTGATCGTTTAGTTTGTTGTTATTGCTTTCTTCATGACTTATACATGTTCCTATGACTATGAGATTATGCAACTCCCGTTTACCGGAGGAACACTTAATGTGCTACCAAATGTCACAACGTAACTGGGTGATTATAAAGGTTCTCTACAGGTGTCTCCGAAGGTAATTGTTGTGTTGGCGTATTTCGAGATTAGGATTTGTCACTCCGATTGTCGGAGAGGTATCTCTGGGCCCACTCGGTAATACACATCACTTAAGCCTTGCAAGCATTGCAACTAATGAGTTAGTTGCGGGATGATGTGTTATGGGACAAGTAAAGAGACTTGTCGGTAATGAGATTGAACTAGGTATTGAGATACCGACGATCAAATCTCGGGCAAGTAACATACTGAAGACAAAAGGAATAACGTATGTTGTTATGCGGTTTGACCGTAAAGATCTTCGTAGAATATGTAGGAGCCAATATGAGCATCCAGGTTCCGCTATTGGTTATTGACCGGAGACGTGTCTCGGTCATGTCTACATAGTTCTCGAACCCGTAGGGTCCGCACACTTAAAGTTCGATGACGGTAATATTATGAGTTTTGAGTACCGAAGGTAGTTCAGAGTCCCGGATGAGATTGGGGACATGACGAGGAGTCCTCAAATGGTCGAGACGTAAAGATCAATATATTGGACGACTATATTCGGACATCGGAAAGGTTCCGAGTGATTCGGGTATTTTTCGGAGTACCGGGGAGTTACAGGAATACGGGGGAAGAAGTATATGGGCCTTATTGGGCTTTAGGGGAGAGAGAGGCAGGCTGCGCCCCCCCCCCCCAATGACTAGTCCGAATTGGACTAAGGGGAGGGGCGGCGCCCCCTCCTTCCTTCTCTTCCCTCTTCCCCTTCCTTGTCCCTACTCCTACTACTTGGAAAGGGGAGGAATCCTACTCCCGGTGGGAGTAGGACTCCTCCAGGGCGCGCCATAGGGGCCGGCCCTCTCCTCCTCCTCCACTCCTTTATATACGGGGAGGGAGGCACCCCTTGGAGACACAACAATTGATCCCTTGGATCTCTTAGCCGTGTGTGGTGCCCCCCTCCACCATAATCCACCTCGGTCATATCGTAGCGGTGCTTAGGCGAAGCCCTGCGTCGGTAGAACATCATCATCGTCACCACACCGTTGTGCTGATGGAACTCTCCCTCAAAGCTCGGTTGGATCAGAGTTCTAGGGACGTCATCGAGTTGAACGTGTGCAGAACTCGGAGGTGTCGTGCGTTCGGTGCTTGATCGGTCGGATTATGAAGACGTACGACTACATAAACCGCGTTGTGCTAACGCTTCCGCTTTTGGTCTACGAGGGTACGTGGAGAAACTCTCCCCTCTTGTTGCTATGCATCACCATGCTCTTGCGTGTGCGTAGGAGAATTTTTGAAATTACTAAGTTCCCCAACAGTGGTATCAGAGCCAGGTTTTATGCGTTGATGTTATATGCACGAGTAGAACACAAGTGAGTTGTGGGCGATACAAGTCATACTGCTTACCAGCATGTCATACTTTGGTTCGGCGGTATTGTTGGATGAAGCGGCCTGGACCGACATTACGCGTACGCTTACACGAGACTGGTTCTACCGACGTGCTTTGCACACAGGTGCTTGGCGGATGTCAGTTTCTCCAACTTTATTTGAACCGAGTGTGGCTACGCCCGGTCCTTGAGAAGGTTAAAACAGCACTAACTTGATGAACTATCGTTGTGGTTTTGATCCATAGGTAAGAACGGTTCTTGCTCAGCCCGTAGAAGCCACGTAAAACTTGCAACAACAAAGTAGAGGACGTCTAACTTGTTTTTGCAGGGCATGTTGTGATGTGATATGGTCAAGACATGATGCTATATTTTATTGTATGAGATGATCATGTTTTGTAACCGAGTTATCGGCAACTGGCAGGAGCCATATAGTTGTCGCTTTATTGTATGCAATGCAATCGCCCTGTAATTGCTTTACTTTGTCACTAAGCGGTAGCGATATTCGTAGAAGCAATAGTTGGCGAGACAACAATGATGCTACGATGGAGATCAAGGTGTCGCGCCGGTGACGATGGTGATCATGACGGTGCTTCGAAGATGGAGATCACAAGCACAAGATGATGATGGCCATATCATATCACTTATATTGGTTGCATGTGATGTTTATCTTTTATGCATCTTATTTTGCTTTGATTGATGGTAGCATTATAAGATGATCTCTCACTAAATTTCAAGATAAAAGTGTTCTCCCTGAGTATGCACCGTTGCCAAAGTTCGTCGTGGCCAGACGCCATGCGATGATCGGGTGTGATAAGCTCTACGTCCATCTACAATGGGTGCAAGCCAGTTTTGCACACGCAGAATACTCAGGTTAAACTTGACGAGCCTAGCATATGTAGACATGGCCTCGGAACACTGAGACTGAAAGGTCGAGCGTGAATCATATAGTAGATATGATCAACATAGTAATGTTCACCATTGAAAACTACTCCATTTCACGTGATGATCGGTTATGGTTTAGTTGATTTGCATCATGTGATCACTTAGATGATTAGAGGGATGTCTATCTAAGTGGGAGTTCTTAAGTAATATGATTAATTGAACTTTAATTTATCATGAACTTAGTCCTGGTAGTATTAGCATATCTATGTTATAGATCAATAGCTCGCGTTTAGCTCCTCTGTTTTATTTTTGATATGTTCCTAGAGAAAACTAAGTTGAAAGATGTTAGTAGCAATGATGCGGATTGGATCTGTGATCTGAGGATTATCCTCATTGCTGCATAGAAGAATTATGTCCTTGATGCACCGCTAGGTGATAGACCTATTGCAGGAGCAGATGCAGACGTTATGAACGTTCGGCTAGCTCAATATGATGAATACTTGATAGTTTAGTGCACCATGCTTAACAGCTTAGAATCGGGACTTCAAAGATGTTTTGAACGTCATGGATCATATGAGATGTTCCAGGAGTTGAAGTTAATATTTCAAGCAAATACCCGAGTTGCACTACAAAAAAATACACTTCTGTGATGATACGTGTTTGTCACAGTAGGTCACTTTTTTGTCATGCATGTACATCCATGACAAATTTATGACAGAATCAAGATAGTCATACATGTGCTGTCATAGAAGTGTTCCATGACATTACCAAAATTATCATCACGGAAGTGTCCACTTCCATGACGATAAATCGCGCGTCACAGAAGTGCTTTCGTCATGGGTGACCAACACGTGGCATCCACCGTAACGGAACGCCGTTAAGCTATCGGGTCGGGTTTTGGATCCGATAACCCGTTAACAGCCCCGACCAATGGGGATTTTCCACGTGTAAAATCATCATTGGCTAGAGGAAACACGTGTTGGCTCATCGTCGGGACAGATGTCATCCACTCACTGGACAGAAGGCGCCTATGATACGTCGACACGTGGCACGGCCCAACAAGTTTAAATGGGCCAGCCAAACTAAAGGCCCATAAGATTTTGCGGACCATAATGGATCGTCCCAGCTAAAGGCCCACGAGATTTTGCGGACCATAATGGGCTGGCCCAGCTAAAGGCCCACAAGATTCTGCGGGCCATAATGGGTCGGCCTAGGTAAAGGCCCACAAGATTTTTGTGTGCCACAATGGGCCGGCCCAAGTAAAGGCCCACAACATTCTTGCGGGTCATAATGGGCCGGCCCAGCTAAAGGCCCACGAGATTTCGCTGACATTAATGGGCCAGCCCAGCTGTAGGTCCACAAGATTTTGAGGACCCTAGTAGGCCGGCCCATTAACTGGCTGCCATGTTTTGGGCCAAATGTCGGCCCATATTTGATTCGGTCCATTAATGGCCTGCCACGCTCCAGACCTAATAGTGGCCCATATGAGATCCGGCCCGTTAAAAGCCTACCATGTTCTGGGCCAAATTATGGCCCAGATCAGATCCGGCCCTTTAAGAGAATTTGGGCTCAATTATGGCCCATATCAGATTCGGCCCGTCAACTGGACACTATGCTTTTGGGCCCACTTGCTAAAGGCCCACTTAGTAATTCGGCCTGATATTAGTTTTGGCATGTTAAGGGCCTGTTTAACATTTCGGCCCTATATTAATTTCGGCATGTTAAAAGCCCGTCATATAGTTGGGCCTAACTACGGCCCGGTTTGCATCCAGCCTGCTCGCAGCCGATATCTGATTGGGCCAAACAAGGACCCAGACAATTTTGGCCTGTTAAATGCCCATGATTTGATTCGCACAATCATAGGTCGGGGTTCATTTCGGGCTGCTGCGTAACTAGTAGGAATTAAGAACAAACCTACTCTATACAATAAAGAAATTACGGCATAGTAACTAAGAATAAACCTACACTACACAATAAAGGATTTAAGGTATATTACATCCACTGGGCATCAAAGTTCGCCACCAGTGATCATAAAGTGCAACGAAGAAGCAGATTACAAAAACTGGGCACCATTGCAGCGTAACAAAATAATACTGAACCGAGACCACTTCCAAGACAGTTCAAGAAAGGTTAGCCTTGCGGGGGAACTGCTGCGCAAGCTGCTGAGCAAGGCTGTGAGACCGGCCTAGCATGTCGGTCATAGCTTCCAGGTGTAGCTGTTTAGCGATGAGGTTCTCATTGGTGTTCTCCGCAATCTTTCTTAGAGATAGGACTTCAAGTCGAAGTTGAGTTGCAGAATGCCTTTCTGCTAGAACTTGGGACTGAAGAAGTCGAACTGATTCAGACAACGAATTCTGTGAGCTTGTCTGACTGTTAGTCTCAAGTAACTTGAACACTGCATCAAGACAAGACTTTGGGGTTGTCTCACTATCTTCAAGATGTTTTGCCTTCTTTGCTGCAATATATGTTGGGTTTGTCTCACACCTTCAGCAGACTTGTGCATGCCATCAGGCATATCACCCTAAAACAAAGCAGAGAGATGACAGGTTTTGCACGTGTATAAACAAAGATGATAAATGTTATGTCAATTCTATCCAATTTCAAATTAGAAAATAAAGAGTATGTTCAAAATATCAATAGCATAATTTGGCATTGTTCATAATGTGGGGAGCTTCACCACACTACTGGATTACCATGTCAACATAACAAGCATAGATGAAGGGCAAAGAAAATCATTGTATCTATTTTGGATAATGTGCATGGCATGTTGTTCATATCATCAGCCACATCAGTAAGATAAAACAGGAGATGACAAGGTGCAAACATGGGCTGCTTCACCACACACTGGATTATAGATCCACAAAAACAAGCATACATATAGGGAGTATTAAGTAATGTGCATGGTATGAATAAGGAATTTGGTTTTACAAGTAAAACTTAGAACTTACGGTTCTTACGAACATACATTTTGGTAGAAACAGCAAACTAAACAGCAGTAAACGATAGGGAGTATGAGCAAATTAAACAGCAGTTGAGGATAAAGGCTTTAGAAGGACTGACTTACATTAACAGTTAACACCGGCTTTATAATGCCCTTCTCCATGGCAAGGGAAGGATAACTCAAGAATTTCAGCACAGAATCTTCTTCATAAGCATTGCATGTACTCTACATTTTGTAGAGAGTAATTATAGATATGATAATACTGGAAGGGATAGAGGATAATGAAGATAAGATGCAGATTGATGCTACATAATCAACTACCAATCCCTGGAAGTACAAGCGTTACAGGATAAAATGTACTGACAAGAGAAATGGGCTACACTTCTGCACTAGCATTGTCTGTGTATAATACTTGTTGGTAAGATTAAATATAGATCTGGTCTTTTTTAGTAAATGGTGGGCGAGGGAGATAAGATGCAGAATGCTACAAAATGAACCAATCCCTCTTCCCATAATACAAGAGTGTTTTGAACACTGGTGTACTATACAAAACGTTATTATATTATGGGATGGAGGGAGTAGCTGTTAATGTAAGTATAGTGATAGACCACGTTCAGTCCTTACAAGAGGACTGCAGATCTAAACCTCTTCAAAAGCATTGGATTGATTCTAAATTTATGTAAGAGTCCATACGGATCTTATAATGTCCACCAAATGGACTATTATGAGGCTAACATGTGCAGTGATGCTACATAATCAAACAACTATGAAAGTAAGTATGGTCATACAGGGCAAGAGGTACTCACAAGAGCAATGCAGTGTGCAGTATAGTTGCGAGATTTTGTGGTCCCTTGAGAACAAATGTTCTTCTGCTAACAGTTTTCGTACAAGTGAGACATTAAGGCAAATACAGAAATGTAGTTCAAATTGTGATGTGATATCATAGAAAGTACCTTACGTTGCAGCCGAGACCAATGTGTAACAAGATTATTCCAGTCATCGTCGGATAAATGTAGCACCGGAGACTTTACAGAAATTTCATTCAGAGGCTTGCCATCGAAGTGTGCTTGCCTCAGGTAGGAACGATACTTCATCAACGAGTGCTTGAAAAGCGCAACCAACCCTTGCTCGTCATCACAATCCAGTTTGCGCCTCGCCTATTTAAAAGAATGAAATCTTGTGTCTTCTGTCAGCAGAAACATATGCAGTAATGACCATGAATAACATTAGTACATTACTTGCGCGTAAGTTGCGGAGGAAGACTGGAAATTGTTCTGTGTCTGCGGTATAATCTTTCCATGAAGGAAAGATGCGCACAAAGTTCCTGACAACAACATAATCTTCATCTTCTAAACTGGGAAGAAATGGAATAGGGGTCCTATTTGCTGCAATTGGGGCTCTCTCTAGTTCGAAAAGGGATTTGGCAACTGGATTTGGTGTACTCTTTTCTGGAATGGGGGTTTTGTGTCGTACAGCTGGTGCTATGTCAACTGGCATAATCATACTGTTTGCTGCAGTTGGGGTCAGCTGAGTTGGGGCATCAGAAATGACCAGTGTAGTAGGGCTAGAGTCTGCTAGAGTTGGGGTATTTTGTGGGTCGGGTGATATTGCAACTACACCTAATGGGCTATTTGATTTATCAGGTGCCACTACCTTTTCCAAATACTTTGTTTGTGCTCCTCCACGATCAGCAATCGCCCTCTTCCTTTTGAACGTCTGATACACAAGAACAGCATTTGAATGGATAAATATGGTATGATGACAGATGAAATATGTACTGAAAATGGATAGGCAGGGCGTATTCACATACACGATGTGTAAACTAAGCTAATGTCAGTTCAACAAAGTAGAAGCAATGCAAAGCATCAGTTGCAAGATATGTGCGAGCAATGTAACCTTGGAAAGTTAGAGCAAGTACCTTGATGGGTGAATAAGATAGGGCATCTTCCTCTGACTCCTCCACTAGGGAGCTACATTGACTTAGGTCTCCCTATAGCTCAGAATCACTGTTAGGATCATATTCTGAGCATGAATCTATAGGTGGAGAGTGTTTGCATTGCATTGCATCCAGACTTGATTTCAGTCCCTTAATGCCAAGTTTGATAGCCATGGCATTGTTCTGCTTTATTCTTTTTATGCGCGCAAGCTCATAATCATTATGATGCTGTTTAGAAACTGAGATTCATGAAAACATAAAAAGTAGTCAGATTATCTATGGAATGCATTGCGGTTTCAACTCGGAGAGTGTCTCCCTATAAACCCCTACATATGCAAAGTTCACCTCCCCAACCGTGCTGACCAGACCACACACAGAGATACACACGCGAGCGGCGAACATGCATTATCGAAACTAATTTAGGAACATTTAGCTGACCAATTAAACAACTCTATTTTAATAATATCAGATTCGTATTTGAACAACTAAGCTTGTTTAGCTTGATGGGTGGAGCAGTGTTATTATGACACGAAGCATGTATTCTGATCGTATAGTGATCATAAAAGGGGGAAACTCTAAGCATATATTTTTTAGCAAAAGAGGGTTTCCCCTCTGATTTCTATTAAAGAAACCACCACGGAACCAACATGATCAATTAAACCCTAAGCATGATCAATTAAACCGTATTATGGCTGTGCCATGGCAGATTTGAAGCTGCAAACCGGAGAAATGATATTTAGCATCCATTGTTTGCTTCGAACTAAGAACTAAATTCTAAGAGCTGAAAAGAAAGTAGAGTAACCAAGTTAAGATCTATTTTCTCGTTGAGATCAAAAAGTTGAGGAGATATGAAGTACCACCTCTCTTGCGGCGCCGTGTAGGCATCGCGGTGCGATGGTTGTCGGTGGCGTTGAAGCAGATCTGCGACGGTAGACGGGTGCATCAGGGGATAAGTCCCGTTGCGGTGGAAGAGAAGGTCGTGTGAGCGGCCCCGGCAAAGAGGACGACGGCGCCGATGAAGCGAGAGGACGCGATGCAAGGCTATTGGTCTGTCGCCATGGATGAGAAATGTCCATCTCTAGCAGTGGACGACGCGGTCTTGGTAGGCGCTCCGGCATGGTGGAGGACGGTGGCGATGGATGTGGTGGAGGACGGCGGCGATGGATGGGGTGGCGGACGGAGGCTGGTGCGGGAATGGGGTGTTCTAGCGCGGACGGTGTATGAATGGGAAAATGGAGGGAGAGGTACGGGGAACCATGTTTTTGGGACGCGCCTGTCTGAAATATGGGAAAGTTACGAGCTTATCCCCCGTTTCAAATTTGGACGTCTCGTCGGTTGGGGATAGGACGGTAATCTCGCATCTCCCAAATATTTGTCGGTAACTATTTCGGGTGAGGAGAGGGTGTTTTGCCGCCCATGGTTGGCGCCCATGGTGTATGAACGGGGCTGACATGTAGGGCGGTTGTGTCACGTCTGATGGAAGTTACACATCTGCCCCTATTTAAAATATTAGCCTACATCTATTTCGGACGAGGAGAGGGTGTTTTGCGGCCCACCGTGTATGAATGGGGAATGGAGGGGAAACAGGGGTCTTTCGGACGAGCTTGAATCAAATGAGTTTTGCCGCCCATGTTTGACCCCCACCGTGTCGGAATGGGATCAGAGGCGGTCGTGTCACGTCTAATTGAAGTTACTAACCTACCCCTATTTAGAGCAGTGGAAATCGGGCCTATGGATTGTCCGTGTAATGGGTAGACAGTAATTTCCATCTCCCAAACACTTGGCTTCGGGCAGCCGATGTGGGAGTGGACATTTTGCTGTTTCTTTCGAATTTTGGGACAATAAGCATCCATGTTTACCCTGGCAACTAAATTCGAATCCATTTTGTATTCCTATATGAATCTTTATAAATCATTATATGTGTTTTTATATATCTTCAAAAAGGACGACAAAGATGTATTCCACTGTCATATATGAATATGGTTTACAAATGTCGATACTCAAATTAAGAAACAAGAATCCAGTTTAAGGTGAATTCGAATATTTGGAACACTTCATGTCCAACTCAAATGTCACACGCAGCATAATGTGTACTCCCATTTAGATATGTACACAAGCGATGTATCAAGATTCAAATACCGAGTCAATCAACCAAGAATGTACGAAACTAACAGACATATAAACACTTATAGAGTATATGGATCAATAATATCAACTAACATGCATAAGCCAGACCGCTGTACTTTTTTTTGGCTACAACAGCATCCTTTTTTTAGCCAGCATCTTGGCCCTTTCCGATGTGTGCCACTTATGGTCCATCTATACTACTATTGCTGTCGTGGAATTGTCACGGCAGATGTCCTTAGTGTCAGGACTTAGTCGCGAGGCCAACGCATCTATGTGGTAGCTTGAGAGGGGTTGACGGGACGAGAGACGCGATGTTTTACCCAGGTTCGGCCCCTCACGGTGGAGGTAAAAGCCTACATCCTGCTTCATTGATATTGATGATGATGATCACGATTACAAGAGTGCTCTATCTCAAGAGCTATTGTCTAAACCTAACTTGTCCAACTTGTGGAACTTGTCAATCTTGTCCCCTTTTGGGGAGCCTTGCCCCTCCTTATATATGTTGGAGGGGCGGGTTACATGTAGAGTCCTATTAGGATTAGGACTAGTCTATCTCTAATACAAACCGGATACAAGTCCAGGTCTTAACTCCTTGTAAGATAAATGTTCCTCATGCCTTTCCTCTTAAACCGGCCCACCATTATCATAAACCGGCATGCTGGGCCTTGGGCCTTGTCATCCATCTGGAACACGCGCCGGGTCACCAATGAGTCTTCAGGTTCGTGAATCGTCATACCAGTGAACCGCCGGACACGTAAACCGCCAGACACGTAAACCGCCAATCCTCTGGCGGTTTACCAATGAAACGCCTAGTCTGGCCGGGTTATACTTCCGGCCGGTTTACGCCGTGGGGTATATCCCCAACATTAGCCCCCAAGTTTAGCTTGGATTTATCCATGGTAAACTTATGCTGCAAAATAAACACAAGAACAAATTTGACAGGTTGTGCTCCGGGTTAAGAATTTTTGTAAACCGGTACCTGATCACCCTTAAGTCCTTGTTATTTCCTCCTTTTGGGAAGTCCGGGTCAACAGACCAGCTTCATAATCAATTTGCCGATATTGGTTTGTCACAGAGAAATATTGTAAAGAATAACTCCTTTGACTCAGCTCCCAAAGCGCCGGTTTAAGAAATATCGGTCTTGAAATACTTATGTGATATTTAGCCAGTTTGAAGATGTAAAACTTGCCGGTTTAATATTACCAAAATGACCGGTTTATAAATATTGATGGCACCGGGTCATAATTGTTATCGACACCAGGTCATGTAATTGATCTTCCTGATTTTCTCAAAACTGATAAAATGAAGATGTTCCTCCTTTATATGCATAATACCTTGAAGAAATCCGGTTTGTTCATCTCAATCATATAAACTGAATACTCCATATATGTAGCCCCCAAGTGCCGGGTTGTCATGCTTGCAGCAACCTGGGACTTGTAATTGCTTATAAAAACTTTAATCAGTGTAACCCCCAAGGGTCGGGTCATGATGCAATAATGAGCAGGAACTTTGTAAATATAATTATGTAGATTTTAGCAGTGAAGTGTAGCCCCCAAGGGCCAGCTTAGTAAGATAATACTGAACCGGGACTTGATATATACTTCAATGAAAATAATATCTTATAATGTATCTTCCATCGTAGGGCTTGAACCCACGTCCACAAGGTTAAGAGCTTTGTGCTTTACCAACTAAGCAATGGATCCTTCAATATTATGGACGAAAACTTGTGTACCTTGAATTATTGACAGGAGCAATTGGTAGCCCCCAAGGGCCGGCTCATGATAATATGATGAGTCGGGTCTTCATAAGACTAGTAAAAATGACTTTGCATTAGCCCCCAAGTGTCATGGTGCATGCTTGCAGCGACATGAGACTTGCATGTAATCTCAATTTGAATAATGTAGCCTCCAAGTGCCGAGTTGTAAGCCTGCAGCGACTCGGGACTGTTCCTTACATTGTAGAATAAATCATATCCTTTGATAAAATAATAGCCATTGCGCTAAAGCAACTTTGAAAACTCAATAATACCGGTTATTAATAACCATAAAAATCCAGCCATGTTGGCTATTCAAGATAATATAATCCGGTATGAAAACCTTATTCATTCAATATCATAATGAAAATTCAGCCAAGTTTGGCTATTTGAATAATATAACCCAATGATTTATAAGCGCATGATTCCAATGGCGCAATCCAAATATATATATACTGGCGACTTATAGTCCAAAACCAGGCCGGTTTAACAAACCTGTTTCTGCATACAACAAGTTTAAAGTGTCCTAGCGGTTTACCGTCGGACGGGTCATAACGCCCAACATATAACCCGGGTTTATAACCAAGGCTGCACTTAAGAATAATCAAATATGAAATAGATCATACATGTGACATTGAATCACATTGTTGGTTTTACCAACTTTTTGTAGTAAAGGTGATAACCCCAATCTTGAGTACTGATAACTCCTTCCATATTGTGCTGGTTTATGATAAAACCGTGTCGGGTTGTGATAAACACCGGTTTACTCCATAATAGGATGGTAACAGAAAATCAAACCGGGCAGATAGTCTCCGGATTAAGATTTGACCGTGTTCCGTCAATTTGTAATTGACAGTTTGAACCGGTTTAAAACTTTGTCGGTTTAAAAACGCAACAAAAAATAAAAGAAACAGTTATCAAGGGAAATATTGAAGCAAAGACAATGATAAAACCATTTGCAAAAAGAGGCTTATTGAGCCGATCAGATGGTGTTACCATGGTCGGACACGACCAAGCTCCCCAATGGTGTAGCTATGGTTCAAGTCAGCCAGGTCCCCAAATGAAACTGTGGCATTGTGCCGATCAAGAGGCGTGGCAATGGTTCGGGTTCGACCAAGCCCCCAAGTGATTCTATGGCCTTAGGCCGATCAAGAGGCGTGACTGGTTCAGACTTGACCATGTCCCCAAGTGATCTGGTGGCTTTCGCCTATCAAAAGGTGTTGCATTGGTTCGGACACGACCAAGCCCCCAAGTGATGTTTATAAAATTTTCAAGGGGTAAACCGGAGGCCGCTTTAAGACAGAACAGCTCCGTGTAACCACGCATGATGTAAAAGAACAGAGACCCTGCTTTATGAAGCAGAAGCCCCCATGTGATCAATAATATGTCAGGCCAGTAAGGCGGGATACCCATGTTTGAACCGCGCATCATGGCAGCAGGTCCTCTTTGGCAATTTTTAACTTTTCGCAAGAGATAAATTCTTCTTGAACCGGGATCTTGAACCGGATATTGAGAGCTTCAAAGCTTTGTGGGAGATATCTTTCCCTTGAACCGGATTTTAAACCGGAATCTTCATTTTTAGCCGGAAATTTTCTGACGGCCTTTAAACTCGAACTTGCGAGAAGTTAATTCCTTTTTGAACCGGACATTGTTAAACCGGATTTGAGCGCTTCAGAGCTTTTGTGGGAGAAAGATGTCTCTTGAGCCAGATTCTAAACCGGAGTCATTTCTGATGACCTGGAACTTCTTCATCGAGCCGGGATTTTATAACTGTCATATACTTTCTAAGCCGGAAATTTTCTGACGGCCTTTAAACTTTCATCAATATAACAGTAGCCTCCGGGACCGGGTTATCCTTCCCTCCATTGTCCTGGGGTTCTTAAATTTGCTAAAACTGGCAAGATTCGCTGAGTCATGTCATCATAGCCCCCGAGTTTCAAAGGTGACTCGAGGAGTTGGCTTGAGACTCTCCATATTTGACCGTGATATAAACCAGCATAAGTTGTACATCATTGGCGTTGATAGCATGATGTGAATCCATAGAAGGTTGAGGTGACTGCGGCGGGTTATAAATGTATAAGCCGTGTCAGAAACTCGGTCAATGGTTCCTTCCAACTGGCGATTTGAAGTTTAACAAAACTGTAGTGGCGGCGACTTGTGCACCTTCCCATTGAGCCATCCAGTGCAGATGACGGTTGATAGTATATGATAATTTGCCTCCATTTTGTTGAAAGAAAAACCGGGCTACCCAAGCTGTGACTTGCTCATACTCAATAAACAACTTCATGCAAACAGGTGCGGCCCGGTATGTTGATGTAGACCAGGCCACGAGAGACGGACGACAAAGATGACCGCGGCATCAGAGGCAGCTCGGACAGATGAACCGACAGTGGCATTGTAAGCAGGTGCGGACGGGGAAAATCGGCACCTGAGGGAGTCCTGGATTAGGGGGTGTCCGGGTAGCCGGACTATACCTTTAGCCGGACTCCTGGACTATGAAGATACAAGATTGAAGACTTCGTCCCGTGTCCGGATGGGACTTTCCTTAGCGTGGAAGGCAAGCTTGGCGATGCGGATATTTAGATCTCCTACCATTGTAACCGACTTTGTGTAACCCTAACCCTCTCCGGTGTCTATATAAACCGGAGGGTTTTAGTCCATAGGACAACTTCATCATACAACAATCATACCATAGGCTAGCTTTTAGGGTTTAGCCTCCTTGATCTCGTGGTAGATCTACTCTTGTACTACCCATATCATCAATATTAATCAAGCAGGACATAGGGTTTTACCTCCATCAAGAGGGCCCGAACCTGGGTAAAACATCGTGTTCCTTGCCTCCTGTTACCATCCGGCCTAGACGCACAGTTCGGGACCCCCTACCCGAGATCTGCCGGTTTTGACACCGACATTGGTTCTTTCATTGAGAGTTCCTCTGTGCTGTCGCAATCAGGAAGGATGCCTCTTCCCGTCTTTAAAGACGGCGCCGTTACTAAGGGAGCCTTGGCTGTCGGCCAAACTCTCCGGCTAGGCGGTTTTCTCATGACCGTCTGTTCGGCCGTTGCGCCAACGGTGACCTCTCGGGTCATCAAAAGCAATCTTCACGTCAGCTCGGATCTCGTCGAGCAGTTAGATCCAATGGAGCTCTCTTCCGTAAACGAGCTCTTGGATCGCATCGCCGCCTTGGGGGTCACTACGGATTATGACCAGGTTGGGCTTAAACCCGATCTAAGAGAAATTAATTCTCCCCAAGTCACCCATCACATTGCCGTGGTAGAGGCACAGTGCGGTGACTCTTCATCTATCTTAAGGACTAGCTACGTCCGGACTCCCGATCCCTCCAAGCCGGATACCCGCGGAGGGGAGGATGTAACTCAAGACCTGAACTTAGAATCAGGCAACGGGCTAGATTCACTGGACAACATCCAAGAATCCAAACTTCAGAGTTCGGAAACTCCTTGGCCTCTGAGTCTTAGATTGGGTGAAGTTCCGGATTTAATTCCACCCACCCACCCGAACATAAGCGATCTATCCCAAATCAGGCAAAAGCCCGAAGAAACAGTACATCATTACTGGGCAAGGTTCCTCCTGGTTATGAACAGGATAAAGGACTGCCGCGAGGAAGACGCAATCTCAATCTTTTGCAATAATTGCACGGACAAGGGAATCCTCAACGCCACAGGTCGTCGTGATATTACATGCTTCTCTGACTTGGCATCCATAGTACAAAAGTACTATGCGATGGAAAGCGCCCGGAAAACTGAAACTAAATTTTGGGACAATCCGGCCCTGAATAGAAACCTCGTCCGAAATAAAAGGGTGCATCAGACACCCGGGTTAAAAACCAAAACCCTCTACAGGGCATGGAACCGTACTGGAGGGATGGCTTAATGGACCCTGTAAAATTCATAGTACAGAGGACGCCACACCAACTCATAGCCTTAGAGCATGTTGGATACTCTGGCAGGTGGCCAAAAGGGGCGAAGATCTTCTAATTCCGGAGGCCGCAGAAAACCACCTCAGGGACTCCAGTACAGTCTTAACAGTCTTCGAGAGTTTCGCATCAAATAATATGCGAAAAAGAACACTCCGCAGCCTCACCGAAGTCTATCAAGTAGCAACAATAAACTCATGGAGTGACACGGCTATTACTTTTAATGCCAGTGATGAACCTAAAATCCGAACAGCTCGAGCACCAGCCGCATTGGTACTCAGTCCTATAGTGGACAGCTTTCGCCTCACCAAGGTACTCATGGACGGAGGCAGCGGATTGAACCTCATTTATGAGGAAACCCTTCAAAAAATGGAAATAGACTGGAACCGCATTGAGCGAAGCAGCACAACCTTTAGAGGAATAATCCCCAGTCGGGAAGCGCGCTGTGTAGGAAAAATCACACTAGATGTGGTGTTCGGCACGCCGGATAATTATAGGTCCGAAGAGGTCACATTCCAAGTGGCCCCGTTCAGTAGCGGATACCACGCTCTGCTGGGGCGGGAAACGTTTACAATCTTCCAAGCAATACCCCATTACGGGTACATGAAGCTCAAGATGTCCGGGCCGAATGGAATCATCACTCTCGCTAGTGATCCGGACATAGCACTCCGCGTCGAAAACAAGACAGCCGCATTGGCCCTTGAGGCACTGTCCGAAGCCCTAGCGGGTGAGGAACTGACTACGCTGCGCTCCATGATAAACAGGGACGATGTGATACTCGATAAAAGATCCAAGTCCACCTCCTTTAAACCACGGATGAAATAGTCAAATTCCAGGTCCATCCAACGGACCCCAATAAAACAACTTCCATCGGGGCACGATTAAACCCCGATGTAGACGCCGCACTGCGAGAATTCCTACGGGAGAACTGGGACATTTTTGCCTGGCACCCTTCAGACATGCCAGGAATCCCACGCAGGCTGGCCGAACACAGCTTAAATATCCTAAAAGGATACAAACCTGTCAAACAAGCCCTTCGGCGTTTCTCTGAGCCCAAGAGACAGGCAATGGGAGAGGAGCTAGCCAAACTATTGGAGGCCGGATTCATCAGAGATATAAAACATCCGGACTGGCTAGCAAACTTGGTGATGGTACCAAAGAAGGACAAATCCTGGCGCCTGTGCGTTGACTTCAAAGACCTTAACAAGGCTTGCCCAAAGGATCCCTTCCCCCTCCCCCGCATCGATCAAATTATCGACGCCACTGCAGGACACGATTCGTTGTGCTTCCTCGACGCATACTCAGGTTACCATCAAATCAAGATGGCCGAGTCAGACCAAGCCGCAACGGCATTCATCACCCCATACGGCCCATTTTGCTTCAACACAATGCCTTTCGGGCTCAAAAACGCTGGCGCAACATATCAGCGCATGATTCAGACATGTCTGGCAAACCAGATCGGCAAAACAGTAGAGGCATACGTGGATGATGTGGTCGTAAAAACAAGACATGTCGAATCTCTAGTAGACGACTTTAGGCTTACATTTGACAACCTCCGAGCATATGACATCAAGCTAAATCCGGAAAAATGTGTTTTCGGCGTTCCAGCCGGAAAGCTCTTGGGCTTCATTGTATCCGGTAGAGGAATCGAAGCAAATCCAGCCAAGATCCGAGCTTTGTCACAATTGGATATCCCAAAGGACCTCAAACAAATACAAAAATTAACCGGATGCATGGCGGCTCTAAGCCACTTTATCTCCCGGTTGGGAGAAAAGGCGCTACCCCTCTATCGCCTCCTTCGGCGCACCGAACACTTCGAGTGGACGGATGCCGCCACGGCCGGACTCGAGGAAATAAAAGCCATATTGGCACAAACCCCGTCCTGGCCGCACCAAACATCGGCGAACCAATGCTATTGTACATTGCAGCAACCCACCAAGTTGTCAGCGCAGTACTCGTCGTCGAGCGGGAAACGGACGGACACAAATTCCCCCTTCAAAAGCCGGTTTACTATGTGTCCATTGTCCTCGCCCCATGCAAATCACGGTACCCACATTATCAAAAGATTGCATATGCGGTATTCATGGCATCCCGGAAGCTACGACACTACTTTCAAGAGTGTTCAATCACAGTAGCATCGGAAGTACCAACGATATTATAAACAACTCTGACGCAACGGGCCGGATTGCAAAATGGGCCATCGAGCTCCTCCCGTTTGACATAACTTATAGGCCACGGCGAGCTATCAAGTCGCAAGTTTTGGCCGACTTCGTCACAGAATGGACGGAGGCCGAACTCCCTAAAGAGTACGGCACATATTCAAACTGGATCATGCACTTCGACGGTTCCAAAATGTTGGCCGGACTAGGGGCCGGCGTCGTTTTGACGTCCCCCACAGGAGACACAGTTCAATATGTACTCCAGATTATGTACACGGACTCCAACAATGCAGCCAAATATGAGGCCCTTTTACATGGTCTCTGGATGGCAGTATCCATGGGCATTCAACGCCTAGAGGTGTGCGGGGATTCAAACCTCGCGATATCCCAAATAAATGGAGACTTTGATGCCAGGATCCAAAAATGGCAGCTTACCGCAACGCCGTCCTCAAAATGTCAGCTCGGTTTGAGGGGCTCGAATTTCACCATATAGCCCGAGAAAACAATCAGGCGGCAGACGTCCTGGCACGCATCGGCGCAAAACGCGATGCGGTCCCCCCCCCCCCAACATCTTCCTGGAAAGGCTGTTCAAGCCATCCGTAGTATGGGAAGGGGAACATGGCAATATTAGCCCGGACCCAACTGCACTGTCCGACGCCGAACAATCTGACATAATCGGAGGCTCTGCCAATGAAATCACAACCTCAGCCCATGTACTAATGGCCGTTATCGCCCCGTGGACAGAACCATTCCTAGCCTACCTTACTAGGCAGGAACTCCCAGAGGACCAAAACGAGGCACGCTGTATAGTCCGGCGATCTAAAGCCTATAAAGTCCATGAGGGAGAACTTTATAAGAAAAGCACTATTGGGGAACGTAGCAGAAATTCAAAATTTTTCCTACGAATCACCAAGATCTATCTATGGAGAGACCAGCAACGAGTAGAAAGGAGAGGAGAGTTTGCATCTACATACCCTTGTAGATCGCTAAGCGGAAGCGTTCAAGTGAACGGGGTTGATGGAGTCGTACTCGTCGTGATTCAGATCACCGATGATCAAGTGCCGAACGGACGGCACCTCCGCGTTCAACACACGTACAGCCCGGTGACGTCTCCCACGCCTTGATCCAGCAAGGAGAGAGGGAGAGGTTGAGGAAGACTCCATCCAACAGCAGCACAACGGCGTGGTGGTGGTGGAGGAGCGTGGCAATCCCGCAGGGCTTCGCCGAGCACCTACGGGAGAGGAGATGTGTCACGGGAGGGAGAGGGAGGCAACCAAAGGCCTTAGGTATGGTGTGGATGCCCTCCCTCCCCTCCACTATATATAGGGGCAGGGGAGAGGGGGAGGCGCAGCCTTGCCCCCTCCTCCAAGGAAGGGGTGCGGCTAAGGATGGGGAGGAGTCCATCCTCCCCAAGGCACCTCGGAGGTGCCTTCCCCCTTTAGGACTCTTCCCTCTCCAAGTTTCCTTGCGCATGGGCCTCTTGGGGCTGGTGCCCTTGGCCCATGTAGGCCAAGGCGCACCCCCTACAGCCCATGTGGCCCCCCGGGGCAGGTGGCCCCACCCGGTGGGCCCCCGGGACCCTTCCGGTGGTCCCGGTACAATACCGATGACCCCGAAACTTGTCCCGATGGCCGAAACAGGACTTCCTATATATAAATCTTTACCTCCGGACCATTCCGGAACTCCTCGTGACGTCCGGGATCTCATCCGGGACTCCGAACAACATTCGGTAACCACATACAAGCTTCCTTTATAACCCTAGCGTCATCGAACCTTAAGTGTGTAGACCCTACGGGTTCGGGAGACATGCAGACATGACCGAGACGTTCTCCGGTCAATAACCAACAGCGGGATCTGGATACCCATGTTGGCTCCCACATGTTCCACGATGATCTCATCGGATGAACCACGATGTCAAGGACTCAATCGATCCCGTATACAATTCCCTTTGTCTAGCGGTATTTTACTTGCCCGAGATTCGATCGTCGGTATACCGATACCTTGTTCAATCTCGTTACCGGCAAGTCACTTTACTCGTTCCGTAACACATCATCCCGTGATCAACTCCTTGGTCACATTGCGCATATGATGATGTCCTACCGAGTGGGCCCAGAGATACCTCTCCGTTTACACGGAGTGACAAATCCCAGTCTCGATCCGCATAAAACAATAGATACTTTCGGAGATACCTGTAGTGCACCTTTATAGTCACCCAGTTACGTTGTGACGTTTGATACACCCAAAGCACTCCTACGGTATCCAGGAGTTACACGATCTCATGGTCAAAGGAAGAGATACTTGACATTGGCAAAGCTCTAGCAAACGAACTACACGATCTTTGTGCTAGTCTTAGGATTGGGTCTTGTCCATCACATCATTCTCCTAATGATGTGATCCCGTTATCAACGACATCCAATGTCCATAGCCAGGAAACCATGACTATCTGTTGATCACAACGAGCTAGTCAACTAGAGGCTCACTAGGGACATATTGTGGTCTATGTATTCACACGTGTATTACGATTTCCGGATAATACAGTTATAGCATGAATAAAAGACAATTATCATGAACAAGGAAATATAATAATAACACTTTTATTATTGCCTCTAGGGCATATTTCCAACAGTCTCCCACTTGCACTAGAGTCAATAATCTAGTTCACATCGCCATGTGATTAACACTCACAGGTCACATCGCCATGTGACTAATACCCAAGAGTTTACTAGAGTCAGTAGTCTAGTTCACATCACTATGTGATTAACACTCAATGAGTTTTATGTTTGATCATGTTGCTTGTGAGAGAGGTTTTAGTCAACGGGTCTGAACCTTTCAGATCCGTGTGTGCTTTACAAATCTCTATGTCATCTCCTAGATGCAGCTACCACGCTCTATTTGGAGCTATTCCAAACAACTGTTCTACTTGGAGCTATTCTAAATTATTGCTCCATTATATGTATCCGGTCTCTCTACTCAGAGCTATCCGGATAGGTGTCAAGCTTGCATCGTCGTAACCTTTACGACGAACTCTTTTACCACCTCCATAATCGAGAAAATTCCTTAGTCCACTAGTTACTAAGGATAACTTTGACCGCTGTCCTGTGAGCCATTCTTGGATCACTCTTGTACCCCTTGACTGACTCATGGCAAGGCACACTTCAGGTGCGGTACACAGCATAGCATACTGAAGAGCCTACGTCTTAAGCATAGGGGACGACCTTCGTCCTTTCTCTCTATTCTGCCGTGGTCGAGCTTTAAGTCTTAACTTCGTACCTTACAACTCAGGCAAGAACTCCTTCTTTGACTGGTCCATCTTGAACACTTTCAAGATCATGTCAAGGTATGTGCTCATTTGAAAGTACCATTAAGCGTTTTGATCTATCCTTATAGATCTTGATGCTCAATGTTCAAGTAGCTTAATCCAGGTTTTCCATTGAAAAACACTTTCAAAATAACCCTATATGCTTTCTACATCATCTCTGATCATCAATATGTCAACAACATATACTCATCAGAAATTCTATAGTGCTCCCACTCACTTCTTTGGAAATACAAGTTTCTCATAAACTTTGTATAAATCCAAAATCTTTGATCATCTCATCAAAGCGTACATTCCCACTCCGAGATGCTTACTCCAGTCCTTAGAAGGATCGCTGGAGCTAGCATACCTTTTAGCATCCTTAGGATCGACAAAACTTTTCTGATTGTATTGCATACAACCTTTCCTTACGAAAACTAGTAAGGAAACTTGTCTTGACATCCATCTGCCAGATTTCATAAATGCAGCTAATGCTAACATGATTCCGACGGACTTTAAGCATCGCTACGGATGAGAAAACCTCATCGTAGTCAACTCCTTGAACTTGTGAAAAACTTTTCGCCACAAGTCGAGCTTCATGGACGGTGACATTACCATCCACATCCGTCTTCTTCTTAAAGATCCATTTATCTTAATGGCTTGCCGATCAACGGGAAAGTCCACCAAAGTCCATGGATCCGTTCTCGGATTTTATGGCCTCAAGCCATTTATCGGAATCCGGGCCCACCATCGCTTCTCCATAGCTCGTAGGTTCATTGTTGTCTAGCAACATGACCTTCAAGACAGGATCACCGTACCACTCCGAAGTAGTACGTGTCCTTGTCGTCCTACGAGGTTCGGTAGTGACTTGATCCGAAGCTTCATGATCAATATCATAAGCTTCCACTTCAATTGGTGTAGGTGCCACAGGAACAACTCCTTGTGCCATGTCACACACTAGTTGAAGAGACGGTTCAATAACCTCATCAAGTCTCCACCATCCTCCCACTCAATTCTTTCGAGAGAAACTTTTCCTCGAGAAAGGACCCGATTCTAGAAACAATCCATATTGCTTTCGGATCTGAATTAGGAGGTATACCCAACTGTTTTGGGTGTCCTATGAAGATGTATTTTATCCGCTTTGGGTTCGAGCTTATCAATCCTGAAACTTTTTCATATAAGCGTCGCAGCCCCAAACTTTTAAGAAACGACAACTTAGGTTTCTCTAAACCATAATTCATACGGTGTCATCTCAACGGAATTACGTGGTGCCCTATTTAAAGTGAATGTGGTTGTCTCTAATGCCTAACCCATGAACAATAGTGGTAATTCGATAAGAGACATCATGGTACGCACCATATCCAATAGGGTGCAACTATGATGTTCGGACACACCATCACACTATGGTGTTCCAGGCGGTATTAATTGCGAAACAATTTCCACAATGTCTTAATTGTGTGCCAAAACTCGTAACTCAGATATTCATCTCTATGATCATATCATAGACATTTTATCCTCTTGTCACAATGATCTTCTACTTCACTCTGAAATTACTTGAACCATTCAATAATTCAGACTTGTGTTTCATCAAGTAAATATTCTCAACATCTACTCGAATCATCTGTGAAGTAAGAACATAACGATATTCACTGCATGCCTCAGCACTCATTGGACTGCACACATCAAAATGTGTTACTTCCAACAAGTTGCTATCTTGTTCCATCTTACTGAAAACGAGGCTTTTCAGTCATCTTGCCCATGTGGTATGATTTGCATATCTCAAGTGATTCAAAATCAAGTGAGTCCAAACGATCCATCTGTATGGAGTTTCTTCATGCGTATACACCAATAGACATGGTTCGCATGTCTCAAACTTTTCAAAACGAGTGAGTCCAAAGATCCATCAACATGGAGCTTCTTCATGCGTTTTATACCATTATGACTTACATGGCAGTGCCACAAGTAAGTGGTACTATCATTACTATCTTATATCTTTTGGCATGAAAATGTGTATCCCTACGATCAAATTCAATAAACCATTCCTTTAGGTGCAAGAGCACTTATTCAGGTTTAATACTAATCTTGATGGTAGAGGGAGCGTGCGATGTTAGATCACATCAAACTTGGAAACACTTCCAACACATATCGTCAGCTCACCTTTAGCTAGTCTCCGTTTTATTCCGTAGCTTTTATTTCGAGTTACTAACACTTAGCAACCGAACCGGTATCTAATACCCTGGTGCTACTAGGAGTACTAGTAAAGTACACATTAACATAATGTATATCCAATATACTTCTATCGACCTTGCCAGCCTTCTCATCTACCAAGTATCTAGGATAATCTTGCTCCAGTGGTTGTTCCCCTTATTACAGAAGCACTTAGTCTCGGGTTTGGGTTCAACCTCGGGTTTCTTCATTGGTGCAGCAGCTGATTTGCCGTTTCATGAAGTATCCCTTCTTTCCCTTGCCCTTCTTGAAACTAGTGGTTTCATCAACCATCAACAATTGATGCTCCTTCTTGATTTCTACTTTCACGGTGTCAAACAACGCGAATATTTCAAGGATCATCATATCTATCCCTGATATGTTATAGTTCATCACAGAGCTCTAGCAGCTTGGTGGTAATGACTTCGGAGAAACTATCACTATTTCATCTGGAAGATCAACTCCCACTTGATTTAAGTGATTGTTGCACTCAGACAATCTGAGCACAAGCTCAACGATTGAGCTTTTCTCCCTTAGTTTGCAGGCTAAGAAAATCGTCGGAGGTCTTATACCTCTTGACATGGGCACGAGCCTGAAATCCCAATTTCAGCCCTCGAAGCATCTCATATGTTCCGCGACGTTTCGAAAACGTCTTTGGTGCCTCTACTTAAACCATTTAACTGAACTATCACGTAGTTATCAAAACGTGTATGTCCGATGTTCGCAACATCGACAAACGACGTTGGGGTTCAGCACACTGAGCGGTGCATTAAGGACATAAGCTTTCTACTGATCGCATAATCGCTACTATCAACTTTCAACTATAATTTTCTCTAGGAACATATCTAAACAGTAGAACTATAGCGCGAGCTACGACATAATTTGCAAAGGTCTTTTGACTATGTTCAGGATAATTAAGTTCATCTTATGAACTCCCACTCAGATAGACATCCCTCTAGTCATCTAAGTGATTACATGATCCGAGTCAACTAGGCCGTGTCCGATCATCACGTGAGACGGACTAGTTAACGTCGGTGAACATCTTCATGTTGATCGTATCTACTATACGACTCATGCTCGACCTTTCGGTCTCCGTGTTCCGAGGCCATGTCTGCACATGCTAGGCTCGTCAAGTTAACCCTAAGTGTTTTCGCTGTGTAAAACTGTCTTACACCCGTTGTATGTGAACGTAAGAATCCATCACACCCGATCATCACGTGGTGCTTAGAAGCGACGAACTGTAGCAACGGTGCACAGTTAGGGGAGAACACTTCTTGAAATTGTTGTAAGGGATCATCTTATTTACTACCGTCGTTCTAAGCAAACAAGATGCATAAACATGATAAACATCACATGCAATCAAATAGAGTAGTGACATGATATGGCCAATATCATATAGCTCCTTTGATCTTCATCTTCGGGGCTCCATGATCATCTTGTCACCGGCATGACACCATGATCTCCATCATCGTGTCTTCATGAAGTTGTCACGCCAACGGCTACTTCTACTTCTATGGCTAACGCGTTTAGCAATAAAGTAAAATAAGTTACATGGCGTTCTTCAATGACACGCAGGTCATACAAAAAATAAAGACAACTCCTATGGCTCCTGCCGGTTGTCATACTCATCGACATGCAAGTCGTGAATCCTATTACAAGAACATGATCAATCTCATACATCACATATATCATTCATCACATCCTTTTGGCCATATCACATCACATAGCATACCCTGCAAAAACAAGTTAGACGTCCTCTAATTGTTGTTGCATGTTTTACGTGGCTGCTATGGGTTTCTAGCAAGAACGTTTCTTACCTACGCAAGACCACAACGTGATATGCCAATTGCTATTTACCCTTCATAAGGACCCTTTTCATCGAATCCGTTCCGACTAAAGTGGGAGAGACTGGCACCCGCTAGCCACCTTATGCACCAAGTGCATGTCAATCGGTGGAACCTGTCTCACGTAAGAGTACGTGTAAGGTCGGTCCGGGCCGCTTCATCCCACAATACCGTCGAAACAAGATTGGACTAGTAACGGTAAGCATATTGAACAACATCAACGCCCACAACTACTTTGTGTTCTACTCGTGCAAAGAATCTACGCAATAGACCTAGCTCATGATGCCACTGTTGGGGAACGTAGCAGAAATTCAAAATTTTCCTACGAATCACCAAGATCTATCTATGGAGAGACCAGCAACGAGTAGAAAGGAGAGGAGAGTTTGCATCTACATACCCTTGTAGATCGCTAAGCGGAAGCGTTCAAGTGAACGGGGTTGATGGAGTCGTACTCGTCGTGATTCAGATCACCGATGATCAAGTGCCGAACGGACGGCACCTCCGCGTTCAACACACGTACAGCCCGGTGACGTCTCCCACGCCTTGATCCAGCAAGGAGAGAGGGAGAGGTTGAGGAAGACTCCATCCAACAGCAGCACAACGGCGTGGTGGTGGTGGAGGAGCGTGGCAATCCCGCAGGGCTTCGCCGAGCACCTACGGGAGAGGAGATGTGTCACGGGAGGGAGAGGAAGGCAACCAAAGGCCTTAGGTATCTGGTGTGGATGCCCTCCCTCCCCTCCACTATATATAGGGGCAGGGGAGAGGGGGGAGGCGCAGCCTTGCCCCCTCCTCCAAGGAAGGGGTGCGGCTAAGGATGGGGAGGAGTCCATCCTCCCCAAGGCACCTCGGAGGTGCCTTCCCCCTTTAGGACTCTTCCCTCTCCAAGTTTCCTTGCGCATGGGCCTCTTGGGGCTGGTGCCCTTGGCCCATGTAGGCCAAGGCGCACCCCCTACAGCCCATGTGGCCCCGGCAGGCCCCCGGTGGGCCCCTGGGACCCTTCCGGTGGTCCCGGTACAATACCGATGACCCCGAAACTTGTCCCGATGGCCGAAACAGGACTTCCTATATATAAATCTTTACCTCCGGACCATTCCGGAACTCCTCGTGACGTCCGGGATCTCATCCGGGACTCCGAACAACATTCGGTAACCACATACAAGCTTCCTTTATAACCCTAGCGTCATCGAACCTTAAGTGTGTAGACCCTACGGGTTCGGGAGACATGCAGACATGACCGAGACGTTCTCCGGTCAATAACCAACAGCGGGATCTGGATACCCATGTTGGCTCCCACATGTTCCACGATGATCTCATCGGATGAACCACGATGTCAAGGACTCAATCGATCCCGTATACAATTCCCTTTGTCTAGCGGTATTTTACTTGCCCGAGATTCGATCGTCGGTATACCGATACCTTGTTCAATCTCGTTACCGGCAAGTCACTTTACTCGTTCCGTAACACATCATCCCGTGATCAACTCCTTGGTCACATTGCGCATATGATGATGTCCTACCGAGTGGGCCCAGAGATACCTCTCCGTTTACACGGAGTGACAAATCCCAGTCTCGATCCGCATAAAACAATAGATACTTTCGGAGATACCTGTAGTGCACCTTTATAGTCACCCAGTTACGTTGTGACATTTGATACACCCAAAGCACTCCTACGGTATCCAGGAGTTACACGATCTCATGGTCAAAGGAAGAGATACTTGACATTGGCAAAGCTCTAGCAAACGAACTACACGATCTTTGTGCTAGTCTTAGGATTGGGTCTTGTCCATCACATCATTCTCCTAATGATGTGATCCCGTTATCAACGACATCCAATGTCCATAGCCAGGAAACCATGACTATCTGTTGATCACAACGAGCTAGTCAACTAGAGGCTCACTAGGGACATATTGTGGGCTATGTATTCACACGTGTATTACGATTTCCGGATAATACAGTTATAGCATGAATAAAAGACAATTATCATGAACAAGGAAATATAATAATAACACTTTTATTATTGCCTCTAGGGCATATTTCCAACAAGCACTACCGGAGTCCTTCAAAGGTGCATCTCCGAAGAGGAAGGGCGGAAGATGCTGGCTGAAATTCATGCCGGACTCGGTGGCCATCACGCCGCAGCTCGGTCCCTTGTAAGCAAGGCTTTCCGTACAGGCTTTTATTGGCCGACGGCCCGGGCGGACGCTCGGGACTTGGTCCAACGATGCGCCGGTTGCCAGCTTTTTGCAAACCAAAGCCATATGCCACCCACCGCCCTCCAAACTATCCCCATCACTTGGCCTTTAGCGGTCTGGGGGCTTGACATGGTGGGACCCCTTAAAGGCAGAACCCACAAGAAAAAATACTTACTGGTCATGGTGGATAAGTTCACCAAATGGATAGAAGCCAAGCCTGTTAAGACGGCCGAATCCGGACCTGTGATAGACTTTATATCCGGGGTCGTACACCGTTATGGCGTCCCCCACAGCATCATCACCGATAACGGCACGAACTTTACGGCTGATGAGGTAAAACTCTGGTGCAAAAACATGGGCATCAAGCTCGATTATGCTTCCGTCTATCACCCACAAACTAACGGTCAGGTCGAACGTGCAAATGGTCTCATCATGAGCGGCATCAAACCCAGATTAGTGCGGTCCCTCAAGGAATCTAACACGCACTGGGTAGAGGAGCTCGACTCCGTACTCTGGGGGCTGCGGACCACGCCGAATCGCACCACCGGATAACACCATTTTTATGGTGTATGGCGCAGAGGCAGTCTTGCCCTGCGACATAATTCATGACTCACCTCGAGTGCGCATGTACGAAGAAAGGGAAGCCGAGCTCGATCGGCAGGACGGTTTGGATGCCTTAGAGGAGGAGCGCGACGTGGCAAAAGCCTGTTCCGCATTCTATCAACAGCAGGCTCGAAGATATCAAAGCAGAGAAGTGCGGGCCAAAAACTACAACGTTGGCGAATTAGTTCTATGCCCGCCGGACAAGAAAAAGGACAAGCTGAAGCCCAAGTGGGAAGGTCCCTTCATAATCGACCAAGTCCTGACTGGTGGAGCATACCGCCTGCGAGATGCGTCGGATAACCGACTCGAGCCGAACCCATGGAACGCAGCCCGTCTCCGAAGATTCTACGCCTAGCGCCGGACTCTGTGTTTGTCTCCTTCCTCTGTCCATTTTTTACATTTTCTGTCTTACAATTCTCTCCTTCCCCTCTTTTCTTTTATAGCCCTTAAAGGCTCCTCAAGTGACGTGCTACTCGCGCTCATTAAACCTGGGGGCTTCTTTAACAAAAGCTTATTTATACGGGCTTCACGCCCACCACATGTGTCAAACTTCCGCATGTACCTTTTCTTCACCATTATATGCATCGATATGACTTAAGTTTTGGCCAAGCTGGGTTGCCTGGCTCCTGTGCTTACCCCTACGTTCCCGATTGTTCGGCTAGGTGGTAAAGGGAGCACCTCTGCGGTTGTTACTGCCGGATCAGCCGGATGTGTACCTCAGACTGGGTGAAGCCGAAAGCTAGCGTTCTTAAGGGAATATTCGGTCGGTGAACTAAAAGATGACCTTTTTTACTTATTTATATATGCCCCCAGATGATTTTCCTGCGTTTGCAGTCCGGACATGCACTTTAGGGCATGCCTCCCAGAGAAAGGAACCCCTAACGGAACTATTCTCTCTCGAAGATGTTTCTTACTAACCATGTAATATAACATAACTAGTTGGGCACTTGTATGATAAAGCACTAATGACCCCTACGCCTGGTCTCCATGCATACCCCGGTTCTTACATAACCGGTAGGGTATTCGGACACACTCCGGACCGTCAGGTCCTGAGGTTGAAGCGAAAAGGTCGGCAATGACAAACGATCTACAATCCGGCTAGAAGGCATTACACATGTCAATTAAAAATTACATAGTCACTCTGACTGATTGTATTCCTCTTCAATACCATCTAACCGGCTGTCTAACTTACAGTCCTGCTAGGAATACTTTGCGGCCAATTCTACTTGGTCGTACACTAAGCTTACAGGGATCTCCTTCCCGTCAGGCCCCACAGGTCCGACCTCGGCCATGCGGTTTGGGTCAGACTTCATGTATCGCGTCTTCACCATGGCCCAGGCCTCCCTAGCGCCTTGTCGGCAGGCCGATATCTTCCACAACCAGAAGCGCCGCCGAGATCCCTTAAGCTTCTCCGAAAGCTCTCCAAGGCCCTCGGGCATGGAGTGGGAAGGCCATAAGGCTTGGGAAACGCCTCGCATCGCCCGCCGAACTCGCTCGTGCAGTTGCGAGAGCTCGGGAAGAAGGTCACCCGTAGAACCGGGCATCTCCTCTGCAGGACGACCCATTAGCATACCTACAGACATTACTCTGTTAGTCGACTTCCTCGCCAAACTCTTTTCTTTCAAAGATTCGCTTAAGCACTTACTAAATATGTCGCATCGAAGCCGCTGATTCTCCTTAGTAGAGTCCGATAGTTGGCCACAAACATCTTTAAGTTCAACGTCCAGCTTGGTGTTGGCATCCTGAAGATCATTCTTCTCCCGCCTCACCCTTGTCAACATACTCTCACCGGCCTTTAGCCGGCGCAAGAGTTGTTGCCTCTCCGGATCTAGTCCGGCGGCATCTGCAATATGATTTGTCAGATTTACACCCACGCCGCACTTCGCAAGATACTAACCTTTCGAAGTGTATCTTACCAGAGGGGGTCTCTTTGGGCTCCCCTGCCACGGCTAGTGCGGCCTCCAGTTGGGCTTTGCACTCTTCCAGCTCCTGGGACAGTACGGTATTCTTCTCTGTAAGAACCTGCATAACAAATGATCCTTAAATCAGTTACCCTAACTGTTTCAAGTCTCGGGGGCTACTGGTAATATATATATATATATATATTTACCAAAATTTTCTTACCCGTATGTCTTTTACATATTGCTCTGTGGCTCTGGCTAAACCATTTTGAGTGGCACGGAGATACGCATCTCCCGAATTGAAGGCATCTAATGCCTCTTGGGAGAAACAAGCATCGCGAAGAACTGTCCGGCGACGCCTGTGGTTCATGGCACTCTCCACCTCAGAATTGGTGGTAGACAGCCTGTCCCCATCCTCTGTCAGAGGAGCGTCCGGTGCGCGCCTTGTGTTCGCTTCCGCTTTCGGGCCAGGCGTTGGAGCCTGGCTGGTGGAGGCGCGATTAGCAACCTCTTCGGATGTAGTCCAGCGAGGTCTCTTCGTCCTGAAGACAGCACGAACGTTAATATGCCCTGAAGGAATAACACCAGGGAAAAAGAGGGTGCGCTATACCTTTGCACCGGCATCTCAGTCCGGACTACATTCCTTTTTACCCCACGGGGCCCTGCGGCCCCTCGTTGGCTAGCCGCAGCAGGTTCGGCCTCCCACCTCGGAAACCTCCCCTGCAAAACACGGTCGTTGTCAGGAAAACTGAAATGCGTGAGAATGGATTCCTTCTCAAGGGGATGAGACTCCGCTCTTTGTTACCTGGGAGGCCAGGATTAACCCTGGGTAATCAGCCGTAATGGCCACCAAGGTATTGTCCTTGCTTAGCTGATGAAACACCCCGTCAATCAGCTCCACCGATATGTCCGGATCCTCTTCGGAGTCCAGATCGAGCGACCGTTCTGGATCCTCGGGCTGTGGGGGGCGGCTGTTTATATCCTTTACTTCCTGACGCAGTTCCTGCGTTGAAATCGGAAGACTACATATTTAATCATGGGAAAATAAAACGGATGGGCAAGCACAATTGTCCACTTACCCAACTCGGAGGGTTGTACATAGAAAATCTGCCATGCGGGTTGACGCAGAGGAATTCCTCCTCTTCTCCCTTGTACAAAGAGGATAAGATCTTTACTAGAGCGGCAGCTGAGGCTGGCCCCTTACGACCGTAACGGGTGGTGTCATCCTCCCCGTTAAAATCCCACATGGGGTGGCCTCTATATTGAAGCAGCTGCACCCCCCGCATAATGCATGCTACCATGACTTCAATCATGGTTAGTCCGAAATGAGCCAATAGTCTTATCCGACCCATTAGGTGAAGGACGTCCATGTTGCCTTCTCTTTGAGAGCTTCGCGGACGCCAGCTTAGGCGTTTCTTTAAGGGAGCACTGTTGAATTCGGGGAGACCGGCCCGGATAGGATCCGGCAGCGGGGCATCATCTATATAAAACCATTCCAAAGGCCAGTCCTCGGACGCCTTCTTTGGGGTTCCGGATAGATATCCGGTCCCGGCGATACGCCACACTTCGGCTCCGCCCACTTGATATATAGACCCCTCTTGAGAGCGGAGCACCAGGCAGAATAACCTCTTCCACAGCGCGAAATGAGCCTCAACACCCAAGAATAGCTCGCAAAGGGCGACGAAGCTCGCGATATGCAATATAGAGGCAGGCGTGAGATTGTGCAGCTAGAGGCTGTAGAACTCCAGAAGCCCACGGAGAAATGGATGAATTGGAAATCCAAGTCCTCTTATTAGATAAGGGACGAGGCACACCCGCTCTCCTTTGGAGGGATTGGGGGTGCTCTCCGCTTGCTCTCCGCCATTATAGGTGGCGAGTCCGGCTCGGACCGGGACCATATAGGCCTGAGGGAGAAATCCCTTGGCCTGAAGCGACACTAGCTCGTTGTGCGGGATGGAGTACCTCTCCCAGTCTCCAGGTTTAGGACTGGAAGGGCGAGAGGAGGAGTTGCGACGGCTGGCCATGTTGGAATGGACCTTTGGTGGAGGCGCTCTGATGATTACTCGCGGAGAGGAGAAGGTGTGGTTTGGATCTGAATCCCCATCCCATTAAATAGGCGGCTCGTTTATGCGTCTAGGGGTGTGAATGTAAAAACACCCCGACTTTTCGCATTCGTATAACACGTGGAAGACGGCCATTATTGGGCGTGGAAGCCAAGGTGCGCTACATTACGAAAATCGGACATTATTCAGCAGGTACATGGAATTTGGAGAAGAACCCGCCTTGCAATGCCGAAGACAATCTGTGCGTCGGACTCGTCGTCATTGAAGCCTAGTTCGGGGGCTACTGAGGGAGTCCTGGATTAGGGGGTGTCCGGGTAGCTGGACTATACCTTCAGCCGGACTCCAGGACTATGAAGATACAAGATTGAAGACTTTGTCCCGTGTCCGGATGGGACTTTCCTTGGTGCGGAAGGCAAGCTTGGCGATGCGGATATTTAGATCTCCTACCATTGTAACCGACTTTGTGTAACCCTAACCCTCTCCGGTGTCTATATAAACCGGAGGGTTTTAGTCCGTAGGACAACTTCATCATACAACAATCATACCATAGGCTAGCTTTTAGGGTTTAGCCTCCTTGATCTCGTGGTAGATATACTCTTGTACTACCCATATCATCAATATTAATCAAGCAGGACGTAGGGTTTTACCTCCATCAAGAGGGCCCGAAACTGGATAAAACATCGTGTTCCTTGCCTCCTGTTACCATCCGGCCTAGACGCACAGTTCGGGACCCCCTACCCGAGATCCGCCGGTTTTGACACCGACAGCACCCGTGGCATAAACCGGCACGGACGGGCGAGCTAATCGTGGGTGCGGTCCCAACAAGCTGATGTAAAATGGGCCGTAAGGGCGGCTGTCGGTGTCAAAACCGGCGGATCTCGGGTAGGGGGTCCCGAACTGTGCGTCTAGGCGGATGGTAACAGGAGACAAGGGACACAGTGTTTTACCCAGGTTCGGGCCCTCTTGATGGAGGTAAAATCCTACGTCCTGCTCGATTAATATTGATGATATGGGTAGTACAAGAGTAGATCTATCACAAGATCAAGGAGGCTAAACCCTAGAAGCTAGCCTATGGTATGATTGTTGTATATATTGTATCTCTATCGACTAGCCTGGCCTCGGTTTATATAATGCACCGGAGGCCTAGGATAACAAGAGTCCTAGCCGAATACGCCGGTGGGGAGAAGTCCTTGTCTTGATCGCCAAGTCTTGTGGAATCTTCCTTGTATGCGGTAGCCGTCCGAACTGGCCCATGAGTATACGACCACGGGGGTCCTCGGCCCAATCTAATAGATCGGGAGACGACGTGGTGAGTACCCCCTAGTCCAGGACACCGTCAGTAGCCCCCTGAACCGGTCTTTAAGTTAGGGACGCTCCTCGATTCTTCCGAACTGTTCTTCATCTTCGGTTGCTGGTCTTGAAAACTGGTTCAACAAATCTTCTTTATCTTCGATCTTGAGGATCGCCGAAATGCATTCGACGAGTTTACACGTCGGGTATCCGAGGAGCCCCTTTAAGTTCCCGGCCTTTATCAATGCCTTGTTTATTTTTATGCCACACCTTGGGTTTGAAGTTGTTCCCGGGAGGCAGGGTCCTCTTGCGTCCGAGCTCCAACACCGGAGTGCATTTGAGGTATCTTTTGCAGCCGAGCACCAACGCCGGACCGCTTCCCAGCTCTAGCGCCGAAATGTATCCGAGCTCCAACGCCGGACTATGTATCCGAGCTCCAACACCAGACTGTATATCCGAGCTCCAACACCGAAATATATCCGAGCTCCAACGCCGGACTGTGTCCAGGCTCCAATGCCGGACTATATCCGAGGTGTCATATCACCTTGGTTCAAAAAAGTTGAAGGAGTTTAGCCGAGCTTAATGCCGGAAATGCCCTCTATGGAACCAGCCACTAGCGCCCGAGCTTTATGCCGGACTGCTTCCGAGGTGGTGCACCACCCCGACTATGGGCCGATTTTTTGTCAATATTTTTTATTGGTGCAATTTATTCTCTGCCGAGATATATAGCCAGTAGCCCTCAAGGTGTGTATCGGTCTAAAACCCGAGATGCACATGAAGGATGACATAAGACCGCTGATCCCAGTAGCCGCTGAGACTCAGGTTGATTTGCAAAATCGGCCTGAGGATCAAGTCCTAGCTCGGCGGAATACTTCGGGACACAAAAGCGGCGTGCTCAGTCCTCAAGACTCGGGTTGGGTGCGGCCGACCAACCTGAGGATCAAAATCTCCTCGGAAACTATATTGCACATAAAATTTTCTACATTGGACAAGCAATGCAGTAGCCCCCGAGACACTGGTCGGGTGGCAACACCAGATCAGGGGATCGATGTGCCCCTTTAATATTTGTAAATAATAAGCCCGAAGCCCAGTAGCCCCCGAGCCTTAATGCGGGCACGGGTGGCCGAATTAAGGATCAATATCCATAGTAAAATCACAAATTATGTGTAATGACTCTATGTATCCAAGTACTTTACGTCATTAATGCTCGGATCCGCATTGTACAAAACTTTGTTGACCGACCATCGGCTTCCACCTCCTTGGCCAGTAGCCGAGGAGTGTTTGTCCTACTTTATAAAGCCTTTATGAGGGCAAAGATTTACGACAAACAAGGCAATCTGGCCACACGGTTTTATAAACAAAGGTACGCAGAGAGATATGTTATATTACTGTTTAACAGAAGAAATGTATTCCAAAGAAAATAGTCCCGCTATCGGTTCCTTTCTTTGGGTTGTCATGCTAAGCATGATCATGAAACCTCAGCTCGAATGTAAGAGCAAAATATCAAGGATTTAGTTTGGGAGGCCAGTTAATAGCCCCCGGTAGTGTTTGGCGACAGTCGAGGTCAAGCCGTAAACACTTCGGCCAATGTTATGAATGGCCCGTCATAGTCATCGGATCGCTGACCAGTTTACGCTTATTGTGACAGTCAGTTTTCGGCTTTCTCCACTAAGGTGCTTAACCATGTGAGCTGGAAGCACAATCGCAGTGGTTCTCCCTTTGCATGCCTAGTCGAACAAAACGGAACGTAGGAAGCAAGTGCAGGAGCCGGGAAACCCAACTATTGACCGAAGACACAATTCGAAACCGATGCATATATAGCAATATCTGAGAATGTTTTTGCCGAATCCCTAAAGGTGTCCGGCGTTGCACTGCGAGACTAATGCTGGAAAAGCACAAATAGTTTAAAAGTGCCAAAAAGCTTGGAAAACCAAGAAACGTCAGTAAAAACATGACGTCCGAACAAGATCAAGTGTTCGGTGCCAATCCGAAAATTGGTCTAAGAAAAAAGAAGTGCTTCTGTCGTCCTTTAACATGACACATCCTATCTCAAGACTTCGAGCGGGTCAGCCTACGGCTTCAACCTCCTATCCCGAGGGCGGAGTACTTCTCATTAGGCCAGTTTAGCAAACTAAACTCTAGCGGCTTTGAGAGAGAAATTAGGCTCCCCGGCTAGTGACCGCACACTCGCGTTGAAAAAAGGAGTGATAAATAATAATAATAGAACTTTGCAATGACTGAGAAGAAGAACACTTATTATAAAACGGCTCAAATAAACTTAAGAGCCCCCAAGTGACTTGGGTAGAAGAATGATTGCATGTACCGAAGTACTTATATCATATCTATGTTCAACCGAACTTTAAACGCGTCTTAACCGACCGTCGGCTTCCCCCTCTTCGGTTAAGGACCGAAAAGTGTTATGTACTCCATCGGTCGAGAATATCGACGGTGTTTCCAATAACCAGGCAATCAGGCCATAAGGCTGTAACAGACAAAGCGCACTCAGGGAACTTATGCTATATTACTGAGAAGAGTAAGAAGCATCTTCGAAGAAAATAGTACCCCCACCGATACCTTTCTTCAGTGCTCATTGTTATTATGAGACTTGTGCAATAGATTTTTTGTACTCATGAGTTCCGTTGTGTACCGACCATCATTGAATAACTATAAGAGCGCTAGCTTTCGGCTTCACCCAGTCTGAGGTCCGGCTCGGGTGACCCGATCGTGACAATCGCAGAGGTGCTCCCTTTACTCCCTAGTCGAACAATCGGGAACGTAGGGGTAAACACCGGAGCGAGGCAACCCAGCTTGCAAATCGCTTAAGTCAATGTGGTGCATATTGTGGCGTAATACACGAACAAGGAACGAAGCCGTACAAGTATAATCATATGCAACAGGAAAAGCTTCATAAAGGAAGCCCCCAAGTAAACGGGGTATTTGAATTTATGCGTCACAAACAAAGTTTGGACAAGGAAATTTTTTAGAAGCAACTTTTTTCTAAAAAAGTATAATGCTTGGTCGAACCGAACGCAAGTTAGAAATTAAAGCTTTGAGCATGAAAGCGACTTAGCTGGTTAATGTGTTCGGTATTGATGACGTGGTCCGAGCTTGATGCGGGGCAAGGTTCCATCCCTCAAGCCGGTCCCAAGGTGGCGGAGAGGAGAGCTTGACACGCCGAAGTGGTGACATAGCATGATCAATGCAGACCGGCAGAGTGACGCCGAAGTCCCCGGATCATTTTCCTGTGCACAAAAAATAGTGCAGACCAGAGATAATAGTAATAATGATAATTAAAAAAATCGTTGCATAATAAATAATTTATGCAAAGTGAGTAATAAAAGAAATATGGCCTGGCGCCGAAGTCAAGTCGATGCAGGGCGTCGGCGTGATGCGGTAAAGGCGTGGCAAAGCCTGAATTCGCAGGTCGATCCGAGCTCCGAGTGCGGCGTTCGCTGGACTATGTACGGAAACTGACCGAACCACCATGCGACTGTCGTTAATGCAGCCACCATTTGATAGACATGTGTACATATGACGGACAAACCAGAGTAATAATTCCTTGGGAAAGATGAACCCAGACAAGCAAAAAATACTAGGATTAATAGCACCTGGTTTATTTGTTGTAGCAATCCGAAGGAAGGTGATTCCTAAAATTGGGACCCGCTCCGCGCACCCATTGCCTGATGGGCGATAAAACGACGGTATGGCAATGCTGGTAAAGGTTGACTCGCCGAGGCAAAGCCCTCGGCCCAGCTAATGTGACGGAGCTGGTCGGCTAGTGACGCCGAAGTGTCCGGAGTAGGTTGATGAAGAGATGGCGAAGCCCCTGGTCCAGCCGAGATGTCGAAGCCTCGATGTCAGCCGATGAGTCGAAGTAGGTCGGCGTGATGGACACCAGCTTGAAGAAGCAATAGTGCGGCCCTGTCGATGCAGGTCGTGACGTGGTCGATGCCGGCTTGATGAAGCGACCGTGCGGCGATGCCGGTATGCCCACTCCATGTAATCCGTGGGGCGGCGATGTTGGTGATGATTTATCCTTCGCGATGCCGGACCCTTGTTCGGCTTGCCGAGATGATGATCCGAAGAAGTTGAGCTCGGCTCAACAAAGTGACGCCGTGTCTAGCGCAGGTCGGCAGCCGTGGAGTAATATTGCCGGACTGGTTTGACACCAGCATGATGTTGAAGATCATGTTCAAAAGATCTTACGGTTAGTGGGATGTGTTCGGGAACAAAACACAATACCCCATACAAAACTTCCTTCAAAAGGGATGTCCGAAATCCTGTTCATAAAAAAGATGAACTCGGGTCGGATTCGTTTTCGCGCAGAAAACAGATCCAAAAAGTGATGCACTAATCGGAAAGTTCCCGGAGTTTGGATGGTCAGATCGAGCCGAAATTTTGAGAGGTGGTAGATATAGCAATTCTGCAGCCGATCAACGGTTGGATTTTCCAAAGGACGTCCGAGCTAGAAGCTAGACACCACGCCCTAAACTCATCCAAATTCCCGTCCAGATTTGACAGGGCTCCGGTATATCGTGGATTGCCAGAGATTCCTCCATCGGAACTCGACGAAATTTTCCAGGGTTGTTGTAGACTCAATTCCGCACAATTCCATCAAAGTGATCATCAAAGCGATACTCGAGGAGGTGGTGGTGGCAGATACGAGTTCGTTGTCCAGAAAAACAGCACGGTCGCTTGAGGGCAATGTTGACGTTGAGCCCCCGAGCTCCATAGATGATTCCTATGTGATCTTGATAGAGATCTGAGTTGATGTTTGATGAAGGCCCTCGTCCAGACATGGTGATCCGAACACGGGGCGCAATTCTTGGTCGAACCAAGGTGACCAGTCGAGCTGCTGAAGAAGATGCCGAAGTTGCAGTTGATCTGCAGGCGAGCCATCGATCCTTTTGTCGATCACACAGCGGAACTCTCAATGAAAGCACCAATGTCGGTGTCAAAACCGGCGGATCTCGGGTAGGGGGTCCCGAACTGTGCGTCTAGTCGGATGGTAACAAGAGACAAGGGACACAATGTTTTACCCAGGTTCGGGCCCTCTTGACGGAGGTAAAACCCTACGTCCTGCTCGATTAATATTGATGATATGGGTAGTACAAGAGTAGATCTACCACGAGATCAAGGAGGCTAAACCCTAGAAGCTAGCCTATGGTATGATTGTTGTATATATTGTATCTCTATCGACTAGCCTGGCCTCGGTTTATATAATGCACCGGAGGCCTAGGATAACAAGAGTCCTAGCCGAATACGCCAGTGGGGAGAAGTCCTTGTCTTGATCGCCAAGTCTTGTGGAATCTTCCTTGTATGCGGTAGCCGTCCGAACTAGCCCATGAGTATACGGCCACGGGGGTCCTCGGCCCAATCTAATAGATTGGGAGACGACGTGGTGAGTACCCCCTAGTCCAGGACACCGTCAGCGGCATCTTGTACGTGTCCATTCACTGTGTAATGTGGCACGGACGAACACCGGGCAGGGCGTTGCCAGCGCATGCTCCGCACACATGATATAAACCACGTTTATAATGAATAATTGTCCTGCATATCAAAATATACGGTCGAAAGTAATTGTTCCTTTTATAAAAACAATATATGTCAACAAAATAACTTAGATAAACATCACCTGACTTGTCCGGACGATGGATAATCCATATATATAGCGCCCATGAATCATCCATGGCAGTTTCACGGTGCTTTAACCACTCTCTCGAAGAGATCTTAAACCGGGGTGACTCTTATTTCAGGAGACCTTAAACCGGGGCGGCAGCGGCGGGTTACGACAGCAGGTGCTGAGCCCGGGTGGGTGATCCGGCGAGGCAGGGTCCTGCTGGGCCCAAATGGTGGCGGCGGCGACCCAGCGCGAGACTGAGGCTGGAGCATAGCCGTAGCGGCATGTTGCAGGAGCGACTTGGCACGGGGACTCGTGCCAAGGCAGAGGTGACGCAGCAGCAGGCGATCTGGCAGCTCGAGGCGCCGCAGCGGCCGAGCAAGATTGGGAGCCGAGGGCAGCTCGGAGTGAGGCGGCAAAGTCAAGGACTGACTCTGAACTGGACCGTGACAGCGGCGGTGTTTTTGTCGTGCAAGGAAGTGGCAGGTCAAATGTAGGAGTCTGTGTCTATGGATAACTCGCTCCTGGGTCGTGATTGTTTCCCGGTCGACCCCAGTTGAACAGATCAGGGTGTGGTCTTCCTTTTGGTGATTGAAAAACTGAACCAATACTACTAGTAGCTTCGCGTACTAGTGCTAGTTGTTGACCTTGACCAAAGCAATGATTAAAAACAAATCTGAACCTTTCAAGCCCCTTACACGAACAGCCGCCGCGGAGTATTTTTGCTGTAGTGTCGCTTTCATGAGAGCAGTAGCATAATCAAAGTAATACTACTCTGAACCGTAACAACATATCTCTTTACGAAACCACCTCGGGGTTGGATCCTTGTTTGCACACACGTTTGTTGATTGATCTGACATAGCGCCCAGCGGATGCAGCATAATTCCTGCCAACCTCGGCGACAAGTGATTGTAGAAAAATTGATCTTAACTTCGGACTTCGACGGATCACGTTGTATCGGTGGCACACAACAGAAACTCCAAACCATGGGTTTAGCCGGCTGGTGCCGAAGATTATCTCCTGTCGAGTTTTCTTCATCCGGCCAATTATGACCTTCTCGATCCCTGTGAAAGATCCCTCCAAGAACTCATCACCACCGTGCGCGGGCCCCACGGTGGGCGCCAACTATCGTGGAATTGTCACGGCAGATGTCCTTAGTGTCAGGACTTAGTCGCGAGGCCAACGCATCTATGTGCTAGCTTGAGAGGGGTTGACGGGACGAGAGACGTGATATTTTACCCAGGTTCGGCCCCTCAGGTGGAGGTAAAAGCCTACATCCTGCTTCATTGATATTGATGATGATAATCACGATTACAAGAGTGCTCTATCTCAAGAGCTATTGTCTAAACCTAACTTGTCCAACTTGTGGAACTTGTCAATCTTGTCCCCTTTTGGGGAGCCCTGCCCCTCCTTATATATGTTGGAGGGGCGGGTTACATGTAGAGTCCTATTAGGATTAGGACTAGTCTATCTCTAATACAAACCGGATACAAGTCCAGGTCTTAACTCCTTGTAAGATAAATGTTCCTCATGCCTTTCCTCTTAAACCGGCCCACCATTATCATAAACCGACATGCTGGGCCTTGGGCCTTGTCATCCATCTGGAACACGCGCCGGGTCACCAATGAGTCTTCAGGTTCGTGAATCGTCATACCAGTGAACCGCCGGACACGTAAACCGCCAGACACGTAAACCGTCAATCCTCTGGCGGTTTACCAATGAAACTCCTAGTCCGGCCGGGTTATACTTCTGACTGGTTTACGCCGCGGGGTATATCCCCGACAATTGCTGAATGCACATTCAGCCCGATTGGCATATTTGTAGGTCTGGCACAGCAATCCAAATGAAATGTCTCCGAGTCTTATCAATTAATACAGACTTGTGCTCAAATAAAATTACAAACAAAAAAACAAAAAAAATAATTATTACATGATCTCTAAAACAAATGGTTTGATTGATTACATGAACAGACAACACAAAGGTTATTCAACTATGGAAAGAACATTTCACCTATGATTTACCAAGTAGGAATTTAATTTCCTTTTTTCCTTCAGGACCTTAACAATCTGGTCAGTCTCAGCTTGCTTCGTTTTGAAATCCACCAAATATTTAATGGTTGTCTTGAGTACTGCTTGTGATTATGCTGTTTGCTTCCTCAACATGTCAACTTCATCTCTAAGTGCAGAAGCAGAATCTCTTTCTACCACTAGTTTAGCCTCTAGAGCATCAGCAGTTGGCAATTCATAATGCACGATTGGGCCGGTGCCACTGCTGTGGGATGATGCAACGTCCATGGGGACCTCGCTCTTTGATCTTGGGCTAACCTGTTTTGCCATTAAAGTTCCGATTGGATTCAGAAAAGTTGAAGTTAGCAAAACATCTCAACTGGGAGTTATAACAGCAAACCAGTTAAACAAACAAGGAATTAAAGAGTTTCAATTGGATGCTGAAAAGTAGTTATTAACATCATTGTAACCCGTTGTTGCAGCAGCAAAGCAGTTAAACAAACAAGTAGATATTTAAGTTAAGGCAAACAGGTAATTCTTAACAGTAAGTATCAAACACATAGATAGGCGCAGTCTACAATATGATTAACAGGCTGTGCCATTATGTAATCAGTAGCAAACTAAATTAAGCCAAGCAACGTAATTGAACAATTTTGCAATAAGTGGCTAACTAAAATTCCGAGAAGCAGGTAACTGAACTTACGCTAGTTCTTTGTACAGGCACACTGCAACTTCTTTTTCGCTTACAAGGTTGTACGAAGGAGTCCATGGCATCAATTGCTTGGATACGCAGTCCCAATACTTCTTTCTTCCCACACTGCATGGGTAAGTCGAATGGTTAATCTGGTAAGATGGTGCGTCCTTGATATGTTATATGAGGACGTGTAGTCAGACTAGTTGTAGCCAAACACATCACACTGGCTTTTACTGTATATTTCATGTGATTACTTTTGGCATATCGAGATCTAAGCAATCTACAATAGGATGAAAAGACTGGCATCCTTCACATTATTGGCGAACTCAGTTCATAGAAACAAGCAATTCAACCATTCTGTGGGTAAATCAAAAGCGCCACTGGAATATTTTTCACTATCCAATCATACACGCAAAAAGGGGCGACGCCACCATAGGGGCTGGTATGGGCGGCCGCCTCAGGTGGCTGGAAAGTGTGCACCTAGTTTGAGTCATCCAGGTTGGCCCACGCTAGTTTTGTTCGTCCCAACGCACGAGCAGGCAATGTAAAAAATGAAGAAAAATGTTTCAATTTGGATGGGACAATAACATAAGTGCAAGGCAGGCCCTATAGCAGGCTCGCGGCCCAAACGAGCGCCTCCCATATTGATTGACACCAGGAAAAATCCCAATTCATTCGCTCCAGCCTCCAGTCTGGTTCGCTCCTAACCTAGCCGCCGCTGGACAGACCGACACAGCACTTCCTCGCGCCCTCGTTGGAGGGCGGTCGCTGGGCTTCAAGCGAACGGAAGGACAAGAAGATAAAGATCCAACCCTGGGTGTAGCCTGTGTGGGAGGCATCAGCGGCAGCACGGGCATGGCATCGAGCTTGCGCAAACAGACAGTCGTAGCTTGCAAGAGTAGCATGCGCAACGAGCAGGTACATCACATCCCTGATTATATGTAATTCAACTCTTCAATTTCTGGCCAATAGTTAAACCTGACGGTGTTGTAAAACTGCTTGTATGTAGGGAATCTATGAGAAAATGAAACCAATTTCTACTTATTTTATAACTCCCCCAATCAATACTGAACTGACTGAATCTGATGTATCTAATCAAGTTTCCGGTGCAAACATACAAGCTCATGTTGTTCTTGAGCCTGAAGTGTCTAATGAACAGACTGCTAATGAAGGATTTGATGCAAACATTTTACATGCTCCTGGTGATGAACATATAGTGTCTAATGAGGGATCTAATGCAAGCATTTTGCAAGCTCATTGAAGGATTTAGTGTCTAATGATGATCTACCATGTTGAGAGAGACAGAGATTTGCAGGCATTGATGACAAGCAAATTATAGTGCATTTTCATAGCTTGAGGAAACGTCGAGGCCATCTACCAGAAAGTCCCCGTATCATGACAACATAGCATAAATACTTTTCTAATCTGTTGTTTGAAACTATTGGCATACTTGTGCAGGATAGATATATTGATATGCAGTTTGCGCACTGGTTATACGTGCAATTACACTTCGATATTTTCAGCCAGAGAACGAATAATTCAAGCAGGTACAGACCATGTTTGTAGTCCTTGTACACCATGTTGCATTTTGTGTTTTTTGGTGCTTGCATCATTTAGTGTTTATAATCTGAACTACTTTGGATCATTAGCTGGTTTTCAAAGTGCATGTAGCTTCACATTTCTCAAGTTATGTTGATTTCCGGAGTGCAAGTGCCTTCGTATTTTTTAAGTTAAATGTTCGCCCCTGGTAACTTGAATTCGTGGATCAGCCACTGCACACAAATCATACACGAATGCCAGTATGAATTAAATGAAATGCAGGGACTTACGCTAGCTCGTTGTACAGGCTCACTGCAGCTCTGCTTGCGCTTGGGATGTTCCATGTACAAGTCCATGTTACCACTTGCTTGGATGTGCAGGCCTTGTGCTCCTTGCATCCCCCTCTGCATTTTTGACACGGCGAATGGTTGATCAAATAAGAGGAATCGACCTTGATGTTGTACCGGAGGACAGATACTTACAAGGTTATACGGGTGTGCAGGATGTGTACCAGATCCCGTAGCGCCGTCATGCTTCGCTAAAATATGGATTTGCTTGTTTCAGATGATATCTCCAGAAGAAATAAGAGTTAAGGTCAGAGTTGCATAGGCGTGTAAGCTAAGAGAGCAGTGAAAGGATATCCAAACATCGTCGGAACAGTGCACAAGGGAGTGATGTGTGGATACCTAGTTCGGGCCGGCGTTTGGGCATGCTCGCCTAGCTAGAGTGCGGGTCACTTCAGAGCCGTTGAGGGTGATGCGCTGGCGTTGGCTGGCCGCGCACGGATGCAGATCTTGAGTGGCAGCGGAGCGCTACGATGCGGTGGACGAGACCGTTGGTGAAGCCCCAACAGCCTCGGGGGCGGAGGTGCGACGATGTGCTCGGTGAAGTAGCCCCGGTGAGCTGGGAGACGGCGTCGGTGAAGCGCACCTGATGCGGTGGAACTCGGTGTCTGTGAGGCACGTCGGTTGCGGCGGCCGACGTTGTCGGTGGACCACCCGGTGCGGTGGACGAGGGCGTAGATGAGGTAGCTCTGGTGCGGTGGTGAAGCGCGACCGTCGTCTTCGTCGTCGTCGTCCGGCACAGAGGTGGGGAACGGTGGGGAAAGAGACGAGACGAGGGGCGATTCGAGGGTTGGCGGCGAATTAGGGATTTGAGCAATCTGGGCGCGGAAGGGGACGGTGGAGAAGAGAGATTTTGCAGGGCTGGAATTGGGGCCGCCAGATATTTCAATCCGAAACGTGGAAGCGCGAACTTATTTTGTCGTCATCCTTTTTGGGGGGAGGGGGTGGGTGGCTGGGTGCTACGCGTCCGTCCGACACACGCGACCACCCCGACAGGACTATGCTTCGGTGCCTTAAGGCACCTGCCTTTGTGTCCATGACATATGGGCCCAACAGGTGGCTGGCCCACATGTCAGTGACCCAAAGGCAGTTGCCTTTAAGGCACCGAAGCAGCGTCCACCCCGACACGACCCTGGTTTGCCTGGTGCGCCTACATTTGAGAATGCAAACGAATCTTCTTTCATTTGCAAACGAATCTGTATGTATTACCATGCCCGTGTTTAGCTTGCAATAATTAGTCATTCAAAACGAGATGCTCCATCATTCACTTTTGTAAGTCGTTTCAGACAACTTAAAATGAACTGTTTTGCACATTGTCTGAAATGTCTTCAAGGTCTTATAAAAGTGAACAGAGGGAGTACTATAAATTAATTAATGAGGAGTTATTTGAAAAAAATCGAAACGGTACCCACGCTAACGTGGATTAGAGTGTGTGTCACATAATTAGTTATTTGAATTAGAGTGTGTGTCACGTAGTTAGTTATTTGAATTAGAGTGTGTGTCACGTAGCGATCTCCAATTCTAACGTGGATTTCGCATTTCACTGTATCCATGCTACTTTTTTAATACAAATTCATATGTATATGATGAACACCATGGTAGTGAGAAAACTTTTGGATGGATTCAAACATATGACCTACAAAATAGCACAACAAACTGAGTCAATGTCAACTTTTCGAAACTTAGTATGGCACGAATTCGAAATAATTACCCGTATGCCTGGTCCTCGGTTCAAATCTTACAATGTACACCGAATTGAAACATCGATATTAAGTCTCGTACTATGTACATTCAAATGTTGTTTTTAGCCCCCCCCCCCCCCGCACAAACGCTACATACTTCCTGTATCGGTCAATCTTCCTCTCCTAACCACCTTAGGAAGCTATCGGTTTCCAACACACGTTCATTCTTTCTCTCCATGTTTCGATCTCTAAGTCTCTCAACTACACAACCCCTTTTCCACTCTGTTACCAAATGTATTTACCTCACACACCCGCCATTGCACCCCATGCCGAGCTCTCTCTCTCCCCCCCCTCTCCCTCTCACCCTCTCGCGCTAAATACATGCATTGCCTATCTAGCCCCCCAACCTCTCGTGCATGCGCACGCACGCACGTTGTATATCTAGGTCACTCCCTCGAGACTGTCTCACTCTTTCTTCCGCACGGCGGGCCACACTCGCTCAATCTCGCTCTCTTTATCTGAGTCTCGTTTAACCTCGTTTTCTTTCACACACAAATGATATATCTCCCTGTTCGGGCCTCGATCGACACACTCTATACTCTCTCACGCAGATTGTCTATCTAGGTCAGTCCATCCAAGCCGCCACCACTCTTTCGACCTCATGGTGGGCCACGCTCACTCAATCTCTCTCTCTCTCTCTCTCTCGTATGTCTCGATTGACCTCGCTCTTTCTCGGACAAAAACGATATATCACCATGTTTGAGCCCAATTCGACCTATTCACATTGTATACTCTCTCACGCACATCGTCTATCTAGGTCACTCTCTCCAACCCGTCTCACTCTTTCGATCGCACGGCGACCCTATGTGATCGGTTGACCTTGCTTCCTCCCACGCACAAAATATATCTACACGTCTGTGACTGGATCATCTCTCAAGCTCTATCTTACAGCCCTCACCCTTGCCAAAAAGCTCAATCGGACAATATCTCTCCAGAGCATATATATTTGTTCAATGAATGTCGGACCACACTCACTTTGTCTCTCTATCTATATGTCTCTCGATTGACCTCGCTTTCTCACACCGTATCTTCCACGCGTTGAAGCTACTACCTCTCCATCCCTCGCAAAGCCGGAGCTATTTACATTGCGAGGGGCACTCCAACCTTGGATTAATTTGTGTAGGCATTTATTCCGGTCGGTTTAGATTATATTTTCGTAGCATTCGGCCCACAACTACTCCAATCACCGTAGCGGGTAATTAAGCTACGGGGAGCACCTAATATGAGCACCGGGGAGCCGTTGGATCGAAGATGCAGCGGCACACACGAGGCCTGAATGTTTTATTTGCAAAAAAACCTTTGGAGAGTTTGGAAATTGCGCATAATTACAAAGACTACTCCCAAGCCATTGGATCTCACTTCCAACGGTGTAAAAACTCGTATCACCATAGTATCTAAGCTGCGGGGTGGATGTGATATTCTATGCCGCTGTCATTTTTGTTCGTAAACTTGCAAAAAACGTGTAACTCGTGCCGTTACTTGTCTAACCGCGCAAAGTGTTTGTTCAAAAAAACCATCCTACACTGAAATATCGGAACAACACACGGGGGTCCCACTTGTCATTAATCAAATTTGGACCTAAAACTAACAAATCTGAAAGACGAGATTCGAACTGGCAACCTGGACTACAAAGCGTAAGTCGATAGCCTGAAAAAACGAACGGTTGTTGGCTTTGTCCCATAACTTGATTTTATACAGTACTTGCGTTGAGTAGAGTAGAGGGAGTGCCTCGTCAACACGTGCATGACCGTTATCTCACTTACTGGTGGGTCCCAGGTCTGCGATCTCAATCTCTCTTCTCTCCATCGTCTAACCTTTGCACGGGCACACACGAAGAGCGGCGCTAGCTTGCCGTGGTGTTATTAGAACTAAAAAACTTGGAAAATAGAAGAATCGCCTAGAACAAGAGACGTTGTGGCTGGTCGAGACGGAGCTAACCACATCTATCCTCCGTGCCACGTTTGCATGATGAAGCTGTGTGGCTAGTGGGGTGTTTTCAACCGACTGGCTGGGTCCCGAGGTCGAACCATAGGTACTACGTCTGATACAGTATATTTTTACACGCACATTTTTCCTCCGTGCCGAGACGTGGCACACCCTACCGCGCGGTTTCGGGGTCCTCCCGGGTGGTGCATGCATATATTCTTCCTGACGTGGGACGCCCTACCGCGCGTTTTCTGGGTCCTCCTCGGTCGTAGCGCCGAAGCAAGTAAATGAGTCATCAAATCACGAAAGACCACCTTTCCCGCCGAGTACATCAGTGAAGCACGGTGGCTAGCTAGTTGGGCTAGTTCGACCGATTAGCTAGGCCGCCGCCACATTTGTTTTTTCACCCCTTTTTATCTACTTGCCGGCAGGTAAATTTAAATATCCACCGCGGTGTTGCTCTGGTGTTTGGGTGCGGCAGGATTTTTAATTTTTTTGATTGACGGGAGCAGGCGCCGCAGGATTTTTAATTTTTTGATTGACGGGAGCAGGTGCGGCAGCAATTAGTCACGATGACTCCGCCTGTACCCACTGCTCCCTGATGTGAGAAGTCGTCGACTGGTGTTTTACCATGGTGAAAACCAAAAGATTCCCCGCTCCCTCCGCCTTCCCGTAGATTGCATTGCCTTTCGGCCGTTTCGCGCCCTTTGCTTCCTCTCCCCATTGCTTCTACCTGGTGCCATGGCGGCGCAGCAGATCACGGAGTCCAAGGTGAGGCTCCTGACATAGGAGTTCCATGCCAAGGATGCGGAGCTCGGGGCCAAGGACGTGGAGTTCCGTGAGATCAAGGAGGAGAGAAGTGTCATGCTCCTCCGTTATGTGAGGGAGTTCACGGAGCTTCAAAAGCGGCAGGCGTCCACCACAAAGATGCTCGAGGCGTCGGTGGCGTTGCTGCAAAAAACGGGAGATATGATAGGCCGTCAGGGGAGCCGGCTGGAGCGCGAGGTCCAGGATCGCCTCAGCCACTTGGTGAACCAAGTTGCCGTGCACGTGTTGCGGCTGTGCGATGCCTACCGTCATGCCAGCGCGACGATGCCAGCCGTCGGGCTAAACCCGGTCGACCACCCAGTCGACTTCAATGAGCTGCGGCTTCCTGGCCTGGTCTCCTTCTTCACCTATATCTCCGAGGAGCTGAGCCGTCTCCGCGCGATGGTGGGGGCTGAGCTGGACAAGGAGGGATTGCGGGCTGTCGTCGCCGTTGCCAGGCGAATCCTCTTAGGGCTCCGTCACCGAAATCTATTCGTGCCATTGGACGCTGTCTTTGAAGAGTTGGCTCCCGTCGACCGGGAGCGGGCTCTGCGGGCGGTTGCACCCTGCATCACCAACGGCGTGCGCCTCGAGAAGCAGAGGGACTTCGGTGGTGTTTAGGCGCCCTCTGCATGGGCATGTCCATGTCTCGGCGCAACATGACCGTTGGATCAAACTCAGACGGTGCAGATCAGTCACTGTAGCACAAAGCGTGTGGGTGTGTTTGGTTGCATTCTCATCTCAATATAGTTGTTTCATCTTCGTGTATTTTTGTCAACCTACTAGTGTGGACTCATGCACCCTTCATGCACTCTGCCAAACACCCAAAAGTGGGTCGAGAAGGGAACTTTTGCTCCCATCCCGTGCACCCTTCATACACCCTGCCTAACACTATTCGTGCTTCATATGGTTCATGTTTCGTGGAGTACTGTAGCACCGTACTCTCCGTGCGCTGTGGACCTAGTTCTGTTAACATTGATCTCACCGTCCATTCTCGACCGGACAGTCGAAAAAGCGGTACTATGTTACATATAGGAGTAGTTGACATGCGCACAACATCATTTGTTATCGTCATATCTTACTACACTAGCAACAAGATTGTGTAGTACTGACGTATGAACCACTGCACATGCCTAGTAGTAGGAGCACTGTGTATGTTCAAGTGGCTGCCGTGTTTCGCACTCCTCCGTCGTAAGAGTGGAAACGCTTGCTGTAATCATTTTTTTCTTCTGAAAAACAGTGGACACGCTCTACCGTGCGGATCCTCCTCCAGCCATGCACTAAATTACTCACTTTCGCCGACGTGTGGGACAGCCAGCATCGGGGTCCACCAGCCATGCACTAAATTACTCCGTAGTAGAGTGACGGTAGACTACCCCGATCGAAGCGCCGCAGTAATGCCCAATGAGCCGTCAAATCACAAAACCCCCTCCTTTCCAGCAGTAAGTTGGACGGACGAAGCAACCATCATTTCACTCTTCTCTCTCAGCTTCCTCTCTACCCAACCCTCGCTTCTGCCTCATCTTGTTCCTCATTTCTTCAAGAAAACCCCGACCTGCTTCTGCCATTGTTCTTCTCTCCCAAAGAAGGAAAGGTGAGCGCATCAATGGTGTTGATTCTGGCCAAGGCCCGGTCTTGCAACCCCGAGACTGATCCTATAACTCCCTCTCTTTTCTTCTTTTGGGTTTGTGATTATGGTTTCTTTTCTTTTATTTCTATTTGACAGTTTCTTGATGGACGCTGGAGCACCGGCCGAAGTGATGTCTATGGCTCCGGCCAAAACCGTCGAGGCTCATGGTACGAAGAAGCGCAAGCACCCCGCCGAGACTACCGCAGACAAGCTCAAAGCCATCGCCCTGTCCAAGCCCCCCTCTCCGGGATCCCTCATTAAGCAAGTCCAGGTAATATCTCTTCTTGACGATCTTTTTCTCGATCTTGATCGTGTTTTTTCATCTAACACGCAGTACTAGTACTAGTAGTACAACTTTCTGGGTGATCTTGCATGTGATTTTTGTGTGCCAAATGACGGTTCTAAATTCCTCTTTTGACCAAAACATGCGAGAGGTTGACACTGATTTCTTATAGATTACTTTCAACTACTCCCTCTGTCCCAAATTTCTTGTCTTAGATTTGTCTAGATACGGATGTATCTAATACTAAAATGTGACTTGATACATCCGTATCTAGACAAATCTAAGACAAGAATTTTGGGACGGAGGGAGTACTTTATGAACATCAATGCTACCTTTTAAGAGGGTATATTTGCCTCAGTAACTTGTGTTATGGATATTGCATGTAATCCCTCTGCTCTCATGCCTTTGAAGACATGTTCTAGTGTCTTTGTTCACTCATTTCTGTGCGTATATGTAGTCATATATGGAGTATAATATCGAAAATCATCTTATATTTCTGAACGGAGGTAGTAATAAAATATGGTTTCTGTTTGAATTAGAACCAGGTCCGCGGTGGAGATGAAGTTCTCAAAGTCATGCCGTGTGAACTGGAAGACCTGATGATGAGTTCTACTGCTGAACTATCCAGCTGCTGTGTCCTTGTCGCCACGTGTCCTGAACTAGTGTTTTCCTGTAGCATTGTTGTCAGGCGTGTTCTCGAGGCTGTACTTGACCACAACAATTTCCTGGCTGTGCCTTCGATTACGAAGGGTGTGGTTCTTGTAAAGCTTCCCAACAAATCTGATGCGGCCTGTCTTCATCATCATGTTTATGAGTGGAAAGACCACTCTGTTAGGTTCTCCAAGGTTGACAAGATGGTGATGGTGCATGTAGACATCTCACACGAAGTCCATGGCCTAGTCAGTTATGCGGGGTTCATCCCGTAGGTCGGTGGCAAAAAATAGTCTGCAGAGTTTAGTTAGTGCAACTTTGCTTGTCTGTAGTAAGTACTATTGTTCAGTACTTGATTTGTGTTTGTGAACCCTGTATTGTTTATTAGTACTGCCGCTTTTGGTGTGTGGTCAGTCCTGAGAACGGTCTATGTTAATGTCTGTCCACTCAATTCAGTCTGTATATTTTGAAGTATCCATATCATATTTTTTGTGAGGACGGTCTATCAATTATGGTTACACTCCAATATCTGTATGCATTGCAGGGTTTATCGCACCCACCAGGATTTCCAGCCCCATGGATGTTCGGTCCATACGATTTGTCACGACCTTTGGACTGTCCTGCTTGTGGGAGTAGGCGGGGCCCCTGCATGCCACGCGTAGTTGGACGATCAATCTTCTGTTTAGTACTTCAACATAGTGATTTCCTGGTAAGGATTCACTCGTGTCACATCAAGTAAATCTTATTGATTTACTGTCTAAATCTTATTGATTTAATGTCATGTTTTCTTTCTTTTCCTGCAATTTTACGATGCAGGTTTTGCCATGTGACATTCATCACAGAATAAACCGTTTGGTTTGCTCTACGATGGCTATTTTTGCAGGTTTCACTTCTTATGTCGTGTCAGTAACGAAGGCACTGTCCATCACTTATATTACTGGAAAAAATTGGATCAGTCTGTTGTCTGAGTACAAGCTGAATCCCTATGATGAACTGCAGTTTGGTTTAACAAAAACGCCACAATTAGTCCTTCTCGCGTTTAAAAGAAATGAAGAAAAAAACTGGATCACGGTCACGGATCCTAGTCAAGTTAGAAAGCTGATCATAGCAGACCAGACACGATCGCCGCTGTCTCGCACAGATCGAGCACCGACAGTTGCTCTAGCACTGACAGCGGCAGCAGCTCAGTCTGATCCAGCTGAGGATTGGGCACCGACCGCGTCAGCGGATCAGTCTGATCTACCGGAGGATCGGGCATCGACACCGGCACCTGCTCCGACACTGGCACCAGCTCTACAAGGAGCACCATCTCCGGCAGCAGCAGCGGCTTCGGCACCTGCACCAACACTTGCACTTGCATCTGCTCCGGCCCGTGCAGTTGCACCGGCAACAGACTGGGCTGCAGTTCGCACTTCATATACCAAAGTCCTTACAAAAACCGACATGTCCACCTTCTTGGTAAGCATTGGCCGCCCAAGTGCTTCGTTCTTTTTACTTTCCATGTTGTTTCACATGATTCCCTGTGTTGATCTAACTGTTTGGGTATGTCTTCTTGTTTGCAAACAGAGAATTCCTAGAGCAACGAGGGAGTCGTTCAACAATCCGGGCGACCGCGGCCAAGTTTCTCTTACCATGTGCAGCCTTGGTGTGAATGAACCTGCTCAATATATCGTAAGTACAAAGGATGGTCGCATGATGATTGATGCTAAAGGATGGTCAAGGTTCAAATCTAAATCATATCTTGCGGTAGGGGATGATGTCAAAATCAAACTTTCTCGGCAAGGAGAGATGGTCCAAATCAACTTTGAAATCCTTCACCGAGGGATTTTGATGTAATAATCTGGCATTGTGAAACAAGTGTCCTGTGTGTATAAGTAGTACGATAGTATTATTTATCACATGGTATATCATTGATAGAATTGCAACTCTGATTGCTGGTTAGGAACTGTCGTTCGATTTCATTCCAACAGCTGCTGTGCTTTATTCAATTTTGTGTATTCGCCTTGCAACAGCATCTAAAACCAGCGCCATACCGATCGCTTGCAATATGAAAAGCGCTGAGGTAGAACACATGGGCCCCAAAACATGCAGGGTCGGCCTGCGGCCCAAAGTCCAGAACCTGGTTTCGAGAAGCACTAGCTCAGTGCAGAAGTGGCGTCCTCCTCCTGCTGTGGGTTGGGCGAAGATGAATGTTGATGCTGCGTTATCTCGCAATGGTGAAAGGCAAGCCCTGGCAGTTGTGAGCTGGGATCATACAGGCTTCTTCCTTGGAGCATCAGCACTAGTGTGCGAAAGTGTTACTAATCCAGAGATCCTAGAGGCAATGGCATGTTGCGAGGGGCTATCTCTGGCTCTTGACTTAAACCTGCAACATGTTCAGATTAGCACCGATTGTTCAGCAACAGTCAAGCATATCGGAGAGGCATACTTGGGGCCCAGCAAAGTTATTATGGACGAGATCAAGATGAAGAAGAATATGTTCCAAACCATGGAGATCATACATGAAAAACGCGAGTGTAATGTTGAAGCGCATGTGCTCGCAAAAGCTGCTACTTCTTTGCCCTGTGGACGCCATCTTTGGCTCACAGGAACCCCCGAAATTATTTGTATACCTATGACTGTTAATCTTCAATAAAGCAGCTTTTATCCCTCAAAAAAATCTGAGTATTATATTCTCAGCTGAACCCCCATAATGCCCGTGCGTTGCAGAGGGAGTATATTTCTCGGCAAGGTGAGCCTGTGATATAAAAGATTTGTATATTTCTTTACAGAGGGAGTATCTCTCTGTCAAAAAATATATTTATGTGTAACTAGTTACTCCTGTCTTTCTACTTCCTTTCGCTGATATGTGGGGCAACCGGCAACGGGGTCCACATGCCATATGCACAAATTAGAGTGCACAACTTCACGGTAGACACACCCCGGTCGTAGCGCCACAGTAATGCCCAATGAGCCATCAAATCACAACCCCCCCCCCCTTTCCAGCTTTAGCAGTAAGCTGGACGGACGAAGCGGCAATATTTCACTGGGCCTGAATCCCCTTCTCCCTCGTCTGCTTGTTCAGAGAAAACCCCCTCTCGGCGATTGCATAGGGTTTTCTCATGGAGAACCAGGTACGAATTCTTCATCCATCCCCTATAAACCCAAGTCCCTTGGTCGCAGGTAATCCTAGGATGGCAGCCGCCACCGTTGATGCATTTTTCTTCCTACTGAATCTAGTGTGTTTCATTTGCAGTGCCCGAAGTGCGAGTACCCTACAGGTTTCTGCGCCCTCGGCGAGACGCCACACTTGTTCCTTCTCATCCTAACACAGCATTTTGAAACGCGCACAGTATGTTCCTAGAATCCTCTTTTCTATCCGGGAGGGTGGGGTTTTTTTGAACATGCTGTGTTCTCATATTATTTTTCCTGCAGTGTATTATTTGCTCTGCCAGAACACATGTACTCAAGATGCTCGGCCTTGTCATAACTGAATACACTAGTTTAATGGTCACAGTGAAGACAAGCCATGGATATAAGTTCCGAGTTGGGTTCATGAACCAAGAAGATCGCTGCTTTTTTTATGGCCGAACTTGGATAAACTTTCTCAAGTGTTACGGACTGAAAGTTGGCGCACGAATGTTGATGGAAATAGCAGAACCTGGTCTCATCTTCACTGCGATCTTCCACCCCGACGTCGTTCCAATTGTTCATCCATGTTAGTTTTGTATCTGGTTCTTGCTTGTTGCCTCGATTACTTCTTAATCCACCTATTCTGTCTAACTAATCACAATTTAACTTTAGAAGTAGCAACGAATCTCTCACGAAGATGCTACTTCTAACTAATATTTTCTTATAATTGGTGGCACGTGTAGGTTTTTTCAGAGTTAAGCAGTCTGCTCGTTTGTTACTCTGTAATAACTCGGCTGTTACTAATGGCACTGAAGTTGACTGGATCGACATCCACAAGTTCCTACACTTTATTGATCGTCTTGAGGTCCTTGTGGGGCGTTTCAATGGTGGAAGGCCACGTGGGATATGTGTGCCACTGCTGCACTCATTGAACAGGTCCAACTGTGTCGAGAAACTTATGGTACGAGCTGTTTTCTGTTATATATGTTGTTCATAAACTATTGCTTATACACAGTTTTACAGCTGTGATCTTCTTGAAACAGGAACTGCCGAGTTCTATTGTTCCTATACAGATGCCTGACCATGGTCGGGTCAGACTTGCGCTTGGTCACAACATGATGTTTATGTCGACCTACTCAATTCCCCTTGGAGGTGAAAAGATACTTATTCATGGGTGGTCTCAAATAATGAAGGTCCGTCCATCTTGGAGAATAGGACAGAAGATTATGTTCATGCTTTTCCATGGCTCTAAAGCGAATATCCTATTTATTGACCACGTTGCGAGATGAAGCCGCTTTCAGAAGGTTGTGGATGCGCGGGGTGGCGCCTGGGCCTTGTCCTGGGGCTTGGCGGCCTCACCCTTGGTTAACTATAGGCAAAGTAGCACTGTTCGAGGCGTGCTTTGTACGGTTGAACCTGTATAAGTACTCATACCGCTTTCAGCTTTGGTTGTTAAGTGCCCCTGCTGGTTTCAGTTAAGTTTGTTAAGTATTCTTGCTGCTTTTACAGTCTATCGTGTTTCTTCAGTCTTGTCTTCCTCCAGCCACCAAAACCAAACCAGCACCGGCGGGGCCGCCTGCTTCCGCCTCCCACGGCTGGCTGCGCCTTAGCGCACGCATCGCCGCCCCACCGTCTCCTAAATTGTTAACGCCGACGTCCTCCCCGCGCTTTGGTGCGCTCGCCGCGGCGCTGCCCTCTCGCATTGTCAACATGGTCAACAAACAACATGAATCGGCAGAAGTACGTGGAGAGGATGACAGTAGGGGCCCACCACATCAGCGTATGGAAAAATAAAATGCTTCCTCCTAGTGTTTTCCTGACATCTGGGACCCACGACATTGTGAGCGTATATAGTCAATAGACAAGAGAACAGCACAATATGACATAGCTACTCGAGCAGTATTTTTTTTGTTTGGTATTATTGAGACGGAGCAAGGTTTGAACTGGGCCGTGGCCCGTCTAGCCCAGGCTTATATTTTATATTCACCATGTGACCAGCCCAGCTATTTTTTCTTTGTGAAAATGAGCCCAGTTTATTTTTTTTTGAAGAATACCCAATCCAGGCCTACTTATTTTTCTACGCCCTGATGGGCTGCAACTCTTTTAAGACGCCTGCAAATCTTGAAAGTAATATGAAATGGGTTGTAAATATAAAAATAGATGACAAATTGGCAATTACTTTATAATTTCTGAATTTTATTACATTTTCAGATTCCTATTTCACTAGGCATTAACCTAATTTAAATATATCTTCAAAGTACTTTAAATCTGGCTGGATATTTCGGTATTAAAAATAGTTTGGAACCCACAGAAATATGCGAAATTGGCCCTGGCCAACCAAAAAAACTGTTGGAAATATGCCCTAGAGGCAATAATAAAAGTATTATTATTATATTTCCTTGTTCATGATAATTGTCTTTTATTCATGCTATAACTGTATTATCCGGAAATCGTAATACACGTGTGATATAGACCACAATATGTCCCTAGTGAGCCTCTAGTTGACTAGCTCATTGTGATCAACAGATAGTCATGGTTTCCTGGCTATGGACATTGGATGTCGTTGATAACGGGATCACATCATTAGGAGAATGATGTGATGGACAAGACCCAATCCTAAGCTTAGCACAAAGATCGTGTAGTTCGTTTGCTAGAGCTTTGCCAATGTCAAGTATCTCTTCCTTTGACCATGAGATCGTGTAACTCCTGGATACCGTAGGAGTGCCTTGGGTGTATCAAACGTCACAACGTAACTGGGTGACTATAAAGGTACACTACAGGTATCTCCGAAAGTATCTATTGTTTTATGCGGATCGAGACTGGGATTTGTCACTCCGTGTAAACGGAGAGGTATCTCTGGGCCCACTCGGTAGGACATCATCATATGCGCAATGTGACCAAGGAGTTGATCACGGGATGATGTGTTACGGAACGAGTAAAGTGACTTGCCGGTAACGAGATTGAACAAGGTATCGGTATACCGACGATCGAATCTCGGGCAAGTAAAATACCGCTAGACAAAGGGAATTGAATACGGGATCGATTGAGTCCTTGACATCGTGGTTCATCCGATGAGATCATCGTGGAACATGTGGGAGCCAACATGGGTATCCAGATCCCGCTGTTGGTTATTGACCGGAGAACGTCTCGGTCATGTCTGCATGTCTCCCGAACCCGTAGGGTCTACACACTTAAGGTTCGATGACGCTAGGGTTATAAAGGAAGCTTGTATGTGGTTACCGAATGTTGTTCGGAGTCCCGGATGAGATCCCGGACGTCACGAGGAGTTCCGGAATGGTCCGGAGGTAAAGATTTATATATAGGAAGTCCTGTTTCGGCCATCGGGACAAGTTTCGGGGTCATCGGTATTGTACCGGGACCACCGGAAGGGTCCCGGGGGGCCACATGGGCTGTAGGGGGTGCGCCTTGGCCTACATGGGCCAAGGGCACCAGCCCCAAGAGGCCCATGCGCAAGGAAACTTGGGGAGGGAAGAGTCCTCAAAGGGGAAGGCACCTCCGAGGTGCCTTGGGGAGGATGGACTCCTCCCCATCCTTAGCCGCACCCCTTCCTTGGAGGAGGGGGCAAGGCTGCGCCCTCCCCCTCTCCCTTGGCCCTATATATAGTGGGGAAAAGGAGGAGCAATCATACCTAAGGCCTTTGGTTGCCTCCCTCTCCCTCCCGTGACACATCTCCTCTCCCGTAGGTGCTCGGCGAAGCCCTGCGGGATTGCCACGCTCCTCCACCACCACCACGCCGTTGTGCTGCTGTTGGATGGAGTCTTCCTCAACCTCTCCCTCTCTCCTTGCTGGATCAAGGCGTGGGAGACGTCACCGGGCTGTACGTGTGTTGAACGCGGAGGTGCCGTCCGTTCGGCACTTGATCATCGGTGATCTGAATCACGACGAGTACGACTCCATCAACCCCGTTCACTTGAACGCTTCCGCTTAGCGATCTACAAGGGTATGTAGATGCACTCCTCCTTCTACTCGTTGCTGGTCTCTCCATAGATAGATCTTGGTGTTACGTAGGAAAATTTTTGAATTTCTGCTACGTTCCCCAATAGTGGCATCATGAGCTAGGTCTATTGCGTAGATTCTTTGCACGAGTAGAACACAAAGTAGTTGTGGGCGTTGATGTTGTTCAATATGCTTACCGTTACTAGTCCAATCTTGTTTCGACGGTATTGTGGGATGAAGCGGCCCGGACCGACCTTACACGTACTCTTACGTGAGACAGGTTCCACCGATTGACATGCACTTGGTGCATAAGGTGGCTAGCGGGTGCCAGTCTCTCCCACTTTAGTCGGAACGGATTCGATGAAAAGGGTCCTTATGAAGGGTAAATAGCAATTGGCATATCACGTTGTGGTTTTGCGTAGGTAAGAAACGTTCTTGCTAGAAACCCATAGCAGCCACGTAAAACATGCAAACAACAATTAGAGGACGTCTAACTTGTTTTTGCAGGGTATGCTATGTGATGTGATATGGCCAAAAGGATGTGATGAATGATATATGTGATGTATGAGATTGATCATGTTCTTGTAATAGGATTCACGACTTGCATGTCGATGAGTATGACAACCGGCAGGAGCCATAGGAGTTGTCTTTATTTATTGTATGACCTGCGTGTCATTGAAGAACGCCATGTAAACTACTTTACTTTATTGCTAAACGCGTTAGTCATAGAAGTAGAAGTAGTCGTTGGCGTGACAACTTCATGAAGCATGATGATGGAGATCATGGTGTCATGCCGGTGACAAGATGATCATGGAGCCCCGAAGATGGAGATCAATGGAGCTATATGATATTGGCCATATCATGTCACAACTATATAATTGCATGTGATGTTTATTATGTTTATGCATCTTGTTTACTTAGGACGACGGTAGTAAATAAGATGATCCCTTACAAAATTTCAAGAAGTGTTCTCCCCTAACTGTGCACCGTTGCTACAGTTCGTCACTTCTAAGCACCACGTGATGATCGGGTGTGATGGATTCTTACGTTCACATACAACGGGTGTAAGACAGTTTTACACAGCGAAAACACTTAGGGTTAACTTGACGAGCCTAGCATGTGCAGACATGGCCTCGGAACACGGAGACCGAAAGGTCGAGCATGAGTCGTATAGCAGATACGATCAACATGAAGATGTTCACCGATGATGACTAGTCCGTCTCACGTGATGATCGGACACGGCCTAGTTGACTCGGATCATGTGATCACTTAGATGACCAGAGGGATGTCTATCTGAGTGGGAGTTCATAAGATGAACTTAATTATCCTGAACATAGTCAAAAGACCTTTTGCAAATTATGTCGTAGCTCGCGCTTTAGTTCTACTGTTTTAGTTATGTTCCTAGAGAAAATATAGTTGAAAGTTGACAGTAGCGATTATGCGATCAGTAGAAAGCTTATGTCCTTAATGCACTGCTTAGTGTGCTGAACCCCAAACGTCGTTTGTGGATGTTGCGAACATCGGACATACACGTTTTGATAACTACGTGATAGTTCAGTTAAACGGTTTAGAGTTGAGGCACTAAAGACGTTTTCGAAACGTCACGGAACATATGAGATGTTTCGAGGGCTGAAATTGGGATTTCAGGCTCGTGCCCAGGTCAAGAGGTATAAGACCTCCGACAATTTTCTTAGCCTGCAAACTAAGGAGAGAAGCTCAATTGTTGAGCTTGTGCTCAGATTGTCTGAGTACAACAATCACTTGAATCAAGTGGGAGTTGATCTTCCAGATGAAATAGTGATAGTTTCTAAGAAGTCATTACCACCAAGCTGCTAGAGCTTCGTGATGAACTATAACATATCAAGGACGTACATGATGATCCTTGAGATATTCGCGATGTTTGACTCCGCGAAAGTAGAAATCAAAAAAAAAGGAGCATCAATTGTTGATGGTTGGTGAAACCACTAGTTTCAAGAAGGGCAAGGGAACAAAGGGATACTACATGAAACGGCAATTCAGCTGCTGCTCAAGTGAAGAAACCCAAGGTTGAACCCAAACCCGAGACTAAGTGTTTCTGTAATAAGGGGAACAACCACTGGAGCAGGATTACCCTAGATACTTGGTAGATGAGAAGGCTGGCAAGGTCGATAGAAGTATATTGGATATACATTATGTTAATGTGTACTTTACTAGTACTCCTAGTAGCATCAGGGTATAAGATACCGGTTCGGTTGCTAAGTGTTAGTAACTCGAAATAAAAGCTACGGCATAAACGGAGACTAGCTAAAGGTGAGCTGACGATATGTGTTGGAAGTGTTTCCAATGTTGATATGATCAAGCATCGCACGCTCCCTCTACCATCGAGATTTGGTGTTTGCGTTGAGCATAGACATGATTGGATTATGTCTATCGCAATACGGTTATTCATTTAAAGAGAATAATGGTTACTCTATTTATTTGAATAATGCCTTCAATGGTCTTGCACCTAAAATGAATGGTTCATTGAATCTCGATCGTAGTGATACACATTTTCATGCCAAAAGATATAAGATAGTAATGATAGTACCACTTACTTGTGGCACTGCTGTGTAAGTCATATTGGTATAAAACGCATGAAGAAGCTCCATGTTGATGGATCTTTGGACTCACTCGGTTTTGAAAAGTTTGAGACATGCGAACCATGTCTATTGGTGTATATGCATGAAGAAACTCCATGCAAATGGATCGTTCGGACTCACTTGATTTGAATCACTTGAGATATGCAAATCATACCACATGGGCAAGATGACTGAAAAGCCTCGTTTTCAATAAGATGGAACAAGATAGCAACTTGTTGGAAGTAACACATTTTGATGTGTGCAGTCCAATGAGTGCTGAGGCATGCAGTGAATATCGTTATGTTCTTACTTCATAGATGATTCGAGTAGATGTTGAGAATATTTACTTGATGAAACACAAGTCTGAATTATTGAATGGTTCAAGTAATTTCAGAGTGAAGTAGAAGATCATTGTGACAAGAGGATAAAATGTCTATGATATGATCATAGAGATGAATATCTGAGTTACGAGTTTTGGCACACAATTAAGACATTGTGGAAATTGTTTCACAATTAATACCGCCTGGAACACCATAGTGTGATGGTGTGTCCGAACATCATAGTTGCACCCTATTGGATATGGTGCGTACCATGATGTCTCTTATCGAATTACCACTATTGTTCATGGGTTAGGCATTAGAGACAACCACATTCACTTTAAATAGGGCACCACGTAATTCCGTTGAGATGACACCGTATGAATTATGGTTTAGAGAAACCTAAGTTGTCGTTTCTTAAAAGTTTGGGGCTGCGACGCTTATGTGAAAAAGTTTCAGGTTGATAAGCTCGAACCCAAAGCGGATAAAATGCATCTTCATAGGAAACCCAAAACAGTTGGGTATACCTCCTAATTCAGATCCGAAAGCAATATGGATTGTTTCTTGAATCGGGTCCTTTCTCGAGGAAAAGTTTCTCTCGAAAGAGTTGAGTGGGAGGATGGTGGAGACTTGATGAGGTTATTGAACCGTCTCTTCAACTAGTGTGTGGCAGGGCACAGGAAGTTGTTCCTGTGGCACCTACACCAATTGAAGTGGAAGCTTATGATATTGATCATGAAACTTCGGATCAAGTCACTACCAAACCTCGTAGGACGACAAGGACACGTACTACTTTGGAGTGGTACGGTGATCCTGTCTTGGAAGTCATGTTGCTAGACAACAATGAACCTACGAGCTATGGAGAAGCAATGGTGAGCCCGGATTCCGAAAAATGGCTCGAGGCCATAAAATCCGAGAACGGATCCATGGACTTTGGTGGACTTGCCCGATGATCGGCAAGCCATTAAGATAAATGGATCTTTAAGAAGAAGACGGACGTGGATGGTAATGTCACCGTCCATGAAGCTCGACTTGTGGCGAAAAGTTTTTCCACAAGTTCAAGGAGTTGACTACGATGAGATTTTCTCATCCGTAGCGATGCTTAAAGTCCGTCAAATTCATGTTAGCATTAGCTGCATTTATGAAATCTGGCAGATGGATGTCAAGATAAGTTTCCTTACTAGTTTTCGTAAGGAAAGGTTGTATGCAATACAATCAGAAAAGTTTTTGTCGATCCTAAGGATGCTAAAAGGTATGCTAGCTCCAGCGATCCTTTTAAGGACTGGAGTAAGCATCTCGGAGTTGGAATGAACGCTTTGATGAGATGATCAAAGATTTTGGGTTTGTACAAAGTTTATGAGAAACTTGTATTTCCAAAGAAGTGAGTGGGAGCACTATAGAATTTCTGATGAGTATATGTTGTTGACATATTGATGATCAGAGATGATGTAGATTAAAGCATATAGGGTTATTTTGAAAGTGTTTTTCAATGGAAAACCTGGATTAAGCTACTTGAACATTGAGCATCAAGATCTATAAGGATAGATCAAAACGCTTAATGGTACTTTCAAATGAGCACATACCTTGACATGATCTTGAAAGGTGTTCAAGATGGACCAGTCAAAGAAGGAGTTCTTGCCTGAGTTGTAAGGTACGAAGTTAAGACTTAAAGCTCGACCACGGCAGAATAGAGAGAAAGGACGAAGGTCGTCCCCTATGCTTAAGACGTAGGCTCTTCAGTATGCTATGCTGTGTACCGCACCTGAAGTGTGCCTTGCCATGAGTCAGTCAAGGGGTACAAGAGTGATCCAAGAATGGCTCACAGGACAGCGGTCAAAGTTATCCTTAGTAACTAGTGGACTAAGGAATTTTCTCGATTATGGAGGTGGTAAAAGAGTTCGTCGTAAAGGTTACGACGATGCAAGCTTGACACCTATCCGGATAGCTCTGAGTAGAGAGACCGGATACATATAATGGAGCAATAATTTAGGATAGCTCCAAGTAGAACAGTTGTTTGGAATAGCTCCAAATAGAGCGTGGTAGCTGCATCTAGGAGATGACATAGAGATTTGTAAAACACACACGGATCTGAAAGGTTCAGACCCGTTGACTAAAACCTCTCTCACAAGCAACATGATCAAACATAAAACTCATTGAGTGTTAATCACATAGTGATGTGAACTAGACTACTGACTCTAGTAAACTCTTGGGTATTAGTCACATGGCGATGTGACCTGTGAGTGTTAATCACATGGCGATGTGAACTAGATTATTGACTCTAGTGCAAGTGGGAGACTGTTGGAAATATGCCCTAGAGGCAATAATAAAAGTATTATTATTATATTTCCTTGTTCATGATAATTGTCTTTTATTCATGCTATAATGTATTATCCGGAAATCGTAATACACGTGTGAATACATAGACCACAATATGTCCCTAGTGAGCCTCTAGTTGACTAGCTCGTTGTGATCAACAGATAGTTATGGTTTCCTGGCTATGGACATTGGATGTCGTTGATAACGGGATCACATCATTAGGAGAATGATGTGATGGACAAGACCCAATCCTAAGCTAGCACAAAGATCGTGTAGTTCGTTGCTAGAGCTTTTGCCAATGTCAAGTATCTTTCCTTAGACCATGAGATTGTGTAACTCCTGGATACCGTAGGAGTGCTTTGGGTGTATCAAACGTCACAACGTAACTGGGTGGCTATAAAGGTACACTACAGGTATCTCCGAAAGTATCTGTTGGGTTGCATCGAATCGAGACTGGGATTTGTCACTCCGTGTAAACGGAGAGGTATCTCTGGGCCCACTCGGTAGGACATCATCATATGCGCAATGTGACCAAGGAGTTGATCACGGGATGATGTGTTACGGAACGAGTAAAGTGACTTGCCGGTAACGAGATTGAACAAGGTATCGGTATACCGACGATCGAATCTCGGGCAAGTAAAATACCGCTAGACAAAGGGAATTGAATACGGGATCGATTGAGTCCTTGACATCGTGGTTCATCCGATGAGATCATCGTGGAACATGTGGGAGCCAACATGGGTATCCAGATCCCGCTGTTGGTTATTGACCGGAGAACGTCTCGGTCATGTCTGCATGTCTCCCGAACCCGTAGGGTCTACACACTTAAGGTTCGATGACGCTAGGGTTATAAAGGAAGCTTGTATGTGGTTACCGAATGTTGTTCGGAGTCCCGGATGAGATCCCGGACGTCACGAGGAGTTCCGGAATGGTCCGGAGGTAAAGATTTATATATAGGAAGTCCTGTTTCGGCCATCGGGACAAGTTTCGGGGTCATCGGTATTGTACCGGGACCACCGGAAGGGTCCCGGGGGCCCACCGGGTGGGGCCACCTGCCCCGGGGGGCCACATGGGTAGGGGGTGCGCCTTGGCCTACATGGGCCAAGGGCACCAGCCCCAAGAGGCCCATGCGCAAGGAAACTTGGGGAGGGAAGAGTCCTCAAAGGGGAAGGCACCTCCGAGGTGCCTTGGGGAGGATGGACTCCTCCCCATCCTTAGCCGCACCCCTTCCTTGGAGGAGGGGGCAAGGCTGCGCCCTCCCCCTCTCCCTTGGCCCTATATATAGTGGGGAAAAGGAGGAGCAATCATACCTAAGGCCTTTGGTTGCCTCCCTCTCCCTCCCGTGACACATCTCCTCTCCCGTAGGTGCTCGGCGAAGCCCTGCGGGATTGCCACGCTCCTCCACCACCACCACGCCGTTGTGCTGCTGTTGGATGGAGTCTTCCTCAACCTCTCCCTCCTCCTTGCTGGATCAAGGCGTGGGAGGACGTCACCGGCTTGTTACGTGTGTTGAACCGGAGGTGCCGTCCGTTCGGCACTTGAGTCATCGGTGATCTGAATCAGCGACGAGTACGACTCCATCAACCCCCGTTCCACTTGAACGGTTCCGCTTAGCGATTCTACAAGGGTATGTCAGATGCAAACTCTCCTCTCCTTCTACTCGTTGCTGGTCTCTCCATAGATAGATCTTGGTGTTACGTAGGAAAATTTTTGAATTTCTGCTACGTTCCCCAACAGGGACCCAACTTTCATAGTAGATGCCTGAGCTACCTATAATTTCCGAAAAAAACGGACGTGGTCAGGCTTGGGGCCAGAGTGCCGTAGCAATCCTTATTACCATACGTCAAAAAAAATACTAGCAGCTACACCTTGGTGTCAGATCCAGTTGCGTGTGTACTTCATATCTCTGATCTTCTACTCTACCCAAAGGAGCACCGGCGACCGCCTACTCCCGCCTCCTGTGGCCGGTTGTGCTGGCGCGCAGGCCTCAGCACCCCCTACTACTCCCACCGCTGGCCAGGGCATCCCTCTGCTCACCCACACCCCCTGTTATTCTGCGGCAACGGCAGCCTCGCACCGCAGCCGGACCGGTGAACGCTCGTACTCCTCTCCGTGTGGGCATCCACTGTCGCGTCTTCCCCGACTCCACGTCGTCCCCTTCCTATGCCTCGCCGTCGTCCACCACCGTGGTGCTCTCGGCGCGGCGTGGTCAATGTGGTCAACGACCGACTTCCATCGGAAGAGTACTGTACGTGGAGAGGCTGACAGCTGGGTCCACGACAGCCGCAAGGAAGTGCCTCCTTATTACGCGGAAAATAATTATTCCTCCACCTGACATCAGGGACCCACCGGACGGGCCACCGGTATTTTGCGGAAAAAATCGTTTCCCACTGACTCCTGGGACCCACCGGACGGGCCACCGTATTTCGCGAAAAAAAACATTCCCCCCGCTGTCAGCTCGGACCCACCGGAAGTGCCTCCTTATTACGCACAAAAAAATGAATACTCCCCCGGCTAGCTGGGACCCACCTTGGTGGGAGGCTAACTTGTGGGCCTACTAAGTTGACGGGGACGGAGGGCTTTGTCAACTTAGTCAATGTGAAGGATTCTAGCTCTAGTGACCGTACGATGTCCATCCAACGGCTGTAGTGCTTCTTCAACCTCTGGTCTTCTTGCTCCAGCCGCCCAAAGCAGCGCCGGTCGTGCCGCATGCTCCTACCTCCCGTGGCCGGTTGTGCTGCCGCGAAGACCTCATCGCCCCCTACTATTCCCACCGCTGGCCAGGCCCTGCGGCGACGGCAGCCTCACACCGCAGCCGAACCAGTGAACCCTCGTACTCCTCTCCGCGCGGGCTTCCACTGTCGCGTCTTCCCCGGCTCCGCATCATCCCCTTCCTAGGCCTCGCCGTCGTCCACCGCTGTGGTGCTCTCGGCACGGCGTGGTCAATGTGGTCAATGGCCGACTTCTATCGGAAGAGTACTATGCATGGAGACGTTGATAGCTGGGTCCACGGCCGCAGCAAGGAAGTGTCTCCTTATTACGCGCAAAATAATTATTCCTCCACCTGACAGCGGGGACCCATCGGACGGGCCACCGTATTTCGCAAAAAAACGTTTGCCCCTGACTGCTGGGACCCACCAGCTACATCTTCGCACGCAAGGAAGTGCCTGGCAGTCGGGACCCACCTGGTCGAAGCGTATGTAGCGTTGTCATTCTGGTTGCGAACGTGTATGTACATATATACTGGTCGATGTAGAGGCACGCACGTGTCGTAGTAGAGGCGCGCACGTAGCATGTACACGTACATATAGCGGCCAGGGTGCAAGAAAGAAAATACGACCACGTATGTGTACATACGGGCTAGGTCTCGAACACCTACTTGCGCATACGTACGGCCAGGGCTCGTGTACATGGCTGGGCCGGAACGGAGAAACAGCGTCATCGTCGTGTTCATGGGGAGGCAACGGAATGCGTCGTGTTCATGGGGAGACAACGGAATGCGTCGTGTTCATCGGGAGGAAACGGAATGCGTCGTGTTCATCGGGAGGCAACGGTATGCATCGTGTTCATCGGGAGGGCTTGGACGGAACAGGCGATGGAAACAAGGCCTGGCGTATCGCAGAACGAAGGAAACGGCCTTGTGTTCGACCGGCCACGTTCGAAATGGGATCCTGTTCATCGGGAGGGGTCTGGCGTACCGCAAAACGGAGGAAACGGACCTCCTACTGTCGAAACGGGGGTCCTGTTGATCGGGAGGGGTGTGGCGTACCGCAAAACGGACGAAACGGACTTGTGTTGGAGCGCTACGGTCGAAACGGGGGTCCTGTTCATCGGGAGGGGTGTGGCATTCCGCAAAATGGGACTCCACGGGATACTGTTCATCTCCACCGTCGACCCCCTCCAGCCTCCACGAGCTACTGTTCATCCACCGTCGACCTCCTCCAGCCTCCACCTGTGACTGTTCATCCACAGGCTCCTGTTCATCCAGCCTCCACCGCGCGCTACTCCACCGGCTACTGTACAACCAGCCCTCTCCACGGGCTCCTGTTCAACCACCCCTCCACGGGCTACTGTTCATCCTGCCCTCCACCGTCTACTGTTCATCCTGCCCTCCACGGGGTCCTGTTCATCCAGCCCCAACCGGCTCGATCGATCGGGGTCCTGTTCATCCAGAGGCAACACCACGGGGTCCTGTTCATCCACCCCCACCGAGAACTGTTCATTCAACACCCCCCCCCCCCCGCAATGCTCACTGTTCATCCAGAGGCAGCATCGATCAGCTTCAGTTAGCAGCAGTAGCGAAGGAATCGCTCGATCGGGTTCAGTTAACAGCCATCGATCAATCGCTCGGGTTCAGTAACGCGTAGCCTGCAGTGCAATCGCTCGGGTTCAGTTAGAGCCCAACACCTCGCTCGGGTTCAGTTAGAGCCAACGCCTCGCACACACGCACGTACGTGTATGAGAGAAAAGCGCATCGCTCGGCCCCTGACCTCCCACCGTAACCGGGAACTCCCCAAAAATTTCCTCCCCCTCACTTCTACCATGGTTTTTTCCGTCATGGACGGCCCAAAGAATGTCATGCAGGTGCGTCTCCGGCCCGCCCAGGACGAAAAGCCCATTTTCTGTCATGATTTTTTGTCATAGAAGTAGGATCCCACCACATCTATGATGATACCGGGTTTTGTCACAATTATCGTCATAGAAGTGTCATATGTATGACATAAAAAAATTTGTTCGGCCCAAAATGTCACGGATGTGTCTTTTTTTGTAGTGTTGAGAGATATGAAGTCTCCAACAAGTTCAATAGCTAAAAGATGGAGGAGAATAGCTCAAGCAGTGAGCATGTGCTCAGATTGTCTGGGTACTACAATCACTTGAATCAAGTGGGAGTTAATCTTCCAGATAAAATAGTGATTGACAGAATTCTCTAGTCACCATCACAAAGTTAGTAGAACTTCGTGATGAACTATAGTATGCAAGGGATTAAGAAAACGATTCCCGACCTTTTCATGATGATGAAATCGATGAAGGTAGAAATCAAGAAAGAGCATCAAGTGTTGATGATTAACAAGACCACTAGTTTCAAGAAAAGGGCAAAGGGAAAGAAAAGGAACTTCAAGAAGAACGGCAAGAAAGTTGTTGCTCAAGTGAAGAAGCCCAAGTCTGGACCTAAGCCTGAGACTAAGTGCTTCTACTGCAAAGGGACTGGTCATTGGAAGCGGAAATGCCCTGAATATTTAGTGGATAAGAAGGATGGCAAAGTGAACAAGGGTATATTTGATATATAGGTTATTGATGTGTACCTTACTAGTATTTATAGTAGCCCTTGGGTATTTGATACTTGTTCGGTTGCTAAAAATTAGTAACTCGAAACAGGAGTTACAGAATAAATAGAGACTAGTTAAAGGTGAAGTAACGATGTCTGTTGGAAGTGGTTCCAAAATTGATATGATCATCATCGTACACTCCCTATACTTTCGGGATTAGTGTTAAGCCTAATAAATGTTATTTGGCATTTGCGTTGAGCATGAATATGATTTGATCATGTTTATTGCAATACACTTATTCATTTAAAATCAGAGAATAATTGTTGTTCGGTTTACATAAATAAAACCTTCTTTGGTTATACACCCAATGAAATTGGTTTGTTGGATCTCGATCGTAGTGATACACATATTCATAATATTGAAGCCAAAAGATGCAAAGTTAATAAAGATAGTGCAACTTATTTGTGGCACTGCCGTTTGGGTCATATTGGTATAAAGCGCATGAAACAATCTCCATGCTAATGGGCTTTTGGAATCACTTGATTATGAATCAGTTGATGCTTGCGAACCATGCCTCATGGGCAAGATGACTAAGACTCCGTTCTCCGGAACAATGGAGCAAGCAACAAACTTGTTGGAAATAATACATACTAATGTATGCAGTCCAATGAGTGTTGAGGCTCGCGGCAGGTATCATTATTTTCTGACCTTCACAGATGATTTAAGCAGATATGGGTATATCTACTTGATGAAACATAAGTCTAAAACATTTGAAAAGTTCAAAGAATTTCAGAGTGAAGTGGAAAATCATCGTAACAAGAAAATAAAGTTTCTACGATCTGATCACAGAGGCGAATATTTGAGTTACGAGTTTGGTCTTCAATGAAAACAATGTGGAATAGTTTCACAAACTCATGCCACCTGGAACACCACATCGTAATGGTGTGTCCGAACATCGTAATCGTACTTTACTAGATATGGTGCGATCTATGATGTCTCTTACTGGTTTACCACTATCGTTTTGGGGTTATGCATTAGAGACAGCTGCATTCACATTAAAAAAGGGCACCATCTAAATCCGTTGAGACGACACCATATGAACTATGGTTTAGCAAGAAACCTAAGATGTCGTTTCTTAAAGTTTGGGGTTGCAATGCTTATGTGAAAAAGTTTCATCTTGATAAGCTCAAACCCAAGTCGGAGAAGTGCATCTTCATAGGATACCCAAAAGTAACTGTTGGGTACACCTTCTATCACAGATCCGAAGGCAAGATACTTGTTGCTGAGAATGGATCCTTTCTAGAGAAGGAGTTTCTCTCGAAAGAAGTGAGTGGGAGGAAAGTAGAACTTGATGAGGTAACTGTACATGCTCCCTTATTGTAAAGTAGTTCAACGCAGAAATTTGTTTCTGTGACTCCTACACCAATTAGTGAGGAAGCTAATGATGATGATCATGTAACTTCAGATCAAGTTACTACCGAACCTCGTAGGTCAACCAGAGTGACCACACCAGAGTGGTAACGTAATCCTATTCTGGAGGTCATGTTAATTGACCATGACGAACCTACGAACTATCAGGAAGCGATGATGAGCCCAGATTCCGTGAAATGGCTTGAGGCCATGAAATCTGAGATGGGATCCATGTATGAGAACAAAGTGTGGACTTTGGTTGACTTGCCCGATGATCAGCAAGCCATAGAAAATAAATGGATCTTCAAGAGGAAGACGGACGCTGATAGTAGTGTTACTATCTACAAAGCTAGACTTGTCGAAAAAGGTTTTTGACAAAGTTCAAGGTGTTGACTATGATGAGATTTTCTCACTCGTAGCGATGCTTAAGTCTGTCCGAATCATGTTAGCAAATTGCCGCATTTTATGAAATCTGGCAAATGGATAAACAAAACTGCATTCCTTAAAGGATTTATTAAAGAAAGAGTTGTATATGATGCAACCAGAAGGTTTTGTCAATCCTAAAGGTGCTAACAAAATATGCAAGCTCCGGCGGTCCATCTATGGACTGGTGCAAGCATCTCGGAGTTGGAATATACGCTTTGATAAGTTGATCAAAGCATATAGTTTTATACAGACTTGCGGTGAAGCCTGTGTTTACAAGAAAGTGAGTGGGAGCACTACAACATTTTTAATAAGTATATGTAAATGACATATTGTTGATCGGAAATAATGTAAAATTATTCTGCAAAGCATAAAGGAGTGTTTGAAAGGAGTTTTTCAAAGAAAGACCTCGGTGAAGCTGCTTACATATTGAGCATCAAGATCTATAGAGATAGATCAAGACGCTTGATAAGTTTTTTCAATGAATACATACCTTGAAAAGATTTTGAAGTAGTTCAAAATGGAACAGTCAAAGAAAGAGTTCTTGCCTGTGTTACAAGGTGTGAAATTGAGTTAGACTCAAAGCCCGACCACGGCAGAAGATAGAAAGAGAATGAAAGTCATTCTCTATGCCTCAGCCATAGGTTCTATAAAGTATGCCATGTTGTGTACCAGATCTATTGTATACCCTACACTGTTTTTTTGGCAAGGGAGTACAATAGTGATCTAGGAGTAGATCACTGGACAGCGGTCAAAATTATCCTTAGTGGAATAAGGATATGTTTCTCGATTATGGAGGTGACAAAAGGTTCATCGTAAAGGGTTACGTCGATGCAAATTTTGACACTGATCCAGATGACTCTAAGTCTCAATCTGGATACATTTTGAAAGTGGGAGCAATTAGCTAGAGTAGCTCCATCCAGAGCATTGTTGACATAGAAATTTGCAAAATACATACGGATCTGTATGTGGTAGATCCGTAGACTAAACTTCTCTCACAAGCAAAACATGATCACACCTTGGTACTCTTTGGGTGTTAATCACATAGCGATGTGAACTAGATTGTTGACTCTAGTAAACCCTTTGGGTGTTGGTCACATGACGATGTGAACTATGGGTGTTAATCACATGGTGATGTGAACTATTGGTGTTATATCACATGGCGATGTGAACTTTATTATTGACTCTAGTGCAAGTGGGAGACTGAAGGAAATATGCCCTAAAGGCAATAATAAAGTTATTATTTATTTCCTTATATCATGATAAATGTTTATTATTCATGCTAGAATTGTATTAACCGGAAACATGATACATGTGTGAATTCATAGACAAACAGAGTGTCACTAGTATGCCTCTACTTGACTAGCTCGTTGATCAAAGATGGTTATGTTTCCTAGCCATGGACAAAGAGTTGTCATTTGATTAACGGGATCACATCATTAGGAGAATGATGTGATTGACTTGACCCATTCCGTTAGCTTAGCACTTGATTGTTTAGTTTGTTGCTATTGCTTTCTTCATGACTTATACATGTTCCTATGACTATGAGATTATGCAACTCCCGTTTACCGGAGGAACACTTTGTGTGCTACCAAATGTCACAACGTAACTGGGTGATTATAAAGGTGCTCTACAGGTGTCTCCGAAGGTAATTGTTGGGTTGGCGTATTTCGATATTAGGATTTCTCACTCCGATTGTCGGAGAGGTATCTCTGGGCCCACTCGGTAATACACATCACTTAAGCCTTGCAAGCATTGCAACTAATGAGTTAGTTGCGGGATGGTGTGTTATGGAACGAGTAAAGAGACTTGTCGGTAATGAGATTGAACTAGGTATTGAGATACCGACGATCGAATCTCGGGCAAGTAACATACCGATGACAAAAGGAACAACGTATGTTGTTATGCGGTTTGACCGATAAAGATCTTCGTAGAATATGTAGGAGCCAATATGAGCATCCAGGTTCCGCTATTGGTTATTGACCAGAGACGTGTCTCGGTCATGTCTACATAGTTCTTGAACCCGTAGGGTCCGCACGCTTAAAGTTCGATGACGGTTATATTATGAGTTTATGAGTTTTGATGTACCGAAGGTAGTTCGGAGTCCTGGATGAGATTGGGGACATGACGAGGAGTCCCGAAATGGTCGAGACGTAAAGATCGATATATTGGACGACTATATACGGACATCGGAAAGGTTCCGAGTGATTCGGGTATTTTTCGGAGTACCGGGGAGTTACGGGAATACGGGGGAAGAAGTATATGGGCCTTATTGGGCTTTAGGGGAGAGAGAGAGGCAGGTTGTGCGCCCCCCCCCCCCCAATAACTAGTCCGAATTGGACTAGGGGGAGGGGCGGCGCCCCCTCCTTCCTTCTCTTCCCTCTTCCCCTTCCTTGTCCCCTACTCCTACTACTTGGAAAGGGGAGGAATCCTACTCCCGGTGGGAGTAGGACTCCTCCAGAGCGCGCCATAGGGGCTGGCCCTCTCCTCCTCCTCCACTCCTTTATATACGGGGAGGGAGGCACCCCTTGGAGACACAACAATTGATCCCTTGGATCTCTTAGTTGTGTGCGGTGCCCCCCTCCACCATAATCCACCTCGATCATATCGTAGCGGTGCTTAGGCGAAGCCCTGCGTCGGTAGAACATCATCATCGTCACCATGCCATCGTGCTGACGGAACTCTCCCTCAAAGCTCAGTTGGATTGGAGTTCGAGGGATGTCATCGAGTTGAACGTGTGCAGAACTCGAAGGTGCCGTGCGTTCGGTGCTTGATCGGTCGGATCGTGAAGACATACGACTACGTCAACCGCGTTGTACTAACGCTTCCGCTTTCGGTCTACGAGGGTACGTGGACACACTCTCCCCTCTCATTGCTATGCATCACCATGCTCTTGCGTGTGCGTAGGAGAATTTTTGAAATTACTAAGTTCCCCAACAATACTTTGGTCCACTAAAAAGTTGCTAAAAATCTGAAGGAAGAAACAACACAATACTACAATAGATTTCAAGTCCAGGCTCCATAATTGTTTGAGAAAGAAAAAATAAAAACCCAGGATTTAGGAAGAAAACAACACAATACTACAATAGATTTCAAGTCCAGGCTCCATAATTGTTCGAGAAAGAAAAAAGAAAAACCCAAGATTAATACTATTGTCCATGCTCCAAATTTATGGACCAAATTGGAATAGCTACTATTCCAAAAGAGATTCTCTTCCTTTTTTGTTTCTAGTTATGTGTTGCAAATCTGGATTTGATCTTTGTAACACGACTGGTGTTTGTTATGTGTCAATTTCGCCAACTTTTTTCATGAATTTTGGATGGAGGTTTTTCTAGTAGGAGTACTCCACGTCCGAGAGTACACGATACATTTTCAATGTTGTGGCTAGCCAATTTTAAGGTAGGAGAGGTAGGTGACAAGCAGACATGGGCTGATTAATTGTGGCGTTCGGGGTTGGTGCACAAGAGAAACTCGTGTCCAACAATCCCGTGAAGGGTAATATATATGCCAGACATATCTCAAAGTAGGCAAGATTAAAAGAAAGGATGGATCTGAGCATCTGGGCCTTAAGCACCTACATTTTCCCCTTTTACTTCAAGCAAGCTAGCAACAGATATGGGCATGGGTGGCATAGGGACATCACCCCGCAGCTATGATCTTTGACCACGGAGTTTAGCGAGCCGGCGAGTTCGCACGACGAACTTCGCAAGATGCGTATCACCAATATGTTGCTGGTCAAAGAGATGATCTGGCTATGGTTACAGCCGTAGGAGAGCTTAAAGATACTTCCATCCTTAAGAGCTTGTGTCAAATCGTCCTTAGATCGAGAATCTTCAATGCTGATTGATGCAAAATACTACCGTAGCTCAAGTTGTTCTAGATGTGCTCTGAGAAAAGTTCATGGCATTCCATACACGAGTTTGTCAAGAAAAAGTTATAGAACTTTACTACCACGCTTGGTCCACTTACAAAGATTTGAAATGGGTTGTTTTGCCCAATGTTCAATATAGTTTTATCATAAATAAAGTTTAACTAAATTTGTAACAAAAACAATATGAACATTCACACACACACACAATATTTTTTTACGCGGCAAGAGCAGAACAAATCACACCCCACTATGCCACACCGATCCCCGGCTCCTCCAGCCGTTTCACACCATCGTTGACTCGTAGTGGTCAACCGGCAGCGACCTCCGCTGGTCGTCGAGCAGAGCCGCTCTCGCCAGCGCCAGTGCGCCACGGCCTCCGCCCGACTCCATCGGCACCACGCCACGCCGCGGCAGAAGTTGTGGAAGGTGTAACAAACCGGGCGCACGGGCGTAGCCGCAGGGCAGCAGCATGCTGCCGCCGGCCGCGCGCGTCCGTCGCCTGACCACGGCCGCCGCAACGCCGCTCTCCGACCTCATGCGCACTCCTTGCCACCCGCCTCGCCAACCACCTCCTCACCATGCCGCACATCCCGCCCGCGCTCTTGCCTGCCGCACAGCTGCCGCTCCCTGTCCGCCTCCACGTCCTCCGCCACCCGGCCCTCCCGCCCACGTCCTCGGCCGGTTTTGGATGAATTACACCTTACTTACTCATGTGGTTGCACCTGCATTAATCAATTCCTCTGCTCTACCTTGGTATATAAGAACACATTAGAACTGCTGCTGCCCTTGTATTACCCTCAAGTTGCTAATACAAGCCATGTTAGGAACTACTCCCTTCGTCCCATAATGTAAGACGTTTTTTGACACTCAAAAATCGTCCTATATTATGGGACGGAGGGAGTAGTTTAGATTGGTTGGGACTCCTAGATCGACAAGATTGATGATTTATCTCAACTTGTCAATGCCATTACATTGAAATGGCAGTGTCATAAGAGATCTCTAAATTGCTTGCCGTTGTGGGTTATTGATCAAAGAACTCATATGAGTACGCGCACGAGGCTCATCGAATCACAGATATCACAATAAGTACTCATATAAGGTTATATTGATCTATGTAAGTCATTTAAATGTAACACTCAAAATGTCTAGTGACCCACGCGCCTTATCCAAAACCTCTAGATCAGATAACGATATGACCCTCCATGATATGCAGTTAAAGAAACGGTCGAAAGCATAATGTCTACAGAGCTTATGGCCCATCGAACGTATAGCAGGTGGAACGCAAACCTAACTAAAAATGTTTAGATGAATGACTGGGGTATGCCATATCCCGTACCCCCTGACATGGAGCACTCAAAGTACTCCTATATATTTTGGTCCATTAAAAAGTTGCTAAAATTTTGAAAGAAGAAAATAACACAGTACTACAATATATTTCAAGTCGAGGCTCCATAATTATTCGAGAAAGAGAAAAGAAAACCCCAAGATTAATACTATTGTCCATGCTCCAAATTTATGGACCAAATTGGAATAGCTACTATTCAAAAGAGATTTCTCTTCCTTTTTTGTTTCTAGTTATGTGTTGCAAATTTGGATTTGATCTTTGTACCATGACTGGTATTTGTTATGTGTCAATTTCGCCAACTTCTTTTTCATGAATTTGGGATGGAGGTTTTTCTACTAGGAGTACTCCACGTCCGAGAGTACACGATACATTCTCAAGGTCGTGGCTAGCCAATTTTAAGGCAGGAGAGGTAACTGACAAGCAGACATGGGCTGATTAATTGTGGCGTTCAGGGTTGATGCACAAGAGAAACTCGTGTCCAACAAACCCGCGAAGGGTAATATATACGCCAGACATATCTCAAAGTAGGCAAGCTTACAAGAAAGGATGGATCTGAGCATCTGGGCGCTTGAGCACCTACATTTTCCCCTTTTACTTCAAGCAAGCTAGCAACAGATATGGGCATAGGTGGCATAGGGACATCACCCCACAGCTATGATCTTTAACCATAGAGTTTAGCCAGCCGGCGAGTTCGCACGACGAACTTCGCAAGCTATGTATCACCAATATGTTGCTGGTCAGAGGGATGATTTGGCTGTGGTTACGGCTGTACGAGAGCTTAAAGATACTTCCATCCCTAAGAGCTTGTGTCAAATCGTCCTTAACTCTAGAATCTTCAACGTTGATTGATGCAAAATACTACCGTAGCTCAAGTTGTTCTACATGTGCTTTGAGAAAACTTCATGGTATTCCATACATGAGTTAGTCAAGAAAAAGTTATAGAGTAGTACTACCACGCTTGGTCCACTTAGAAAGATTTGAAATGGGTTGTTTCGCCCAATATTCTATATTAGTTTTATCATAAATAAAGTTTAACTAAACTTATAACAAAAACAATATGAACATTCACACACATACAATATCTTTTCACACAGCAAGAATAGAACAAATCACACCCCACTATGCCACACCGATCCCCGACTCCTCCAGCCGTTTCACACCATCGTAGATTCGTACTGGTTAGCCGGCAGCGACCTCCGCCGATCATCCAGCAGAGCCGCTCTCGCCAGCGCCGGTGCGCCACGGCCTCCTCCCGACTCCATCGGCACCACGCCGCACCACGGCAGGAGAATTTGTGGAAGGTGTAACAAACCGGGCACACGCGCGTAGCCGCAGCGGAGCAGCATGCTACCACTGGCCGCGCGTGTCCGGCGCCTGACCACGGCCGCCGCGGTGCCGCTCTCCGACCTCATGGACGCGCTCCTCACCACCCGCCTAGCCAACCACCTCCTCACCACGCCACACATCCCACCCGTGCTCCTGCCCGTCGTAGCGCTGCCGATCCCCGTCCGCCTTCACGTCCTCCGCCACCTGGCCCTCCCACCCACGTCCTCCGCCGATTTTGTATGAATTAAACCTTACTTACTCATGTGGTTGCACCTGCATTAATCAATTCCCTACCTTGGTATCTAAGAACACACTAGAACTACGTCTGCCTTGGTATTACCCTCAAGTTGCTAATACAAGCCATGTTAGGAACTAGTTTAGATTGATCCGGACTCCTAGATCTACAAGATTGATGATCTATCTCAACTTGTCAATGCCATTACATTGAAATGGCAGTATCATAAGAGATCTCTAAATTGCTTGTCGTTGTGGGTTATTGATCAAAGAACTCATATGAGTACGCGCACGAGGCTCATCGAATCACATATATCACACTAAGTACTCATATAAGGTTATATTGATCTATGTCATTAAATGTAACACTCAAAATGTCTAATGACCTACGCGCCTTATCCAAAACCTTTAGATCACATAACGATATGACCATCCATGACATGCAGTTAAAGAAACAGTGGAAGGCATAATGTCAACAGAGCTTATGGCCCACCTAACGTACAACAAGTGGAACGTAAACCTAACTAAAAATGTTTAGATGAATGACTGGGGTATGCCATATCCCGTACTCCCTGACATGGAGCACTCAAAGTACTCCCATATATTTTGGTCCATCAAAAAGTTGCTAAAAATCTGAAGGAAGAAAACAACACAATACTACAATAGGTTTCAAGTCCAGGCTCCATAATTGTTCGAGAAAGAAAAAAGAAAAACCCAAGATTAATATTATTGTCCATGCTCCAAATTTATGGACCAAATTGGAATAGCTACTATTCCAAAAGAGATTTCTCTTCCTTTTTGTTTCTAGTTATGTGTTGCAAATCTGGATTTGATCTTTGTAACATGACTGCTATTTGTTATGTGTCAATTTCACCAACTTTTTTTCATGAATTATGGATGGAGGTTTTTCTACTAGGAGTACTCCACATCCGAGAGTACACTATACATTCTCGATGTCGTGGCTAGCCAATTTTAAGGTATGAGAGGTAGGTGACAAGCAGACATGGACTGATTAATTGTGGCGCTCAGGGTTGGTGCACAAGAGAAACTCGTGTCCAACAAGCCCGCGAAGGATAATATATACACCAGACATATCTCAAAGTAGGCAAGCTTACAAGAAAGGATAGATCTGAGCATTTGGGCGCTTGAGCACCTACATTTTCCCCTTTTACTTCAAGGAAGCTAGCAATAGATATGGGCATGGGTGGCATAGGGACATCACCCCACAGCTATGATCTTTGACCATGGAGTTTAGCGAGTCGGCGAGTTCGCACAACAAACCTCGCAAGATGCGCATCACCAATATGTTGCTGGTCAGAGAGATGATCTGGCTGTGGTTACGGCCATAGGAGAGCCTAAAGATACTTCCATCCTTAAGAGCTTGTGTCAAATCGTCCTTAACTCGAGAATCTTCAATGCTGATTGATGCAAAATACTACCATAGCTCAAGTTGTTCCATATGTGCTCTGAGAAAAGTTCATGGCATTCCATACACGAGTTTGTCAAGAAAAAAGTTATAGAGTTGTACTACCACACTTGGTCCACTTACAAAGATTTGAAATGGGTTGTTTCGCCCAATGTTCGATATTAGTTTTATCATAAATAAAGTTTAACTAAATTTATAACAAAAACAATATGAACATTCACACACACAGAATATTTTTTCACACAGCAAGAGCAGAACAAATCACACCCCACTATGCAACACCGATCCCCGGCTCCTCCAGCTGTTTCACACCATCGTAGATTCGTAGTGGTCAGCTGGCAGCGACCTCCGCCGGTCGTCGAGCAGAGCCGCTCTCGCCAGCGCTAGTGCGCCACGGCCTCCTCCCGACTCCATCGGCACCACGCCATGCCGCGGCAGGAGAAGTTGTAGAAGGTGTAACAAACCGGGCGCACACGCGTAGCCGCAGCGGAGCAGCATGCTGCAGCCGGCCGCGCGCGTCCGGCGCCTGACCACGACCTTCGCGGTGCCGCTCTCCGACCTCACGGACGCGCTCCTCGCCACCCGCCTCGCCAATCACCTCCTCACCACGCCGCACATCCCGCCCGCCGCACCGCTGCCGCTCCTCGTCCGCCTCCACGCCCTCCGCCACCCGACCCTCCCGCCCACGTCCTCCGCCAGTTTTGGATGAATTACACCTTACTTACTCACGTGGTTGCACCTGCATTAATCAATTCCTTTGCTCTACCTTGGTATCTAAGAACACACTAGAACTGCTTCTGCCTTGGTATTACCCTCAAGTTGCTAATACAAGCCATGTTAGGAACTAGTTTAGATTGATTGGGACTCCTAGATCTATGAACACACTAGAACTGTTTCTGCCTTGGTATTACCCTCAAGTTGCTAATACAAACCATGTTAGGAACTAGTTTAGATTGATTGGGACTCCTAGATCTAAGAACACACTAGAACTGCTTCTGCCTTGGTATTACCCTCAAGTTGCTAATACAAGCCATGTTAGGAACTAGTTTAGATTGATTGGGACTCCTAGATCTATGAACACACTAGAACTGTTTCTACCTTGGTATTACCCTCAAGTTGCTAATACAAACCATGTTAGGAACTAGTTTAGATTGATTGGGACTCCTAGATCTAAGAACACACTAGAACTGCTTCTGCCTTGGTATTACCCTCAAGTTGCTAATACAAGCCATGTTAGGAACTAGTTTAGATTGATTGGGACTCCTAGATCTACAAGATTGATGATCTCTCAACTTGTCGATGCCATTACATTGAAATGGCAGTATCATAAGAGATCTCTAAATTGCTTGCCGTTGTGGGTTATTGATCAAAGAACTCATATGAGTACGTGCACGAGGCTCATCGAATCACATATATCACAATAAGTACTCATATAAGGTTATATTGATCTATGTCTAAGTCATTTAAATGTAACACTCAAAATGTCTAATGACCTACACGCCTTATCCAAAACCTCTAGATCAGATAACGATATGACCCTCCATGATATGCAGTTAAAGATACAGTCAAAGGCATAATATCAACAGAGCTTATGGCCCACCTAACGTATAGCAGGTGGAACGCAAACCTAACTAAAAATGTTTAGATGAATGACTGGGGTATCCCATATCCCATACTCCCTGGCATGGAGCACTAAAAATACTCTCATATATTTGGGTCCATTAAAATGTTGCTAAAAATCTGAAGGAAGAAAACAACACAATACTACAATAGATTTTCAGGTCCAAGCACCATTAATTGTTCAAGAAACAAAATGAAAAATCCAAGATTAATACTATTGTCCATGCTCCAAATTTATGGACCAAACTAGAATAGCTACTATTCCAAATTAAACTTCTCTTCTTTTTTTGTTTCTAGTTATGTATTACAAATCTGTATTTGATCTTTCTGACATGACCGATATGTGTTAGTGTTATGTGTCAATTTCGCCTAGTACCTTTTTCATGAATTTTGGGTCAAGGTTCTTATACTAGGAGTACTCCACGTATGAGAGTACATAATACATTCTTAATGTCGTGGCTAGCCAATTTTGAGGTAGGAGAAGTAGGTGACAAGCAGACATGGGATGATTAATTATGGCGTTTGGGGTTGGTGCACAAAAAGAGGAAGTCATGTCCCAGCAAACCCACAAAGGGTAATATATATGCCAGTATGCATGCCAGTCATATGTCAAGGCAGGCAAGCATGCAAGAAAGGATGGACCTGAGCACCTACATTTTTCCTTTTACTTTAAGCAAGCTAGCAACATATATGGGCATGGGTGACATAGGGACATTACCCCACTCCTATGATCTTTGACCGTGGAGTTTAACGAGCCGGCGAGTTTGCATGACGAACCTTGAAAGATGAATATCACCAATAGGGCGCTGATCTGGTAGATATGTGATGTGATCACAAAGATGATCTCGTTGTGGTTACTGCCGTAGGAGAGCTTCAAGGTGTTGCCATCCTTAAGAGCTTGTGTGGAGTCGTGCTTAGCTCGGGAAACTTCCACACTTGTGCTCTCAAAAAACTTCATGGCATTCCATACAGGAGTTTGTCAAGAAAAATTAGAGCCGTACCACCAGGCTTAGTCCAGTTGATAAAGGTTTGAAATGAATTGCCTGTTTTTATTTACATATTATAGTTTTATCTTGAGTAAAGTTTAGCCGAATTTATAAAGAACAATATACACACTCGCACAAACAAATATTGAAGCCGAGTGCAGAACAAATCACACTCCACTATCCTCATCCTCAAAATCATCAAAAGAAAAGAAACGAAAAAAAAAAGTCGGACGAACGAGACACTCTCGCCACGGTCAGGCGCCACAGCGGGGCAGCATGATGCTGCCGGCGGCGTGCGTCCGGCGCCTGGCCACGGCCGCAGCGGCGCCGCTCTCCGACCTCACGGACGCGCTGCTCGCCACCCGCCTCGCCAACCACCTCCTCACCACGCCGCACATCCCGCCCGCGCTCCTGCCCGCCGCGCCGCTGCCGCTCCCCGTCCGCCTCCACGTCCTCCGCCACCCCGCCCTCCCGCCCACCTCCAAGCTCTCCTTCTTCCTCGCCGCCACGCCGCCCGCCTCCCCGCACCTCGCCGCCACCTTCCCCGTCCTGCTCCGCGCGCTCGCCACGCACTCCCCTCCGCTCCTCGACGCGCTCCTCCCCTTCGCGCTCTCCTCCCCGTCCCCCGACGCCCTCCTGCCCCGCCTGCTCTCCGCGCTCCTCTCCGCCTCCCGCCTCGACGCCGCGCTCGCGCTCCTCCAGGACGCCCCTCCCGACCTCCTCCCGCGCCTCGCCGCCGCCGCCATCCCTTCCCTCATCGCCTGCCCTGACCCCCTCTCCGCCGTCCCCGCCATCCGCAGGCTGCTTCCCATCGCCTCCCACCCGCCTCACGTCCGAGCCACCAACCGCCTCCTCCTCGCCCTGTCCAAGGCGAACCTCTACGATGACTTCTGCCATGTGTTCGACGAAATGTCAAGGAGGGGCCTTCCTTCCAACTTGAGGTTCTACAACATTTGCATCCACGCCTTCGGCAAGTGGAAGCGCCTGGACAAGTCCCTCAAGCTTTTCGCGGCTATGAAAGCCGCCTCTCCTCCGCTTGTGCCAGATATATGCACGTACAATTCGGTCATTCGTGTTCTTGTGATTGGTGGGAGGGTGGCTGACGCTTTGCTGGTCTTTGATGAAATGAAGTTGGCTGGGATCCACCCAGACGTGTTCACTTACCACGCGGTTGTGGATGGGTGCTGCAAGAGTTTCAGGATGGATGACGCGCTGCGTATGTTTCAGGAGATGCGCGGGGGCACCAGGCTGAAGGGGGGTGTCGTGGTGTACAATTCACTTCTAAATGGACTCTTCAAAGCAAAGAGGCTTGATGAGGCATGCGGTTTTTTCGAGACAATGGTGGCGGATGGGATCCAATGCTCAGCGAGCACACATAACACTGTGATCGATGGGCTGTTCAAGAACGGGAGGGCAGAAGCAGCATGTCGGCTGTTCTATGAGCTAAGGAAGAAAGGTCAGCTATTGGATGGGATTGCGTACAGTATCATGGTAAGGGAGTTCTGCAAGGAGGGGACAGGGGACCAAGTTGCAGAGGCAGTCAGTTTGGTGAAAGAGATGGAAGAGCGGGGCTTTGTTATTGATTTGGTTACCGTTACATCATTACTTCTAGGTTTTAACAAGAGTAGACGGTGGGATTTGGAAGAGAAGATAGTGAAGATCATAAGAGATAGCTCTGTCTTGCCAGATGCCATTCGATGGAAGTCCAACATGATGGATGCCTTGACAGGACCACAAGATAGAGCGAAAGATAGAACATCAATCTTTCCATTTGATGGTAATATGAACGATGTGATGAGTTTGCTCAATCCTGCAGTATGCACTGATACAAATGAAGGAACCACACATAATGAACCCAAGGATGATTGGTCTTTGTCCCCACACTTGGATCATCTTGCCAAACATGCTGATCATTCAAATAATTCTGCTATATTTACAGTGCACAGAGGTCAGAGGGTGGAAGGCATGGGGGGTAAAACTTTTGATGCTGACATGGTTAATACATATATGTCAATCTTTTTAGCCAAAGGGAAGTTGAGTGTAGCCTGCAAGTTATTTGGGATCTTTACAAATCTGGGAAGGAAAGGGACAAGTTATACATACAATTCACTGATGACCTCATTTGTCAAGAAGGGGTATTTGAAGCAGGTCTGGGCAGTTCTTCATGAGAGGGGTGGACAGCTCTGCCCCAATGATATAGCAACATACAACCTGATAATACAAGGTCTTGGCCAGATGGGAAAAACAGAGGTAGCTAGCTCAATCATGGAACAATTGTCAAAGAAAGGTGTTTACATGGATATTGTTATGTACAACACTTTGATCAATCAATTGGGAAAGGTCGGAAAGGTTGAAGAAGCAAACTGTTTGCTTGAGCAGATTATCACAAGGGGCATGAAACCAGATCTTGTTACTTTTAATACCTTGATCAATATTAATGTGAAAGCTGGTAGGTTGAAGGAAGCCGACAAGTATTTGAGGAGGATGATTGCAGAAGGCATTGCTCCAAATCACGTGACGGAAACAATAATGATTTTCCTTGATAAGGAGATTCAAAAGAAAAAACAGCAATCTAAATGAACTACCAAAAAAGCACGAATAATATCAGTGCAACGAAGGCTTTTTCAAGATACTATATTGGCGAAAATGTAAAGATGCATAAGCATGGTAATGTTGGAAAGTCCGTTGAAGAATGCTTCCTTAGATCATTGAATGACGGGAGTATGTACCTAGAACTACAGGTGTTTTTCTTTATGTTTTTCATTTTTCGTATGTGATTTATGAAGTCATGTACTGCACATGTATCCTAATTTTATTATAGAAGTGATATTGTATGAAACATACAAATGCCGTGTGATATTTGATATATGAATATTTGGACGGCCATTAACTTGCTTCGTTATGTTAATATATGAAGATTCCCCTTTTTTTAGATCATTGCTCTTGTTAATTGCTTGAGCTGGTTTACTCCCATTTTGCGCATGAATATTTCATAAGACTAAGAGTACTTAGTGCCATCCTGACCTTTTGAACATTACCATGCTTATGCATCTTTTTTTTATCCGGGGCATAACTCCTGGCTTATTTTATTGAATTCAAAGATGTACAAGATTACAACGAACAAATGAGCCATGCATCTTCCAGACATTTGAGCACATGAAACTGAAAAGGAGATGCTGCAAAGTCACCGCATTCAGGAAAACACAACAAATCAAAGCATTGTAAATGTGGGAACTGTTGTCTTCTGCTTGTAGCTTTAGATTCCGTCATGGTTTATCGAAGCAGACAGATCATTGCACTGATTTACGTGACCTCAGACTACCTGAGCACTGAGCAGTCTCTCCCCTGCAAAGAGGTGAAATGGAAAACAACTTCAGCCAGTTTTAAAATCTTATCGTTAAAGGTCAGTTTATTTCTTTTGAATCAAATGGTCTATGGGACTGTATGTAATCCAAATATGTAGTAAATTCCTGTGGATTCCAGATTCCCTGTGTACCAGTTGGCTATAGAGTTTTCCAGTTGAAATAGTGCATGCCTCCCGCTCTAGAGCATTTCTGATTACACCCCAAATGGATCTCACATTAGATCGGTTGAGAAAATAGGTTAGTTTCCTGCCCTTTCTCTAGGCAGGTCTGGGATGATATCCTCTCCTGGCTGAGGATGACGTGCAGGCCACCTGACCAGGACACCTCCCTCAACGAATGGTGGCTAGCTGTCAAAGAGACGACTCCCAAATCTCTTTGCAAGGGACTGGCTACCGTGATGCTGCTGACGGGATGGATGATCTGGAAACAGCGTAACGCATGTGTCTTCTATGGGGATCGACCCTCTGTCCACTTGCTGACCGAGAAAATCAGAGCCGAGGCAGCGCTCTGGGCTCGAGCTGGGGATGTCCATTAAAATCATTGTAACACAAACTGTAAACCACCTCCTAGGAGGCCTGTAACTTTTAACCCCCCCGCCCCTCTTTTCAATGAAAAGAAACGTAGTCTTTGCATTTTCTTGAAAAAAATTAAAATAGGTCAGTTGCTTCTTGTGCTCCACAAAGCTTGCAGTGAATGATGCATATTGTTCCTTGTAAATTTTCAGCACAGTGATAAAAGAATGAATCTAGGGAAGTATGTAGACTGCTCATGGTTTACACGGCTCGGCATGAAACTCGAGATTCTGTATGAAACTAGCATGGTCCTGTATTTCCTGAAGTGGTGATCAATCCAAACAATGAGGTTCATACTGGAACTAATTGTGGAATCTATATTTGGCTTTATTTCCACCATACTTTACTTCTGAGTGTTTCCCCTTATTGTTTTGCTGTTTCTTTACACTGGATGCTCATTAACAGGAATTTTTAGCAGTCAGCGAGCGGAAGGACTACACTTTAAGTCATTAAGGAATTCTGTTGTCCACTCAGAAATTCGTCTTTGAGTGGTAGCACTCAGTTTGTTCTCTGAACCCTGTAGTGCCAAAAGGGACTTGATACAGTGTGAAGGTGGAGGTCAAAAGATGGACGGTTTTAGCTGTGAATTAACACAAGTGGAGAACAGATCTGGATGTATTGTGGGTGCTCTCACATCTTAAACATGCCTAGCAGAGTAACAGGAGTAGAAGCAAGGGAGTGTGCCATGTGCACTATTGAAGTATTGAGTGCTACGCAGATATGTTCCGTTTGGTCTTCATGTGCAGCAACATTTCTGCTGCGTCCTTCATCTCCTCTTTGAATGTGTGGTTGCTAGACAACTGTATCTTCATATACGTGAGATGAATGGCATTAGTATTTGCAATTAATTCCTAGCAGTTTGGCAGGTTAGCAGTAACATGCTATTTTCAAGTAGAGGGGGGTTGTGGTTTGTGGAGAAAAACGTGAATCCGAGAACAGTGGGCAGCTGCTTTGCTGGGACTGGAAGCTGTCTGTTACTTCTATGTAGCACTTCTCCAGGATGCTGAATTTCAGGCCGATTCAGGCCCCGAGCCAAGTAACCATGTAGGATACAAGCACGTTTTGGTCCAGATTGAGAAGAGAATATGAGTGGAGCTGCATAACTTCGTCCGATTTGCTATGCATCGCATATCTGAAGCAACTACTCTATGACTGTTTAGTTCAGTTCCAAATATTCTTTGGTAAATTGATGCTGCTATCAATTCTACATAGTATAGCTGAATAAAACAAATATTTCGGTTGAAATCTGAGTCTTTCCAGTTGACCTGCTGTGTGACTTTTAAATTACGAGGTTGTTTCGTAGCGGCAATTGTCCGACGTTGTTTCTTGTGGCAACTGTATAATCCAAATCCAGCAGTAACTTTTGGATTGCTCATCGTTTTACTGCAACCTGACAATGCTAAATTATTCAGAGCAAATAATGATGGTGTTCGCTTGTCTAATTGGAAACAAGTGTCTACAGTTCAAAGTTTTTTCATTGCAAAACAGTTAGCTGCTGGTAAATTATTTAAATCTGCCACTAACAATTCTCTACAATTCAACGTTTTTTCATTGCAAAACAATTACCTTTTGCAGCCTTACACTATATCTGGCATTCCATTTTCAGTATGCTAGCTAACCCTGAGCTGTGTTGTGGTCTATTTGTAGAGTAAGAAACATGATCTGCTTTCAATAGGCACAGTGGGGTGGTGGCTTGCAGCTTTTATGGAGGAAAAACCGTCAGTCAATGAAGAGCTGGTGGCTGCTGTGCTGGGAATGGGGTTCACTTATCTGGGACAACGAGTGAGGGAAACACTTCTAGAGACCCTGCTAACAAAGCTTGCTCTGCCACTTAAATGAGGTGAGCCAGCCAGCTATTCTGCAACCGTTTAATTCAGCTTTCAGTAAGTACTCTTCAGTAAACAGGTGGTATCAATCCTGCTAGTGGACGCTATTAAGATCCAAATGGTAACAAAATGTTTCGCTCGAAGTTGGAGCCTGAAGATGTCCCGTAGTGGCCATCATTGTGGTATAAACCAAATGCAATGAGATTCCTGCCATACCGTGCGTAAGCTTTTGTCTATCATCGCCAGTTTTTACGCGTGGTAGGTGTCAATCGTTTACCATTGTCTCAGTGTTCAGTTTCTTTTCCTGCAACCCGACGACACTAAACAATTTTTTAACGATTAAGTATAATAATGGAGCCCACTTGAATAATTGATGGGCTGGTTGTAGCCATCGTTTTCATTTCCTTTATTGCAAATACGTTTTTTCTGTTGTCACTTGTCACGGGCATGCAGCAACCATCCAAATCTGCCATCAATAGACTACACTTCCGTAGCCTCAGACTAATGGTGGTGGGTGTCAATCGTGAAACGTGCGTACGTAGTCACATAATACACATGATTCGGCATATCAAACCATAGAGTACAGTTAGCAGTTGTCCGTTTAGGCGGCAGCTGAAAACTGTGCTGCCGCATGGTGCAGTATCAAATCGTGCAGCACATTAGTAGTACTTGATTCCAACGTTTTTCTTAGAGAACTTGAGCCGTTAGGGTGCTGGACGCATGCACAAACAGGCTCTGCTTGATACACAAAGTGTCCTGGCTCAATCCATGTCGCGTTCCAGAATTCTAAGGCATAATGTCGAATTTCTGGGGTATCCCGTACTCCCATGTATTTTGGTCCATTTAAAATTTGCTAAAAATTCTGGAAAAAAACACAACACAACACCACAACAGATTTCAAGTCCAAGCTCCATTAATTGTTCAAGAAACAAAAAAGAAAAATTCCAAAATTAATATTGTCCATGCTCCAGATTTATGGACCAAATTGGAAAAGCTGCTATTCCAAATTAAATTTGTCTTTCTTTTTTGTTTCTAATTATTTGTTGCAAATTTGGATTTATCCTTGTAACATGATTAGTACTATGTGTTATATGTTAATTTCGCCAACTTTTTTTTTCATGAATTTTGGATCAAGGTTTTTATACTAGGAGTACTTTGAGGTAGGAGAAGTAGGTGAAAGCTCTCATGGGATGATTTAATTGTGGCATTTGGGGTTGGTGCACAAGAAGAGAAACTCATGTCCCAACACCCGCAAAGGGTAATATATATGTGATTCATATCTAAAGATAAGCAAGTATGCAAGAAGGGATGGACCTGAGCATCAGGGCGCTTGAGCACCTACTTTTTTTTCCTTTTGCTTCAAGCAAGCTGGCAACAGATATGGGTATGTGTGGCATAGGGACATCACCCCACAGCTATGATCTTTAACTGTGGAGATAAACGAGCCGGCAAGTTCGCACCACAAACTTCAAAGGATGCATATCACAAATAGTTTGCTGATTTGGAGCATGTGTGATGAGATCTCAAAAGGTGGTCTCGTTGTGGCTGCGGCCGTAGGAGAGCTTCTAGGTCTTGCCATCCTTAAGAGCTTGTGTGAAGTCGTCCTTAGCTCGAGAGCCTTCAACCTTGATTGATGCCAAACAGTACATATTGTTGTTCTACATGTGCCCTGGGCAGTGGTGGTGCTACGTGTTGTTTGTCATTTGCTATTCGCCGCATATCTGAAGCAACTATGTTTAGTTCAGTTGCAAACTAGTGTCATCATTTTTGTCAAACAAGGCGTATATGTGCAGGACTCATGCATTCTCGTGGAGATCAACGTAGATATGTATAGAGGTTGTTAGGCCGGCTTGTTATCTCTTATCTCTTGTAACTAGCTTAGCCTTATTTCTATTCTTCCTCTCCAAGTTGTACTCCCGATTCTCTCCAACCGCATGTATGCGCTATCAGGGAGCCTACGCCCCTGAACATGCAACACCTCGCCTCACATCGAGGTAAGACGTTTCCGCTCTCGCACATGGTATACAGAGCCTCCTCTTCCAATCTCATCTAGCTCACCTCCATTAGTGCCCTAGCCATGTCTTCCTCCGGCTCCTCCCACCCAAACCTCAACCAGCAGGTCACGGAGAAGCTTACCCGCACGAACTATGTGTTGTGGCGCGCCCAGATCGCCCCGCAGCTGCGGGGCGCCGGTGTCTTCGGCTATGCCGACGGCACCACACCAGAGCCGGCCCGACTCCTCGTCACCAAGGACAAAGACGGGAAAGAGTCATCGACGCCCAACCCTCTCCACCCAATTTGGGTACGGGAGGACCAGCAGGTTCTTGGTTACCTGCTCAACAATCTGTCCAAGGAGGTCCTCGTGCAGGTGACCGCAATCACCACGTCGCCCGCGCTCTGGGCTGCTCTGGCGGGCATGTTCTCGTCTCAGTCGCTTAGCCGGGTGAACAATATTTGCACGGCCCTCATCAACGCGCAGAAGGGGACTCAATCCGTCTCCACCTACTTCGCCCACATGCGCGGCCTCGCGGACGAACTCGCCGCGGCCGGCAAGCCTCTGCCAGATGACGCGCTTGTCTCCTACATTCTCCATGGGCTGGACATGGACTACCAGCCCCTGGTGTCTGCCCTCGACGCCCGCACCACGCCGGTCTCCATCGATGAGCTCTTCTCCATGATGAGCAACTTTGATCAGCATGTGGCGCTCTTCCAGTCCTCGGGCGGCTTCAAGTCGTCTGCCAACGCCGCCTACCGCGGCCGTGGCGGCGGCTCCTCTCATCACTGCGGACCACCTCGCAACAAGGGCAAGGCCTCTGGCGGGGGCAACGGCAACAACACCACTCGCGGCGGCGGCAGACGGCCCTCTTCTGGCAACAACAGGGGCCGCCGCGGCGGCTCCACCAGATCACGCCCGGATGCACCTCGCTGCCAAATCTGTGGTAAGCTAGGGCATACGGCCAAAGACTGCTGGTACCGCTACGACGACGATGGCGACTCCTCCCAAGATGAAGACAAAGTTGTTGCTGCTGCGGATGGCTCCTATGGGATCGACACCAACTGGTACGTCGATAGTGGTGCCACCAACCACATCACCAATGAACTTGAGAAGGTGACCATGAAGGAGAAATACCGCGGCAAGGACCAAATCCACACAGCTAGTGGTGAAGGTATGAGGATAAACCACATTGGTCACTCAATTTTTAATACCCCCCTAAGAAAAATTCATCTTAAGAAAATCTTGCATGTTCCTAGTGCCAATAAAAGTCTCCTTTCTGTTCATAGAATTGCCCTTGATAATCATGTTTTTCTTGAATTTCATCCATATTTCTTCTTTATCAAGGATCAGGCCACGAGGAGAATTCTCTATCGCGGTAGATGTGTTCGAGGGCTTTACCCGTTGATTCTGGAGCGCACAAGACTCAATAAACAAGCTTTTGGTGTTGTCAAACTCTCGTCAACACGATGGCACGATCGTTTAGGACATGCTTCTTTTGCTTTAGTTGAAAAACTCCTTAGGAGAAATAAGCTCCCGTATGTTGGTGAGCGCAATGTTGAAACTATTTGTGATTCTTGTCAGCGAGCTAAAAGTCATCAATTGCCCTATCCAATTTCTACTAGTGTCTCTACTCAACCATTACAATTAATCTTTTCTGATGTTTGGGCCCCTGCTCCTAGCTCCGTTGATAGACACACATATTACGTTAGCTTTATTGATGACTACAGCAAATTTTCTTGGATCTATCTTATTAAGAAAAGATCCGACGTTTTTCAAGTGTTCAAAAATTTCCAACCACTTGTTGAGCGTAAATTTGACTCCAAAATCATTGCTGTTCAATCCGACTGGGGAGGGGAATACGAGAAGTTGAACTCCTTCCAAATGCTTGGCATCTCACACCATGTGTCATGCCCCCACGCTCACCAACAAAATGGCTCGGCCGAACGCAAACACCGTCACATTGTTGAGGTTGGCCTTGCGCTTCTAGCTCATGCATCTATGCCATTAAAGTTTTGGGATGAGGCGTTTCTTGCTGCTGTTCACGTCATTAACATGCTCCCAAGTCGAGTCATCAATAATGACACTCCATTAGAACGGCTTCTTCATGTCAAGCCGGACTATTCCACACTTCGTGTGTTTGGGTGTGCATGCTGGCCTAACCTACGCCCTTACAACAAACGTAAGCTCATGTTTAGATCCATGCAATGTGCTTTTCTTGGGTACAGTGCCCAACACAAGGGTGTAAAATGCCTTGACATCTCCACTGGTCGCGTTTACATCTCACGGGATGTCGTCTTCGATGAGACCAAATTCCCTTTTTCAGATCTTCATCCTAATGCCGGTGCGCTCCTCCAAAAAGAAATTCTTTTGCTCCCTCCTAGTCTTTTCGGTTATGATCAAGGGGGCGTTAATAATTGCGATGATCATATGTTGGCTAACCCTCTTAACACTACGCATGAGTCATCTGATAATGTTACAGGAGCACCAAACAGTGGAAACAGAGATGAAAATGGCGAAGAAATCACCTCAAACGACCTTCATCGCATGTGTCGCGGCGAGGGGAGCATATCTCCCTCGGGATTGCAGCTGCAGACGCCCAGGCGATCCTCTCCGGGATCCGTTCCAGCCGCCAACCACACGCCCGCGCCAGATGGGCCAGACGCGCCAGGCGTTGTCGGGCGCACGGGCGCCAGCAACCCGCGGCGTGACGCGCGGCCTTCCCCGGCAGGGCGAGACGCGCCTCCCAGCCCGCGCCAATCTTCAGCTGCCACGCGGCAGCGCGACGATGGCCCAGACCGCACGCGCTTTGCGGACCAACCGGTCTGCTACAAGCGGCGCGCCGTCACGCGTCGGGCGGACGCGGGACCAGCCCCGGATTCTGACGGGCCCGCGCCATCATGGGCTCATGATGAGCCGAGTGGCTGCCCTGGATCTTCTGTGGCTCCTTCCTCACCATCATCTCCAGTCGCCGCCACAGAAGATCTTGTTCGTCTCGAACTGGCAGCGGCAGGCGGATCCTCCTCGGGTTCTGCCGCTGACTTGGCTCCTGCGGGATCCTCTGCGGCTACGGATCCTGCTGCATCACCACCACGCCGCACAAGGCTACAACAAGGGGTACTTCAACCGAAAAATTATAAGAATCTAATCAAATATGGCCTAGTCTGTTCCACAGGTGAACCAGGTGAGCCCAACACAATTGAAGAAGCTCTTACTGATGAAAAGTGGAAAAAGGCAATGCTTGAAGAATATAAGGCTCTTGGAAGAAACAAAACGTGGCATTTGGTTCCTCCACAGCAAGGTAAAAACCTCATTGACTGCAAGTGGGTATTCAGAATTAAGAGAAAGTCTGATGGAACCATTGATCGTTATAAGGCTAGACTCGTTGCGAAGGGCTTCAAACAACGGTATGGCATAGACTATGAAGACACCTTTAGTCCAGTTGTAAAAGCTGCTACCATTCGTCTTGTGTTGTCCATTGTTGTCCATTGTTGCGAAGGGCTTCAAACAACGCGTTAGGTGCAGAATTTGCTCTCAAGGATCTAGGAGAATTACATTACTTCCTAGGAATTGAGGTGAAGCAGCACAAGGATGGGTTACTTCTCTCTCAGGAAAAATATGCCACAGATTTGGTAAGGAAGGCAGGCTTGCAAGGTTGTAAACCCACACCCACTCCTCTCTAGTACAGAAAAATTATCTCTTACAGAGGGAACACTCTTAAGTCCAGAAGACAGTACAAAATACAAAAGTCTTGTAGGTGCACTTCAGTACTTAACTTTGACCAGGCCAGACATCTCCTTTGCTGTTAACAAAGTATGTCAGTTTCTGCATGCACCCACTACAGTTCACATGACTGCTGCCAAGCGCATTGTCAGATATGTCAAATATACTCTGAATATTGGACTAAATTTCAGCAAGTCACCTTCTACTCTTGTCAGTGCTTTTTCTGACTCAGATTGGGCAGGATGCTTGGATGACAGACGCTCAACTGGTGGCTTTGTAGTATTTTTTGGACCCAATCTCATATCATGGTGTGCCAGAAAACAGGCTACAGTCTCCAGGTCTAGTACTGAAGCAGAATACAAGGCTTTGGCCAATGCAACGGCAGAAATTATATGGATACAGTCTATCTTAAAGGAGCTGGGTGTGAAAAGCTCTCAGGCTCCATGCTTATGGTGTGATAACCTTGGTGCCACCTATCAGTCTGCAAATCCAGTGTTTCATGTCAGAACAAAACACATCGAGATAGATTTTCATTTTGTCAGAGAAAGAGTGGCTGATAAACTCTTGGACATTCGCTTTATCCATTCACGGGATCAAGTGGCAGATGGGTTTACAAAAGCCCTGCCCGTAAGGAGTTTCGAAGACTTCAAGCATAATCTCAACTTAATGAAGTTGTGATTAAGGGAGGGTGTCAAACAAGGCGTATATGTGCAGGACTCATGTATTCTCGTGGAGATCAACGTAGATACGTATAGAGGTTGTTAGGCCGGCTTGTTATCTCTTATGTCTTGTAACTAGCTTAGCCTTATCTCTTCTATTCTTCCTCTTCAAGTTGTACTTCCGATTCTCTCCAACCGCATGTATGCGCTATCAGGGATCCTGCGCCCCTGCCTATAACATGCAACACGTCGTCTCACATCGAGGTAAGACGTTTCCGTTCTCGCACAATTTCTACATAGTATAGATGAAATAAGAACAAAACATTTCGGCAAAATCCGAGTCTTTCCCGTATACAGACCTGGTGTGCGGCTGTTTTAAATCATTGTCACTGTTTCGTGGCGGCAATTGTAGAATCCAAATCCAGCGATAACTTTTTGATTGCTCATCTTTTTACTGCAACCTGACAACGCTAAATTATTTCAAAGCAAAAGTAATGATGGTGCTCGCTTGTCTAATCAGAAACCATTGTCTAAGATTCAACCGGGTTTTTTTTTCACTGCAAAACATTTTTCTGCTGGTAAATTATCTAGTTCTGCCACTAACATTAGACCATGCACCCGTACACTATCTCTGCCATGCCGTTTTCAGTATGCTAGCTATAACCCTCAGCTGTGTTGTGGTCAATTTGTAGAGTAAGAAACATGATCTGCTTTCAGCAGGCATAGTGGAGGTGGTTTGCAGCTTTTATGCAGGAAAACCGTCAGTCAATCGAAGACACTTGTAGAGAATGGGGCAACACTTGTAGAGACTGGTAAGGGCATGTACAATGCATAGCCTCAAGATGATGCCTCGCATGCCATGTAGGATCGGATATGACGTAAAGTAGGTTCGGATAGGGAAGCGGGATCCTCTCCAGAAGGCGGGTGCTTGAAGAGAAAAAGTGTGGTCCGGTGACAAAAACTGAAAAGATTGGAATGAAAAATAGAGTCTTTATTTTCTACTCCCTCCGTAAACTAATATAAGAATGTTTAGATCACTACTTTAGTAATCTAAACGCTCTTATATTAGTTTACAGAGGGAGTATTTTTTAATGAGACCCACTAGTGGTAGCTTGCATTGCGAGAAAAAATAAATGTAATCTTCATGAGACCCATTAGTGATAGCTTGCATTAGGAAGAAAAATTAAATATAGATGTCTCAAATTATTTTTTGTCATGAGGTATATGTGTCCATATGCCATCATTGTACATGCCCTAACAAAGCTTGCTCTGCCACATAGTTGAGGTGAGCAAGATCAGTAAACAAGTGGCATCGATCCTGGTGGGAGATGCTAAATATGATCGAAATGCTGACAAATATTTCCGCTCGAAATCCGGGCCTGTCCACGACGCAAATCTGCTCCCTAACTGTTTAAAAGTATGAACATGTCATGTGGTGGCCCTTGTATAGACCAAATGCAACGAGATTCCTGCCATATAGATAAAAATAACCTGAGTAGACGTGTCCCCTTTGGATGTATTTTTACCATTGGTCTCAACGTTCAATTTCCCCTACTACCTGACAACACTGGTAGGCTCGTTGTAGCCATCACTTTGGTTTTTCTTTATCGCAAATACATATTTTACTGTTGGTATGGCCACGTACCGAAGCAACAATCCAAATCCGCCGTTGATAAAACAACATCCGTAGCTTGAGACTAATGGTGGTGCGTGTCAATCGTCAAACGTGTGTATGTACGTGAATCAACCTGTGGTTGAATTGGTTAGGTGGACAGTGGTATTCCCAATCCATCAGGGTTCAAATCCTGATGCTCGCATTATTTCTGGATTTATTTCAGGATTTCCGGCGATATGCTTTCAGTGGGAGGAGACGTTCCCGTCGACGACGAGGTACCTGCGGTGACTTCGTAAATCTCAAAATGATATGCCGGCTCAGTCTCTCGGAGGTGCTCATAGAGGTAGGATGTGCGTGTGTGCGTTCATAGGGGTAAGTGTATGCGCGTGTATATGAGTCTGTACTGATGCTAAGTCTGTACTGATGCTAAAAAAAAACGTGCGTACGTACTCACATGCACATGATCCGGCGTCAGCAGACTATAGAAGTATAGAGTACAGTTAGCCGTTGTCCGTTTAGGCGGCAGCAGCAGCTGAAAACCGTGCCGCATCGGAGTCCCGGGAGCCAGGATGCGTGCTAGTTTTATAGTACGATCTAGTGAAGTCGCGCAAGATCTGCCTCTTGGCTTGTGTCTAGATATTGATTCCTCCACACAACAATTTGCTTCTCGTGATAGAATTAATTAGAAGGGATGCCAAATCATGCGCTCTCTCTGATTTATATTACTCGCCGCTCATTTAGTATGCAATGCGCCTCGACTCGATTCTTGTCGCATTCTAGAAGAGGCAAAGTTCTTACTGAGGAGAATTTGAGGCTCCGGCAGAGCCCTAGACACATGCTTTCGATCGGATGATAGTAGCGGCGCATTGGTGTTGATCTGTTGTTCTTCATGTTGAAGGCACCGCTTTGGAGTCGGATTTGGATAACGATGGTGTTGGGCATGGCATGCATGTTTGTGGGTCTCGAGACATATGCCCCACCTTTAATAGTGCAGAGACCTGTTTGGCAACGATGATGATGGCAAGTGAAGACGCGGTTTATAATCGACACTATGAAGTTGGAGCTACCATGTTGATGACCAGGTGAAAATGTTGATAAGCTAAGGGGGTGAGTCGGTTGTGGTGGATGACATCAACAGAGCCCTTGCGCTCATATATCTCTAATGAATCTTGCCATCAAGATCGGAGTAGACTCATATGGCCCTAATTGACGGTCATGCTCCACTATAGCCGGCGTTTTGGCATGTCGTAATGTTCATTTGCCTCGTTTTTTCTCTTGTTGATAGGAAATTTTACGAGCATTCTAATTACCGCACCATTTTTTCCCTAGGGTTCACAGAGAGGCGGCGGCTAGCTTTTCTCTTGACCTTGTAGGTGCCCAACGGGTTCCTTGTCCTTCCTAACCGCTCCCCGTGTGGGAGGGTGGGGGCACCCCGAATCTGAGTGTCACGGTTCGTGTTTTGTAGGCTTTTCAAGCTTTTTTGTCATTGATAAAGTTAGGGCAATAACGACAATGGAATAATGGTTCCCCAACTTTTCCATGTCGATGCCTTTCCTTGGAGTGGCGTCGAGGAGTCGGAGTATGGTGTAAACCGTTGGGCAGTCGGTCTAGCATGATTAGTGTTTCTTCATGGCGATGGCGGCCTACTGAAGGGATGATATTGCAACATGTTTTTGTTCTCCGTCTCCCCGCGATGAAGCTCAGCCACATACCGCTTCATGAGGGAACTTGCGAGGTTTGTGTTCCCCTTCTCTGTCTGGACTGGAGTTGAGATTATCTTTTATCTCTCCTCGGTGCCGAACTCTCCTGGACGATGATCTCTCCCGTTCGCAGTCACTGGTGACTGGTCGGCTGCTGCTTCTACAAGCTCTTCAGTTTAAACAAGTTTTGCTCCGGGAATGGGAAGGCCTAGAGACGGCAGCGAGTTTTGCTCGCAAAGGATGCAGAAGGAAGACAGTGTTGATTTCTTCAAATACTTGTTCGCGACTCTTATTCTTTCAAGGAATTCCTTGTAAGGACAGGTCTTCCCCCCTTTTGTTGAAAATTTTACTTTTAATTAATTAACAACTATAAGTAATGAAACGAAATATCCAAGCTCCGCTCATTTTCAATTTTTTTCGAGAGTGCCGTTCATTTTCAATTGGAGCTCGAGTTAAACATGCCGCCGCAGCAGGTCAGCATGGTCCTGCGCCGGGCGCGAAAAGGACGGCAGAAGCGCCAACAAAAAGGGGCGCCCGCGCCATCCCACAAACGCCGACGGCACGATCTCCCCCGGCCCCACCCAGGCCCAGGCCACATCACCATATCCCGCGCCCCCGTGACGCGCTCCTGCGGCGAAACCACCTTCCCCCCATTCCCTCCCTCCACCCACGCGCCGCGCCGAGGAGAAGCCAGCCCAGGATGGCGGCCGCCGCCACCTCCTCCTCCCCGTCCCCGGCCACCTTCCGCGCCGCGTCCCGCCGCGTCGCCGGCCGGCCGCCCTCGCGGGTGGCCGCGTCCGCCGCGGCGACGACGTCCCCGGAGGCGGCGGCGCCCCTCAGGGCCGACCTGGCGCCCCTGGCCCCCGCGCCGCTGATGCGGGTGGTGCCCGAGTCGCTGCAGGGCGCGAGCGGGGCGCTCGTGGGCGTGCCGGGCCGCGGGGCGGGGGCGGGGGAGGAGGGGGGACTCGACGGGCCCGGCGCCATGGAGTACCTCACGGCCGTGCTCGCCTCCAAGGTCTACGACGTGGCCGTCGAGACCCCGCTCGAGCGCGCCGCCAAGCTCTCCGACCGCCTCGGGGTCAGCCTCCACATCAAGCGCGAGGACCTGCAGCCGGTAATCAATTAATCAATCAATCAACCGCCACCTTAGAACGATGCAGGCAATCGTCCGCGTGGGGAGATTCTCGCATTTTCGAATTGTTGCACCCTGGTAGAACTTCGATTGGTGTGGGCTTTGCGGGGGTTTTGCCTTTGCCTATGATGCTTACTGTTTAGATTCCTCGCGCGCCTTCGGCGTCGACGCGTTGCTGTCATGCTTCCTCGACAATAATGGAGGTTTCGGACAGTACTGTCATTTCGGTAGGGGGTTAGCGTGGTGTTTTGTGATTTGAAATGCACCGCCGCGTCAGAGGTCTCAAGTACGCTGGCCGGCCACGTCAAAACATGATCAATCACTTCAGCGCCCATGTCTTGAGTCCCAGCGCTTGCTCTTGCAGGGGAGAGGCAGCGAGCACCCCCAGCTTCAGGTCTCCGGCCATATCTTCAGGTCCAGCAGCACCAGACCGCTAGTTTGATGACCGTTACCTCGGATTATTTGCCCACAATCCAGCTGGGATTATTTGGGCGTGCATATACCTTGAAAGGCCAAAGAAGTATCCTCAGGCAGTCTGCACTGCAAGCATCCAGAGCTGGCTAGTAGCACAGTAACCTTGAAGGGGAGCTTCGCTCCACATTCCCCTCTCTCAGGAGGTGCTTGCAGAAGGTGGTTAGCAGATGTAGGCCTTGTTAACCTCCAGTTGACAGCAAGTACTCTGCCATCTTTTTGCGCAGGATTACTCTCAGCTGACCCAACTCCTCTGCATCTCCCTCTTTGAAAGACGCCTTCCAGTTCCTGAGTGCCTGCACTATGAGCCTCCACATCTGTTTCATATTATAACCCAGGGCGGAGTGTCAAACACTATTATTTCTGCAATTCCAGACCCTCCACAGAACTGCTGCAGAAGTAACACTGAATATCTTAAACCTCTTGTTAGTTGTTACTTAACCAGGAAGTAGCCACAGATAAAAAGGTCAGAAACCTGAATACAGGTAGCCTGTATTGGTGGCTATTTCTTCCCAACTTAACCTAGCTACAATACAGTAAAAAGTAGGTGGTGCCCTGATTCAGTTTCAGAACAGTGCACACATTCAGGGATTTTCTCCGTTACTTTTGTAAAAAGCTGTCCCTAGTCATAATATTGTTCAAGAACATTAACCACAAGAAAATCTGAATCCTAGGGTGATTTTGCAGCTTCCAAACATCTGGAACAAAAACAGGCACAACTCCTCTGAAATTGATAATCTTGTGTAGAGAGCTGGAAGAGCAAGTACCATTTTGTATTCATACTTCCGTAGCAAACAATATGCATCAGAATAGCAAATACTACTAGCAGTATCTTCAAACTCAAAGCCTCAAACCACTGTTGTAACCGAACCTGTGTACAAGTTCTTCTGAAAGTGCATTTTACCTGGATACCATCCCTGGTCTCAGGCTCTCAGCTACAACTGAGTTTTGCTCATTTAAAATGTATTTTATTGTGAGCTTAATATTAAAATTTGTTGAACAACGGAAGTTTAGGGCATGTGGAAGTTTCTAATCTGATATATCAGATCATTTAGTGTTATTATGATTGACATAATGGTATCAGAGAGAGGGGTAGGGGTATCCTAGGTGCAAACTGAAAACTTTATCTCTCATGGACATTTCTGATATATTGTATAGTTTATAGTGTCCTCTTGCCCTTAGCTTTATTGTTTACCAAATGCTTGGCTTTCTACTTTTTGTGTTTATTTATTGCACATGTAGCTGTTACTGGCTCCTTCAATGGCTATTTTCATACCTAGGTAAATTTGTTTGTTTCATGCATAGGTGTTTTCATTCAAGTTGAGAGGTGCATATAATATGATGGCAAAGCTCTCCCGAGAGCAGTTGAACAATGGTGTTATCTGCTCCTCTGCTGGAAACCATGCTCAAGGAGTTGCTCTTTCTGCCCAGAAACTGGGCTGTGATGCCGTTATTGTCATGCCTGTGACAACACCAGAAATCAAGGTCATCATTCTCTCGATGCCATTACCTAAATATGATGTTATACATGGTATATTTACGTTATTATCACCAGCTACTAACATATAACTTAGTCCAGTGGCGATCAGTGGAGAGATTGGGTGCGACAGTAGTTCTGAAGGGAGACTCATATGATGAAGCTCAGTCATATGCAAAATTACGGTGTGAACAGGAAGGCCGCACATTCATACCTCCTTTTGACCATCCCGACATCATCGCTGGACAAGGAACTGTTGGCATGGAAATTGTTCGTCAACTGCAAGGTCCATTACATGCAATATTTGTACCTGTGGGAGGTGGTGGATTAATTGCTGGCATTGCTGCCTATGTGAAACGGGTCCGCCCTGAGGTTAGCTTTCAAGCTCAGGAGTATTTTCTTCTTCTATGAAAAATATCGCAAGACACCCAAGTTCTTTGTAAATGGCATCAAAGTAAATGGCTTTGTTTTAAGTGCGCTTTGGAGGTTCAATTGTTTTTCATCCAATCGCCTAACTGTAATCCTTCTCCAGATTGAACTCAATACATCATTTGGTTACATTGGAGTACAATATTCATATTCAGGGTGTCACTTTCTTGTATGTTTACAACAGTTCTGGTACAGGTCAAAATAATTGGAGTAGAGCCCTCAGATGCAAATGCCATGGCATTGTCCTTGTGTCATGGCCAGAGGGTCGTGTTAGAACATGTTGGAGGGTTTGCTGATGGTGTAGCTGTCAAAGTTGTTGGGGAGGAGACATTTCGCTTGTGTCAAGAACTTGTAGATGGCATTGTCCTGGTCAGCAGAGATGCTATTTGTGCTTCAATAAAGGTGAGAATGATCAGTTTATTCTATGTCTGCTCTGCATCATTATGTTAAATGTATGTGTTACTACTGAACAGTGACCTTTTTTTGTCACTGTAAGTCTGCACTGCTCAATTTACTTGAATAAAAGCTCAGCATACAATGCACAAAAAAAATCCTACTTACAAAAATTTTCTGTGATCCAATGGTCTGTCCATGTAATCCACCAGCTGGAGAACTTTCTAAAGTTACATGTTTTAATCACTCTCTAGTGGAGAAGGTGATCTAGTTTTCGAGCTTTCAATTATTCGTGTGGATATTGATATTCAATGTATTTTTTTAATTTACTACGCATAGGTATCCTGTTAATATTGCTGAAAAGTAGGATGCTGGAAATTCTCCCATGGCAGTTTGTTCTATTCCAATCTTACTGCCATCATGCTTGTTGACTGTTTATGCTATATTGCTGTGGATGTTCTGCACTGATAATCTTTTTCATACTGAAAATGTTGTTCTTCGTGGGTGCAGGATATGTTTGAGGAGAACAGGAATATCCTTGAACCTGCTGGGGCCCTTGCCTTGGCAGGGGCTGAAGCTTACTGCAAACACTATGGTTTGAAAGGGGAAACTGTGGTTGCAATAAGTAGTGGTGCGAATATGAACTTTGATAGACTTAGATTAGTAACTGAGCTTGCTGACGTTGGTCGAAAACGAGAGGCGGTATTAGCTACATTTTTGCCAGAGGAGCAGGGAAGCTTCAAAAAGTTTGCAGAACTGGTATGCATCATGATTTTTTCTATCAACACATAATAGTTTATATTCTGTTTCTTTTCTTATGATTTCTTGTTCCGCAGGTTGGCCGGATGAATATTACTGAATTCAAATACAGATATGATTCTAACGGAAAAGAAGCCCTTGTTCTTTACAGGTACTCGGATAACAATTTCAATAATCTTGTTCATGTACCGGTTTATTGTTTCTTGATTACTTTTTCTAGAACCTTGACGGGATAGAAATACTCATACATAGAGACAGTGACTTTTTACATTCTCCTGGCTAATCTATATGGTTTTTCTGTATTGCAGTGTTGGCATCTATACTGACCATGAGCTTAAAGCAATGGTGGAACGCATGGAATCATCAGAACTTAAGACTGTGAACCTTACTGACAATGATCTCGCAAAAGACCACCTAAGATACTTTGTAAGTTAAATTTTTCTGCCACAGTGATAGCCTCATATCCCATTAACACATTATTTTGGTACAGTTGACAAATACTCCCTCCGTCCAATATTAATTGGCGCTCAAACAGATGTATCTGGCACTAAAATACGTCTAGATACATCCGTTTGAGCGTCAATTTATATGGGACGGAGATTGTAATTACTACCAGTCACATTATGGTAATATTAAGGTTTACTTGATGAATATTCCATTTGCAACATGCTAGGATGATTTGCGGACTGATCTAAAACATAGATGTAATGTTTGGGTGAATTTGAGCTGAATGGATATAATCAACTCTATTGTCTTTCCATCATGGAGCATAATGTTGCAAACTTCATTACATTCATTTAGTCCTTGTTAAACATCTTCTCACTATTGTGCTCTTCTCTGCCTCTGCCAGTTCTGGAAAACTGGGTCTATTGTGGGCAGACTACGTTTTTCCCACTAATTTTTTAGTGATCATGCAGGGGATACTGCACTTCAATGAATTAAGAAGGGAAATGAACTTTACAGCACCTAGTACAGGGCATGACAAAATTAAAAATGGAGATGACCTAGAAAACTGTACAAGGAAAAGAAATCCTAGAACAGAACCATGATGACTTGAACCACCTTCCATCGGTCAGCTCTAAGCTACCTGAGCTCCCAGGTCCTTCGCCCGGGCAAGCCACTACAGAGATTTTTCCTTTACTTGGTCGTGTATTTTGACATTAAGAAGGTGACAAGCACCCTACGCATCAAAGATGACTCATAATTGGGTGGTGGGGTTGTACAGACTTCTCGCCAACCTGGCTAGACTCAGTTTCTTGTGTATCATGAGTAATAGGAACAAGTATACAGAGCCATACTCCTAGAAATATGTATATATTCTTCATATATAGTCAAAAGGCGTTTGCTGCAACAGTTCCTTTGACGTGTCTGTAGTTCCAAGGAAAAAAAGTTAGGTAAAGAAAAATTGCAGAACAGAAGTTATATTGCATTCTTTTTGCATAAAACTACTGTAGCGATAAATATGTAATTGTGCAGTGCTGCAAGCATTCAACAGATCAAACATCTGATCCCTTGTTTCTTTCTGTACTTCAAATCCTGCTGAGATATTCAAAGAAAGATATAACAAAAATCCTGCGAGGAGTGTGGTTTTGATGTTGCTTTGCAAATAGAAATATTGACATCAAAAGATATATGAGACACAGAAATGATTGTCTTGATTATGTACGCCTTGAAGAGTTGAATGAGCCTATTCTATTTATTTTAATGTTGTTTTGGCCATTTTATATTAAAATGATGTACTGTATGTCGTTGTCTTTATCATTCCTTGAATATCTATTTTCAGATTGGAGGCAGGTCAGAAGTAAAAGATGAACTTGTTTACCGGTTTATTTTCCCAGAAAGGCCAGGTGCTCTTATGAATTTTTTGGATACATTGAGCCCCCGATGGAACATCAGCCTTTTCCATTACCGTGCACAGGTATGTTATTTTAGTTCTGTCAGCGGCCTTCTTATGATAGTGGCCTTGTATGAAATCTCATAGATCTAATAACATTATCATATGCCACCTACCTTCAAACGTAGAAATGGATGAAAATCTTCCACAGAAAATTAAAATGGGATACACGGATTGTCACAGTAGTGTATAGCCAAACAATGCAAAATCATCCTTTTTAGACTGTCCAGAAGAGCTGCAAATGTACACATTCAGTGAGCTCATTATCTTTGGCAGGGCGAAAGCGGAGCAAACGTATTAGTTGGCATACAAGTGCCACCGGAGGACGTCGGTGAATTCAGGAGTCGTGCCGACAATCTTGGGTATGAATACATGTCTGAGATGAACAACGAGATCTATCATCTCCTTTTGCGCAGCCCCAATAAGGTCTGATCTCTGATGCGGCTGACTCTCACCAATCCAACCGATGGTTAGTGTGGCTTACCAAGGAGAAGACCCAATGCTAGGTAGGATTGTTAGTGTGGCTTGCTCTCTCATGTTGGAATAAAACCCTTGTCGTACCTGTTTGTGTAGAACTGTTAGTGTGCCATCCGTCGACAAGTTATTTGTTGTAGTAATGTGTGGTGTATTTGCTCTGCGCCTGTGGGGCTAAATCTCTTGTTTTGCATGCTTGTGAGGCACCAAGAATTCATGAATAATGATAATGATAGTGATGATCCAATCCAAGATCAAATGTTGTTGAGCGTTGCGTCGCACTTGAATCATCATTTGATGCCTTATTTTTAGGTCTCTCTTGCATTAGCAGTCCTCCCAAAGTTTTCAAAAATTCTGAAGAAAGAACATAGATGTAGTGTATGCTACGAGGCGAATCTGCAAATTTTCATTGAAAAACATTGTTGTCCTGAAAAGCTTTTGTATCGTTTTTCTTTTGGATTTGGATGGGAATTTAGTAGCCTCCGTCGCCGGGGTTGATCCCCTTCCTTGGATCTTCCCTTCTCCGGCCGGTTGGGTGGCTGCTGTCTCGGCGGTCCGGTTTGGTTTGCCTGTGCGGCGGTCTCTGTGGCCGTCTTTTCTTTGCGCTTATGCTTCATTCAAGCATGTTGGGCTCTCCTGGTGTTGTTGGTTGTTGCTGTCATGGCGGTGCGTGTGCCCAGCTAGTGGTTCTGGTCGTGTTCTGCCTGGTGCTGCAGGTCCTGCTACGGATAGTCGTCGCTCCATGCCAGTTAGTGTGCTTGGGTTTCATCTCTGGTTGTGGGTGGTAGGCGTCGTTCTTGTTTGTTTGTTTGTTTGTTTGTTTGTGGTGATGAGGTTTTGGTTGTGCCATCTGCGGCGACTTAAGGGTCGTGCTGTCGTGCCATCAGTGGCGTTGCAGTGGTATTATTTCATCTGTGGCGTCGTAATGGTGGTGCTGTCTTTGGTGTTGTAATCTCCTTCTTAATGAGTTACATGCTGCTCTCCTGCATGGTTTGAAATCTTGTAGCGTTGCCGTTAAGATGACACAATGGAATGTATCCTCGAATGAGGCTGACAATGCCACAGGATGTATCCCTCGGTGGCTTAGTGTGATTGCGTCACGGGTATTCCTGGCAAGGAGTATGATATACCGGCCTTAAATGTCCGGGCTGACCGGCGCCCCTCATATCTAATTTAAATTTTGGATGGATATGAGGAGGCCGAGCGCGCCCGTCACGTCAGATCCGGCCCCATGCCGGACCACCCTGACCCCACATATATTCGTCTCCATTCGCCCAACCCTAACCACTTCACTCCGCTCCGCCCTTAAGCTCCCTTCCGACAATCTCTGGCCCTTTTCGGCATGGAACACTCCGAATCCGTCCAGCGAGGTGTCATTTCATGCGGAATGGAGGAGGCTATGGACGTTCGCATTGCCCTCCACCTGCTTCCGGGAGGAGTGCTCAGATCTAGCGGGGCTGGAGGCTCGCGGTCCGTCAGCCGCCCCATCTCCGGTCCGCCGGCATATGAGTGCTACAGGGACCGATGTGCCTGTCGTGGGAAGGAGAGGATGCAGGTGGCCGAGACCCTCCTCATTGCCAACATGGCGCAGGCGGAGGCGGCAGCGCGCGCTGCCGCAGAGGAGGAAGCCATCTGTGCCCACATCCTACAGAAAACGATAGAGGAGGAACATGTTCCCGCCATGGACGGACTGCCCCCTAAAGAGGAGAAGGAAGGCAGCGACGAGTCTTGGAGCTCCGGCGATGAGCAGATCTGACTTGATCCATATTACGTTTCCAAGCGCTACTTCCACGTGAAAGATGGCAAGGACACCCAAAAGGGCAAGGACTGCCATGGATGATCTTTGTCCATAGCTAGTACTCTCTCCATCCCGAATTACTTGTCGCAGAACATCCATTTCTGCGACACGTAATTCCGGACAGTAGAATATGCCGATTTTTGGTTGTTCAATGGCCTGTGCTGGTGTAACAGTCGAACGCTTTCTGTTGCATCCTGGATACTTTACGTTGCATGTGTTTGTATGGATTTAAGCTTTTCTAGTTGAAGTATCCGATTGTGCAAAGAAAAATTAAGATGTGACCGGTCATTGCGCGTCCGCGGACATTTGAGATGCCAAATTTGATGTATCTGATTGTATATGCTCTAAAGCAGAGTTGACATGCACCAGATTTTCGGTGCATGGGACACTTTATATTGAACTGTTGCAAAAAGATGCTCAAAAGATTTGAATTTTTTTGTTTTTTTACACCAATACACATGCATTGGTCTAATTACCTGTAGAATTTCGTTCGATAATGTGTTGTATTATGTGTTGCAAAAAAGACAAAATTATATTGTTCAGGTGTCACTATGTGCCAGTGCTCACATGTCATTTTTCGAGATGATATGTTCTCTTTCTCAACTCACAACACGAAAGCAGAGCAGAGCGGGGCACACTTTTGTGAAGAATTTACAGAATAATTAATTAGATCACATTATTTGTATAGAACATACACACAAGTTTTTCACTTGCTTAGTTATTCTTTTTCGTAAATACGCAAAACTTGCGTATCATTGCATTGATAGAGCAAATTAGAATAAGTACATAAGACAGTACAACACATGGCACGAATGCATCCATGAGAAGGCATGAACATAAGACCTGTAGCAGAGAGACATGGGATGCTCAGCCCGGAGAAACGAAAAAACCCACAGCTAAACCACCAAGCCTAGGTAGGGGCAGGCCGAACCGGCAAGACGTCGATCGTCTCTAGATCCAACACATGGGACGCCTCGCGCAAGCAAAATGGCGCCTTCAAGAAGGGGAGCGATGTCGTGACGCCACCGCCACTCGATATGAAGAATCGGACCAAGGGTTTCCGCCGATGCTCGAAGAGGGGCACGGATAACGGCCATGGCAGCGTCTCCAAGAAGGGAAACGACACTTGCGGGTGCCGCCACTGCCAACATCGGCGAGCCGAGTCAGGATTTCGCCCTGACATGAGTTTGAGAAATCCCATTGCCGCAGATTAGAGTCCGGAGATGAGGAAGTCGCTTCGCTGGTCGAGATCACCACCTTAGGAGGGGGTGGTGGGATTGATGTTCCCTCCCATGCTTCGGATTTGGGCGGCTGCGGCGCTCCAACGTCATTCACCTTCTTGAAGGCGCTGCCTTTGGACAATGGGAGGGCGGGCAATGATCTCGTGCAGGATGGTCAACCGTTGTTTGCGGTCGGTGTGTTCTTCATTGTTGCGCTACTCAATGGCAGGTGTGCCCCATGGCGTCGTGCATTTTCTTCTCTCCGCGTCTTCGATTATGCTTTCGTCCGGCTGCTTGGGTCATGTGTCGTGGTGTGCTTCGAAGGCGAGCGTCGCAATGGATGAGGTGTTTCACGAGGTGAGGTGCTAGTGCCTGTCGTCCTACCCTCTCGTTGTTCAATGTCCATGCATGCACGGGGGCAACTCCGCCATGCCGACGTTACGGCGCCCTACGAGCCAGGGCGAGAGGGTAGGTGTTGCCATCTTTGGCAGCGGAGACGAATGGTGTGACGCCGGTGTGGCCTCGGAGTTTTGATGGCACATGGGCATCCTCGGGTGACAATTCACCTCCCTGGCTTTGTCTCTTTGACAAGATTGCGGCGTCGACCGAAGGCACCGTCTGGTCAAACTTCCGAGTGTGGGCTTAACGATGTCCTGCTAGCTGGCTCTGTAGTTTCGTGTATCCTTTTATTGTTTTTTGTGTGTGTCTGTGTTGATGTTGTCGTGTGTGTTGCGTGGCGATCTGGTCTGTAAGGGTGTCATTGATTCAACGCCGGGCCTCGGCCTTGTTTCTAAAAAAAAATTATGCAAAGGGAAAAAAAGGTGCGAGCAACCAAACGTGTTCTTATCGGCAGTAGTGATAGCCGTACTGTTTAACACAGCTGGCTAAAGTGTGTATGTTCTTATGGAGACTGTCGAAGCACTCGCTACCAACAGAGGACGTCCGTGCCCATCGACACATGTCGAATTCGAGTTCATGCGGAATATGTGGCGCGCCGGATTCATGGCGGCACTCCCTCCTCGAGTGTACAGTATCCAGATGTACTTAGGCTCTCATTGATGAGGATCTGGGAAGCAAGCTAGCAGTGAACACTGAACCGAGTGCAAAGAATTGGCTTTTCTCACTACTAGAAACACTATCGCATGATCAATTTGTGCTAACTGCAGTTACCCTTTGGGCAATCTGGTCTTCTAGGAGGAAAGCCATCCATGAAGCTATATTTCAATCCCCACATGCAATACAATCGTTCATCTCTCAGTTTATTGCAGACTTGAACGTTGTGCGGGCAAAACAGACAACACAGCAAAGAGTGGCTAATGTGCAATCAGGAACCATTAATCGACCAAGAGCTCCTCCGGGAAATTTTGCTAAGATTCACGTGGACGCGGGTGTACGTGCCCAAAGAGGTGGGTCGGCAGCAGAGGTCTGCAGGGACAGCCACGGCGACTTTTTGGGAAGCTCAGCGCTAGTCGTGTATGGAGTCAGTGATCCAGCGACGTTGGAGGCGATAGCCTGACGGGAAGCTATATTCCTTGCTGAAGATCTTCATCTCCAAAGATTCATCATCTCTTCTGACTGCAAGCAGGTGGTGGAAGACATCACGAAGGGCAGCAATGGTCTCCACGGAGCAATCATTCAAGAGATAAAATCTAGATCGGCCCCCTTTTCTTCTAACTTTATTTTTGAAAGTCATAGTGTTAATGTCAAAACTCATAGGTTAGCAAAATTTGCTAGAAACCTAGCTCCGGGGCTTCATGTTTGGCCTGGCCAGCGACATGATCCAGTTTGCATCCCACCTTCTGTGGAATTTGATCAATAAAGTGGCTACATTCCTAAAAAAAAGGACGCCGATAAGTGCCACACGTGTGAGCGTTAGGGGGTCTGCCCACACATTTTGTGTGATGTATAAAAGGAACAGCCACACATCTATGTGTGGGCAAAATAAGTAATGCCCACACACTTTTTTTTCCCACCGATCCTTCTCACACGCGTGCGTGTGGGCGGAATAGATAACGCCCACACGCTTCGTACGTCAGATCTCGTACCTCGTGGTCCCGCACGCCCCGAGTGACAGTCACCGCGCGTCCCGCAGTTGCCATGGTCCAGACCCTCGTCCATGTTCGTTTAACTGTAGTTGCCATGTCGCTGAACTTCGGTTGCCATGTCGGACAACTACAGTTGCCATGGTTGCTCAACTGCAGTTGCCATGTATGGTCTGGTCTACTGCAGTTGCCATGATTTCAAAACTTTAGGAGTTGTCACCCACTAACACTAGGCAGTTGCCGTGTAGCACTACAAAAAAGGCATGGCAAAAAAACATGTTCGGGTAAAAGAGAGAGTTTGTCGTGTGCTCACAAGCACGCTAGGGCAGTTGCCATGAAAAGAGAAATAGTTGCCATCTGCTTACGTGCACGCTAGGGCAGTTGCCATGTACCATGCAAAAACACATGGCAACTCGGATAAAAAAAGTTGTCATATGCTTACAAGCAAAACTAGGGCAGTTGCCATGTGCCCTGCAGAAACACATGACAACTGCCAGCTTTGAGTGTGGGCGAGGAGACGAGCGTGTGGGCGAAGTGATAAACGCCCACACACCAGTCCCCTCTGCGTGCGTGAAAACTGGTGCGTGGGCGAATTGTTAAACGCCCACACAGCAGTCCCCCATGTGGTGAAAAAGGACGTGTGGGCGACCGAATGAATGCCCACACACCAGTTTAGTCCTACATGACACACGAAAACTGCTAGAACACGCCAAGATTCGTGCAAAATTGATTGGATGAGGATCCATGCGTGTGGGCGATCGCCCACACGTTAGTGTTTTCGAAAAAAAAGCACTGTTCCTGTTCGTGTGCCTCCGTCCCCACCGTTGATTTCAAACGCGAGGTGCGCCAATGCAGGCAAGTGCTGCTCACGCGTCACGCACCAGAAAGGTGGGCCCCACTGGCCAGCCGTCGGTCGCCCGGAGCTGGAGGCAGCAGCACAAAGCCGAGATCCAACGACTCCGGCTCCCTGCTCCCGGTCCACCCCAGACCCACCATCCACCACGTCCAACCGCCACGAACCTCCCGGCCCCACCCGCAGCCTCCCCACGCCGGCGCAGCAAGGCCCGGTCCACCCAGCTCGCGCGCCGCCCCCGAACCCACATATAACCTCCGCTTTTAAAATCCTTTTTAGCTTAACCCATTTTCTCGGTTCCTCCTCCTCCTCTCCCCACTCCGGCAAGCAGATCCCAACCCCCACAGCCACCGCCACCGCCACCGCGTCCCGCTCGCCGCCGGCGACCGCGCAGCGCGGCGAGGCCTCGCCCGAGATGGCGACGATGGGGAGCCTGATCGGGCTGGTGAACCGGATCCAGCAGGCGTGCACCGTGCTCGGCGACCACGGCGGCGGCGCCGGGGGCTCGCTCTGGGAGGCGCTCCCCTCCGTCGCCGTCGTCGGAGGCCAGGTACGCCCCCGCCCCCGCCCGCCCCCCAGATCCGCCGGCCCCGCGCCCAGATCTGCCCCCCGGGCCGCTCTCTCATTGCTTGCGTTTTCTGCTGCCTCCAGAGTTCCGGGAAGTCGTCGGTGCTCGAGAGCATTGTCGGGAGGGACTTCCTGCCCCGTGGATCTGGTAATCCCGCGCTGGATCGCCATTTCTTAAAAAAAAATAGTTGGTCCTGAGTCGCTGATTTGTGTTATTGTTGGCTTGACTAGGGATCGTGACGAGGAGGCCTCTGGTGCTGCAGCTGCACAAGACCGAGGGCGGCCAGGAGTACGCCGAGTTCCTCCACGCCCCGCGGAAGCGCTTCTCCGACTTTGGTAAGAGACCTATGCTCCGCTGTGCTTGCTTGCTTCCAGCGCAGCAGCTTGCTTGGTTTCTTCAGTTCCAATTGTTGTTGTCAAAAGCTGTTCTCAATTGCAACAATAACCGACCCGAGAGAGAAACATATATAAGAAAGCATCCTACATTCCCTAACTATACTTGTTTCAATACATCTACAAATAAGTATAATTCAGTTAGCATACACCGCCCTACTATTTCCCCCCACTTTTGCATCAAAATATCCAACTGTTGAAATTGTAACCGACCCATGAGAGATGCATATAAGAAAGCATTCTGCATCACCTTATTATACTTAGTGCACTGAACTACACCTATCATGTGATCCATCTTCTGCAAATAAGTATACACTTAGCATAAACACCGCCCTACTATCAAATATATGTTCACAATTTTCATATCAAAATATTCAACCGTTGTGTCTATAAATGGGGAAAATATCATAGAAGCATACCACATGATCAAATATCTTTGTACGGTGTGAACTAAGGAGTAAATGACATTGTGGCCTACATCTCAGAAGTAATATTTGCCATTAACATTACATGCTTCTCACTATTGTAGTAATTGCAAACATATACTTGATTCCATAGGAACTAATGCCATTAGCATTACATGTTCTCACCAGTGTAATATTTGCCAATGACCAAGCATATATTTGGTGGTAAGAGTTTCATTTTGAAGCTGCAGTAGAATACTCAACAATGAAAGAAAATGTATAGTGCTATAACACATCTAAGAATTATGCGCAGTGTATAAATATTAAATACTTTGAAGACCCATGCATTATGACAACAGGTAATCCCAATGGTACATGGTGAGCATGTAGTACTTTAGTTTTCCTCATGCAGCAAACTTAGTTATTTGTAGCGCTCAATCAAATGAATTACATTGCTTTATCTTTTCTTTAAGTACCATGAACAATAACTTCAATATAGAAAATTGGGCAATTTCATTTGTGGAAGAATTAACTGCATTAGTTTGTGAAAGCGTGTGAACCTGTTCATTGTTCCTGGCCGTTGTACTTGTTAAGTTCTGGGATGTTCACTGTTATTTAGCATGATAATCTCAATGTTTATTTGTTTTATTATTAGTGTAAGACATCAAAGCATATGTGATTACTGATCTGCCCTTTTGTTTGTTTGTATTGTGGTGATGTTAAGTTATTTTTTTGTTAAAACCTTAATGCAGCTGCTGTTAGGAAAGAGATTGCTGATGAAACTGATCGCATGACTGGAAAATCGAAAGCAATATCAAATGTTCCTATCCATTTGAGTATATATTCTCCACATGGTAAGACTTGGGTATTTGTTTAGATTTGTTGATGTGTATCTACTTCTCAAATTTATAGCCTTTTTTTAGCAAAATGTGTTCATGCTGCTGCACTATATTGCACATACTCCTAAAGATTTCTATGTGCTGATTAGATGTCTTAGTTTTTGTTATTTTATTTATACCTTCTGAACTAGCTTAATTTGGAACCTTTTTTGTGCAGTTGTTAACTTGACACTTATTGATCTTCCTGGACTGACAAAGGTTGCTGTAGGTAATGTTTCCCTTATTGACTTAGCTGCTTCTTCTTTGGTCAGGATAAAATTCTTTATTGCATTATTATATAACTATCCTAACTGCAACTATCTACTACAGAGGGGCAGCCAGAGTCTATTGTGCAAGATATTGAAAACATGGTCCGGACTTATGTTGACAAGGTAAAATAATCGCAGCTGTGGTTTGCTATACTGATTAGGCTAAAACATGAGTAATGCTTAGAACTGGCATAGCATAGCACGGAATATTCATGAAGTAAATGTAGCTCAAATAAACATGGTATTATAATGGTGCTGTCTCGGCATATTTTTCTCCCTTCTAGGATTGGTATAATAAATTAAGAACCAGTCTTAAGTTTGTATTCATTGTTGGTCTCTTGCTATATTTGTATCGCGAGTCCTGTTTTTATTTACATCATTACATGAGGCAAAGACGATTGACCATTTTGTTGGTTAAAATCTATAACTTTCTTGACCTCTTTTCTTTGTCTGGAAACTTCAGCCAAACTCTATTATATTAGCTATCTCTCCAGCAAACCAAGATATAGCAACATCAGATGCTATCAAGCTTGCTAAGGAAGTGGATCCTACAGGTGCAGTTTGAGTTTTGTTCCTGCAGCATTTCAAATCTACTTTGCATAAAACAAGAATTATAAATATACCTTTTGTCGTTATCATGCCATGGTAATCTGGCAAGTTTCTTTTCTTTCTTTTGACATCCCTTTCCATTTTCAGGTGAAAGGACCTTTGGAGTTGTAACAAAACTTGATTTGATGGACAAGGGTACCAATGCTATTGATGTATGTGGTCTTGCAATTGCTATGAACTCATCCTCGATGAGCATATCCTATGTTTTTAAGGCGACGCCTTACCGCCTTAGGGAGGGGGGGCGCTTTGGCGCCTAGGCGACGCCTAGGCGGGCGCTTTGGACGCCTAGGCGCCCAAAGCGGTCGATTTTCCAAAGCGGAGGGAGAGCATATCACTTAAACCTTCCTTTCTTAATTGACCCTAGGTACTCGAAGGGAGGTCATATCGCTTGCAGCACCCCTGGGTGGGCATTGTCAACCGTTCACAGGCTGATATCAACAAAAATGTTGACATGCTCGCAGCACGTCGCAAAGAACAAGAGTACTTTCAAAGTAGTCCTGATTATGGTCACTTGGCACATAAAATGGGTGCCGAGTATCTCGCTAAGCTTCTGTCACAGGTTAGGTCATTTGCTCTCTCTGTTAACTTCGCCAAAATTTCAATTTTGCATAAACTGTTTGCTGATGTATGTCCATTTATTTATCCAGCATTTAGAGGCTGTGATCAAAGCCAAAATTCCAAGTATTATATCAATGATCAACAAGACAGTTGATGAAATTGAAGCTGAGTTGGATCGACTTGGTAGGCCAATTGGAGGTGACGCTGGGGTAAGAATTACCATAGTAGTAACATAAAAGCTGAAAAGTAATTTGCGCCACAGCTTGGAATGTTCATTTACAGTGATGTTAATGGCAAGCACATTCTAGATTCCAGAACAACTTTTATATAGCATTTCTCTCATACATTTAACATAATCGACAGGCACAATTGTATACGATATTGGACATGTGTCGCGCATTTGACCGTGTTTTTAAAGAGCACTTAGATGGCGGGTAAGATGTTCAACTAGCCATTTTGTACATGTGACTTTTTCCTTTGATAATGATGCCTTACATTTTGTACATGCTTCCTAGATATATGGTGAAGAAACTGCAAGCATGCTTTCCCTTTTTGTTTGGAAGAATGCTTCTAATAATTTACCTTTCTTTATCATTGTTACCAGTCGACCAGGTGGAGATCGCATTTATGGTGTCTTTGACCACCAGTTACCTGCAGCACTGAAAAAGCTTCCTTTCGATAAACATCTTTCGCTGCAAAATGTTCGGAAAGTCATTTCTGAGGCTGACGGTTACCAGCCCCATTTGATTGCCCCTGAGCAAGGTTATAGAAGGCTTATAGATAGTTCACTCAGCTACTTTAGGGGCCCAGCTGAAGCTTCAGTTGATGCGGTATAACTTTTTTATCCATGGCTCCCCTTAATGTTTAAGCAACTGGGTCATGTTTCAGTAACTGATATGTAAACATACCAACTTAACTACTTTTCTCATGTAGAGTCTAGGTTCTATCTTATGGTATTTATTCATTATAAAGTTAATTCAGGATATTGCTGGACTATGAGAAACTTCTGAAGTAGTATAATAGGGACATCTCAAGTACATACACGGAGATGTCATTTCATGTGATTATCTCGATTAATTCAAAGAGCAATTTATGGATGTGGTATGTGAAGTTACATAGCAGTGAACCATTATCTTGTCGAAGTAGGAATGGTTTAGTAAGTTTGTTGCATGTTCAAATGTGGAAGCAATGAGACTAGAGCGAGAGAGGAATTTTCACATTTCTCATTTTTGAAAAATAAAGGAGGATATCTGATAGCAATGCTTTTTGGGGAGCATAATTTTGTTAGCTACATGCACTTGCTGATGGTCTCATAATTTGCAGGTCCATTTGGTATTGAAGGAGCTAGTCCGGAGATCGATTGCAGCAACAGAGGTGAGTGTTTTTTGTTTTTTTTTGGTGAACTTTGGTTATGGATGAGTGATTGCCAAACGTCACTCCTCCCTTGGACTGTTTCTCATTTCTTATATATCATGGCTACCTTGACTGTGCCAGGAATTAAAGCGTTTCCCAACGCTTCAATCAGATATAGCTGCAGCAGCAAATGAAAGCCTAGAAAGATTCCGTGAGGATGGCCGAAAGACAGTTATTCGTCTAGTTGACATGGAGGCCAGTTACCTAACCGTAGAGTTCTTCAGGAAACTTCCTACTGAACCAGACAAAGGAGCTAACAACAACACTCCGGCCAACGACAGATATCAGGACAACCATCTTAGAAGAATCGGTAAGTTACTATTCAATCCTTTCAAGGGACTACTGTTTTAGGATGAACACACCAAGGCAATGAAGTCCTCAAATGACAGATCAAACAAGTTCATGTGAATCAATTTTATATCCAGACAACCAATTAGCAGTAGCTGGTGGTACATCCAGCTTTAGGCCCTGTTTGCATTGCTTTTATTTTTTCATGGTTCATGTTTCATGTGAAATTTCTGCCTTCCAAACAGCATGCGTTTCGCTATATCTATCTTCAGATCGCATATTAACTTCTTCAAAGCATCATCGTAGAATTGAGTATAGAAAGTATTGCATTAAACTACTCTTGATTCTCTCAATGGACAAATATTTTTTATTCTCTCAATTGACAAATATTTTTGAACGAACAGCAAAATGGAGGAAGTAGTAGTCAACCTTTGTTTAGGATCATGTAGTTTGTGCTGTGAAACCTAAGCGCTTGGAATAATTGCACATGATGAAGGACAAACTCGCCTATGCATCTTGATTCTAGTGTAGATAAGCTATCCATGTTAACCGAGTCAATCACTATGTATACACCTTAACAGAGTCGACAGCAGTTTACAATATAGCAGTATTAATGACGCCGTCCCTTAATTTCAGGATCGAATGTATCATCTTACATCAACATGGTTTGCGATACATTGAGGAACACAATTCCGAAAGCCGTTGTGCATTGCCAAGTGAAGGAGGCAAAAAGAAACTTGCTCAACCGTTTCTATGCGCATGTAGGAAGCAAAGAGGTATGTTTTTGCTGACTACTTACTGAATCTACTATTTTCGCACATAAATACAGAGATGCATTTGATCTTCCACTTCTGTTTACCCACGCACCAGTCAGTGGGTAAATTGAAAAATTTCACCAGACTTTAATTTTGTGTATTTTGTAACCTTGTGTTGATTTGCATTTGCATAAGTATTATAGCAACCTCCTGGGCGTTGTACTAAAGCATCATTCTCATTTTCCCTCCATTTGTCCTTGTTTCCACAACACAGAAGAAACAGCTGAGCGCGATGCTGGACGAGGATCCCGCGTTGATGGAGAAGAGGGATTCCCTCGTGAAGAAGCTGGAGCTGTACAAGTCCGCGAGGAACGAGATCGACTCGGTTGCATGGAAATGATCTGATCTGATCCGATAGAGCGTTTGCGGCTGGAACAGATAGAACATGTGTAGTAGAGATGCTCCATTCGTTTTGCATATGCTTTGTACACGGGCTTTGTTGCCGAGTGTTGTTTTGTGGCTACCACCGAGACATGGACAGACACCGTTGCTTCTTTGGCCATCCTTTGGCCTCCTGTATGATTCGTATCGATATTAATACAGATGATGTATTCTTTGTTCAGTTGATGCCTCCCCATGATCCTCCAGTGAGACAAATTTGTGTGTTTGTTCTACTCCATCCGATCCGAAATATAAGATGTTCTAACTTCCTTATGAATCAGATGTATATAGACGCATTTGTGTGTCTGTGCACTCATTTTAGTTCGCATGTAGTCCATATTGACATATCCAAAAACGTCTTGTGATTCAAAACAGAGGTGATACATGTTTGGCTATTGGAGTCGGCTCTTGAATTCTTCCCATGACAAATCCTTCTCGAGGTACTCGATGTTGTCGGGGTCGAACGGCCCCTTGACCACGTCGACGGACTGTATGACGGCCCTCTCCGGGAGCACGCTCATGGCCGGGTCCGGCGCCGTCCTCCCGCTCAGGCTCGACGAGAAGCCCTGCCACCACGCACAACAGCAACGCGCATCAGTGTAGAAGAAGCAACGCGCATCAGTGTGCGCTGGTCGATCGGTATCGGAGTACTCCCTCCGTCCAGAAATATTTGTCATCAAAATGGATAAAAATAGACGTATCTAGAACTAAAATACATCTAGATACATTTCTTTTTATCCAGTTTAATGACAAGTATTTCCAGACGGAGGGAGTACCTTGAAGACGAGCACGGACTCAAGCTCGCCGTCGACGGCGGCCGTGACGAGGAGGGCCACGTCGCGCGCCCCCTCGCTGTAGGTCTCCAGCCGCGCCATCTCCTCGTTGTGCCCGTACTCCTCCTCGTCCTCCTCTTCCTCGTACCTCACCCGCCTCCTGGCGCCGCACGCCCACCGGGCAGTCGTGTGCCCGCGCGGCTGCCGCCGGAATAGGGACCGCGGCACCACTCGCCGGCGGTGGTGTTGGCGAAGCAGGAGGCACGGGCCGGTGGACTGCGAGATGCCGGTGGCAGTGACGCTGCTCATGATGCTGGGGCGCGGCGCGATGAGCCTTGGTTGGGAGGATAAGGCGCGGTTTTGTTTGGTCGCATTCGTTCGCAGTATTATTAGCACAAGGAGCTTCACCTTGGCTTTCTGCTGCCATGGACGAGATGTATCATCATTACGCAGATCAGAATTTTTGTTAGCTGCTACTCCCTCCGTTCGAAATTACTTGTCGCAGAAATGCTTCGAAATTACTTGTCGCAGAAATGGATGCATCTAGATGTATTTTAGTTCTAGATACATCCATATCCGAGACAAGTAGGGAGTACGTACCAATGAAAACCAATCAGCCAAACAAGCACCACGGCAAAACATGCAAGCTAATGATCCAAGGAAGAGAACGGGAGATCCAAAACTATGTGCCATTCAACACACCAGTGAATGATAAAATGGGGTATACCTTAATTTGCACATACAGCTACATTCGCCTGCACCCTGGAACCGTGAAACGAGCAGGCGAAAACCCAAATACAACAAAATTATTTGCTTGCGGCTGCCGTCTAATTCAAAAGGACAAAACAAGCTTATTAAGTATGCTCCGCTTCTCACACGTTACAGAAAAATGCACTGCTTTCAAGTTTCGCTGCTCCTCGGATCTAGCTAGGGTAGAGGCAGTCCAAATTTATACTCCCAAGCAACAACTGGTGAGTGAAATGGAAAAAGCAACTAAAATCTCGTATGCCGATGATTTAACTTCTTCAAGGGGGCGTAACATAGAGTAGGACCTCACTTCTTCAAGGTTGCGCTGCACTGAGCCATGATCTTGGAAGCCCGTGTGATCGCGTCGGTCATGTAGAAGTTCTCCACGGCAGCTTTGAATGGAGCCGGGCTCACTTGCTGCTTCACCGGAGGCTTCACCTCGGCAGAGATCACCGAAGGCTCCCTCTCGTCAACGCGCACAAGATTTGGGGCCACCATACTAATCCGGCTCCTCACAGCTGCGACGCTGTCGTAGGGCAGTGGCGCCCCGGCAACCTCGGAAAGAGCACGGACGATCTTCCAGTCATCCCTAGCATCACCAACTGTAGGCACAGCTGGGATGGTCCACTGGGTGCAACCCTCAGTGTTCTCGTAAGTGCCTTCTTTCTCACTAAATGCTGAAGATGGCAGAATAACATTGGCCCTGTACACGGCCTTGTCACCATGGTGGCCCTGGTAAACAACAAATGCATCCGCTGGAAGGTTGTCCAAGTTCACATCATCGGCTCCCATCAGGTAAAGGAACTTTGCAGACTTGACGCTCTCGGTAGGATTAGCGACGAGGCCCAGATCAAGAGCTGCGGCCTGTGCAGCATGGAGCAATAGGACATTAAGCCCGTTCCAGTCTGGTCTCGTCACATTGAACTTCTTGGCTACGGTTTCAATTGTTGAGAACACAGCACCTTGGTCTTCTCGTTCGAATAACCCAGCTCCAGCGATGATTACTGGGTTCTTTGCAGACTTCAGTATTGAACAGAAAGGATGTCGGCCCTCGGCGATCTCGACAAGGGTATCTGGCCCTGTGCCAAGATGCCAAGTGTCATAGTTGAAGTCTGCTGGAGGACCAATGTAGCCCACCTTTGCTTGTGTTGCTCTAACAGTCTTCTGAATCCTTGCGTTCACCATAGCAGCTTCCACCCTTGGCTGTTTTATGGAGGCAAACAAAAAATGTTACTCAGAATAGTTGGATGACCGAAAAGAAGGGGTGACAAAAGATATGAAGGACAAACAGCACATCTCAATTCCCTTGGTCTCACAAGTTGGATATTATTCACAAATAAATTCGTCTACTTAATGGTGGTTCATTGCTACGTTACGCTTGAAGAAAGTAACCGCAATTCTTTAGAAACATCAGCTGCATTATTACTAGTATACTACTAGCTATTGGAAAGAAAAACACCACTAGCAATGGTATATAATTAGAGGTTACTTTGTGCTCAACATGTTATGTTGTGATGTGTCATGGAATATTTCTATTACGGGGTTGTTTTTATAAACTCTAGCAAGATATTGCCGCAATGGCTCTAAAAGATGCTTTCAAGCAGTTGCACATCCAAGAACAGAGGATTATACACTACCAGAACACCAAACTAAGCATATTGTTAGATAAGGAAAGCAACTGAGAAATGATCATGAGCAAGAAAACCAGAGTTTTACCTGTGTGCCAACCAAAAGGAAGACATCAGCTTTCTCAAGACCAGCAATGCTAGTATTCATTAGGTAGTTTGATCGAATATCTGCTGGTGGATTCGGGCCATTCCCCTCACAGAGCACCTTATCCGAACCCATTTTATTAATAAAATCTTTCAGCGCCATCATGGATTCTGCATCAGAAAGTTTGCCAGCGACTCCAGTAATTTCTTCTGGCTTGACTTGATTCAAAACCTCAGCAACAACCGCAATAGCATCACGCCATGTCACTGCCTTGAACCTGCCATCAGGACCACGAATCATAGGGTCATTTAGTCTTTGCCTCTTCAAACCATCATAACAAAACCGTGTTTTGTCAGATATCCATTCTTCATTGATATCCTGCAATGATAAAAATATGCTCAATTGGGTTTTCATGTTCATAGCAAATAAATTAGCAGGCTAAGGATGGAAGGCTCAGTCAACTAGCCATTCCTTAAGCAAATTACATAACAAAAGTATGAAAGAGCACTTTAAATTATGTTGTATTATATTCTCACAGTACACCAACATTTACTACCATCTCTTTTAGGTCCAGAATCAGGAACAATGTTTTGGAGTCGACGAGTCGTTCTGGGGTAGCGACTCTTGACTAGTCGTGAATAATCTAGACTCATGGTCGACTAGTTGACATGAGTTAAGCAATAGGTACAGGGGATGAGCAACAGCAAGCCAGCAACCAGGGGAGCAGCAGCAACCAGCTTGCGACGCCGCCGGCCAAGGGGCAAGGGAGAGGGTCGCAGGGTAGGTTTCGATCAGGGGAAAACTAGTCTCGATCTAGGTTTCACGGGGGGATTGGGCAAGCAAAAAAAATAGACAGGCGGGGCCAGCTTTTAGAAGTTCGACTCCAAAACCTGGACTAGTCGCGACTAGTCGATCGAGTCGCTCGACTCAGCCAATGATTTGAGTCGACTTTCAGTTACGACTCGTCGACTAGTCATGACTAGTTTCGACTCAAAAACAGTGGAAGCAAATAAGATACGCTATGACAAATGCATTCAGTTACAATATGACTCTGCAAGAAGAACAAATCCTGGGAGCACTGTCAAGCTACTAATATTACAAAATATACCAAGGTAACATGTCACTGTATGGGAGAGGCAGCATTGGTAATCTAAAAGGCACAGACACGGCTGGAAGTGCCGAACTGCCGTTCTGATACGGCGGGATACGAGGATACGCCAGGATTCGCGAACTTTGCAGTATCCCCCGATTTTTTATTTTTTAAAAAAGAGAAAAAACACAGGGATACGCCGGGACACGTGCAGGATACATTTGGGACACGGCCTGGCCCAAAACAGCCTCGACCCAACCCAGTATACCTAACCTATTTGCAGGAACTCCCGCACGCTCTCGTCTCAAGGACGAGCTGCTCCCTCCCAGCCTCCCAGGTAACACTGGAACGCGCCGCCAGCCTCCCAGATCGAAGCCGCCGCCGCCGGCGACGCCTGGATTCGACCGGCGACCGCTGGCGCTACCCGCAGCCTCGCATGTAACCCAGCAGCCTCTCCCCTCTCCTCTTTCCTCAACCTCTTTTATTCTTCAGATTTGCTTGTGCTGCTGGATGTTGCTTGCTGGCTTGCTGCTTGCTTGTGCTGCCGCTTATGCTGGTGCTGCTGCTGCTCATGCTTGTATTGTCTTCCAATTATGTCTTGTCTTTTAATCTTCTAACCTTCTTTACTGTTTGTGTTTGATGTGTTTTGCAAGATGGATGCAGCTTGCAATGACGACATGACATGGGGGAATGAGGATCAATCAAGCACTTGATAAAAGAGACACCAAATGGGGCACTATTCTCTATTCTCATCTCTTTCTCATTAATTTTCTGTCTTAAATGTATATTACATGGCATATTTTTATTTTATTTTATATATACTCGCCGTATCCCTGAATGGCTGTTTTTGAAAAATGCCGTATCCCCGTATGCGCATCCCCGTCTTTCCGTCCCCGTAACCGTGCTTTTTAGTTGGTAATAATACAACGGTTTAACTGTTAAATAACAGTTTAATGCATATGGAGCAGTTAACCTAATAATTTAAGCACACACAGTAATTTGGATGTTCATTTAACAACATTGAACAATCTTTCGACAAGAGTTATGGATGCCATTCTGAGAAAGCATGACAGAAATTTCCGTAATGACCATATTGTAACATTTATAATGTTCCCAAAAGCATAGGCACTAGAAGGGCAGGAGGTATCGCCTAGCACCTAGTTACTGATTACATGGGCTAGACAGTCGCACTTAAGGTAGGAGGGTGGTGCCTAGTGCCTACAAGCCTTCTTCATACGGTGGGCAACCTTTTACGGCAGACTTAGCATATGTTATGGCTTCTGGGGGTTCACAACATGGTTAATAACTTAATATAGCAATATTACCATGAAGTATCAGGCAGTATGACCGTACAAAACAGGCAAAGTTACAAAGAAGCAGAGAATAAGCAAACCTCATTGAGACGAGGAACAATGCGCATAACTTCAGGACCTCTGCTGTCAACACGTATGTTGGACCCTACTGCATCAGTAACATCAATAGTCTCAGTGCCCTTCATCTCCCAGTTCCTAGCTTTAAATGCAAATGGCTTGGATGTAAGAGCTCCAACGGGGCAGATATCAATAACGTTTCCAGATAGTTCACTTGTCATAAGTTTCCCCACATATGTTCCGATTTCTTCACCACTGCCACGGCCTAACATACCCAGGTCCTGAACACCAGCAACCTCAGATGCAAACCTGACGCACCTGTAAGATCAAAGAAAATTGAAAATTACATACTAGCAGAATGTAAAGGTAAACTATGCACAAGTAGCTAAACTATTTTCCCCAAAGGATAATTTGTTACTGCAACAATAATGCAACACAAACTAAGAACCAGTAAATTGTTCATACTGAAGCACATGAATAAATTAGAAGGAATGCTCTGCTCCAACAGTTGTTAACGTTAACAAGTTCTCACAATAAGCTCTTAACCTTACACCACTAGAAAAAATGAATCACCTACAGTCGTGAAAACATAGAGAAACCGGATATGCATGAATTTATTTAAAGTGAATACTCATAAACATTGACCAAGAAGCACCAAAAACATCACCTTGTGCACTGGATGCAACGGGTCATCACCGTCTTCACCAAGGGGCCCAAATTCTTATCCACAACCGACCGCTTCATGTCGGTGAAACGACCACGGTCAGCCCCAAAGGCCATGGACTGATCCTGGAGGTCGCACTCCCCGCCCTGGTCACAGATTGGGCAATCCAGCGGATGGTTCATCAACAGGAACTCCATGACACCCTCCCTTGCCTTCTTGGCAATTGGTGTGTTTGTCTTAATCTTCATCCCTAATCCAACAAATAAGGCACTCCAAGGTCAGGAACCCCCGCAAATCTCACAAGAAATCACACACACTAGACGATCATTCAGTACCCCAACAACAATTAACTAGGTCGATATTTCTAGCCTCTACAACCATTACTGATTAAACGAAATGTGCGTGAGGACCCTAAGGCGCTGATTGTCTAGGAGCTGAATGGATCTGAGAGGCCGATGCGAATATAACACGCTGAAAGAAGAAACAAAATGGGGGGACGGCTGACCTGGGAGGGCGGGCATGGCGCAGGAGGCGACGGGCTTGGGCGACTTCTCGACCTCGACGAGGCACATGCGGCAGTTGCCGGCGATGGAGAGGCGGCTGTGGTAGCAGAAGCGCGGGATGTCGACGCCGGCGACCTCGCAGGCCTGGAGCACGGAGAAGCCCTTGGGGATCCGCACGGCGTGCCCGTCGACGAACACCTCGAGCGCGTCCTCCGGGTTGGGCGGCAGCTCGACGCGGGCGCCCCCGACGGGCTCCCGCGGCGGCGGCAGCTCCGGGTCGGCGGGCGCCACGGCCGCGCCGGCCTCGGGCGAGCCCGCGGCGGACGTCGACGAGATCCAGCGGCAGGAGACGCCCGCCGCGGGGCCGCGCGACGGCAGGTACGGCTTCGAGTGGCGGAGCGCCCGCGCGAGGAAGGACATGGCGTCGGCGGCGGCGGGCGGCGGCGACGGCGAGGCGATTGGATCGCGCGGAGGCGGGAAGGGGGGGGGGGCGGAGACCGTGTGCCCCTTGGCTGGTGTGGGTGGTGGAGATGGGGGCGAGGTGTCTCGACGAAATGGAGGCTGCGCGCACCGACCGTCTCTATGACGGGTGGGGTCGGGGGAGCTGGGCCCACGGGCAGTGAGACGGGGGGTTCGTGGGGGTGGGGAGGCCGCGTGGGCGTGGCAGTTTGTGCAGTGTGGTGTGTGGGGGGTTCCTGGATGGACGCGGTGTACACGGGTAGACGGTGAATGGCTGGACGGGGTACCGTTGTGCTGTGGGTGTAGTCCACGGGTGTATGTGGTCCACATGAACACGCGATGGATTTTGTGAGTGTGGGTTCGTCACTCACCTGTGCTTTCCACACGCCCAGGAGAGTTTTGGTCTTCCGAATTTGGTTCAACGAGAGCAATGTTCAAACTAACAAAAACTAGTTGCATGTTTGTGCCTTGGTTGTGCCTTGGTCTTCCGAATTTGCATGTTAAGACTTAAGACATTGATTGATTGATCAAACATCATTATAACTTCACGTTTGATAATCACCGGGTACCTGGATTTTTGTTGTTGTTGCGTCAGTCGATTCCACTTCGCGCGAGTTGAAGGCGGGGATGACATGAGGAGAGCCAGCGCCAATCATGACGAGGGTGAGCCGTGCATGAGCCGGAGCCGACAATAGCTGATAGAGGGATGGTCGCGGTGGCGGCAAGCAACTATAGTGGAGGAGGTATAGGCGGTGCGGCAGGACCCACCGGCCACAGGGTGTAGGCAAAGCGGATGGGGCAGGGTAGGTCAGCAGTTACATGGGAGAAAGAAGAAGGTGAGGTTGAAGAAGATGAACGGTGCCTGATCTATTTCTTATTTCTTGTTGTTCGTTCAACATCTAGCGGCTTAGGGAAAAGTGATTGAAACAAGAAAAACTTATACACATTTCTGGCATTAAGGTGCTCCCTTATAACTCACATGTAGACGGTGAATTTTTTAGACATTATGTGTGGAGTTTATGGACGTATATGGTCAAGTGGTCAACCTGGTCATCTGTGCTCTCCACATGCCATGGGAGAGTTGCGACCGACAAAATTTTGGTCTTCAAATGGGTTCGAATCACACGGGCTGACAGTTACGATTCCCAATTGAATGAAGCCCGAACGGTCTTCTAGGGTTTAGTGGCAGGACAGGCGGCGGCGGCGATTCCGATCTCCCACGCGCGCGCAATCATCCTGGGCGCCCTCCGCACTGAATCTGATCCCTGATCGGCGCCTTCTCCGCGGCTGCTCTCGGGGTGTTCAAGGGGGGGGGTCCTGGTACCCCCACCCACCCTTGGAGCACGAGGAGAGGTAGCATCTAGGGTTGTGGAACGGGGCGACATGGCGTCAGAGGAATCGAGGAAGTCGAGGGAGAAAGTGGAGCATATGATGGAGAAGATGAAACTGGCAGATAAGGAGAGCAGGAAGCTAGTAGTAGACGATTAGGAGGTGGAAGGAACGACACCCCAACTGGCTCTGGTGGGGAGGGTTCTGCACCGCAAGTTCATCCATGTCAACACAATTGCAAAAGTCCTCCGACCGGCTTGGGGGAACCCGAAGGGACTGAATTTTAACCCGGTAGGGGAGAACACTTTTGTTGCAAACTTGGAGAATCAACGTGATCGTGATCGCATCTTTGGAGGCGGGCCGTGGATGGTTGGGAAGCACGCGGTGATCTTGGAGCTGTTTGATTTCAGGGCCCGACCATCCGATTGGAAGTTTGAGAACATGTAAATTTGGGCTAAGGTAATCAAACTGCCTTTCAATCTCCGGTACCCGCCATGGCCTGAGCGAATTGCAGGTATGATGGAGAGGTAATAAAGCTGGATGTGGACTCAAAGGGCTTTGCTTTTGGAGAGTCCCTTAGAGCACGAATTTGGATTAGAGTGTAGGAGCCTCTAATGAGGTGGGTGCAGCTCGAATCGGCTAGGACCAAGGAGTCCATCTTGTATGATATTCAGTATGAAGGACTGTCGTACTTCTGTTTTGAAGGAAATATGCCCTAGAGGCAATAATAAAGTTGTTATTTATATTTCCTTATATCATGATAAATGTTTGTTATTCATGCTAGAATTGTATTAACCGGAAACTTAGTACATGTGTGAATACATAGACAAACAGGGTGTCACTATCATGCCTTTACTTGACTAGCTCGTTGAATCAATGATGGTTATGTTTCCTAACCATAGACATGAGTTGTCATTTGATTAACGGGATCACATCATTAGAGAATAATGTGATTGACTTGACCCATCCTTTAGCTTAGCACGATGATCATTTAGTTTGTTGCTATTGCCTAACTTATACATGTTCCTATGACTATGAGATCATGCAACTCCCGAATACCGGAGAAACACTTAGTGTGCTATCAAACGTCACAACGTAACTGGGTGACTATAAAGATGCTCTACATGTGTCTCCTATGGTGTTTGTTGAGTTGGCATAGATCGAGATTAGGATTTGTCACTCCGAGTATCGGAGAGGTATCTCTGGGCCCTCTCGGTAATGCACATCACTATAAGCCTTGCAAGCAATGTGACTAATGAGTTAGTTACGGGATGGTGCATTACGGAACGAGTAAAGAGACTTGTCGGTAACGAGATTGAACTAGGTATTGAGATACCGACGATCGAATCTCGGGCAAGTAACATACCAATGACAAAGGGAACAACGTATATCGTTATGCGGTTTGACCGATAAAGATCTTCGCAGAATATGTGGGAGCCAATATGAACATCCAGGTTCCGCTATTGGTTATTGACTGGAGACGTGTCTCGGTCATGTCTACATAGTTTTCGAACCCATAGGGTCCGCACGCTTAACGTTCGGTGACGATCGGAATTATGAGTTTATGTGTTTTGATGTACCGAAGATAGTTCAGAGTCCCGGATGTGATCACGGACATGATGAGGAGTCTTGAAATGGTCGAGACATAAAGATTGATATATTGGATGACTATATTCGGACACCGGATGAGTTCCGGGGGTCATCGGATAATTATTAGAGTGTCGGGGGTTATCGGAACCCCCGGGGGGACTGATGGGCCAACATGGGCCTTAGTGGAGAGAGAGAGAGGGTCGGCCAAGGCAGGGCCACGCGCCCCTCCCCATCTAGTTCGAATTGGACTAGGGAAGGGGGCGGCGCCCCCCTTTCCTTCTCTTCTCTCCCTCTCCTTCCTTCCCCCTTCCTCCTCCTAGTTGGACTAGGAAAGGGGGAGTCCTACTCCTACTAGGAGGAGGACTCCTCCCCTCCTTGGCGCGCCTCCAAGGGCCGGCCGGCCTCCCCCTTGCTCCTTTATATACGGGGGTAGGGGGCACCCTAAGACACACAAGTTGATCATTGATCCCTTAGCCGTGTGCGGTGCCCCCCTCCACCATAATCCACCCCAGTCATATCGTCGTAGTGCTTAGGCGAAGCCCTACGCCAGTAGCTTCACCATCACCATCATCATGTCGTCGTGCTGATGAAGCTCTCCCTCGACACTCAACTGGATCGAGAGTTCATGGGACGTCACCGAGCCAAACATGTGCAGATCGCGGAGGTGTCGTACTTTCGGTACTAGGATCGGTCGGATCGTGAAAACGTACGACTACATCAACCGCGTTGTTATAATGCTTCCGCTTACGGTCTACGAGGGTATGTGGACAACACTCTTCCCTTCTTGTTGCTATGCATCACCATGATAGATCTTGCGTGTGCGTAGGAATTTTTTTGAAATTACTACGTTCCCCAACAGTGGCATCCGAGCCAGGTCTATGCGTAGATGTTATATGCACGAGTAGAACACAAAGGAGTTGTGGGCGTGGGTATATACATATTGCTTGCCGTCACTAGTTGATTCTTGATTCAGCGGTATTGTTGGATGAAGCGGCTCAGACCAACATTACGCGTACGCTTACGCGAGACTGGTTCTACCAACGTGTTTCGCACACAGGTGGCTGGTGGGTGTCAGTTTCTCCAACTTTAGTTGAATCGGATTCAATGAACAGGGTTCTTTCTGAAAATCAAGTAGCAATCACTATAGCACATTGTGGTTTTTGATGCGTAGGTAAGAATGGTTCTTGCTCAGCCCGTAGCAGCCACGTAAAACTTGCAACAACAAAGTAGAGGACGTCTAACTTATTTTTGCAGGGCATGTTGTGCTGTGATATGGTCAACACATGATGCTTAATTTTATTGTATGAGATGATCATGTTTTGTAACACAGTTATCGGCAACTGGCAGGAGCCATATGGTTGTTGCTTTATTGTATGAAATGCAATCGCCATGTAATTGCTTTACTTTATCACTAAGCGGTAGCGATAGTCGTAGAAGCAATAGTTGGCAAGACGACAATGATGCTTCGATGGAGATCAAAGTGTCAAGCCGGTGACGATGGTGATCATGACGGTGCTTTGGAGATGGAGATCAAAGGCACAAGATGATGATGGCCATATCATATCACTTATATTGAATTGCATGTGATGTTTATCCTTTATGCATCTTATTTTGCTTAGTTCGACGGTAGCATTATAAGATGATCTCTCGCTAAATTTCAAGGTATAAGTGTTCTCCCTGAGTATGCACCATTGCTACAGTTCGTCGTGCCGAGACACCACGTGATGATCGGGTGTGATAAGCTCTACGTTCACATACAACGGGTGCAAGCCACTTTTGCACACGTAGAATACTCGGGTTAAACTTGACGAGCCTAGCATATGCAGATATGGCCTCGGAACACTGAGACCGAAAGGTCGAGCGTGAATCATATAGTAGATATGATCAACATAGTGATGTTCACCATTGAAAACTACTCCATCTCACGTGATGATCGGACATGGTTTAGTTGATATGGATCACGTGATCACTTAGATGATTAGAGAGATGTCTATCTAAGTGGGAGTTCTTAAGTAATTTGATTAATTGAACTTTAATTTATCATGAACTTAGTACCTGATAGTATTTTGCATGTCTATGTTGTTGTAGATAGATGGCCCGTGCTGTTGTTCCGTTGAATTTTAATGCGTTCCTAGAGAAAGCTAAGTTGAAAGATGATGGTAGCAACTACACGGACTAGGTCCGTAACTTGAGGATTATTTTCATTGCTGCACAGAAGAATTACATCCTGGAAGCACCGCTAGGTGACAAACCCGCTGCAGGAGCAACGCCAGATGTTGTGAACACCTGGCAGAGCAAAGTTGATGACTACTCGATAGTTCAGTGTGCCATGCTTTACGGCTTAGAACCGTGACTTCAACGACATTTTGAACGTCATGGAGCATATGAGATGTTCCAGGAGTTGAAGTTAATATTTCAAGCAAATGCCCGGATTGAGAGATATGAAGTCTCCAATAAGTTGTACACCTGCAAAATGGAGGAGAATAGTTCTGTCAGTGAACATATACTCAGAATGTCAGGGTACCACAACCACTTGACTCAGCTGGGAGTTAATCTTCCTGATGATAGTGTCATTGATAGAGTTCTTCAATCACTGCCACCAAGATACAAGAGCTTCGTGATGAACTATAATATGCAAGGGATGGATAAGACGATTCCTGAGCTCTTCGCGATGCTAAAGGCTATGGAGGTAGAAATCAAGAAGGGGCATCAAGTGTTGATGGTCAACAAGACCACCAGTTTCAAGAAAAAGGGTAAAGTAAGAAGGGGAACTTTAAGAAGAACAGCAAGCTAGTTGCTGCTCAAGTGAAGAAACCCAAGTCTGGACCTAAGCCTAAAACTGAGTGCTTCTACTGCAAAGGGACTGGTCACTGGAAGCGGAACTGCCCCAAGTATTTGGTGGAGAAGAAGGATGGCAAAGTGAAAGGAATATTTGATATACATGTTATTGATGTGTACTTTACTAATGCTCGCAATAGTGCCTGGGTATTTGATACTGGTTCAGTTGCTAACATTTGCAACTCGAAATAGGGGCTACTGATTAAGCGAAGATTGGTTAAGGATGAGGTGACAATGCGCGTGGCAAATGGTTCCAAAGTCGATGTGATCACCGTTGGCACGCTACCTCTACATCTACCTTCGGGATTAGTTTTAGACCTAAATAATTGTTATTTTGTGCCAGCGTTGAGCATGAACATTATATCTGGATCTTATTTGATGCGAGACGGTTATTCATTTAAATCAGAGAATAATGGTTGTTCTATTTATATGAGTAATATCTTTTATGGTCATGCACCCTTGATGAGTGGTCTATTTTTACTAAATCTTGATAGTAGTGATACACATATTCATAGTATTGAAGCTAAAAGATGCAGAGTTGATAATGATAGTGCAACTTATTTGTGGCACTGTCGTTTGGGTCATATTGATGTAAAGCACATGAAGAAACTCCATTCTGATGGACTTCTGGAATCACTTGAGTATGAATCACTTGGTACTTGTGAACCATGCCTCATGGGCAAGATGACTAAAACTCCATTCTCCGGAACAATGGAGCGAGCAACAGAGTTATTGGAAATCATACATACTGATGTATGTGGTCTAATGAACATTGAGGCTCGCGGCTGATATCATTATTTTCTCACCTTCACAGATGATTTGAGCAGATATGGGTATATCTACTTAATGAAACATAAGTCTAAAACATTTGAAAAGTTCAAAGAATTTCAGAGTGAAGTGGAAAATCATCGTAATAAGAAAATAAAGTTTCTACGATCTGATCGTGGAGGAGAATATTTGAGTTACGAGTTTGGTCTTCATTTGAAACAATGTGGAATAATTTCGCAACTCATGCCATCCGGAACACCAGAACGTAATGGTGTGTCCGAACATCGTAATTGTACTTTACTAGATATGGTGCGATCTATGATGTCTCTCACTGTTTTACCGCTATCGTTTTGGGGTTATGCTTTAGAGACGGCTGCATTCACGTTAAATAGGGCACCATCAAAATCCGTTGAGATGACACCTTATGAACTGTGGTTTGGCAAGAAACCCAAGTTGTCATTTCTTAAAGTTTGGGGCTGCAATGCTTATGTGAAAAAGCTTCAACCTGGTAAGCTCGAACCCAAATCAGAGAAATGTGTCTTCATAGGATACCCAAAGGAGACTGTTGGGTACATATTCTATCACAGATCCGAAGGCAAGTTATTCATTGCTAAGAATGGATCCTTTCTAGAGAAGGAGTTTCTCTCGAAAGAAGTGAGTGGGAGGAAAGTAGAACTTGATGAGGTAATTGTACCTGCTCCCTTATTGGAAAGTAGTTCATCACTAGAATCAGTTCCAGTGATTCCTACACCAGTAAGTGAGGAAGCTAATGATGATGATCATGAAACTTCTGATCAAGTTACTACCGAACCTCGTAGGTCAACCAGAGTAAGATCCGCACTAGAGTGGTACGATAATCCTGTTCTGGAGGTCATGTTGCTTGACCATGACGAACCTACGAACTATGAGGAAGCGATGATGAGCCCAGATTCCGCAAAATGGATTGAGGCCATGAAATCTGAGATGGGATCCATGTATGAGAACAAAGTGTGGACTTTGGTTGACTTGCCCGATGATCGGCAGGCTATAGAGAATAAATGGATCTTCAAGAAGAAGACTGACGCTGACGGTAATGTTACTGTCTACAAAGCTCGACTTGTTGCAAAAGGTTTTCGACAAGTTTAAGGAGTTGACTACGATGAGACCTTCTCACCCGTAGCGATGCTTAAGTCCGTCTAAATCATGTTAGCAATTGCCGCATTTTATGATTATGAAATTTGGGAAATGGATGTCAAAATTGCATCCTTAATGGATATCTTAAAGAAGAGTTATATATGATGCAACCAGAAGGTTTTGTCGATCCAAAAGGTGCTAACAAAGTGTGCAAGCTCTAGTGATCCATTTATGGACTGGTGCAAGCCTCTCGGAGTTGGAATATACACTTCGATAGTGTGATAAAAGCATATGGCTTTATATAGACTTTTGGAGAAGCATGTATTTACAAGAAAGTGAGTGGGAGCTCTGTAGCATTTCTGATATTATATGTAGATGACATATTGTTGATCGAAAATGATACTGAATTTCTGAATAGCATAATAGGATACTTGAATAAGATTTTTTCAATGAAAGACCTCGGTGAAGCTGCTTATATATTGGGCATCAAGATCTATAGAGATAGATCAAGACACTTAATCGGACTTTCACAAAGCACATACCTTGATAAAGTTTTGAAGAAGTTCAAAATGGATCAGGCAAAGAAAGGGTTCTTGCCTGTGTTACAAAGTGTGAAGTTGAGTCAGACTCAATGCCCGACCACTACAGAAGATAGAGAGAAAATGAAAGCCATTCCCTATGCTCCAGCCATAGGTTCTATCATGTATGCAATGATGTGTACCAGACCTGATGTGTGCCTTGCTATTAGTTTAGCAGGGAGGTACCAAAGTAATCCAGGAGTGGATCACTAGACAGCGGCCAAGAACATCCTGAAATACCTAAAAAGGACTAAGGATATGTTTCTCGTTTATGGAGGTGACAAAGAGCTCGTCGTAAACGGCTACGTTGATGCAAGCTTTGAAACTGATCCAGATGACTCTAAGTCACAAACCGGATACGTATTTTTATTAAATGGTGGAGCCGTCAGTTGGTGTAGTTCCAAGCAGAGTGTCGTGGCGGGATCTACGTGTGAAGCGGAGTACATAGCTGCTTCGTAAGCAGCAAATGAAGGAGTCTGGATGAAGGAGTTCATATCTGATCTAGGTGTCATACCTAGTGCATCGTGTCCAAAGAAAATCTTTTGTGACAACAGTGGTGCAATTGCCTTGGCAAAGGAATCTGTGACGCCCGGATAATCAAGCGACAGTAACCTCTGGTAATGATGCCACGCCATCATGATTACTGTTGCTAATCTCGCGTTAGTTCGAAACCCAGTTCAATTTAAAAAAATAAAGTCAAACGATAAAAATTTCCAAACATTAAAACTAAAATGCTCTAGACGTGCCAAATAATGCATAGGTAATTATGGTTAAGAAACTCCATTTTTATAAAATGTTTAAATACCCTTAGGTGAATAAAACAGTAGCAAAAACCAATATATAAATGCTTTTATAATTAACAAAATACTAAACTAAATTGCTTTGGGGTAAAACCTTTTGTTGTAGTGGGTTTTAATGTATTAGTAAATTAGGGATCATTTTAATATTAGATAAAAAACTAGATGAAAAAGAAACTGGAAAAAAACAGAAAAAGAAAAAAAAATGAAAACTAACAAAAAGAAAAGGAAATGAGAAAACCCTCCCCTCCCCGATGGGCCTTGGCCCAGCTGGCCGCTCCCCATCATGCCAGTCACCTGGCCTAGGCTGCCCTCCCTTATCCCCCAACCCGATCGAACCCTAGGGCAACCACCGCCCCCACTTCCCCCCACCGATCCAGATCGGAACCATCCCCGTCGCCCCGCACGACCCCTCCCCCACTCCTCTCGCGACCCCCACTCCTCCTGACCGAGACCCCCACCCTCTCGTTCTCCAGCAACGACAAGAGCCCCGCGCTGGACCCCCTTGACGCGCCGGAGCCCACCTCGCCGGCATGCCCGCGCGCGAGGAACCGCCGCAAACCACCGCGACCAACACCACCGAATCAGCAACCCCTCGCATCTGTGAGGTCTGCCTCGTCGTCTTCGTCGTCTACACTGGCGCACGCGAGCTAGGACGCCCCAACGATGGCTCCCTCGACGATCTTCTTCGACGACGGCCGCCACATGCCTCGCCTCGATCCACGCCGGCCGCCCCGAACTTTGCCGACTGAACCCCTGCACCGGGGGTATGACCCCATCTCCCCTACCCCTTTCCCTAGGTCGTCCGCGTCGGTGCTGCCTCGTACTTCTGTCGTCGTGCTCCCGGCCTCGCCGCGCCTACGCGCCACGCGCGCGCGAGCCCGCGCCCGCTCGCGCCTCACCCCGCGGCCATCTCCGCCTTCACCCTACCGCTTCTAGCGCCCGCCTCCGCTCGCCGTGGCTGCCGGCCGCGTCCTTGGCCCAGCTACCACCCCCTACCGCCGCATCCACCGCGGCCCGCTCCCTTCCATGGCCGGTGTCGTGCCCCGCCATGGCTGCCGGCAAGGCAGCGCCCGGGTCCAGGCGACCCGGTGCCCCGCAACTGCGCCCATTCGGGCGACAACCGTTGCCTCGGCGCCCAAAACCCGTTAAGGCCCCCTATGCCTATGACAGGGGGGCCCCACGACCAGAACGTTTTTAACAAAAAAAAGAAAAATAAATAATAAATATGATAATTAAAATGTTAATTAATTAATTAGAGAATTAATTAAATCGGATTAGATTAACCTAATCATTTAGTTAAAGCTAATTAGCCCTATTTAATTACTATGAGCCTATGACATATGGGCCCCATGCCCCTTTAAAAAAAGAGGAATTAGAAAATTATAATAATTAATTAATTAGGATAATTAATTAACTTAATTAATTCTGTTTAGTTAACCTAAACCTAATTAGGCTAATTAATTCTGATAATGAGATAACAGTCAATGACCGACGGGCCCCACCCACCAGTTGACTGGTCAACGGTCAGAGTTGACCGCTGACATCATGCTGACATCATGCTGACGTCATAATTGTATTTCCTAAATTAATTAATTCTGTTAGTACTAAAAATGATTTAAATCTTTAATAATTAATATAAAATAAACCGTAGCTCGGATGAAAAAACTTTGTACATGAAAGTTGCTCAGAACGACGAGACGAATCCGGAAACGCAGCCCGTTCGTCCGCCACGCATCCCTAACCTATCGAACTTGCAACTTTCCCCCTCCGGCTCCTCTGCCCGAAAACACGAAACACGGGGATACTTTCCCGGATGTTTCCCCCCTTCACCGGCATCACCTCATACCGCGTTAGGGCACACCTAGCATCACGCTTTGTCATGTCATGCATCGTCATGCTTCTGTTTGCATTAATATTTATTGTTTCTTCCCCCTCTTCTCTCGCTAGACATCGAGACCGACGCCGCTGCTACCCAGTACGACTACAGTGTTGACGACCCCTCTCTCTTGCCAGAGCAACCAGGCAAGCCCCCCCTTTTGATCACTAGATATCGCCTACTCTTTCTCTACTGCTTGCATTAGAGTAGTGTAGCATGTTACTGCTTTCCGTTAATCCTATTCTGATGCATAGCCTGTCCTTGCTACTACTGTTGATACCTTTACCTGCAATCCTAATGCTTAGTATAGGATGCTAGATTATCATCAGTGGCCATACATTCTTGTCCGTCTGCCATGTTATATTATCGGGCCGTGATCACTCGGGAGGTGATCACGGGTATATACTATATACTTTATACATGATACATGTGGTGACTAAAGTCGGGTCGGCTTGTGGAGCACCCGCGAGTGATTCACGGATTGGGGGCTGAAAGGACCTTTGTCCCAACGACCCTCTGTGTGGATCTTTGTGGCGAAGCGACAGGGCGGGTTGTGACCACCTAGGAGAGAGGTGGGCCTGGCCCTGGTCGGTGTTCGCGGATACTTAACACATTTAACGAGATCATGGTATTTGATCTGAGTCTGGCTATTGGCCTATACGCACTAACCATCTACGCGGGGACAATTATGGGCACTCGACGTCGTGGTATCAGCCGAAGCCTTCGTGACGTCAGCGACTGAGTGGCGCGCGCCGGATTGGACCGTAAGCCTGCTCTTGTATTAAGGGGGCTAGTTCTGCTTCCAGCCGCGTTCGCAACGTGCAGGTGTGCAAAGGGCGATGGGCCCAGACCCCTGCGCCATAGGATTTAGACCGGCGTGCTGACCTCTCTGTTGTGCCTAGGTAGGGTTGCGACGTGTTGATCTTCCGAGGCCGGGCATGACCCAGGAAAGTGTGTCCGGCCAAATGGGATCGAGCGTGTTGGGTTATGTGGTGCACCCCTGCAGGGAAGTTAATCTATTCGAATAGCCGTGATCTTCGGTAACAGGACGACTTGGAGTTGTACCTTGACCTTATGACAACTAGAACCGGATACTTAATAAAACACACCCTTCCAAGTGCCAGATACAACCGGTGATCGCTCTCTCACAGGGCGACGAGGGGAGGATCATCGGTTAGGATTATGCTACGTGATGATACTTGGAGGACTTCAGTCTACTCTCTTCTACATGCTGCAAGACGGAGGCTGCCAGAAGCGTAGTCTTCGAAAGGACTAGCTATCCCCTCTTATTCCGGCATTCTGCAGTTCAGTCCACATATGATAGCCTTATTCCAGTTGATACCATTGCATACATATGTAGTGTAGCTCCTTGCTTGCGAGTACTTTGGATGAGTACTCACGGTTTCTTTCTCCCTCTTTTCCCCCTATCCCTTCTACCTGGTTGTCGCAACCAGATGTTGGAGCCCAGGAGCCAGACGCCACCTTCGACGACGACTCCTACTACACCGGAGGTGTCTACTACTACGTGCTGCCCGCTGACGACGACCAGGAATAGTTTAGGAGGATCCCAGGCAGGAGGCCTGCGCCTCTTTCGATCTGTATCCCAGTTTGTGCTAGCCTTCTTAAGGCAAACTTGTTTAACTTATGTCTGTACTCAGATATTGTTGCTTCCGCTGACTCGTCTATGATCGAGCTCTTGTATTCGAGCCCTCGAGGCCCCTGGCTTGTAATATGATGCTTGTATGACTTATTTTATTTGTAGAGTTGTGTTGTGATATCTTCACGTGAGTCCCTGATCTTGATCGTACACGTTTGCGTGTATGATTAGTGTACGATTGAATCGGGGGCGTCACAAGTTGGTATCAGAGCCGACTGCCTGTAGGACTCCCCCTTCCACACTCCTTGGCCGAAGTCGAGTCTAGACATTGCAAAAACTTTTACTAACATGGCTGTGTGTCTTACGGGCCCACGTCGCCATCGGGTGGTACTAGGATCTTTTACTCCTCGACCTTTACTCTGGGGCTCTGATCTCTCTTCTATTCGGGTTAAATGAATTTTGCTAAATCTAACATTAGGATCTCGTTATCACTTTCACCCGGAGAGCCCCTTATTACTGATGATCGTCTACTACACGTGGAGACCCTGAAGATACTCTCCGCTGTTAACCCGAGAACTTGTGTTCATCGCGTTTACAATTCCCCTTCCACCGTCAACCATTATGGATAACTACTTGCAGTTGTTATTCTTACATTCACCCCCAGTTGGTCTTGTTATTACAAGATACCCCGAAATACTCGTCGTTGTTTCGATAATCCTTTGAGCTCACTGCCTTGCTGTTCTTTGTCACCTGAATACCCCTACGGATAATTCTCGCACTTATGGAGTATCCGCTCATCCCCCAGTTGTCCATGTGTTTCACAATGGTCTTCGAAATACTATCCGATCCTCCAAAAATCCTTATTAGCTTATTGCTCTGCAATACTTGTCTGCTTACCATGATGGATGCTTTCCATATGTCTGGCAATATTCGTTAGTATCCTTAGGCACCATAGTTTTGATCCTTCTGATTCAACATGAGTGCAAATGCACGCAATCATCAGTTGATCCTTTTAAATTATCTTTCCAGCTCAGACGTCATTTTAAACATGAGCTAGTTCTCAATCAATCCAATTGCCGTCGATTGTACCCCTATGCTTACTCAACTTATCCATCCTTAACTAGAGCGTTTGCTTCTAATCCATTGATTTGGAAATCATAATTCCTTTGTTATTTAAACGTTGAATTATTCAAATGTTCTATAAACGAATGCATTTGCATTCTTTCTTCCTCTGATTGGGTATCGATACTCACATCAGCTCCATTGTGGATCGCCATATCCACTGTTTGATTATTATCCGACAATGTCCTTCATAATTAATCACCTTGTGAGTTCTTTCTCCGATACATAATGCCTTTGGTAAATTGTATCCTCTCCTTTTGTCAATCATGCTCTATTTCCGAGCTTGTGTTAATTACTCCTGAAGTTCATGGTATATGTTCTAAGAAGCCCCGATGGCTCGAACCTATGCCTTCCTTAATATGTGTGAACTAGAAAGTTTTCACGAGTCATACTCTTCTGGTATTTTGCCAGATAAAATTTCAACACTACAACTTCATCGAACGCGAGATGTAAATGAAAGGTTATGCATTGGAGAAGTGGGAGTCGACCTTGAACTTTGTGTTCATGCCCATGGACCCGATGTGGAACTTATCATGGAAGCTTCTTGCAAAATATTTAATCATTTTTGTAACTCTTTCGGTGTCATTAAATTGGATCCCTTGCAACTATACATTCGACCGTATGTTCTTCTTTGATCCCATTTCTCGCGCAAGTTTAAGCACATGTCTTCTGTGGATCAATACATCTCCCCAACCTCTATTATGATCTACCTTCGAGTATTACCCCTGGTACCTCGAGGATATCATGTCATTGCACTACATTTTATGAACTTTTTGATGGAGTACTACCTTACCCTGTCTTTGTCGCTTCAAGGGTTCTGGGTTGTTTGTCAAACTGAGAACACCGATAAGTGAATCGATTCCGCACTCTGATCCAATAACTCTAAGTAATTTTCGTTGCATACGAGTTTAATAATCCTTCTAGTCAATCCTAGCCAGGTTGGCTATATTATTATCGTGCCAAATTTTAATTGTGCTACCTGGTTCTTCTCCCCGGTGCACAATTTTCGACGATGAGCCAAGCATGTGTCGCTCTTCCTCATCATATCATTTCTCCTTGAACAACAAGCTTGTTTTCGAGTTTGTGCCGTACCTGTGGTTCCAATAACCTTTTGCTTCATCATTCCTTTGACTTGATGTCATCGCCGATCGATTACATCTTCATGAAATTTCTCGACAAATGTATCGTGATCATCATCAACATCCTGAGCTCTTCCAGGATATTAATTAAATTCATGATGAGAAATACCACCCTTGCCCCTTGATGATTTATGTTATCATCGAAAACATTCTTGCCTCCCCCCAACACAAACTAGTTCATACAATTTTGGAAATACATCATTTTTGACATGTCGATGGATTGCTGCTGAACCCATCGGCCACATCCTCATCTTTTTCCTGGTAAAATTGCATGAGATGTTCTAAAAATTTGTGATGGATCCCTTGAGTATCCAAAGAATGACCTTTACCTGATGACCATGTCAATGCTATCCTGAAGCACAACTGTGGTACTCCGTTTGTCAACAAGAACATTGGAAGTGCATTGCCAAATGTTTCTTGATCTATTATCCAAACACCATTGTATGGATAACATCATGAATTCCCTTGCCCCTCTATCCAAATGGTGATGTACTTGTTGATCTAACATGTACACCATGCTCTACTTTTCCTTGGGAAAAGTTACACTCCTAAATCTTGTGTATAAAGATATTTTCCTTTCCATTGGTTTGTCAATCTTTCTTTTGATATATATGATATAAGCAGAAATAATTCCCTGCTTATATATATATAAAAACACCTCGAGGTACAATTCAGTCAGTACAACCTTGTTACTAATGTTGATGACATTCCGGTAACCACCGATGGACGAGAACTTTGCCTATTGGTACGCCTCGTCTTAACGAGCAGGAAAATGGTTCTCTTCGTCCCTCGCCCTCGGTACCAACATTGTTGGCGACATAACTGACAGACTAATTTCTGGCATGCCATGCTATCATGACCATGCAAGAGGACATCACCCTCCCTATTTCTTAACCCACATGGAGGGCCCATAACCCACAGGTCCCAGGATCGAAACCTGACTCTCATGTACAACCCTGTTTCTAATGGTTATTCTCCATGTTTGGCTTCGTAGTTAATTCATGGGCCACCTTCCTAATGCTCTATTCTGGTATCAGACGCAATACTTACTCTCGCTACTCTGAACCCCTTTCTCACTCTGGTTCAGACTTCGAGCAACTATCTATCCGCTTGGAACCTCTTATTGTACCTTCGTACCTTACTCTCGATGTATTTCATAAGTTTAACTCGAAAGATAATCTTATACTCATTCATGGGTTAACCCCAGATTATTTCCCTCAAAAGCATTCTGACGTGGCTGAGCTGCCCCTTAACCTTTCGTAAGTACGATAGAGTTCCCGAAGAAATGATGACAAGTTTATCATGATGCATTGGAATAAAGAATTGACTTCTTCGAGAAGATCCATTAGAATTTCGTAACCAGATCTTTCCCCCTTACTCTACCTCTTAAATCTCGGGACGAGATTTCTTGTAGTGGAGGAGAATTGTGACGCCCGAATAATCAAGCGACAGTAACCTCTGGTAATGATGCCACATCATCATGATTACTGTTGCTAATCTCGCGTTAGTTCGAAACCCAGTTCAATTTAAAATAAATAAATAAAGTCAAACGATAAAAATTTCCAAACATTAAAACTAAAATGCTCTAGACATGCCAAATAATGCATAGGTAATTATGGTTAAGAAACTCCATTTTTATAAAATGTTTAAATACCCTTAGATGAATAAAACAGTAGCAAAAACCAATATATAAATGCTTTTATAATTAACAAAATACTAAACTAAATTGCTTTGGGGTAAAACCTTTTGTTGTAGTGGGTTTTAATGTATTACTAAATTAGGGATCATTTTAATATTAGATAAAAAATTAGATGAAAAAGAAACTGAAAAAAACAGAAAAAGAAAAAAAAATGAAAACTAACAAAAAGAAAAGGAAATGAGAAAACCCTCCCCTCCCCGATGGTCCTTGGCCCCGCTGGCCGCTTGTGACTCCCCCGATTTGACCGTACACTAATCATACACGCAAACATGTACGATCAAGATCAGGGACTCACGGGAAGATATCACAACACAACTCTACAAAAAAAGTCATACAAGCATCATATTACAAGCCAGGGGCCTCGAAGGCTCGAATACAAGAGCTCGATCATAGACGAGTCAGCGGAAGCAACAATATCTGAGTACAGACATAAGTTAAACAAGTTTGCCTTAAGAAGGCTAGCACAAACTGGGATACAGATCGAAGGAGGCGCAGGCCTCCTGCCTGGATCCTCCTAACTACTCCTGGTCGTCGTCAGCGGGCAGCACGTAGTAGTAGGCACCTCCGGTGTAGTAGGAGTCATCATCGACGGTGGCGTCTGGATCCTGGGCTCCAACATCTGGTTGCGACAACCAGGTAGAAGGGATAGGGGGAAAAGAGGGAGAAAGCAACCGTGAGTACTCATCCAAAGTACTCGCAAGCAAGGAGCTACACTACATATGCATGGGTATATGTGTAAAGGCCATATCGGTGGACTGAACTGCAGAATGCTAGAAAAAGAGGGGGATAGCTAATCCTGTCGAAGACTACGCTTCTGGCAGCCTCCGTCTTGCAGCATGTAGAAGAGAGTAGACTGAAGTCCTCCAAGTAACATCGCATAGCATAACCCTAACCGATGATCCTCCCCTCGTCGCCCTGTGAGAGAGCGATCACCGGTTGTATCTGGCACTTGGAAGGGTGTGTTTTATTAAGTATCCACTTCTAGTTGTCATAAGGTCAAGGTACAACTCCAAGTCGTCTTGTTACCGAAGATCACGGCTATTCGAATAGATTAACTTCCCTGCAGGGGTGCACCACATATCCCAACACGCTCGATCCCATTTGGCCGGACACACTTTCCTGGGTCATGCCCGGCCTCGGAAGATCAACACGTCGCAGCCCTACCTAGGCACAACAGAGAGGTCAGCACACCGGTCTAAATCCTATGGCGCAGGGGTCTGGGCCCATCGCCCATTGCACACCTGCACGTTGCGTACGCGGCCGGAAGCAGAACTAGCCCCCTTAATACAAGAGCAGGCTTACGGTCCAATCCGGCGCGCGCCACTCAGTCGCTGACGTCATGAAGGCTTCGGCTGATACCACGACGTCGAGTGCCCATAACTGTCCCCGCGTAGATGGTTAGTGTGTATAGGCCAGTAGCTAGACTCAGATCAAATACCAAGATCTCGTTAAACGTGTTAAGTATCTGCGAACGCCGACCAGGGCCAGACCCACCTCTCTCCTAGGTGGTCTCAACCTGCCCTGTCGCTCCGCCACAAAGTAACAGTCGGGGGCCGTCGGGAACCCAGGCCCACCTCTACCGGGATGGAGCCACCTGCCCCTTCAGCCCCCATCTCCGAACAGTATCACAGGTAATGTAAGTGTGTAAAGTATATTGTAAATGCCCATGATCACCTCCCGAAGTGATCACGGCCCAGTAGTATAGCATGGCAGACGGACAAGAATGTATGGCCACTGATGATAATCTAGCATCCTATACTAAGCATTAGGATTGCAGGTAAAGGTAACAACAATAGTAGCAAGGACAGGCTATGCATCAGAATAGGATTAACGGAAAGCAGTAACATGCTACACTACTCTAATGCAAGCAGTAAAGAAAAGAGTAGGCGATATCTGGTGATCAAAGGGGGGGCTTGCCTGGTTGCTCTGGCAAGAGAGAGTGGTCGTCAACACCGTAGTCGTACTGGGTAGTAGCGGCGTCGGTCTTGGTGTCTAGCGAGAGAAGAGGGGGAAGAAACAATAAATATAATGCAAACAAATGCATGACGATGCATGACATGACAAAGCGTGATGCTAGGTGTGCCCTAACGCGGTACGAGGTGGTACCGGTGAAGGGGGGAAACATCCGGGAAATTATCCCCGGTGTTTCGCATTTTCTGACAAACGAACCGGAGGGGGAAAGTTGCATGTTTGCTATGCTAGGGACGTGTGGTGGACGAACGGGTTGTGTATCCGGATTCGTCTCGTCGTTCTGAGCAACTTTCATGTACAAAGTTTCTCGATCCGAGTTACAGATTATTTTATATGATTTTTCAAAGTTTTATTCATTTTCTGAAATTATTACTAATTCAAAATTAATAGACAAAATGCTATGGGTACCCAGCCATGTGTACACAGAATGTACACAGAGGCTGACATGTGGGCCAGGGGACCCAGTTGACCAGTCAACGTTTGACTGGTCAATAGGGGTGGGACCCCCTGTCATTGACTGTTTAGATAATTAGGGTTTAGGTTAATTAGCTAGGCTTAATTAGTTGTTTTAGTTTAATTGATCAAAATTAATTAAGTTAATTAATTCTTTAATTAATTAATTAATTATTATTATTATTATTATTTCAATTCTTTCTTTTTTATAAACGTTCTCAGGGGCGGGCCCCACGTGCCATTGGCCCAGGGGCCTAACGGGGCGGGCTAAACGGGCGTTGGCGCCTAGATCGATAGACCGAGGGGGGGGGCGCCAGTCACGGGCGCGGCGAGGCCACTTTGGGGCAGCACCGGGGCTAGGCGGCGCGGTGGAGGGTGCACGGGGCGCAGGGGGAGGCAGGGCATGAGCGGGTGGAGGTGATCGCCGGCGGAGGCAGGCGGACGCGGCGGCGGGGCGTGTGCGCGCGGGTAGGCGGTGAGCCCGGGCGCGGCAGGGCTCGGGGACGGGGCGCGCCTGGGGCGCACGGGGCGCGGCTAGGCGTGGCGCAGGCGTGCCCGGAGGTGCGGGCGGCAGTACGGCGCGACGGAGGGGAAAGGGGAATGGGCGCGGCCACGACGGAGCGTGCACGCGATACGGCAGCAAAGAGGAGGGGAGGGAGAGGCTCACGAGGCCGGTAGGGAAATGGCAGCGGTTGTCGGGGTGGTCGACGGAGACGACCGGGACGGAGAGGAGAAGCAGGCCAGCGGGGAAAAGGCGCCGTCGAGGTCGAGATCCGGCGGAGAGGGTCGGTGCGGCGACTCTGGAGGAGCGGGTGGGCGGAGGCGGCGGTCCTCAGGCACGGTGCGGCGCGGTCCGGCGACGAGGGGGCTCCGCGCGGCGACGTCGGCCTCGGGGCGCCGCGGGTGTCGGGGCGAGGCTCGAGGGGAGTGGGGTCTTCGTCCATGATCCAGACTGGATCGGGAGGGGGAGAGGGAGTGGGGATCGAGAGGAGTGGGGGGTTAGGGTTTCTGGGGTGTGGGGGTGGCCTTATAGGCCAGGGGGTGGCCGGTTGGGCCAAGTAGGCTGGTTGGGTGGGAAGGGCCGAGGCCCATGGGGAGCGGGGTGGTTTCTTTTGTTTTGTTTTCTGTTTGTTTCGTTTCCTTTTATGTATTTTTCTTCTACTGTTTTACTTTTAGTTTTCTCTTATTTTAGTTTTATAAAAATTACCACTAACACCTAGGTTAATACCTTTAAATATACTACTGCCACATTAATTCTCAACCCAAATTAAAATAGTTTATTATTTTATAAAAATCAAAATGTATTTATTTTAATATTTAAATCTCTATTTTAATTATTTTGAACACTTAAACATTTTATTAAATTTAGGTTTCTCCACCATTATTACCCATGATTTATTTAACACCTTGACAACATTTTAGTTTTGATTTTTGAAAACTTTAAATGTTTGACATTATTTTGAATTTGAATTTTTAATTGGTTTTGAACTAACGTGAGATTAGCAACAGTAGCCGAGGTGACGTGGCATCATTAACATGGATTACTGTAGGTTAATTATCCGGGCGTCACAATTCTCCTCCACTATAAGAAATCTCGTCCCGAGATTTAAGAGGGAAGTAAAGGGGGAAGGTTCGGGTTACGAAACTCCACGGAGTGTTCTTGGTCTTGGTTGTTCTTCTCGAAGAGGTTGATCCATTACATTGTTGTCTTCATTTTGCTGTTTCAGTCTTCATGATGAAGTCGGGGTTCCATCATACTAATGAGAGAATAAGGGGGGTATTCCGGGAGAACGAACCTCTACAAGGTTGACTATCTGGTCGATAACATCGGGGAAGGTGGCGGAAAGTAACTCTCGAATTGAAACTTAAGTAAATATCGAGAGCAAGTAATGAGGTTTCATGGGAAGTCTCGAGCGAGCAGGCAACCGTTCGATGCCTGAAACGGGGCTTGAAAGGGGCTCAAAGCAATCGGGATTAAGTATTGCGTCCGGTAACAGATTTGATGATCTCTCGAAAGGTGGCTCGTGAAATACATACGAGGCCACACGCGAGGAAGAACCTTGGGAACAGGGGTTGCAGGAGAGTCAAGTTTCGATCCTATGGAACTGTGGGTTATGGGCCACCATGTGGTTTTTTTTTGAGTAGTGACATCTGGCACGATCATGATAGCAAGGCATGTCAGGGAGTACCATGTTAGCTATGTCGGCAACAACGTTGGTACCAAGGGCGAGGGACGAAGAGAACCATTTTCCTGCTCGTTGCAACGAGGCGGACCAATAGGCAAAGTTCTCGTCCATCGGTGGTTACCGGAATGTCATCAACAAAGGTAACAGGGTCTTACTGACAGAATTGTACACCGAGGGGTTTACATAAGCAGGGAGTTAATATTGCTTAGACCATAATGATCACCAGAAAGGTTAAACCAAATAATGGAAAGGAAATTATGATTATCAGATATTCCAGGGGTATATCCTTCCCAAGAGCAAGCAGAGCATGATTTCCATGACGGGATATAACGTAGAAAACCCTTTAGGAAAAGGGAGAGAAATTTCATGCCATTACCCATACAACGGTGTTTGGATAATTGATAAAGAAATTTTAGCATTGTGCTTCAAATGTTCTTATTGCAATTCGGAGTACCACAGTCATGTTTCGAGATAGCATTGACATGGTCACTGGGTAAAGATCCGACTTTGGATACTCTAAGGATCCATCAGGAACAACTTACATAATAAGTCTTACAATTTCCTCATGGAAAAATGGCTAACCTTGCCAAAAAGGAAACTACAAAAATAGGTCCTCCGGCCAGGTGTGCTAGGCATGACATCACCTTACCAGGTCACATGTAGACCAATGTTATAACACTTGGAAAATGTTCCAACCATCATACATGACCGAGGTTCAGATCCGATTGGTGTCAGGATACCTCAAACTTAGGATGCCTGAGAAGAAAAGGTGCAACACAATTTGACAAGATGACATTATATCGGGGAATGAACTATAGAAGCAAGTTCCGAAACAAGAGTTCATCATTAAATCAAGGAGAGGGTTAGGAGGTGGCTGAGGGACTCAGCGAAAATTCATTGAGATCTCAAAAGATGGATTTCCACGATCATGCAGACAAGGAGATAACAATTGTCAGATCAAATGATATAATGAGGTATGCTCGAGGAAAACATACCCAATTAAGCATTGGTTGACAGGTGCACCCGAAATATGGCTGGGTCGCACAAATAATGTTAGAATGGTGACTTAATGAACAAAAGAATTAGAATGAAACTATCAATCATTCACTTCAAAGCATTAGGGTTGCTAGAAGTTTTGAATTCACACCTCAAAGTTCAATTGTCGGTATTCCGATTCGAATCAACACGGGGACCAAGAAAGGAACGAAGATGGCGAGAAGTACTAATATAATCAGAATCCTGAAGAGGTGGGGGATTCCCATGACATTCTTGACATTACAGATGGTAATACTCCAAGGTAGAACACATCATAAGCTGGATGCCAAGGAACCTAAGGTGTAATACAAAACACGAACAAGTTTGTGTTGGAGAGAAGGCAAGGATGTTGTCGATGGTAACTCAAATTACCAAGGAACAAGGGTGTTACTTATAATCATGAATTCGATTGGTATCCTGAAAGGATTCAAAATGTTGATGATGACCACGACATTTTTTGTCGAGAGATTTCATGAGGATGTAATCGATTAGCGATGACATCAAGTCAAAGGGATGATGAAGCAAGAGATGAATGGAAGCACATGTACGACACAAACTTGAAATCAAGCTTGCTGTTCAAGGTGAAATGATATGACAAGGAAAATCGACGTAAGCTTAGCTCATCGTCGAAAATTGTGCTCCGGGAAGGACCAGGTAGTACAGTCAAAATTGGCACAATAATGATGTAGCCGATTAGGCTAGGAATGACTTGAAGAGTTATTAAACTCATAAGCAACGAAAATTACTTAGATTTATTGAATCCGAGTGCGGAATCGATTCACTTATCGGTGTTCTCGAGTGATTATTAACTCAGAACCCGGGGGGGGGGGGTTGGAATCGGTGAGAATAATAGTTGATGAAGAACTCATAAGAAGTTATGTAGTTCCGTGATAACCTCGAGATACCAAGGTGTAATACTCGATGAAAGATCAAAGTAAAGGTTGGACTGGTGTATTGATCCACGGAAGACAAGTGCTTAAACTTGCCCGAGAAATGGGATCAAAGAAGAACATATGGTCGGAACCACAATTGCAAAGGATCAATTCACCGATACCAAAGGATATTATATTAAGGAAATAATTATTATTACAAGAAGCTTCCATGATAGGATCTACATCGTGTCCATGGGCATGAACACAAAGGTTCAAGGTCGACTCCCACTTCTGCAATGCATAATCTTTCATTCACAGCTCTAATAAAACGATTTTAGTGTGAAAACCTACCAGGTGAATTACTAGAGGAGTATGACCCCTGAAAAGTTTTCGGGTTCACACAGATTAAGGAAGGCATAATGTTCAACCCATCGGGATATCTTAGAAATATATACCACAAGTTTCAAGAGTAAATATCACAAGCTCGAAAGTAGAGCATTGTTCAAAAGCAGATGATACAATTTACCAAAGGCATTATATACCCATGGAAAGGCTCTCAAGGTTATTCAATATGAAGGACACTGTCGGATAAAATCCAACAAAGGAACTGATGGTCCACAGGGGATCTGATGTGAGCATCGGTACTCAACCAGAGGAAGAAGAATGCACGGGCATCATATTATAGAACATCTGAACAATTCGATGCTTATATAACAAAGGAATTATGATTTCCAAAACAAAGGATCAGAAGCAGATGCTCTGATCAAGGATGGATTAGTTGGATAGACCAGAGGCACAATTGATGACAAATAGTTTGGTCGAGAACCAGCTCATGTTCAAAAATGATGTCTGAGCCGGAAAGATAATTTAGAAGGGTTGATAGATGATTGTGTGCATTCGTACACATGTTGAATCAATAGGAACAAAATGACGGTGTCAAAAGATACTAGTGAATATTGCCAGATATATGGGAAGCATCCATAATGCAAGTAGACAAGTATTTGCAGAGCAATAAAGCTGCTAAGGATTTTCGGAGGATTGAATAGTATTTCAAAGACTTTTGTGAAACACCTGAACAACTGGGGATGAGCGGATACTCGGAAAGTGCGAGAAATTATTCTTAGGGGTATTCAGGTGGCAAAGAACTGCAAGGCAGTAATTACAAAATATTCTAGGCGTATCTTGTAATAACAAGATCGACTGGGAATAAAAGAAAGCACGACAAGTGTAAGTATTTACCCATAGGGATATTTCGGTGGAAGGGAATTGCAAAAGCAACGGGCACAAGGTCTCGAGAGAAAATCGGAGAGTATCTTCGAAATCTTCTGGTGCAGCCGGCGATCATCTGGACTGAAGGGGCTCTTCGGGAGAAAGTATTATCGAGAACCTAGAGTCAGAGTTAGTAAAATCGTTTAACCCGAATTGAAGAGATGTCAGAGTCCCAGAGTATAGGTTGAGGAATAAAAGATTCTACTACCACCCAATGGCGACGTGTGCCTGTAAGACACACAGCCATGTTAGTAAAAGTTTTGCAATGTCTAGACTCGACTTCGGCCAAGGAGTTGGAAGGGGGATTCCTACAGGCAGTTGGCTCTGATACCAACTTGTGACTCCCCCGATTTTGACCGTACACTAATCATACACACAAACGTGTACGATCAAGATCAGGGACTCACGAGAAGATATCACAACACAACTCTACAAATAAAATAAGTCATACAAGCATCATATTACAAGCCAGGGGCCTCGAAGGCTCGAATACAAGAGCTCGATCATAGACGAGTCAGCGGAAGCAACAATATCTGAGTACAGACATAAGTTAAACAAGTTTGCCTTAAGAAGGCTAGCACAAACTGGGATACAGATCGAAGGAGGCGCAGGCCTCCTGCCTGGGATCCTCCTAACTACTCCTGGTCGTCGTTAGCGGGCAGCACGTAGTAGTAGGCACCTCCGGTGTAGTAGGAGTCATCGTCGATGGTGGCATCTGGATCCTGGGCTCCAACATCTGGTTGCGACAACCAGGTAGAAGGGATAGGGGGAAAAGAGGGAGAAAGCAACCGTGAGTACTCATCCAAAGTACTCGTAAGCAAGGAGCTACACTACATATGCATGGGTATATGTGTAAAGGCCATATCGGTGGACTGAACTGCAGAATGCTAGAGAAAGAGGGGGATAGCAAATCCTGTCGAAGACTACGCTTCTGGCAGCCTCCGCTTGCAGCATGTAGAAGAGAGTAGACTGAAGTCCTCCAAGTAACATCGCATAGCATAACCCTAACCGATGATCCTCCCCTCGTCGCCCTGTGAGAGAGCGATCACCGGTTGTATCTGGCACTTGGAAGGGTGTGTTTTATTAAGTATCCAGTTCTAGTTGTCATAAGGTCAAGGTACAACTCCAAGTCGTCCTGTTATCGAAGATCACGGCTATTCGAATAGATTAACTTCCCTGCAGGGGTGCACCACATATCCCAACACGCTCGATCCCATTTGGCCGGACACACTTTCCTGGGTCATGCCCGGCCTCGGAAGATCAACACGTTGCAGCCCTACCTAGGCACAACAGAGAGGTCAGCATGTCGGTCTAAATCCTATGGCGCAGGGGTCTGGGCCCATCGCCCATTGCACACCTGCACGTTGCGTACGCGGCCGGAAGCAGAACTAGCCCCCTTAATACAAGAGCAGGCTTACGGTCCAATCCGGCGCGCGCCACTCAGTCGCTGACGTCACGAAGGCTTCGGCTGATACCACGACGTCGAGTGCCCATAACTGTCCCCGCGTAGATGGTTAGTGCGTATAGGCCAGTAGCCAGACTCAGATCAAATACCAAGATCTCATTAAACGTGTTAAGTATCTGCGAACGCCGACCAGGGCCAGGCCCACCTCTCTCCTGGGTGGTCTCAACCTGCCCTGTCGCTCCGCCACAAAGTAACAGTCGGGGGCCGTCGGGAACCCAGGCCCACCTCTACCGGGATGGAGCCACCTGCCCCTTCAGCCCCCATCTCCGAACAGTATCACAGGTAATGTAAGTGTGTAAAGTATATTGTAAATGCCCGTGATCACCTCCCGAAGTGATCACGGCCCAGTAGTATAGCATGTCAGACGGACAAGAATGTATGGCCACTGATGATAATCTAGCATCCTATACTAAGCATTAGGATTGCAGGTAAAGGTAACAACAGTAGTAGCAAGGACAAGCTATGCATCAGAATAGGATTAACGGAAAGCAGTAACATGCTACACTACTCTAATGCAAGCAGTAGAGAAAAGAGTAGGCGATATCTGGTGATCAAAGGGGGGGCTTGCCTGGTTGCTCTGGCAAGAGAGAGTGGTCGTCAACATCATAGTCGTACTGGGTAGCAGCGGCGTCGGTCTCGGTGTCTAGCGAGAGAAGAGGGGGAAGAAACAATAAATATAATGCAAACAAATGCATGACGATGCATGACATGACAAAGCGTGATGCTAGGTGTGCCCTAACGCGGTACGAGGTGGTACCGGTGAAGGGGGGAAACATCCGGGAAATTATCCCCGGTGTTTCGCGTTTTCGGACAAACGAACCGGAGGGGGAAAGTTGCATGTTTGCTATTCTAGGGATGTGTGGTGGACGAACGGGTTGTGTATCTGGATTCGTCTCGTCGTTCTGAGCAACTTTCATGTACAAAGTTTCTCCATCCGAGTTACAAATTATTTTATATGATTTTTCAAAGTTTTATTCATTTTATGAAATTATTACTAATTCAAAATTAATAGACAAAATGCTATGGGTACCCAGCCCTGTGTACACAGAATGTACACAGAGGCTGGCATGTGGGCTAGGGGACCCAGTTGACCAGTCAACGTTTGACTGGTCAACAGGGGTGGGACCCCCTGTCATTGACTGTTTAGATAATTAGGGTTTAGGTTAATTAGCTAGGCTTAATTAGTTGTTTTAGTTTAATTGATCAAAATTAATTATGTTAATTAATTATTATTATTATTATTATTATTTCAATTCTTTCTTTTTTTATAAACGTTCTCAGGGGCGGGCCCCACGTGCCATTGGCCCAGGGGCCTAACGGGGCGGGCTAAACGGGCGTTGGCGCCCAGATCGACAGACCGAGGGGGGGGCCAGTTCGGCGAGGCCACATCGGGGCAGCACCGGGGCTAGGCGGCGCGGTGGAGGGTGCACGGGGCGCAGGAGGAGGCAGGGCATGAGCGGGTGGAGGTGGCCGCCGGCGGAGGCAGGCGGACGCGGCGGCGGGGCGTGTGCCCGCGGGTAGGCGGTGAGCCCGGGCGCGGCAGGGCTCAGGGACGGGGCGCGCCTGGGGCGCACGAGGCGCGGCTAGGCGTGGCGCAGGCGCGTGCGGAGGTGCGGGCGGCAGTACGGCGCGACGGAGGGGAAAGGGGAATGGGCGCGGCCACGACGGAGCGTGCGCGCGATACGGCAGCAAAGAGGAGGGGAGGGAGAGGCTCACGAGGCCGGTAGGGAAATGGCAGCGGTTGTCGGGGTGGTCGACGGAGACGACCGGGACGGAGAGGAGAAGTAGGCCAGCGGGGAAGAGGCGCCGGCGAGGTCGAGATCCGGCGGAGAGGTTCGGTGCGGCGACTCTGGAGGAGCGGGTGGGCGGAGGCGGCGGTCCTCAGACACGGTGCGGCGCGGTCCGGCGACGAGGGGGCTCCGCGCGGCGACATCGGCCTCGGGGCGCCGCGGGTGTCGGGGCGAGGCTCGAGGGGAGTGGGGTCTTCGTCCACGATCCAGACTGGATCGGGAGGGGGAGAGGGAGTGGGGATCGAGAGGAGTGGGGGGTTAGGGTTTCTGGGGTGTGGGGGTGGCCGGTTGGGCCAAGTAGGCTGGTTGGGTGGGAAGGGCCGAGGCCCATGGGGAGCGGGGTGGTTTTTTTTGTTTTGTTTTCTGTTTGTTTCGTTTCCTTTTATGTATTTTTCTTCTACTGTTTTACTTTTAGTTTTCTCTTATTTTAGTTTTGTAAAAATTACCAGTAACACCTAGGTTAATACCTTTAAATATACTACTGCCACATTAATTCTCAACCCAAATTAAAATAGTTTAATATTTTATAAAATTCAAAAGGTATTTATTTTAATATTTAAATCTCTATTTTAATTATTTTGAACACTTAAACATTTTATTAAATTTAGGTTTCTCCACCATTATTACCCATGATTTATTTAACATCTTGACAACATTTTAGTTTTGATTTTTGAAAACTTTAAATGTTTGACTTGATTTTGAATTTGAATTTTAAATTGGTTTTGAACTAACGTGAGATTAGCAACAGTAACCGAGGTGACGTGGCATCGTTAACATGGATTACTGTAGGTTAATTATCTGGGCGTCACACCGCTCCCCGTCATGCCAGTCACCTGGCCCAGGCTGCCCTCCCTTATCCCCCAACCCGATCGAACCCTAGGGCAACCACCGCCCCCACTTCTCCCCACCGATCCAGATCGGAACCATCCCCGTCGCCCCGCACGACCCCCCTCCCCCACTCCTCTCGCGACCCCCACTCCTCCTGACCGAGACCCCCACCCTCTCGTTCTCCAGCGACGACAAGAGCCCCGCGCTGGACCCCCTTGACACGCCGAAGCCCACCTCGCCGGCATGCCCGCGCGCGAGGAACCGCCGCAAACCACCGCGACCAACACCACCGAATCAGCAACCCCTCGCGTCTGTGAGGTCTGCCTCGTCGTCTTCGTCGTCTACACTGGTGCACGTGAGCTAGGACGCCCCAACGACGGCTCCCTCGACGATCTTCTTCGACGACGGCCGCCACATGGCTCGCCTCGATCTACGCCGGCCGCCCCGAACTTCGCCGACCGAACCCCTGCACCGGGGGTATGACCCCATCTCCCCTACCCCTTTCCCTAGGTCGTCCGCGTCGGTGCTGCCTCGTACTTCTGTCATCGTGCTCCCGGCCTCGCCGCGCCTACGCGCCACGCGCGCGCAAGCCCGCGCCTGCTCGCGCCTCGCCCCGCGGCCATCTCCGCCTTCACCCTACCGCTTCTAGCGCCCGCCTCCGCTCGCCATGGCTGCCGGCCGCGTCCTCGCCCCAGCTACCACCCCCTACCGCCGCATCCGCCGCGGCCCGCTCCCTTCCATGGCCGGCGTCGTGCCCCGCCATGGCTGCCGGCAAGGCAGCGCCCGGGTCCAGGCGACCCGGCGCCCGCAACTGCGCCCATTCGGGCAACAACCGTTGCCCCGGCGCCCAAAACCCGTTAAGGCCCCCTGTGCCTATGACAGGGGGCCCCACGACCAGAACGTTTTTAACAAAAAAAGAGAAATAAATAATAAATATGATAATTAAAATGTTAATTAATTAATTAAAGAATTAATTAAATTGGATTAGATTAACCTAATCATTTAGTTAAAGCTAATTAACCCTATTTAATTACTATGAGCCTATGACATATGGGCCCCATGCCCCTTTAAAAAAAAAGAGGAATTAGAAAATTATAATAATTAATTAATTAGGATAATTAATTAACTTAATTAATTCTGTTTAGTTAACCTAAACCTAATTAGGCTAATTAATTCTGATAATGAGATAACAATCAATGACCGACGGGCCCCACCCACCAGTTGACTGGTCAACGGTCAGAGTTGACCGCTGACATCATGCTGACGTCATAATTGTATTTCCTAAATTAATTAATTTTGTTAGTACTAAAAATGATTTAAATCTTTAATAATTAATATAAAATAAACCGTAGCTCGGATGAAAAAACTTTGTACATGAAAGTTGCTCAGAATGACGAGGCGAATCCGGAAACGCAGCCCGTTCGTCCGCCACGCATCCCTAACCTATCGAACTCGCAACTTTCCCCCTCCGGCTCGTCTGCCCGAAAACACGAAACACCGGGGATACTTTCCCGGATGTTTCCCCCCTTCACCGGCATCACCTCATACCGCGTTAGGGCACACCTAGCATCACGCTTTGTCACGTCATGCATTGTCATGCTTCTGTTTGCATTATATTTATTGTTTCTTCCCCCTCTTCTCTCGCTAGACATCGAGACCGACGCCGCTGCTACCCAGTATGACTACAGTGTTGACGACCCCTCTCTCTTGCCAGAGCAACCAGGCAAGCCCCCCCTTTTGATCACCAGATATCACCTACTCTTTCTCTACTGCTTGCATTAGAGTAGTGTAGCATGTTACTGCTTTCCGTTAATCCTATTCTGATGCATAGCCTGTCCTTGCTACTATTGTTGATACCTTTACCTGCAATCCTAATGCTTAGTATAGGATGCTAGATTATCATCAGTGGCCATACATTCTTGTCCGTCTGCCATGCTATATTATCGGGCCATGATCACTCGGGAGGTGATCACGGGTATATACTATATACTTTATACATGATACATGTGGTGACTAAAGTCGGGTCGGCTTGTGGAGCACCCGCGAGTGATTCACGGATTGGGGGCTGAAAGGACCTTTGTCCCAACGGCCCTCTGTGTGGATCTTTGTGGCGAAGCGACAAGGCAGGTTGTGACCACCTAGGAGAGAGGTGGGCCTGGCCCTGGTCGGTGTTCGCAGATACTTAACATGTTTAACGAGATCTTGGTATTTGATCTGAGTCTGGCTATTGGCATATACGCACTAACCATCTACGCGGGGACAGTTATGGGCACTCGACGTCGTGGTATCAGCCGAAGCCTTCGTGACATCAGCGACTGAGTGGCGCGCGCCGGATTGGACCGTAAGCCTGCTCTTGTATTAAGGGGGCTAGTTCTGCTTCCGGCCGCGTTCGCAACATGCAGGTGTGCAAAGGGTGATGGGCCCAGACCCCTGCGCCATAGGATTTAGACCGGCGTGCTGACCTCTCTGTTGTGCCTAGGTAGGGCTGCGACGTGTTGATCTTCCGAGGCCGGGCATGACCCAGGAAAGTGTGTCCGGCCAAATGGGATCGAGCATGTTGGGTTATGTGGTGCACCCCTGCAGGGAAGTTAATCTATTCGAATAGCCGTGATCTTCGGTAACAGGACGACTTGGAGTTGTACCTTGACCTTATGACAACTAGAACCGGATACTTAATAAAACACACCCTTCCAAGTGCCATATACAACCGGTGATCGCTCTCTCACAGGGCGACGAGGGGAGGATCATCGGTTAGGATTATGCTATACGATGCTACTTGGAGGTCTTCAGTCTACTCTCTTCTACATGCTGCAAGACGAGGCTGCCAGAAGTGTAGTCTTCGAAAGGACTAGCTATCCCTCCTTATCCCGGCTTTCTGCAGTTCAGTCCACATATAATAGCCTTATTCCAGTTGATACCGATGCATACATATGTAGTGTAGCTCCTTGCTTGCGAGTACTTTGGATGAGTACTCACGGTTGCTTTCTCCCTCTTTTCCCCCTATCCCTTCTACCTGGTTGTCGCAACCAGATGTTGGAGCCCAGGAGCCAGACGCCACCTTCGACGACGACTCCTACTACACCGGAGGTGCCTACTACTATGTGCAGCCCGCTGACGGCGACCAGGAGTAGTTTAGGAGGATCCCAGGCAGGAGGCCTGCGCCTCTTTCGATCTGTATCCCAGTTTGTGCTAGCCTTCTTAAGGCAAACTTGTTTAACTTATGTCTGTACTCAGATATTGTTGCTTCCGCTGACTCGTCTATGATCGAGCTCTTGTATTCGAGCCCTCGAGGCCCCTGGCTTGTAATATGATGCTTGTATGACTTATTTTATTTGTAGAGTTGTGTTGTGATATCTTCACGTGAGTCCCTGATCTTGATCGTACACGTTTGTGTGTATGATTAGTGTACGATTGAATCGGGGGCGTCACAGAATCCAAATTTCATAAGAGAACCAAGCACATCAAGAGACGCTTCAATTCCATCCGCGATCAAGTCAAGGAGGGAGACATGGAGATTTGCAAGATACATATGGATCTGAATGTTGCAGACCCATTGACTAAGCCTCTCTCATGAGCAAAACATGATTAGCACGAAGACTCCATGGGTGTTGGAATCATTACAATGTAATCCAGATTATTGACTCTAGTGAAAGTGGGAGACTGAAGGGAATATGCCCTAGAGGCAATAATAAAGTTGTATTTATATTTCCTTATATCATGATAATTGTTTATTATTCATGCTAGAATTATATTAACCGAAAACTTAGTACATGTGTGAATACATAGACAAACAGAGTGTCACTAGTATGCCTCTACTTGACTAGCTCATTGAATAAATGATGGTCATGTTTCCTAACCATAGACATGAGTTGTCATTTGATTAATGGGATCACATCATTAGAGAATGATGTGATTGACTTGACCCATCCGTTAGCTTATCACGATGATCGTTTAGTTTGTTGCTGTTGCTTTCTCCATAACTTATACATGTTCCTATGACTATGAGATCATGCAACTCCCGAATACCGGAGGAACACTTAGTGTGCTATCAAACGTCACAACGTAACTAGGTGACTATAAAGATGTTCTACATGTGTCTCTGATGGTGTTTGTTGAGTTGGCATAGATCGAGATTAGGATTTGTCACTCCGAGTATCGGAGAGGTGTCTCTGGGCCCTCTCGGTAATGCACATCACTATAAGCCTTGCAAGCAATGTGACTAATGAGTTAGATACGGGATGATGCATTACTGAATGAGTAAAGAGACTTGCCGATATCGAGATTGAACTAGATATTGAGATACCGACGATCGAATCTCGAGCAAGTAACATACCGATGACAAAGGGAACAACGTATATCTTTATGCGGTTTGACCGATAAAGATCTTCGTAGAATATGTGGGAGCCAATATGAACATCCAGGTTCCAATATTGGTTATTGACTGGAGACGTGTCTCAGTCATGTATACATAGTTCTCAAACCCGTAGGGTCCGCACGCTTAACGTTCGGTGACGATTAGTATTATGAGTTTATGTGTTTTTATGCACCGAAAATAGTTTGGAGTCCCGAATGTGATCACAGACATGACGAGGAGTCTCGAAATGGTCGAGACATAAAGATTGATATATTGGATGACTATATTCGGACACCAGATGAGTTCCGGGGGTCACTGGATAATTACCGGAGTACCGGGGGTTGGAACCCCCGGGGGGACTAATGGGCCAACATGGGCCTTAGTGGAGAGAGAGAGGGCTGGCCAAGGCAGGGCCGCGTGCCGCTCCCCCTCTAGTCCGAATTGGACTAGGGAAGGGGGGGGGGGGCGCCCCCTTTCCTTCTCTTCTCTCCCTCTCCTTCCTTCCTGGTTGGACTAGGAAAGGGGGAGTCCTACTCCTACCAGGAGGAGGACTCCTCCCCTCCTTGGCGCGCCTTGATACGTCTCCAACGTATCTATAGTTTTTGATTGTTCCATGCTATTATATTATCTGTTTTGGATGTTTAATGGGCTTATTTATACACTTTTATATTATTTTTGGGACTAACCTACTAACCCAAGGCCAAGTGCAAATTGTTGTTTTTTTTGCCTATTTCAGTGTTTCGCAGAAAAGGAATATCAAACAGAATCCAAACGGAATGAAACCTTTGGGAGAGTTATTTTTGGAACAAACGTGATCCAGGGGACTTGGAGTAGACGTCAAGAAATCAACGAGGAGGCCACGAGGCAGGGAGGCGCGCCCCCACCCTCGTGGGCCCCTCGTAGCTCCACCGACCTACTTCTTCCTCCTATATATATCCATATACCCCGAAAACATCCAGGAGCACCACAAAACCCTATTTCCACCGCCGCAACCTTCTGTACCCAAGAGATCCCATCTTGGGGCCTTTTCCGGAGCTCCGCCAGAGGGGCAATCGATCACGGAGGGCTTCTACATCAACACCATAGCCGCTCTGATGATGTGTGAGTAGTTTACCTCAGACCTTCGGGTCCATAGTTATTAGCTAGATGGCTTCTTCTCTCTCTTTGGATCTCAATACAAAGTTCTCCTTGATCTTATTGGAGATCTATTCGATGTAACTCTTTTTGCGGTTTGTTTGTCGAGATCCGATGAATTGTGGGTTTATGATCAAGATTATCTATGAACAATATTTGATTCTTCTCTGAAATCTTTTATGTATGATTGGTTATCTTTGCAAGTCTCTTCGAATTATCAGTTTGGTTTGGCCTACTAGATTAATCTTTCTTGCAATGGGAGAAGTGCTTAGCTTTGGGTTCAATCTCGCGGTGTCCTTTCCCAGTGACAGCAGGGGCAGCAAGGCATGTATTGTATTGTTGCCATCTAGGATAAAAAGATGGGGTTTATATCATATTGCTTGAGTTTATCCCTCTACATCATGTTGATGACTCACAAGTGTAGGGGATCTATCATAGCCTTTTCGATAAGTAAGAGTGTCGAACCCAACGAGGAGCAGAAGGAAATGATAAGCAGTTTTTAGTAAGGTATTCTCTGCAAGCACTGAAATTATAGGTAACTGATAGTTTTGTGATAAGGTAATTTGTAACGAGTAGCAAGTAATAAAAGTAAATAAGGTGCAGCAAGATGGCCCAATCCTTTTTGTAGCAAAGGACAAGCCTGGACAAACTCTTATATGAAGGAAAGCGCTCCCGAGGACACATGGGAATTATCGTCAAGCTAGTTTTCATCACGTTCATATGATTCGTGTTCGGTACTTTGATAATTTGATATGTGGGTGGACCGGTGCTTGGGTACTATCCTTACTTGGACAAGCATCCCACTTATGATTAACTCCCATTGCAAGCATCCGCAACTACAACAAAAGTATTAAGGTAAACCTAACAATAGCATGAAACATATGGATCCAAATCAGCCCCTTATGAAGCAACACATAAACTAGGGTTTAAGCTTCTGTCACTCTAGAAACCCATCATCTACTTATTACTTCCCAATGCCTCCCTCTAGGCCCAAACAATGGTGAAGTGTCATGTAGTCGACGTTCACATGACACCACTAGAGGGATGACAACATACATCTTATCAAAATATCGAACAAATACCAAATTCACATGACTACTGATAGCAAGACTTATCCCATGTCCTCAGGAACAAACGTAACTACTCACAAAACATATTCATGTTCATAATCAGGGGGTCTTAATATGCATAATGGATCTGAACATATGATCTTCCACCAAGTAAACCAACTAGCATCAACTACAAGGAGTAATCCACACTGCTAGCAACCCATAGGTAACAATCTGAGGTTTGGATACAAAGATTGGATACAAGAGATGAACTAGGGTTTGAGATGAGATGGTGCTGGTGAAGATGTTGATGGAGATTGACCCCCTCCCGATGAGAGGATCGTTGGTGATGACGATGGTGATGATTTCCCCCTCCCGGAGGGAAGTTTCCCCGACAGAACAGCTCCGCCAGAGCCCTAGATTGGTTTCGCCTCGTGGCGGCGGAGTCTCGTCCCGAAAGCTTGCTTATGATTTTTTTCCTCAACGAAAGACTCCATATAGTAGAATATGGGCATCGGAGAGCCACTAGGGGGCCCACGAGGCAGGGGGCGCCCCCACCCTCATGGCCAGGGTGTGGCCCCCCCTCTGGAACTTCTTGCGCTCTATATTTTTTATATATTCTGGAAATAGCTTCCGTGAAGTTTCTGGACTTTTGGAGCTGTGCAGAATAGGTCTCTAATATTAGCTCCTTTTCCAGCCCAGAATCCCAGTTGTCGGCATTCTCCCTCTTTATGTAAACCTTGTAAAATAAGAGAGAATAGGCATAAGTATTGTGACATAATGTGTAATAACAGCCCATAATGCAATAAATATCGATATAAAAGCGTGATGCAAAATGGACATATCAACTCCCCCAAGCTTAGACCTCGCTTGTCCTCAAGCGAAAGCCGAAATCAAAAAATATGTCCACATGTTTAGAGATAGAGGTGTCGATAAAAATAAAATACGGACATGAGGGCATCATGATCATTCTTAGAACAACAACATTTGAACATATTGTCATATGATCTCTTATGCTAAAGTAACAATTCTATCACAATTTCAAGTATGGGTCATAAACTTCATTGAGAACCAACAAACTCTAATCTCAGTCATTGAGGCAATTGCAATTTATCATAACATAGGAAAGAGTCAATATAAGAGCTTTTCAGCAAGTCCACATACTCAACCATCTTTTAGTCTTTCACAATTGCTAACACTCACGCAATATTTATGGGTATGAAGTTTTAATCGGACACAAAGAAAGATAGGGGCTTATAGTTTTGCCTCCCAATGTTTTACCTCAAGGGTAATGTCAACAATAATAGTTCATGAAGACTCACATCCAATTAGCTATATATATCAGGATCTTTCCAACCCATTGTGCTTGCTAAAGGATAAAATGTAAAAAGGAAAGGTGAAGATCACCATGACTCTTATGGAAGGTAGAAAATAAAAGTAAAAGACATGCCCTTCACAGAAGGAAGCAGAGGTTGTCATGCGCTTTTATGGTTGGATGCACAAAATCTTAATGCAAAAGAACGTCACTTTATATTGCCACTTGTGATATGGACCTTTATTATGCAGTCAGTCGCTTTTATTTCTTCCATATCACAAGATTGTATAAAGCTTATTTTCTCTGCACTAATAAGTCATACATATTTAGAGAGCAATTTTTATTGCTTGCACCGATGACAACTTACTTGAAGGATCTTACTCAATCCATAGGTAGATATGGTGGACTCTCATGGCGAAACTGGGTTTAGGGATTTTTGGAAGCACAAGTAGTATCTCTACTTGGTGCAAAGAAATTGGCTAGCAAGAGAGGGAAAGGCAATCTCAACATGTTGGATGATCCATGACAATATAATTTATCTCAGATGAAAGAAAACATAACCATTACGTTGTCTTCCTTCTCCAACGTCAACTCTTAGCATGTCATACTTTAATGAGTGCTCACAATCATAAAATATGTCCAAGATAGTATATTTATATGTGAACCTCTCTTTCTTTATTACTTCCTATTAATTGCAACGATGACCAAAACTATGTTTGTCAACTCTCAACAACTTTTATTCATCATACTCTTTATATGTGAGCTCATTACTCTCCATAAGATCCATATGATCTCTTTATTTCTTTTTATTATTTCTCTTTTTATTTTATTCCCTCAAGATGTAAAATAATCAAGCCCTTGACTCAACACTAATCTTTATTATATATAGCTCACGGACTCGATTACATAGAAGGATCATAAAGCAAAACTCGCAACTAAATCATACTAAAACTTTGTTCTACTAGATCAAGATATTATCAAAAGGATCGAACTAAGAAAACGGTAAAGATAAAAGTGATGGTGATACGATACCGGGGCACTCCCCCAAGCTTGGCAGTTGCCAAGGGGAGTGCCCATACCCATGTGATTATGTCTCTTTTGCCTGCAAAGGAGATGGAGTTGTTGATGATGTAGGCTTGTCGTCCCTCTTCCAAGGCATAGGCTCACCATCATAGAAGGATGATAGAGTCTCCGGAATCCTCAAATCTGCAGCCAAACTCATCCTCTTGAATCTATATTCATACTCACAGTTTTGATTTTGCAGGTCATAGATCTGGGCTTGGAGGTGCTCGATTTTCTCATGAAGCTTGAAGATGGCCTCCCCAATGTCCTTGGCGTCCAGCTTGTGGTTGTTGGTGAACTCCGTGATCATTATGTGATTGGAGTCGAGTCCACGCTCCACCATCTCCTGACACTTGAAAACTTGCTGCTCCATTGACTCAAGCCTTGTCTCCACGCTTCCAGTTCTCCTTGGTCCCTCAACATCGCGAATGTGCAACAACCCCTCACGCATCTCAATGGTTTGAGGGTGTTGCAGCACCTCCTCGAGGTAGGGTTGATGACCTTCTTGAAGAACTTGTCCTTAGGGGATCTTGAAGACGACATGGCGAACTAGATCTGTCAGAAAAACAGCTCGAAACAAAGATAAGAGGTGTTTGCGTGATACAGTGGTCAAAACCTTCGGGAGATTATATAATGAATTTTTACCGACCAAAAGAAGTATCATGCAAGAAAACGGAGTCCGGAGAGCGCACGAGGTGCCCACGAGGCAGGGGGCGCGCCCAGGGGGTAGGGCGCGCCTCCCACCCTCATGGAAGCCTCGTGTCCTTTTCGGTGTGCTTCTTATTTTCCTATTTTCTTAAATATTCCAAAATGAAGAAATATTGCCATTAGAACTATTTTGGAGTCGGTTTACTTACTGTACCATGTACCTATTCCTTTTCGGAGTCTGAAACGTTCCGGAAAGTGTCCCTTATGTATTCCTCCGGGGTTACGGTTTCAATAACATTAGTTTCAACATTTATGGGATTAGCTGAGATATAATGTTTAATTCTTTGACCGTTCACCGCCTTCGGATTTGTGCCTTCGAAGTTGTTGATTTTTATGGCACCAGAACGATAGACCTCCTCGATAACGTAAGGACCTTCCCATTTAGAGAGAAGTTTGCCTGCAAAAAATCTTAAACGAGAGTTGTATAGCAATACATAATCACCTACATTGAACTCATGCTTTTGTATCCTTTTATCATGCCATCTTTTAACTTTTTCTTTAAACAGCTTGGCATTTTCATAAGCCTAGGTTCTCCATTCATCAAATGAGCTAATGTCAAATAACCTCTTCTCACCGGCAAGTTTGAAGTCATAGTTGAGCTCTTTAATAGCCCAATATGCCTTATGTTCTAATTCAAAAGGTAAGTGACATGCTTTACCATAAACCATTTTATACGGAGACATACCCATAGGATTTTTATATGCAGTTCTATAGGCCCATAATGCATCATCAAGTTTCTTGGACCAATTCTTTCTAGATTTGTTAACAGTCTTTTGCAAAATTAATTTGAGCTCTCTATTACTCAATTCTACTTGACCACTAGACTGTGGGTGATAAGGGGACACAATTCTATGATTAACATCATACTTAGCAAGCATTTTACGAAAGGCACCATGAATAAAATGTGAACCACCATTAGTCATTAAATATCTATGGACTCCAAACCTCGGGAAAATAACTTCTTTAAGCATCTTAATAGAGGTGTTATGATTAGCACTACTAGTTGGAATGGCTTCTACCCACTTAGTAACGTAATCAACGGCAACTAAAATATGTGTCTACCCATTAGAGGAAGGAAAGGGTCCCATATAATTAAAGCCCCAAACACCAAATGGTTCAATAACAAGTGAATAATTCATAGGCATTTCTTGACGTCTACTAATATTACCAATTCTTTGACATTCATCATAAGACAAGACAAACTTACGGGCATCCTTGAAGAGTGCAGTTCTATCTCCAGCATGGTGTCCTCCATAGGCTTTGGAGTGACACTTGCGTAGGATATGTTCCTGTTCATGCTCAGGTACACAATGTCTAATAATACCATCCACTCCTTCTTTATAAAGATGTGGGTCATCCCAAAAGTAATGTCTCAAATCATAGTAGAACTTTTTTCTTTTGCTGGTATGTGAAACTAGGTGGTATAAATTTAGCAACAATATAATTAGCATAATCAACATACCATGGAGCTGTACGAGAAGCATTTATAACATTTAATTGTTCATCAGGAAAGCTATCATCAATAGGTAGTGGGTCATCAAGAACATTTTCTAACCTAGACAAGTTGTATGCAACGGGGTTCTCAGCTCCCTTTCTATCAATAATATGCAAATCAAATTCTTGTAGCAAGAGAACCCATCTAATAAGTCTAGGTTTAACATCTTTATTTTCCATAAGATATTTAATAGCAGCATGATCAGTGTGAATAGTTACTTTAGAATCAACAATATAAGGTCTGAACTTACCACAAGCAAATACAACTGCTAAGAATTCCTTTTCAGTGGTAGCATAATTTCTCTGGGCATTGTCTAGAGTTTTACTAGCATATTGAATGACATTTAATTTCTTATCAACTCTTTGCCCTAGAACAACCCCTACAGCATAATCACTAGCATCACACATAATTTCAAAGGGTAAATTCCAATCAAGTGGCTGAACAATAGGTGCAGAAATCAATGCTTTCTTAAGTATTTCAAATGCTTCTACATAATCATCATCAAAGACAAAAGGAATATCTTTTTGCAATAGGTTAGACAGCGGCCGAGAAATTTTTGAGAAGTCCTTAATGAACCTCCCATAAAAACCAGCGTGACCGAGGAAGCTTCTTATACCTTTAATGTCCTTGGGACATGGCATATTTTCAACAGCATCAACTTTAACTTTGTCAAATTCAATACCTCTTTCAGAATTTTATGCCCCAAGACAATACCTTCATTAACCATAAAGTGTTACTTCTCCCAACTCAAGACAAGATTAGTTTCTTCACATCTCTGCAAAACTCGATCAAGGTTGCTCAAGCAATCATTAAAAGAGGATCCATAAACGGACAAATCATCCATGAACACCTCACAAATCTTTTCACAAAAGTCAGAGAATATAGCCATCATGCATCTTTGAAAGGTAGCAGGTGCATTACATAAACCAAAAGGCATACGTCTATAAGCAAAAGTACCGAAAGGGCAAGTAAAAGTGGTCTTTGATTGATCATCAGCTGACACAGGTATTTGAGAGAAGCCAGAGTAACCATCTAGAAAGCAAACATGTGTATCTTTGGATAATCTTTCTAGCATTTGATTAATAAAAGGCAAAGGTTAATGATCTTTTTTAGTAGCCTTATTTAATTTCTAGAAATCAATTACCATCCTATAACCTGTAATAATTCTTTGCGGGATCAATTCATCTTTATCATTAGGAACAACAGTAATACTTCCCTTCTTGGGGATACAATGGACAAGACTTACCCACTGACTATCAGCAACGCGATAAATTATACCTGCCTCAAGGAGCTTTAATATTTCCTTTCTTACCACTTCTTTCATCTTAGGATTCAGTCGTCGTTGGTGATCAATAACTGGTTTGGCATCTTCCTCCAAATTTATTTTGTGTTGACATAGAGTGGGACTAATGCCCTTAAGATCATCAAGAGTATATCCAATAGCGGCACGATGCTTCTTCAGAGTTTTCAATAATTTCTCTTCCTTCTTCTCTGAAAGGTTAGCACTAATAATAACAGGATATATTTTCTTTTCATCAAGATAAGCATATTTAAGAGTATCAGGTAATGGTTTAAGCTCAAACACGGGATCACCCTTGGGTGGAGGAGGATCCCCTAGGATTTCAACAGGCAAGTTGTGTTTCAAAATAGGTCCCTGTTTAAAGAATACTTCATCTATTTCCCTTCTTTCATTCATGAACATATCATTTTCATGGTCTAGCAAATATTGTTCTAAGGGATCAGTAGGAGGCATGGCAATAGAAGTAAGACCAATAATTTCATCTTTACTAGGTAATTCTTTATCATGGGGTTGTCTACGAAATTTAGCAAAATTAAACTCATGAGACATATCCCCTAAACCAACAGAAACAATATCTTTATTGCTGTCTATGTTAGCATTAACAGTATTCAAGAAGGGTCTACCAAATATAAAGGGACAAAAGCTATCTTGTGGGGAACCAAGAACTAGAAAATCAGCAGGATATTTAACCTTCCCACACAAGACTTCAACATCTCTAACAATCCCAACTGGTGAAATAGTATCTCTATTGGCAAGCTTAATGGTAACATCAATACCTTCTATCTCAGTTGGTGCAATATCATGCATAATTTATTTGTATAAGGAAATAGGTATTGCATTAGCACTAGCACCCATATCACATAAGCCATGATAACAATGATCTCCTATTTTAACAGAAATAACAGGCATGCCTACTACAGGTCTATGTTTATTTTTAGTATCAGGTCTAGCAATTCTAGCAGCTTCATCACAGAAGTAAATAACATGCCCATCAATATTATCGGCCAAGAGATCTTTAACCATAGCAATTTTAGGTTCAACTTTAATTTGCTCAGGGGGTTTAGGTGTCTTAATATTACTTTTGTTGACCACAGTTGAAGCTTTAGCATGATTCTTTATTCTAACAGGGAAAGGTGGTTTCTCAACATAAGCAGTAGGAACAATAGGATCATCATAAGTGATAGTCTTTTCTTCAACTTTAATAGGTGCAACTACTTTTGTTTCAATGGGAGGATTATATTTAAACCACTTCTCCTTGGGGAGATCAACATGAGTAGCAAAAGATTCACTGAAAGAAGCCACTATCTCAGAGTCAAGTCCATATTTAGTGCTAAATTTACGGAAAACATCGGTATCCATAAAAGATTTAACACAATCAAACTTAGGTTTTATACCTGACTCCTTACCTTTGTCGAGATCCCAATCTTCAGAGTTGCGTTTAATTCTCTCCAATAAATTCCATTTGAATTCAATAGTCTTCATCATAAAGGAACCAATACAAGAAGTATCGAGCATGGAGCGATTGTTGTCAGAAAGCCGAGCATAAATTTTTTAATAATAATTTCTCTTGAGAGCTCATGATTGGGGCATGAATATAACATTGACTTAAGCCTCCCCCAAGCTTGAGAGATGCTTTCTCCTTCGCGAGGCCAAAAAAATAAATATATAATTACGATCACGATGAACGAGATGCATAGGATAAAACCTCTGATGGAATTCCAATTTCAATCGCTTGTAGTCCCATGATCCCACATCATCACACAGCCTATACCATGTCAATGCATCTCCCTTCAAAGATAAAGGGAATACCTTCTTCTTGATAACATCATTGGGCATACCTGCAAGCTTAAATAATCCACAAACTTCATCCACATAGATTAAGTGTAAGTCGGGATGCAATGTTCCATCTCCTGCAAAAGGATTAGCTAGCAGTTTCTCTATGATACCTGAAGGAATTTCAAAGTAAACATTTTCAGTAGGTTTAGTAGGTTGAGTAGCAACTATTTGCTCTACCGGTCGGGGTGAAGATACCCCGAACAAGCCCCTCAACAAGTGACAGTAAATTTCAGCACACTATATAAAATTTTCCTTACCAAATTCCACCTACCAAAGGCGCTTCACTCCTCGGCAATGACGCCAGAAAAGAGTCTTGATGACCCACAAGTGTAGGGGATCTACCGTAGCCTTTTCAATAAATAAGAGTGTCGAACCCAACGAGGAGCAGAAGGAAATGATAAGCAGTTTTCAGTAAGGTATTCTCTGCAAGCACTGAAATTATAGGTAACAGATAGTTTTGTGATAAGGTAATTTGTAACGAGTAGCAAGTAATAAAAATAAATAAGGTGCACCAAGATGGACCAATCCTTTTTGTAGCAAAGGACAAGCCTGGACAAACTCTTATATGAAGGAAAGCACTCCCGAGGACACATGGGAATTATCGTCAAGCTAGTTTTCATCACGTTCGTAGGATTCGCGTTCGGTACTTTGATAATTTGATATGTGGGTGGACCGGTGCTTGGGTACTGTCCTTACTTGGACAAGCATCCCACTTATGATTAACTCCTATTGCAAGCATCTGTAACTACAACAAAAGTATTAAGGTAAACCTAACCATAGCATGAAACATATGGATCCAAATCAGCCCCTTATGAAGCAACACATAAACTAGGGTTTAAGCTTCTGTCACTCTAGCAACCCATCATCTACTTATTACTTCCCAATTCCTCCCTCTAGGCCCAAACAATGGTGAAGTGTCATGTAGTCGACGTTCACATGGCACCACTATAGAGGGATGACAACATACATCTTATCAAAATATCGAACGAATACCAAATTAACATGACTACTAATAGCAAGACTTCTCCCATGTCCTCAGGAACAGACGTAACTACTCACAAAACATATTCATGTTCATAATCAGGGGGGTATTAATATGCATAATGGATCCGAACATATGATCTTCCACCAAGTAAACCAACTAGCATCAACTACAAGGAGTAATCAACACTACTAGCAACCCACAGGTACCAATCTGAGGTTTGGATACAAAGATTGGATACAAGAGATGAACTAGGGTTTGAGATGAGATGGTGCTGGTGAAGATGTTGATGGAGATTGACCCCCTCCCGATGAGAGGATTGTTGGTGATGACAATGGTGATGATTTCCCCCTCCCGGAGGGAAGTTTCCCTGGCAAAACAGCTCCTCCAGAGCCCTAGATTGGTTCCGCCAAGGTTCCGCCTCGTGGCGGCGGAGTCTCATCCCGAAAGCTTGCTTATGATTTTTTTCCTCAATGAAAGACTCCATATAGCAGAAGATGGGAATCGGAGAGCCACCAGGGGGCCCATGAGGCAGGGGCGCGCCCAGGGGGTAGGGCGCGCCCCCACCCTCGTGGCCAGGGTGTGGCCCCCTCTGGAACTTCTTGCACTCAGTATTTTTTATATATTCTGGAAATAGCTTCCGTGAAGTTTTTGGACTTTTGGAGCTGTGCAGAATAGGCCTCTAATATTAGCTCCTTTTCTAGCCCAGAATCCCAGCTGCCGGCATTCTCCCTCTTTATGTAAACCTTGTAAAATAAGAGAGAATAGGCACAAGTATTGTGACATAATGTGTAATAACAACCCATAATGCAATAAATATCGATATAAAAGCATGATGCAAAATGGACGTATCACATGTCATCTTGCCTAATGCGTTACTCTGTTCTTATGAACTTAATACTCTAGATGCATGCTGGATAGCGGTCGATGTGTGGAGTAATAGTAGTAGATGCAGAATCGTTTCGGTCTACTTGTCGCAGATGTGATGCCTATATACATGATCATGCCTAGATATTCTCATAATTATGCACTTTTCTATCAATTGCTCGACAGTAATTTGTTCACCCACCGTAATACTTATGGTATCTTGAGAGAAGCCACTAGTGAAACCTATGGCCCCCGGGTCTATCTTTTATCATATAACTTTCCAATCTATTTTATTTCGCAATCTTTACTTTCATTCTATATCATAAAATACCAAAAATATTTATCTTATTATTATTATCTCTATCAGATCTCACTCTCATAAGTGACAGTGAAGGGCCTGACAACCCCTTTATCGCGTTGGTTGCGAGGTTCTTATTTGTTTGTGTAGGTACGAGGGACTTGCGTGTAGTCTCCTACTGGATTGATACCTTGGTTCTCAAAAATTGAGGGAAATACTTATGCTACTTTGCTGCATCACCCTTTCCTCTTCAAGGGAAAACCAACGCAGTGCTCAAGAGGTAGCTAGAAGGATTTCTGGCGCCGTTGCCGGGGAGGTTGCACCAAGTCAAGTCAAGATTTGATCTCCCGTCAATAAGCCATTTCTGGCGCCGTTGCCGAGGAGATCTACTCACAAGTCAAGACATACCAAGTACCCATCACAAACTCTTATCCCTCGCATCACATTATTTTCCATTTGCCTCTCATTTTCCTCTCCCCACTTCACCCTTGCCATTTTATTCACCCTCTTTTACGTTCGCCTCTTTTTCGCTTGATTCTTGTGTCGCCGTGTGTCGTCATGGCTAGTCCCTTATCTCCCCCTTTGTCTCGCGAGTTTGAAGTTCTTCACTTCAAACAAAGACAAGGATAAAATTTAAAAGATGCTTGTTTTAGGATGATGGAATATTATCGTAATTGCACCCTAGACGTGAATTTTAGAATTTTACTTCGCAGTTTTTATGTTGGGCTAAATATGTCGCATAGACAACTCTTGGATTGCGTTGCCAAAGGGAATTTTATCGAAATTGATCCTAGTATTGCTCATGAAATCATAGAGGGAATAGTGGGAGCACTACCTCAACAAAAGGGGTCACATCATACCCAGGAAGAGACACAAGTTTTTGAAAAGATTTGCGAAGTTACGAATTTTTTACAAAAGTCTCTTGAACCTCTTAAGAGTGTTAGCGGAAACCTTCACCACATGAATATGTTAATTACCCTTTGCAATAAATGGTTGGATTCCTTAGATCTAAAAATTTCTGAATATGAAGGGAAACATAAAGAACCTCCCAGATTCGAGCATGACTCCGCTAAAAAAATTAAAACCAAAGATGACAATACCTAGATCTATTCTTGCTTTTATGCCTAGCTAGGGCGTTGAACGATAGCGCTTGTTGGGAGGCAACCCAATTTTATTTTTGTTTCTTGCTTTTGGTTCTGTTTAGTAATAAATAATTCATCTAAACTCTGTTTAGATGTGGTTTTATTCTTTTAATTAGTGTTTGTGCCAAGTAGAACCTTTGGGAAGACTTGGGGGAAGTTTTAGCGATCTTGCTATAAAAAACAGAAACTTTAGCGCACATGAGATTTGCTCCCATTTTTATTGGAGAGTGCAATTAGGTTGATTCTTTTTGCATATGATTAATAGACAAATTCCTCACGTCCACCAATTTATTTCAGAATTTTTGGGGTTACATAAGTATACGAAACCTACAAATCACTATAGACTGTTCTGTTTTTGAGAGGTTCTGTTTTTCGTGTGTTGTTTGCTTATTTTGATGCCTCTATGGATAGTATCGGAGGGTATGAACCATAGAGAAGTTGGAATACAGTAGGTTTAACACCAATATAAATAAAGAATGAGTTCATTATAGTACATTAAGTGGTGGTTTGTTTTCTTATACTAACGGAGCTCATGAGATTTTCTGTTGAGTTTTGTGTTGTGAAGTTTTCAAGTTTTGGGTAAAGATTTGATGGATTATGGAATAAGGAGTGGAAAGAGCCTAAGATTGTGGATGCCCAAGGCACCCCAAGGTAAAATTCAAGGGCAACCAAAAGCCTAAGCTTGGTGATGCCCCAGAAGGCATCCCCTCTTTCGTCTTCTTCCATCGGTAACTTTACTTGAGGCTATATTTTTATTCACCACATGATATGTGTTTTGCTTGGAGCGTCTTGTATGATTTGAGTCTTTGCTTTTTAGTTTACCACAGTCATCCTTGCTGTACACACCTTTTGGGAGAGACACACATGAATTGGAATTTATTAGAATACTCTATGTGCTTCACTTATATCTTTTGAGCTAGATAATTTTGCTCTAGTGCTTCACTTATATCTTTTAGAGCACGGTGGTGGTTTTATTTTATAGAAATTGTGGATCTCTCATGCTTCACTTATATTATTTTGAGAGTCCTTTAGAACAGCATGGTAATTTGCTTTGGTTATGAAATTAGTCCTAATATGATAGGCATCCAAGATGGGTATAATAAAAACTATCATAGAAAGTGCATTGAATACTATGAGAAGTTTGATACTTGATAATTGTTTTGAGATATAAAGATGGTGATATTAGAGTGTGCTAGTTGAGTAGTTGTGAATTTGAGAAATACTTGTGTTAAAGATTGCAAGTCCCGTAGCATGCACGTATGGTAACCGTTGTGTAACAAATTTGAAACATGAGGTGTTCTTTGATTGTCTTCCTTATGAGTGGCGGTCGGGGACGAGCGATGGTCTTTTCCTACCAATCTACCCCCTAGGAGCATGCACGTAATGCTTGGTTTTTGATGACTTGTAGATTTTTGCAATAAGTATGTGAGTTCTTTATGACTAATGTTGAGTCCATGGATTGTACGCACTCTCACCTTCCATCATTGCTAGCCTCTTCAGTACCGTGCATTGCCCTTTCTCACCTTGAGAGTTGGTGCAAACTTCGCCGGTGCATCCAAACCCCGTGATATGATACGCTCTATCACACATAAGCTGTCGGCGTCCTGGGAACGGGGGTTCCCAGGCTTGCCTGCCTGTGGCCCATGGCGTGGCTAAGCCAGCAGGCCGTACAACCCATCTTCATCAACAAGGCATCCAAGACCCTCGCGAGGGGCCAAGCTTCACGAGGTGGACGACACAAGACCTCCTCTGGAGTGGCCTAGTCGGGCAGGCTCACGAGGAGCAGAGATGTCAAGGCGAGGCAAACCTCATGAGGCTCTCGTGATGTGAGCCATGACGATCGACACCAGGCGGGCGCCAGCGCGCGCAGTGTCATTGTTTACTCTTTGGTGCTAAGGAAACCAGCGCAGGCGAGGAGTACTGAGGCATCAAGCAAAGGTTGCCATTTTGGTGCAACAAGACCAAGACAAGAAGGACGACAAGACGGGGGTCATCATGGAGCCCAATACGACGTCACCACCAGAGCCTTTCGCAGGCGGAGACCACCTTTTGTCAGGATGGCTTGTACTAGCTGTCCCCCTTCAAATTTGCCCGCCATCGTTGGCTCCCTTCCCGCTCAATATTTGGGAAGAGGACCAGGGCCTACATAAATAGAGTTAGCCACCACCATAGAGGGGGACAAAAAGGGGGACGAGAGAGATACAGAGAGAGAGAGATAGAGAGAGTGGGGAGAGAAGGAGGACGGATTCAGTCCACTCTTACCCACACAAGTTAGCCAAGCACAAGAACACCTCAACCTCAGGAGGTTGTTCTTCCCCTTGTATTGTTCATCATCAGCCCAAGAGGCAATCCACCACCACACTGGAGTAGGGTATTACACCACAACGGTGGCCCGAACTAGTATAAATCTTGTGTCTTTCTGTATTGCGAGTGCGTCGAGTTCGTCTGCGAGATCTTAGTGAGTTAGGGCGTAGATCGGTGGGAGGAAAAGACTTCGTGTGCACCCTAGTGTTCGAACCTTAAGGGTTTCCCGGAACCCCACATCCGACATTTGGCGTGCCAGTTAGGGGTGCGCTGGAGCTTCTTCTCTGACAATCGACTTGCAGACGCTCCGCGGCCGCGATGTTCGATGACCCACGAGCTGACTCCGACCGCTAGGCAGCCTGGCCAGCCCGGTCGGCACCGCCCGCTTATGAAGACCTCAACCCCGCGTTCCAGGCAGCACGAGCACCGCCCAATCCGGCGGGGCGCGGGTGACGCGGCGGGGCATCATGTACCCTCACTCCACGACAAGTGTGGGCTGCTGCCAGAGTAGCAAGCCACGCCGCAACGACAGCGCCGCACTCACGGTGGGAACAAGCAAACACGCGGGCAGCACTCACCGTGGCAAGGGAGCTGCTGCGGTGCCTGCTGATGGAAAGTGGCCGAGACACACTGCTGGAACGCATCGCCGAGTTGCTGGACGCGGCGGCCTCGGGTGCCCCGCCCTTCTGCCATCAGCTTCCTCCTCAGGCCGCTACGGGGATTCTCGGCGGGCCACGCCACCACCACGCACCGTCAGGCGCGCCATGGGGCTTCATCAACACCAGCATGGTCGGCGGTGCCAGGGGCTCTACCACCCCCGTACTGCCTGCAACAAGCATGGGCACAAGCGTCGCCTTCCATGGCCCAAGTGGGATGCCACTCTATCACCCCCAAGACGTCACGCCGTGCCGAGCGACATGGAGTGTGGGGCACCACGGTGAGGTGTTTGGGGTAACAGCCCCAGAAGCCTATGTGCCGCGCATGACGGACCAGGAGTACATGCCGGAGGACGACCCGGCTCGTTCGTTGGAGAAGATTGGGAAGAAGGGACGCTAGGAGTCAAAGCCTTCCAGGAGCTGCCGGGGAACCACCACTACCGCGTGTGCGACGACCACTATAGGGTACCCCTAATCCCTCAGGAGCAAGCTTACGCTAACCATGAGTCGCAGGAGGAGCAGGTCACCGCAGCGGCAGGCGGCCCCAGCTCGACGGCCCCCTGGCAGCGGGAGGATCGCGTTGGGGGCTACAGGAGAGGGGCCGGGAGCCAGGCGCCTCCCCAAGGCGCACGAAACCAAGGGACACCCGAAGGTAGGTCCTCTGTTGGGGAGGCTTTGATGACCCTTCCCCCGGTAGAGGACCCGTGGTCGCCGAGGGAACCGCTGGCGTCCCCTTTCCCTCTTTTGTGTCATCCTGGTGACCAGTCGGCTCAAAGGAGGTCGAGGGTGGCGCAAGGTGGGGCCCTCATCTAGCGATATGAAGCAAGGCCAGTACCTATGAAGAAGGCCCAGTGCTTGTGAAGCTCACCGCCCGTAACACTCTCACGTAATAATGAGTTGGGGCTGTACACGCCCCGGAGTCTCAGGAGCGCCGGCCTCAGGCCCTGGGGCTCCCTCCCATGCCTAGTGGCAGCACTTAGCTCTGCGCTGGTGAGAAGACTTGAAGACCTGAAGACTAGACTAGGTGTCGGACACAGCCTTTTGCTTTGGATCTCTCTTTCTGTGGCTTTGCTTTCTAGATGTGGATTTAAGTTGAAGCTGAATTTTTATCGATGCGCGCAGGGGGGGGTGCCTTTTCTCGTTCGAGCCATTTCTCGCCTTCTGGATCTCATTTGGTTTGGGACTCATGTCCATCGCCTTTCCCTCGCAAGCTCCTCACGAGCCAGACCGCGCAAAGCGCACGCTCGTCAAGCACGCGCCAGCGCTGCGGCTGGCGCTCACCTCTTGAGGGGCCCTGAGGGAGTCCTGGATTAGGGGGTCTCCGGACAGCCGGACTATATCCTTTGGCCGGACTATTGGACTATGAAGATACAAGATTGAAGACTTCGTCTCATGTCCGGATGGGACTCTACTTGGCGTGGAAGGCAAGCTAGGCAATACGGATATGTATATCTCCTCCTTTGTAACCGACCTTGTGTAACCCTAGCCCCCTCCGGTGTCTATATAAATCATACGGTTTTAGTCCATAGGACAACAAACAATCATACCATAGGCTAGCTTCTAGGGTTTAGCCTCCTTGATCTCGTGGTAGATCAACTCTTGTAATACTCATATCATCAAGAACAATCAAGCAGGACGTAGGGTATTACCTCCATCAGGAGGGCCCGAACCTGGGTAAACATCGTGTCCCTTGCCTCCTGTTACCATCCGCCTTAGACGCACAGTTCGGGACACCCTACCCGAGATCCACCGGTTTTGACACCGACATTGGTGCTTTCATTGAGAGTTCCACTTTGTCGTCATCATAAGGAGGATGGCTCGCCTCGTTGTCAAGGACAACATCACCACTGGGGGAGCCCTGGCTGTAGGCCAAACTCTCCGACTAGGCGGCTTCTTCATGACCGCCCACTCAGCCGCGACGCCGACGATGAATTATCGGGCCATCAAAAATAGCCTCCACATCGGCTCAAAATTTGCCGAGCAGATGGATCCAATGGAGCTCTCCTCTTTGAACGAGCTCTTAGATCGCATCGCCGCTCTGGGAGTCACTACGGACTACGATCGGATCGGGCTTAAACCCGACCAAAGGGAGATTAATTCTCCGCCGGCCACTCATCAGATAGCGGTGGTGGAGGAGCAATGCGGCGATTCTCCCTCTATCCCGAGGACGAACTATGTCTGGATTCCCGAGCTCCCCGAGCCGGATACTCGCTCACGGGAGGACCCCGCCCTAACCCTGAATCTAGAATCAGGCCGCATACCGAACCCGCAGGGCAACATCCCGGAGCCTGAACTTCCAAGATTGGAAACTCCCCTGCCCCGGGATCACAGATTGGGTCAAGGTCTGGACTTAAATCCACCCACCCACCCAGATACAAACGATCTTTCCCACATTAGGCAAGCGCCCCAAGAGACAGTACATCACTATTGGGCCAGATTCCTCCTTGTAATGAACAAGGTCAAGGACTATCACGAGGAAGACGCAATTTCATTCTTTTGCAACAATTGGATGGACAAGGGAGTCCTCAACGCCATAAGTCGCCGTGAGATAGTACACTTCGCTGACTTGGAGGCCATAGTATGAAAATATTGTGCGATGGAAAGTGCCTAGAAAACCCAAACGCAATTTTGGGATAATCCGGCTCTGACAAAACCCCTAGTCTGAACTAAAAGGGTGCACTCTCGTAAGTCGCCCGACTCAATTACAAAGAAGCAAAAGCCCACTACAGGGCGTGGAACCGTATTGGAGGGATGGCTTAACGGACCCTGCAAAATCCATAGTACAGCGGATACCATATCAACACACAGCCTTAGAGCATGTTGGGTACTCCGGCAGGTGGCCAAAAGCGGTGAGGATCTCCTCACCCAAAATACCTCAGAGCACCTTCCCACGGATAACAATACAGTATTAACAGTCTTCAAGACCTTCGCCTCCAATAATAGGCCTAAGCAAGCACTCCGCAGCCTTGCCGAAGTCTGCCACATGGCAGCAATAAATCCATGGAGCGACACGACTATCACCTTCAATGCCAGTGACGAACCTAAATTCCCAACAGCCCAAGCACCAGCCGCTTTGGTCCTCAGTCCAATTGTGGACGGCTTTCGGCTCACTAAGGTGCTCATGGACGGCGGCAGCGGACTAAACCTCATTTATGAGGAAACTCTCCAAAAAATGGAAATAGACAGCAACCGTATTGAGCAAAGCAGTACGACCTTCCGAGGAATCATCCCTAGTCAGGAGGTACGTTGCGCTGGGAAAATCATGCTTGATGTGGTATTCGGCACTCCGGAGAATTACAGGTCCGAAGAAATTACATTCCAAGCGGCCCCGTTCAGTAGCGGATACCACACCCTTCTAGGGCGGGAGGCATTCACGATTTTTCAAGCCATACCCCATTACGGGTACATGAAGCTCAAAATGCCCGGACCCAATGGAATCATCACTCTAGCTAGTGATCCGGACATAACACTCCGCGCCGAGAACAAAACAGCCGCACTAGCCCTCGAGGCATTATCCGAAGCCCTTGTGGCGGAGGAGTTAACCGCGCTACGCTCCATGGTGGACAGGGACGACGTGATACTAGACAAAAGATCCAAGTCCACCTCCTTTAAACCAGCAGATGAAATAGTCAAATTCCATGTCCATCCAACGGACCCCACAAAAACAGCATCCATCGGGGCACAGTTAAACCCCGCTGTAGACGCCGCACTACGGGAGTTTCTGCGCGAGAATGGGGACATATTCGCCTGACATCCTTCAAACATGCTAGGAATCCCATGCAGATTGGCCGAGCATAGCCTTAATGTGCTAAAAGGATTCAAGCCGGTCAAGCAGACTCTTCGGCGTTTCTCTGAACCTAAGCGACAAGCCATGGGAGAAGAGCTAGCCAAGCTACTGGTGGCCGGATTCATTAGAGAAATAAAACATCCGGACTGGCTAGCAAACCTGGTGATGGTACCAAAGAAGGACAAATCCTGGTGCCTATGGGTCGACTTCAAAGACCTTAATAAGGCTTGCCCAAAGGATCCCTTTCCACTCCCTCGCATCGATCAAATCATCAACGCTACCGCATGACACGAATCATTGTGCTTCCTCGACGCATACTCCGGCTACCACCAAATTAAGATGGCGGAGTCTGATCAAGCCGCAACGACATTTATCACGCCATATGACCCCTTCTATTTTAACACAATGCCCTTCGGGCTCAAAAACACCGGCGCAACATATCAGCGCATGATCCAGACGTGTCTGGAAAAGTAGATCGGTAAGACTGTGGAGGCATATGTAGACGATGTGGTCATCAAAACCAGACACGTCAACTCTGTAATAGACGACTTGAGGCTCACGTTCACCAATCTCCGAACATACGACATTAAGCTCAATCCGGAAAAATGCATTTTTGGTGTTCCCGCCGGAAAGCTCCCGGGCTTCATCGTCTCCAGTAGAGGAATTGAAGCAAATCCAGCTAAAATCCGAGCCCTGTCTCAGTCGGCTATCCCAACTGACCTCAAACAAATCCAAAAATTAACTGGATGTGTGGCGGCTTTAAGCCGCTTTATCTCCCGATTAGGAGAAAAGGAACTTCCCCTCTATCACCTTCTTCGGCGTACCGAACACTTCGAGTGGACGGACGCAACCACGGCCGGATTGGAAGAGATAAAAGGCATCCTGGCCACCAACCCAATCTTGGCCGCGCCAACTGTTGGCGAACCAATGCTATTATATATAGCAGCAACTCACCAAGTTGTAAGCGCAGTGCTCGTCGTGGAATGAGAGATGGACGGACATAAATTCCCGCTTCAAAAACCGGTATATTATGTATCCACCATCCTCACTCCATGCAAATCACGGTACCCACATTATCAAAAGATAGCATACGCGGTATTCATGGCATCCCGGAAATTATGACACTACTTTCAAGAGTGTTCAATCACGGTGGCCTATGAAGTACCACTCAATGACATAATAAACAACCACGATGCCACGGGCCGGATTGCCAAATGGGCCATCGAGCTCCTCCCGTTCGACATAACATACAAACCACGGCGAGCCATTAAGTCGCAAGTATTGGTCTATTTCGTCACCGAATGGACGAAAGCCGAACTCCCTAAAGAATACGTCACATACTCCAATTGGATCATGCACTTCAACGGCTCTAAAATGCTGGCTGGTCTGGGGGCTGGCTGAAAGAACATGCGGTGCCCCCATGTTTGGTTTTGGTAATTGATGACAATCTCTATGGACTAATGGTTGCCTTGAGTTATATTTGAAGGTTTTGTCCATAGGCTTTTCTTGGAGTACATGTGTTGGTTTCAAGGAGAGTTTGTGTCGACCAAGGTGCTATTCAAGGAATTACCTAAAGATTGGTCTTGTGTGAGGTTGATCAAGACTAAGTCAAAGAGTGAATCAAGTTGATTAACCCACAAAGTGTAGAAGATGTACCGAGAGGGATCAAGTGATCCCATGGTATGGTAAGCATTATCAATTACGCTTTGTGTACTAACCCATGGTCTTCGTGAGGGTTCTTTGTGGGGTTAGGTTGCGGTGTGCAAGTTCAAGTGGACCATCACGAAGAGATCAAATGCTTGAAGCTTGTCGTCCTTTGTGGTGACAATGGACTTGTGAAGATGTGCGGAAGAGTGGCTCACCCATAGTGGAGTATGGGGGAGCAATCAACTAGTCTTCATCGAGTTAACACTCAAGAAAGGTTGCGGTGTGCAAGTTCAAGTGGAGCATCACGAAGAGATCAAATGCTTGAAGCTTGCCATCCTTTGTGGTGACAATGGACTTGTGAAGATGTGCGGAAGAGTGGCTCACCCATAGTGGAGTATGGGGGAGCAATCAACTAGTCTTCATCGAGTCAACACAATCAAGAAAGGTGGTCCAACTTGAGGGAGTCAAGATCGTCATCATCTAGCTCAAGTGGACCATGTGCAAGGCAAATGTTTGCCCTTGATAGGTTTTCTATTTTATGGGTCTCATGATGGTAGTTGGGAGACCGGGTGAGGGAGTCCTGGATTAGGGGCTCTTCGGACAGCCGGACTATATCCTTTGGCCGGACTGTTGGACTATGAAGATACAAGATTGAAGACTTCGTCCCGTGTCCGGATAGGACTCTACTTGGCGTGGAAGGCAAGCTAGGCAGTACGGATATGGATATCTCCTCCTTTGTAACCGACCTTGTTTAACCCTAGACCCCTCCGGTGTCTATATAAACCGGAGGGTTTTAGTCCATAGGACAACATACAATCATACCATAGGCTAGCTTCTAGGGTTTAGCCTCTCCGGTCTCGTCGTAGATCAACTCTTGTAATACTCATATCATCAAGAATAAATCAAGCAGGACGTAGGGTTTTACCTCCATCAAGAGGGCCCGAACCAGGGTAAAACATCGTGTCCCCTGCCTCCTGTTACCATCCGCCTTAGACGCACAGTTCGGGACCCCCTACCCGAGATCCGCCGGTTTTGACACCGACATTGGTGCTTTCATTGAGAGTTCCTCTGTGTCGTCACTCTTAGGCTTGATGGCTCCTACGATCATCGATAGCGATGCAGTCCAGGGTGAGACTTTTCTCCCCAGACAGATCTTTGTGTTCGGCGGCTTCGCACTGCGGGCCAACTCGCTTGGCCATCTGGAGCAGATCGAAAGTTACGCCCCTGGCCACCAGGTCAGGTTTGGAAGGTTAAACTACACGGCCGATATCCGCGGAGACTTGATCTTCGACGGATTCGAACCCCTGCCTTGTGCGCCACACGGTCATGATGAGTACGACTTAGCTCTACCATCGGACAGTGTTCAAGAAATCGCACTGGCAGCCGCTCTGACCCTTAATTCGGAGCCAGTTGCACTATCCATGGACGGGTGGATAGACCCCGCCACGGAGGCCGTATCCTCAACGACGATCGAGCCGAATATCGACCTTACCCTTCACGAGAGCCATGTTGCCAAACTGTCGGATCCTTCTCCGGCCATGGACTCCGAACTGCCTGCGCCCGTTCCTGTCGAATCCGATTGGGCGCCGATCATGGAGTTTACCTCCGCGGATATTTTTCAGCACTCGCCCTTCGGCGACATAATGAACTCACTAAGCTCTCTCTCCTTGTCAGGAGGGTCCTGGCTGAACTATGTTCGGCAGGATTGGGATGCAGATGACGAAGAAATTCGCCGCCCACCCACCACCCACTTAGTAGCCACTGTCGATGACTTAACCGACATGCTCGACTTCGACTCCGAAGACATCGATGGTATGGACGACGATGCGGGAGGCGAAGAAGAACCACTACCCACAGGGCACTGGACAGCCACCTCATCATATGACATATACATGGTGGACACACCCAAAGAAGGCAATAGCGACGGGACAGTGGAGGATGACCCCTCCAAGAAGCAACCCAAGCGCCGGCGTCAGCGGCGCCGCTCTAAGTCCCGCCAAGTTAAAAGCGGTGATACCGGGACCGGAGATAATAGCACTCTTGATAGTGCCAAAGACAACAACGATCCCCTCTAGCAAGATTTAGAGCAGGAGGATGGAGAAGCCAGCCCTCCTGAGAGAGCGGCAGATGGAGAGGCGGAGGATGATAATTACATGCCTCCCTCCAAAGACGAGGCAAGCCTCGACGATGACGAATTCGTCGTGCCAGAGGATCCCGTCGAACAAGAGCGCTTCAAGCGCCGGCTTATAGCCACGGCAAATAGCCTTAAGAAAAAGCAGCAGTAGCTTTAAGCTGATCAAGATTTGCTAACTGACAGATGGACTGAAGTCCTGGCGGCTGAGGAATATAAACTCGAGCGCCCCTCCAAGAGTTACCCAAAGTGCATGTTGCTACCCCGACTGGAGGAGGAAGCACCGAAACCTACATCCCCGGCGTACGACGCGGCTGATCGGCCACCTCGTGACCGCGACAGAGAGGCATTCCAGCCAAAAGCTCAGCCCGCACCCCAACGCCATTCAAATAAAAAGGCATGGGGAAATACGCCAGACCTGCGAGACATATTGGAGGACAAAGCAAAACACGCAAGATCAATCTACGGATCACGAGGGCCTGCCACTATGCGAGACGATAATCGTCACGCCGGATACAGTAAAAGTAAGTCCGTCCGGGCCGAACACAGCGGGCAAGACTCATTTGAGCTGCGTCGCGGTATAGCCCAGTATAGAGGGGCTGCACACCCCTTATGCTTCACAGACGAAGTAATGGATCATCAAATCCCAAAGGGTTTCAAACCCGTAAATATAGAATCATATGACGGCACAACAGATCCTATGGTATGGATCGAGGATTTCCTCCTGCACATCCACATGGCCCGCGGTGATGACCTACACGCCATCAAATACCTCCCACTCAAACTCAAAGGACCAGCTCGGCATTGGCTCAATAGCTTGCCAGCAGAGTCCATTGGCTGTTGGGAAGATCTGGAAGCCGCATTCCTCGACAACTTTCAGGGCACTTATGTGCGACCACCAGATGCCGATGACTTGAGCCACATAATTCAGCAGCTAGAGGAATCGGCCAGGCAATTCTGGACAAGGTTCCTAACAAAGAAAAATCAAATCGTCGATTGTCCGAATGCAGAGGCCCTAACAGCTTTCAAGCACAACATCTGCGACGAATGGCTGGCCCGACACCTTGGCCAGGAAAAGCCGAAATCTATCGCAGCCCTCATGACACTCATGACCCGCTTTTGTGCGGGAGAGGACAGCTGGTTGGCTCGCAGAAATAACATATCAAAGAACCATGGTACTTTGGATACCAAGGACAGCAACGGCATGTCACGTCTCAACAAACATAAGCACCACATTAACAGTGACAATAACGAGGATACGACAGTCAATGCTGGATTCAAAGGCTCTAAACCTGGTCAGCGGAAAAAGGCATTCAAAAGAAGCACTCCGGGCCCGTCTAGTTTGGACCGTATACTCGACCGCTTGTGTCAAATACACGGCACCCCCGACAAGCCAGCCAACCAGACCAACATGGATTGTTGGGTGTTCAAGCAGGTCGGCAAGTTAAATGCCGAAAACAAAGATAAGGGATCACATAGCAATGACGAGGAGGAGCCCCGACAGCCGAACACCGGAGGACAGAAGAGGTTCCCCCCACAAGTGCGGACGGTGAACATGATATACGCAACCCACATCCCCAAGAGGGAGCGGAAGCGTGCGCTCAGGGACGTATATGTGTTGGAGCCAGTCGCCCCAAAGTTCAACCCATGGTCCTCCTATCCGATCACCTTCGACCGCAGGGACCACCCTACTAGTATCCGTCATGGCGGATTTGCCGCATTGGTCCTAGACCCAATCATTGACGGATTTCACCTCACTTGAGTCCTTATGGATGGCGGCAGCAGCCTGAACCTGCTTTATCAGGACACAGTGCACAAAATGGGTATAGACCCCTCAAGGATCAAACCCACAAATACGACCTTTAAAGGCATCATACCAGGTGTAGAGGCCCATTACACAGGCTCAATCACACTGGAAGTGGTCTTCGGATCTCCGGATAACTTCTGAAGTGAAGAGTTAATCTTCGACATAGTCCCGTTCCGCAGTGGCTACCATGCACTGCTCGGGTGAACCGCATTTGCGAGATTCAATGCGGTACCGCATTATGCATATCTCAAGCTCAAGATGCCAGGACCTCGGGGGGTCATCACAGTCAATGGAAACATAGAGCGCTCTCTCTGCACGGAGGAGCACACTGCGACCCTCGCAGCAGAAGCACAAAGCAGCCTCTTAAGGCAATCCACTAGTTTAGCGATTAAGGACCCGGACACCTTCAAGCGCGCCCGGAGTAATCGGCAACAGGACCGCCTAACACGTTCCGAGCTCGCATAGCAATACGGCCCCCACCCCGGTCCCAGCCAAACGGTGAAGTCCGTGCCACGCGTACATAATTACGCACTAAAAATACCATGGGCACAGGTGGGAAGGGGGGCACGACTACGACACGCTCCAAGATGCGGCTTAAACCACACTAGGGGCTTCCCGCTTTGTTATTTTTCTCTTTCAGGACGTTAATCTCTGGAAACCCTGTCCGGCAACATGATTGCCGAACACATGATGCAGCAACCAAGGAGGCAGAAAGCTACGTCACACCACGAAACTCCCAGGTGGATTACGATAACAAGTAAAATACTTGCTTTAATACTATTCCTCAGCTTGCCGTTGGAAGGGACATGTCAAATAGTCCTACTTTGTGCTTATCGCACTACTTGTATCATTCTGCTTTAATGCACCTTTTTGAATAAACAATGCATAGCATCAAGACTATTATTGCATTCTTCCTTTGAATATATATATGTTCATTCATGACATCTAGCACCCGTACACTCTAGTACGGCCAATACGCCAGGGTCTTAAGCATACCCCATAATACGGCATGAGAAGTCCGAACACTTTCGACAGTGCGGCACCCCGAACTTATAGCATTATATGCATCAGCTCCGAATCATGTCTTGGGTCAATAGTTGGGTTTGCCCGGCTCCCATGTTTTGGTACCTTACGTTCTGCTATATCGGCTAAGGTAGCACTGGGAGAACTACTACGATTGTGCCCCGGTTCTGCTAGGCTAAGCACCTTAGTAGAGAAAGCTAAAACTGACTGTCATGATAAGGCGAGAGACTGGTCGCTGTTCGAGAGGTTTCAAGTCCCTAAAGACTTATGCCGCTTAGAGCGAGGAGTCGGCCCTGTCCAGCTTAAGGCGTGTATAGCGCCCCGAATTCGTCCTTCCAAACACTAGGGGCTTCACCGTAATTTAAAATTATAGAATTCTATGGCTAAGTGAGAGTGATAACGCATTATAGTCCGATTGCCTTGTTCGTTGTGCTGAGCACCTCCCTCGAAGGACCCAAAAATGGGAACAAGAGTGCTCAGGTTTATCCCGAACACCCCAGCACTCGTGGCGTGGGGGCAGAAGCCGACGACTAGCCATCTCTCAGATTTGATAAATAGCCGAACAGAAGGCAATATTTTAAATTCAAACAAGCATTGCATAGCGCATATGAACAAGTTTTCATAATACAGGACTACACGAGCAAGTTTATTCAAATATTACATCTTTCGCACACTCATCCGCTACAAGACGGGCACCCTTCAGGACACCCTCATAGTACATCTCGGGGTGGCGATGCTCCTTGCCCTGCGGCGGCCCTTCCTTCACCAGCTACACGGCGTCCAGTTTGTCCCAGTGCACCTTCGCACGGGCAAAAGCCCGGCGTGCACCTTCGATGCAGATGAATCGCTTGATGACTTCTAGCCGTGGGAAGGCATCCACAAGCCGCCTCACCAGGCCGAAGTAGCTATTGGGAAGGGCGTCGCCAGGCCACATCCGGACTATAAAGCCCTTCATGGCCTGTTCGGCCGCCTTGTGCAGCTCGACCAGTTGCTTCAGCTGGTCGCTCAGAGGCATTGGGTGTTCGGTCCCAGTATACTGAGACCAGAACAACTTCTCTGTTGAGCTTCCCTCCTCGGCCTGGTAAAACTGTGCGGCATCCGACACGCTGCGGGGCAAATCTGCGAATGCTCCTGGAGAGCTCCGGACTCGGGTAAGTAATAAGTAATTTACTTTCACATGCTTGCTTTGCATATTGAATGCCTTACCCGCCGCTATCTTCCTTACCGCCTCAATCTCTTGGAGGGCCTTTTGGGCTTCAGCCTTGGCATTCTTTGCGCTATCGAGGACCGCGGCGAGCTGAGACTCTCGCATCTTCGAGTCAAGCTCCAAAGCCTCGTGCTTCATCACGAGAGCCTGGAGCTCTTGCTGCACCTCGCCCACCCGTGCCTCTTGCCTTTCCTGCTCGGTGTGCTCCTTGGCCGCTTTGTCTTCGACCTCGGACATCGCTTGCTTTAGGGTCGCCACCTCGGTCGTGGCCCCTGGCACATTCATGATGATCCTGTCATTTCGCAACCACATTTTCTTTTATATATACAGACAAGGTATTACTTACCTTTGTTCTCCTCGAGTTGCCTCTTGGCAAAGCCGAGCTCTTTCTCGAACCCCTCAAGGTCTTGCTTCAGTGCGGCGACCTCCGCAGTCAGTGCGGCAGAGGCCAGCAGCGAAGCCTGCATACGCATATAGACATACTTATATTAGACTCCTGCAGATATTAGTTGATCCTCTACTTGGCTTTTCTTTTTGAACACCAAATAGAGCATCAGGGGCTACTGTCTATGCGGTAATATTTTTCCTATATTTCAAATACTTACCTCAAAGCCTGTTAGAAGGCTGGCACAGGCTTCAGTCAGTCCGCTCTTGGCGGACTGAACCTTCTGGATCACCGCACTCATAATAGTGTGGTGCTCTTCGTCGATGGAAGCGCTGCGAAGCGCTCCCAGCAGACTGTCCGGTGCCTCTGGATGGACAGAGGTCACCGACACGGGCGTCTTACCCCTTTTGGAAGGAGGACGCCTGCCCGAGTCCGGAACCACTGGAGGTTCCGGCGCAGTGTTCGGCTGAAGGCCGAACTCGGAGCCATCGGGAGCCTTACCCCCTCTGCTCCCGGAGTCCGAAAGGTCACCTTGAGGTGCCTCCGGGACTGTCTCCCCTCGACCCGGTGCCTCTTGAGACAGCACCTCGGCATTGTCCGTAGGGCAAGGGGAGGTGGCGGTCGGAAGTGGATCGCTATCCATATCCGACGAGTCCAAGGAGCCGCCCGATGAAGATACGTCGATACGGGCTTGGGGCGGTCTGCATAATCATACTCGGTGTTAGGAGAAGCAGTGCGACAAAGGTATGCTATGAGTTACTCTGGTATCCGAATACTTACGACTTTGCCAGGGGCTTGGCCCTGAGCAGCCACTCGTCTTCATCTTCGGCGGCGGTGGTGGAGCAGTCTGGAAGGAGAGTCCTTCCCTTCTTGGACCCTTCGCCCCCCCGGTTGGGGCGGCCTTCCTTTTCTTGTCTCCCCCGGCTGGAGGGGGAGCATCTTCATCTTCCTCCTCGTCTTCGTGGGAGGAGTGCGTCACAGATTCATCGGACGAGGAGTCCGATACCACCTGGCGTCGAAAACTCTTTCGGTTTCCCTTGGCCTTCTTCTTGGTCTTCTCCGGCACCTTGTAAGGAGCCGAAGTCAGCTTCTCCGTCAGGAGAGCGTCCGCAGTGTCTTCGGGTAGAGGGGCCGGACAGTTGATCTTCTCCGATGCCCCCACCCAGTCCTGTCAAAGGCATGGGAGCTCAGACCCCGTACGTGGTTAAGCTATGGGAAGTAAAAATCCTACCAGATGTACAAAACTTACCGAATTCGCAGGACATTCCGCGCTTAGCCCGTGGTCCTCGGTGAGAGAGGGAGGGACCTCGGCACCCTTGAACAGCACCCTCCAGACATCCTTGTGCGTCGTGTCGAAGAGCTTGCTCAGAGTCTGATCCTGGGCTGGGTCAAACTCCCACAAGTTGAAATCCCGTTGTTGACACGGGAGGATCCGGCGGAAGAGCATGACCTGGACTATGTTGACAAGCTTGAGCTTATTGCTTGCCATATTCCGGATACATTTATGGAGTCTGTCCAGCTCCACCGATGAACCCCAGGATAGGCCCTTCTCTTTCCAGGAGGTGAGACACGTGAGGATTCCGGATCGAAACTTGGGGGCCGCCACCCAGTTGGTGTCGCGCGGCTCGGTGATGTAGAACCACGCCGATTGCCACCCCTTTATTGTCTCCACGAAGGAGCCTTCAAGCCATATAACATTGGGCATCTTGCCCACCATGGCTCCGCCGCATTCTGCTTGTTGGCCTCCCACCACCTTCGTCTTGATATTGAAGGTCTTCAGCCACAGGCCGGAGTGGGGCCGGATGCGGAGGAAAGCCTCACACATGACGATGAACGCCAAAATGTTGAGGATGAAGTTCGGGGCTAGATCATGAAAGTCCAGCCCGTAGTAGAACATAAGACCATGGACGAATGGATGGAGGGGAAACCCCAGTCCACGGAGGAAGTGGTGGAGGAAGACTACCCTCTCGTGAGGTTCCGGGGTAGGGACGATCTGCCCCGCAGCGGGCAGCCGATGCGCGATATTCACGGATAAGTATCCGGCTCTGTGTAGCTTTTTGATGTGTCCCTTCGTGACGGAGGAAGCCATCCACTTGCCTCCCGCTCTGGACATGTTTGGAGAAGGTTGAGGAGAAGGATGTGGACTTGGGCGTTGGAGCTCGAGTGCGCGAGAATGGATGAGCAAGGAGGAAGAAGGCGTGGGTAGAAAAAGGATAAACCTTATCCCTTTATAAGGGCGGCCGAAACTGTGTGCCCCCACTAGCCTGGTAAAACTCGCTTATCCCTCAAGCACCGTAATTGATGGCATGGTTGGGTTACCCACGCCCGTATTGATGAGAATCCCGTAATAAGGGGGACACGATCTCTGCTTTGACAAGACGTGTCAAGAAACTGCCTCGCGTTATGTGCGGGGCTAGTTAAAGAAAAACAGTTCGAATAATCACCGAGCCATGGCATGATGTCATGTTGCCAAAACGTGTCAACAGATTAGATTTGTGGAAATATTATTCTCTCTACGGTGGTATGTGGAACTTATTTTGCAGGGTCGGACACTATCCTTTTATTCGAACTCTTCTGTGGTGTATCCGGAGGAGGAACCCGCCTTGCAATGCCGAAGACAACACTGCGCCGGACTCATCGTCATTGAAGCCTGGTTCAGGGGCTACTGAGGGAGTCCTGGATTAGGGGGTCTCTGGACAGCCGGATTATATCCTTTGGCCGGACCGTTGGACTATGAAGATACAAGATTGAAGACTTCGTCCCGTGTCCAAATAGGATTCTACTTGGCGTGGAAGGCAAGCTAGGCAGTACGGAATAGATATCTCCTCCTTTGTAACCGACCTTGTGTAACCCTAGACCCCTACGGTGTCTATATAAACCAGAGGGTTTTAGTCCGTAGGACAACATACAATCATACCATAGGCTAGCTTCTAGGGTTTAGCCTCTCCGATCTCATGGTAGATCAACTCTTGTAATACTCATATCATCAAGAATAAATCAAGCAGGACGTAGGGTTTTACCTCCATCACGAGGGCCCGAACCTGGGTAAAACATCGTGTCCCCTGCCTCCTGTTACCATCTGCCTTAGACGCACAGTTCGGGACCCCCTACCCGAGATCTGCCGGTTTTGACACCGACACCGGGTTATAGGATCGATTGCCGTACTATCAAGGGGGGGCTCTCGATGAGTAGCTTGATCGTATCGTTCATTGAGAGCTCAAACCATTGCATCCTTGCATCATCTTTCTTTGTTCTTGTTTGGTTCTCTTTGTGAGTCTTAGAGCTTATGGTCATCTTGATGACAAGCTCGAGTTCATCAAAAACGGAGGTCACATGCATCTTCTATGTTTTTTTCGATGTTGGAGGTTATGCTCGTTCTTCTCTGTTGGGGGTCTCACTCCTCCATTTGTTAGGCATACCTTCCCTGCCTCTTCTTACTATAAGCTTGAGTTTGCTCAATTCAGAGCTCATATGCAAAAGTTATGGCAGTTCTTGTTTTCTTGAGTGTGGTTTTTGTCTGGTCCCAGTGGTAGTACCGCGAGCCCAAGCGGTAGTACCGCTTGGAGCTCTCAGCCGTAGTACCGCTGCAGTGCCGCTCTTATACCGCCTCGTTTTTGGGTCCTGCTCTTTTCGTGTCGGGTTTAGCAGTAGTTGCACGGCAGTAAGGCACGGTAGTACTGCCTAAGCGGTAGTACCGCTCCGGTCGAGCGGTAGTACCATTTCTGCTTCACTGCCGCCATACTCTGCTCTGCCTGCCTCTTTTGGTCCCGTGTTCTACTCCTCCAGCGGTAGTACCGCTGGGGTGAGCGGTAGTACCGCTTATATGCGGTACTACCGCCCCAAGGTTCATGTTTTGTTGCTCCTTTTCCTTGTTTCTTCCGCCTGAGCGGTAGTACCGCTCGTGGAGCGGTAGTACCGCTCGTGTGCGGGCTGAGCACATAACGGTTGGATTTCCCCCCTCCTATAAAAGGGGGTCTTCTTCCCCAATGAACCTTATCCTTTAAGCTCGTGTTCTTCCCCCATTGTTGACCTTCTTCGAGCTTGCTAACTCTCAATCCCTCCATGGTTTCTTGCTAGTTTTTGATGGAAAAGAGAGAGGAGATCTAGATCCACATTTCCACCAATCACTTTCTCCTCTGTGTGAGGGGAACCCCTTGGATCTAGATCTTGGAGTTCTTGGTGTTCTCCTTCTGGTTCTTCCTCTCATTTTCCTCCCTAGCATTAGTTGCTTCGGTGGGATTTGAGAGAGAAGGACTTGGGCACTACGTGTGCCCTTGCCATTGCATTTGGTGCATCGGTTTGAGTTCTCCACGGTGATACGTGGAAGTGAAGTTTGAGAAGCTTATTACTCTTGGGTGTTTGGGCACCCTAGAGCTTGTTCCTCTTGGGTGCCTTGGCGCCCTAGATAGTTGGTGGTGTTCGGAGCTCAATCATTGTGGTGTAAAGCTCTGGGCAAGCGGCAGTGAGGGAGTCCTGGATTAGGGGGTCTCCGGACAGCCGGACTATGTCCTTTGGTCGGACTGTTGGACTATGAAGATACAAGATTGAAGACTTCGTCCCGTGTACGGATGGGACTCTACTTGGCGTGGAAGGGAAGCTAGGCAATACGGATATGTATATCTCCTCCTTTGTAACCGACCTTGTGTAACCCTAGCCCCCTCCGGTGTCTATATAAACCGGAGGGTTTTAGTCCGTAGGACAACAGACAATCATACCATAGGCTAGCTTCTAGGATTTAGCCTCTCCGATCTCGTGGTAGATCAACTCTTGTAATACTCATATCATCAAGAATAAATCAAGCAGGACGTAGGGTTTTACCTCCATCAAGAGGGCCCGAACCTGGGTAAAACATCGTGTCCCCTGCCTCCCGTTACCATCTGCCTTAGACGCACAGTTCAGGACTCCCTACCCGAGATCCGTCGGTTTTGACACCGATAGTCGGGGTCTCCAATTAGGTTGTGGAGATCACCCCGAGTAATTTGACGGGTACCGGTGACCGCCCGCAAGGGTTGCCAAAGTGTACGGGTTCAATGAATGCCCCCAAGGGTTGCCATTTGTACGGGTTCGGTGACCGCCCTTGATACATCTCCAACGTATCTACTTTTCCAAACACTTTTTCCCTTGTTTTCGACTCTAACTTGTATGATTTGAATGGAACTAACCCGGACTGACGCTGTTTTCAGCAGAATTGCCATGATGTTGTTTTATGTGAAGAAAACAAAAGTTCTCGGAATGACCTCAAACTCCACGGAATATCTTACAATAAATAATAAAAAATCCTCGCCAAAGATGAAGACCAGGGGGCCCATAACCTTCTCACGAGGGTGGGGGCGCCCCCTACCTCGTGGGCCCCCTGGAGACCCCCCCGACTCCAACTCCAGCTCTATATAACTGCTTTCGGGGAGAAAAAAATAAGGGAGAAGAAATCATCACGTTTTACGATATGGAGCCGCCGCCAAGCCCTAAAACCGAGGGCTGATCTGGAGTCCGTTCGGGGCTCCGGAGAGGGGGATTCGTCGCCGTCGTCATCATCAACCATCCTCCATCACCAATTTCATGATGCTCACCGCCGTGCGTGAGTAATTCCATCATAGGCTTGCTAGACGGTGATGGGTTGGATGAGATTCACCATGTAATCGAGTTAGTTTTGTTAGGGTTTGATCCCTAGTATCCACTATGTTCTGAGATTGATGTTGCTATGACTTTGCTATGCTTAATGCTTGTCACTAGGGCCCGAGTGCCATGATTTCAGATCTGAACCTATTATGTTTTCATCAATATATGAGAGTTCTAGATCCTATCTTGCAAGTCTATAGTCACCTATTATGTGTTATGATCCGTTAACCCCGAAGTGACAATAATCGGGATACTTACCGGTGATGACCGTAGTTTGAGGAGTTCATGTATTCACTATGTGCTAATGCTTTGTTCCGGTTCTCTATTAAAAGGAGGCCTTAATATCCCTTAGTTTCCATTAGGACCCTGCTGCCACGGGAGGGTAGGACAAAACATGTCATGCAAGTTCTTTTCCATAAGCACGTATGACTATATTCGGAATACATGCCTACATTACATTGACGAATTGGAGCTAGTTCTGTGCCACCCTATGTTATGACTGTTACATGATGAACCGCGTCCGGCATAATTATCCATCATTGATCCGATGCCTACGAGCTTTCCATATACTGGTTTACGCTTATTTACTTTCCCGTTGCTATTGTTACAATCACTACAAAACACCAAAAACATTACTTTGCTTTCATTACTCTTTTGTTACCGTTACCATCACTATCATATTACTTTGCTACTAAACACTTTGCTGCAGATACTAAGTTTCCAGGTGTGGTTGAATTGACAACTCAACTGCTAATACTTGAGAATATTCTTTGGCTCCCCTTGTGTCGAATCAATAAATTTGGGTTGAATACTCTACCCTCGAAAGCTGTTGCGATCCCCTATACTTGTGGGTTATCAGCCCTCAAGGGTCCCTTAGTGGAATCACGGCATCTTGCATTGTGCGAGCCCTAGTGGCTTCTTGGGGAGCATTGTTCCTACACACCGCTCCAAATAGAGATTAGCATCTGCAAGGGTGTGAACTTCGGGATACATCGTCGTCTCCACGTGCCTCGGTTATCTCTTACCCGAACCCTTTACTTGTGCACTTTACTTTGTGATAGCCATATTGTTTCTTGTCATATATCTTGCTATCACTTAGTTGTTTATCTTGCTTAGCATAAGTTGTTTGTGCACATAGGTGAGCCTAGTTGCTGTAGGTTTTGTGCTTGTCAAATTAACCGCTAGGTTTATTCCGCATTTATTCAGGCCTAAACCGTAATTATTTTAAAGCGCCTATTCAACCCCCCTCTAGGCGACATCCACGATCTTTCACTCGCATCGTCTTGACGTCCCCCACTGGAGATACAGTGCAATACATACTCCAAATACTATATACGGACTCCAATAACGCAGCCGAATACGAGGCCCTATTACACGGTCTCCGGATGGCAGTCTCGATGGGCATCCAATGCCTAGAGGTGCATGGGGACTCGAACCTCGCAATATCCCAAATAAACGGAGACTTTGTCACATCCCTAGTTCTGGTATGCTCAAGGCTAGCTAGTCATGTGTGCATCATGTTTAAATTTCATTTAAATTTGAAATGGGGATTTGTAAAACCCTCAGAAATCATTTCTGGAAATGACCCAGATAAAAATTGCTCCAAAAGGGTCCAAGAAAATGTTCATGTCTCTCTCTGAAAATATTGGGCAGAGGTAAAATTCAAACCAATATTTTTAGGAGCTCATAAATATTTATTTTGGCCATTTGGAATTAATCCAGTAATTATATGCTTTGGATATATATTTGTTATATGTATAATATATGTCCAAAAATGCTGTTAATTGTTGAGGAGTTTTGGAGCAATCCAACTAGTTCCTACAAAAATTGACAGAAGTAAATAAAATGATTTAGTTCTTAAAACTAAATCAAAACAAATTACAGAAATAGAAAAAGAAAACAAAATAGAGTAAAGGAAAGAGGCTTACCTGGCGCTCACCTGGCGGCCCAGCAAGCCGACTGGCCCAACCGCTAATCGTCGTCCTTCTGGCGACGACAGAAGGATGAGGTGCACACGCTCGCCGCCACGCGCATGGGCGCCACGCCACCTCCCTGCCTGCCTGCCCTCCCCCTCGATGCCTTGGTCTCTCCGGACGATGCCACGCGCCGCCCCAAGCCTCTCTCGCTCTCTCCAGTCCTCCTCCCCGCCTCTGTCGCCCTCCCCATGAATGCCTGAGCTCTGCCGTCGCCGCCGCACGTCGTGGCCATAGCCAGCGCCTCCCCCTCGCCCTCTCTCCATGTCTGCAAGCTCCGCCGCGACTTCCCCTACGTCCTCGACGAGCCAAGCAACCGGGGACGCCCCGTGGAGCCGTCACCGCCGTCTTCTTTACCCCCGGCCGCCCGAGATCGCCGGCGCCGCCTCGTCGCCTCCAGAGCCTCCCCCGAGCCGCTGAGCATGCCCACCGAATCACTGTGAGCTCTACTCTGTCCCCCCTTTCTCAAGCTCGATTGCCTCGCCTAGCTAGCTTTACCACCACAGTCGTAGCACCTCGCCGCCGGCCATGTCGCCACCGCAGCCACACCTACGGGCACCTGCAACCGAGCACACCATCGAGGTCAGCACATCTCCAGGAGACGAACGCGACCAACCCCGGCCCCTGTCGTGCCCCGTAGCTCGCTCCCGCTCGGAGCCGTGCCCCGGCCGTCGCCCCGAGCTCCGCTCCGGCGAGCTCTGGCCACCCCTCCTCCTCCTACTTGCCCCACCAGATGCGCGAGGGACCGGGCTATGCCCCAGTGGCCTTAGCCGCCGCCCCCGTGGCCTGAATCGCGAACGCCGCCGCGTCCAGAGGTCGCCGCCGACGACCCTAGCCGGCCTGACGTGTGGGGCCGGCCTGCCAGGTGATTAGCTTAAGGCTAATCACCATTTAATTAATCCCTGACGCTGACACCGGGCCCATGCGCCCTAATCCTTTAATTAGAGTAGTAATAACCCCTGTTAACTAACCGTGTCAGTGACGTGTGGACCCACACGTCAGGTTTGACTTGGTCAGCGCCGTTGACCTGCTGACGCATGCATGACACAATGCTGACACAGTAATTATATTTTTGGATTTAAAATAATTCAGAAATTCCAGAAAATGTTCTAAACTTCAAAAATTCATATAAATTCAACCGTAGCTCAGATTGAAATAATTTATATATGAAAATTGATCAGAAAAATTCAATCTATCCATCTATACGATTTTCATGCATGAAAAAGCAACCTATACATGCTGTATATATGAAAACACACTTATGGCATATTTAAGAGCTTAATTTGGAGTTGTATTTGAACCCTTGGCTCAAATGGACTTCAACCAAATAAATGCTAGATGCATTAACTCAAACAACATCACATATTAATGCCATGATCATGCATCATATTGTAGCATATACTTGTGTTTGATTTTTTACACCGTTCCTTCTTGATAGGTTCTGCTCCGGAGATCGATCCAGAGTACCTGTTAGAGGAGCAGTGCCCCCTGTTGATCTACCAGGCAAGCAAACCCCCTTGTTCATTCCCATACAATCCTACTCTCTCGCTCCTGCTCTCATTTATTGCATTAGGACAACAACGATTCAACTGCCACTTTCTGCTGCGGTAGTTGAACCCATTCCTCTGCATGACCTGTCATTGCCACAGTAAATAGTTAAAACCCACTAGCATGTGTAGGAGTTGATTGAGCCATGTTGTGTTCCTACCATGCTTTGCCTGCTATTGCTTAGAGTATGTCAGGTCTGATTCATTGGGAATGAATTGGAGTGCAATGCTATGTTCTGATGCTGAGAGTTAAGTGTGTGAACACGATTTGGTAAAGGTAGCGGTGAGAGGCCATGTAGGAGTACATGGTGGGTTGTCTCAATGGAACCGTCCTTAAGCACTGAGTTCCATGTATGTTGTCCAATGACTAGCTACTACCACACATTGGAATGCTTAAGTTCCCCTCTCGACTTATTAACCAACTTGATCTCTGTCCAGGAGTTGCAAATAGTTTCTGGTGTTTGTAGGTAGTGTTATTTTTCTACCGAGTGGCACCCGGCAGGGTGGACTTGGGACAAACTAGGCACACGTGGCCCGGTGTACCGAGTGGCACCCGCATGGTGGGCTCGGGAACCCTGTACACATCGTTTGGGGCCGTGAGCGAAACCCCGGCCGGATCTCCTTGCGGATGGAACCCGAATAGGCGATAAACCTGGACTAGAGTCTTGCGTGGTTAGTCAGGTCGTGGCCGACACCCTCGCCAGGCTTCCGCTTGAAGGTTGCCAAGATACATGACGTGTATATGGTGATAAGTGGTGAGAGCATGTGTGAAGAAGTACACCCCTGCAGGGTTATCATGATCTATTCGAATAGCCGTGTCCTCGGATATGGACTTCTTGGATGCTTACGTGGTACATAGACAACTTTAAGTGGATACTCTAAAATGCTCAAGACAAGTGTGAGTGCTATGGATGGCCTTCTCGTAAGGAGACGAGGATGAATCGATAGTAGTGTATTGATGTGGTGATTAGTGGACTCGTGTGCACTGCCTCATCTCAAAGAAGTTTCTCGTTGTCGTAGAACAGGATAGCCACCGAGTCAAAGCTGGCTTGCTGCAACTAAACCCCACATTACCTTCTTGATACGAATGCATGTATGATAGGATCTGATGTAAGTCTTGCTGAGTACCTTTGAACTCACGTTTGCTTTATTTATGTTTTACAGGTGAGACATCTGTCTCACTAGTAGTATCGCTTGGACTTCGACGAGTAGCTTGTTACCTCAGCTACAATCTTGTACCCTGGGGAGGGACTTGTAGATAGTCAGGCTTCCCAGCCTTTTTCTTTTGTAGTTGTCTGTACACAGACATGTAATGCTTCTGTTGCTTGTATGCTCTGAATGATGGGTCATGTGACCCCTGTTTGTATTTAATGCTATGTGGCTCTTTTGGGCCTTTATCTATATGAGTTTGCGTTATGTTGTGATGCCATGTTGTACAACACATACTTGCATGTTATGCGTACGTGTGACGTGTATTGCTATGTGTGGGATCCGACAATCTAGTTGTTTATCCTTGGCAGCCTCTCTTATGGGGAAATGTAGTCTAGTGCTTCCTTGAGCCATAGTAGTCCGCTACAGCCCGGTTCACAGGAGTCCTGCTAGCCCAGCACTACTACTCAGGACACTTGACTGGCCGGCATGTGTTCCATTTCGTTCATGTGTCTGTCCCTTCGGGGAAATGTCACACGGTGACATCCGGAGTCCTGCCTAGCCTGCTACAGCCTGGGTTCCCCAGAGTCCTGTTAGCCCAGTGCTACAGCCCGGATTCACACGCTGCTGATCGACATGCTCGATGTGAATCATGTATGCCTGTCCCCATAGGTTTGTGCCGGTTTGGGTTCACGACTAGCCATGTCGGCCCGGGTTCTCTGCCATATGGATGCTAGTGACATAATCATATACGTGAGCCAAAAGGCGCAAACGGTCCCGGACCAGGGTAAGGGGACACCCGTGGGGATACCGTGCGTGAGGCCGCAAAGTGATATGAGGTGTTACCGGCTAGATCGATGTGACTTGGAATCAGGGTCCCGACAGCTTTGGTATCAGAGCCTGACTGCCTGTAGGATTACCAAGCCAACCTGGTCGAAGTTGGGTCTAGAAATTCTTTAGTTATATAGGGAAATTGATTGTGGAAGGGAATGTAAGGCTCTTTTTACTCCTTATACCTCATGCCCTTCTGATCTGAGTCATCCTATCCTTCCTACGGGGTTAAGGAACTAGGCTTTCTCTTCCGTCTATCAGGATCACGTGTTACTACTCTGTAGTCTCTAAGGTTTGGTTGATCTGAGTCTTATCCCAATTTGAGTACCTCCGGTGTAGCCTATTTAGCAATATCTCAGAACCTTGAGTGATGATGTTGAGTATGGTGCTACCCCGTCTTTTGCAGAATGTCTCATTTCGAGCATTTTACTGTCGTTATGCTGCCGGAATTGTCCTAGGAGTTCAAGAGATAGTATTTTCCTCGTACTATATTCTACATCCTTATGATGATGCTGAATCCACCCTTGTTTCCTTGGTTGGTTCTTCAGGATGTCGTCAGTTAACCGAAGTTCTGTTGCTCATAGCCGGAACCACGGAGATGGTAGGGATGAGGATCCTCCCGGCCAGCCTTTGTTGGCAGAGTTCATGTTAGAGATGGAGAAGAACAAGCGAGAGTCTAACCGCTTGTTAGCACGTATTGAGGAGAACACCTCCTATCAGCACAAAGAGTCAGCGTCCATCTATGATTTCATTGGTCTGAAACCACCTACCTTCCATCATTCCATTGAACCACTCGATGCAGATGACTGGCTCCGTAGTATCACACACAAGCTGCGTTCTGCGAACGTAGCTGAAAGTGACAAGGTCACCTATGCTGCATATCACTTGGAAGGTCCTGCTAGTATTTGGTGGCAGAACTATGAGGCTATGCTTCCAGCTGGCCAGATAACCACCTGGAGAGATTTCACGAGGCTTTTTGCGAGCATCACATTCCTCAGGCTCTCATTGACCGCAAGAGAGAAGAGTCCTGTAGTTTCACCCAGAGTAAGATGGATGTTGATGCTTACAGTAGGGAGTTTGAGAACCTTTCCTGCTATGCTACAGAAGAAGTGTCCACATACGCCAAGAAGCAGGCTAGGTTCCGGAAGGGTCTCAACCCCAAGTTGCATCGTGATCTCCACTTGCATCATTGCAATACATTCCAGGCTCTTGTGAACAAGGCCATTAATGTAGAGACAGCTCAACTCACATACGAGGAGTCTCGTAAGCACACCCGTGATTTGGGTTCTTCCTCCGGTTCTAGTTCTCAGAAGCGCCTGATTTGGGTTCCGAACTCCGCTCTTCCACCCGGTTATACAACGAGGCCTTCTTATGTGGCGCCTCACCCAGCTCAACCATATGCTCCACCCAGGCCTATTGGTAGACCGCTTGTCAATGCGGGTCCACATCCTACTTCAGGGACTTGTTTCACATGCGGAGAGCCAGGACACTATGCACGTGACTGCTCTCAAACCAATTATGCTCCACCCCAGCCTGAGAAGTTTGTTGGCCGTGGTAAGCCATCACGCAAGATGAACAGTGTCAAGTCAGCTCCCACTGAACATGGATGTGTGCATCACGTCTCAGCTAAAGACGCTCATGATGATCCGGATGTCGTTCTTGGTACACTCCTTGTCAACTGTCATCCAACTTTGGTTATGTTCGATACCGGAGCATCTCACACCTTCATCTCTGAAGGCTATGCTCATTTGCACGAAATGTCATTTTGTGATATGCCAACTCCACTTGAAATCCAAACTCCAAGGTCTAGATGGCAAACTACCAGAATAAGCCATGGTAATGAAATCCTTGTTGACAGACTTGTATTCCTTGCGTCACTTATAGCCCTCAAGTCTACGGATATTAACATCATCTTGGGTATGGACTGGATGAAATCTCATTATGCCAAGATTGATTGTTACACTAGGTCTGTTCAGCTTACACACCCATCTGGCAAGATAGTCACTGTCTCCACTAGAGTTGCAAAGCGTCAGCTCTATTCTCTTAATGCCAACCCTCTTCCTGACCTTTAAGATATCCCGGTAGTCCGTGAATTTCTGGATGTCTTTCCAGAGGAACTGCCCGGTATTCCACCTGACAGAGATGTAGAAGTTGTCATAGATCTTATCCCAGGAACCGCTCCAATCTCTAGGAGACCTTACAAGATGGCACCCTTAGAACTAGCTGAGCTTAAGAAACAACTCGATGAATCCTTGCAAAAGGGTTTCATCCATCCTAGTTCTTCTCCCTGGGCTTGCCCCGTCCTCTTCGTCAAGAAGAAGGATGGTACGGACCGGATGGTTGTAGATTATCGTCCCGTTAATTTGGTCACGATAAAGAACAAGTATCCGCTCCCCAGGATCAACGACCTGTATGATCAGCTCGTTGGATCCTCAGTCTTTTCCAAGATGGATTTGAGGTTAGGCTACCACCAAATCAAGATCAGAAATGGGGACATTCCTAAGACGGCTTTTGTCACTCGTTATGGTCAGTACGAGTACACCGTCATGTCCTTTGGTCTAACCAACGCTCCAACTACTTTCTCTCGCTTGATGAACTCGATCTTCATGGAGTACTTAGATAAGTTCGTCGTGGTTTACCTCGATGATATTCTTATTTACTCGAAGAACGAGGAAGATCATGCCGAACATCTTAGACTTGTGCTAGAAAAACTCAGAGAGCACCGCCTTTATGCCAAGTTCTCCAAGTGCGAATTTTGGTTGCCAGAAGTGACCTACCTAGGCCACGTGATCTCTGGTAAGGGCATTGCTATCAATCCTGAGAGAGTTCAGGCCGTTCTTGATTGGACTCCGCCTGAAACAGTTAAGCAAGTTAGGAGTTTCCTTGGTCTAGCCAGTTATTGTCGCCGCTTCGTTGAGAACTTCTCCAAAGTGGCCAAACCTCTCACAGAACTTCTCAAGAAAGATAAAAAGTTTGAGTGGTCCCCACGGTGTGAGCACAGTTTTTAGGAACTGAAAAGACGCCTGACTTCTGCTCCCATACTTGTGCCACCGGATTTCACTAAGGACTTTGTTATCTATTGTGATGCCTCACGACAGGGACTAGGTTGCATTCTTATGCAAGATCGCCATGTGATTGCCTATGCATCTCGACAGTTGCATCCACATGAGGAGAATTATCCTACACATGATCTAGAGCTTGCAGCCATAGTCTATGCACTTAAGACCTGGCGACATTACCTCCTCGGTAAACGTTGCGAGATTTACACCGATCACCAGAGTCTCAAGTATATCTTCACCCAGCCAGATTTGAACCTTAGGCAAAGACGTTGGCTGGAGTTGATCTCAGATTATGACTTAGGGATTACCTACACCCCAGGCAAGGGCAATGTCATGGATGATGCGCTAAGTCGTAAGTCCTATTGCAACAATCTCATGTTGCAGCAGGGCCAACCACTTCTCCATGAGGAATTATGTAAGCTCAACCTTCACCTTGCTCCTCACGGATTCCTATCAACCTTGGTGGCGAAACCTACCCGGAGGATTAGATCATTACTGACCAGAAGTTTGATAAGGGTGTTATCCGCATCAAGAGAAACATTAAGAAGGGAGTTGGTGGATCTTTCTCTATGGATGATCGAGGTGTTGTTTTCTTTGAGAATTGCTTGGTGGTTCCCTAGAATCAACATCTGCGACAACTGATTCTTAAGGAGGCTCATGAATCTCCTCTCACGATTCATCCCGGTAGTACTAAGATGTATCAGGACCTACGCCAGAGGTTCCGGTGGAGTAGGATGAAGAGAGAAATTGCTCAATTTATTGCTAACTGCGATGTTTGTCGTCGCGTTAAGGCAAAACATCAAAGGTCTGCTGGCACCCTTCAACCTTTAGCTATTCCTGAGTGGAAATGGGATAAAGTTGGTATGGACTTCATCACCGGCTTTCCCAGGACAAAGAGAGGGAATAATGCTATCTTCGTAGTCATTGATCGTCTTTCCAAAGTGGCTCACTTCCTACCTGTTCGAGAGAGTATCACTGCTAGTCAGCTCGCTGACTTATATATTTCTTGAATAGTGTCACTTCATGGTGTCCCACTAGAGATCAATTCAGACCATGGTAGTCTCTTCACTTCTCATTTCTGGGAGAGTTTCCAAACTGCCATGGGCACCCATCTTTCCTTCAGTACCGTTTTCCACCCTCAATCAAGTGGTCAGGTGGAAAGGGTCAACCAAATTCTCGAAGACATGCTTAGAGCTTGTGTTATCTCATTCGGTATGGATTGGGAGAAGTGTCTTCCCTTCGCCGAGTTTGCTTATAACAACAGCTACCAATCCAGCCTCAAGAAAGCTCCTTTTGAGGTTCTGTATGGACGAAGATGTCGAACACCTTTGAACTGGTCAGAAACCGGTGAAAGACAATTCTTTGGACCGGATATGATCCAGGAGGCAGAAGAGCAAGTTCGCATCATTCGTGAGAATTTGAAAACAGCCCAATCTCGTCAAAAGAGCCAGTATGACCGTAGTCATAAGGAAGTGGCTTATGAAATTGGCGACAAGGCTTATCTTCGGGTTACTCCCTTGAAGGGTACCCATCATTTCGGTATCAAGGGCAAGTTGGCTCCTCGTTACATTGGTCCTTTTCGCATTCTCGCTAAACGAGGAGAGGTTGCCTACCAGTTGGAACTACCCCCACATCTTTCTCGAGTTCATGATGTCTTCCACGTCTCTCAACTCAAGCGTTGCTTCTCGGATCCCATCTGCGGAGTGGACCACGAAGCGCTTGATCTTCAAGATAACCTCACCTATCGAGAGTACCCTGTTCGCATCCTTGATCAAGCAGAGCGTGTCACTCGACGTCATAACATCAAGTTTCTCAAGGTTCAGTGGTCTCATCATTCTGAGAGAGAAGCTACCTGGGAGCATGAAGATCGTCTTCGACTTGAGTACCCCGCTTTCTTTCCGCCAACTCCTGTATCTCGGGACGAGATTTCTTCGAGTGGGGGCGAGTTATCACATCCCTAGTTCTGGTATGCTCAAGGCTAGCTAGTCATGTGTGCATCATGTTTAAATTTCATTTAAATTTGAAATGGGGATTTGTAAAACCCTCAGAAATCATTTCTGGAAATGACCCAGATAAAAATTGCTCCAAAAGGGTCCAAGAAAATGTTCATGTCTCTCTCTGAAAATATTGGGCAGAGGTAAAATTCAAACCAATATTTTTAGGAGCTCATAAATATTTATTTTGGCCATTTGGAATTAAACTCGTAATTATTTGCTTTGGATATATATTTGTTATATATATAATATATGTCCAAAAATGTTGTTAATTGTTGAGGAGTTTTGGAGCAATCCAACTAGTTCCTACAAAAATTGACAGAAGTAAATAAAATGATTTAGTTCTTAAAACTAAATCAAAGCAAATTACAGAAATAGAAAAAGAAAACAAAATAGAGTAAAAGAAAGAGGCTTACCTGGCGCTCACCTGGCGGCCCAGCAAGCCGACTGGCCCAACCGCCAATCGTCGTCCTTCTGGCGACGATAGAAGGATGAGGTGCACGCGCTCGCCGCCGCGTGCATGGGCGCCACGCCACCTCCCTGCCTGCCTGCCCTCCCCCTCGACGCCTCGGTCTCTCCGGACAATGCCACGCGCCGCCCCAAGCCTCTCCCGCTCTCTCCAGTCCTCCTCCCCGCATATGTCGCCCTCCCCCGCGAATGCCCAAGCTCTGCCGTCGCTGCCGCACGCCATGGCCATAGCCACCGCCTCCCCCTCGCCCTCTCTCCGTGTCTGTAAGCTCCGCCGCGACTTCCCCTACATCCTCGACGAGCCATGCAACCGGGGACGCCCCGTGGAGCCGTCACCGCCGTCTTCTTTACCCCCAGCTGCCCGAGATCGCCGGTGCCGCCTCGTCGCCTCTAGAGCCTCCCCCGAGCCGCTGAGCACGCCCACCGAATCGCTGTGAGCTCTACTCTGTTTCCCCCCTTTCTCGAGCTCGATTGCCTCGCCTAGCTAGCTTTACCACCACGGTCGTAGCACCTCGCCGCCGGCCATGTCGCCACCGCAGCCACACCTACGGGCACCTGCAACCGAGCACACCACCGAGGTCAGCACATCTCTAGGAGACGAACGCGACCAACCCCGGCCCCTGCCGTGCCCCGTAGCTCGCTCCCGCTCGGAGCCGTGCCCCGGCCGCCGCCCCGAGCTCCGCTCCGCGAGCTCCGGCCACCCCTCCTTCTCCTACTTGCCCCACCAGATGCGCGAGGTCTTGGGCTACGCCCCAGTGGCCTTAGTCGCCGCCCCCATGGCCTAAATCGCGGACGCCGCCGCGTCCACGGGTCGCCGCCGACGACCCTAGCCGGCCTGACGTGTGGGCCCGGCCTGCCAGGTGATTAGCTTAAGGCTAATCACCGTTTAATTAAAGGATTACGCTGATACCGGGTCCATGCGCCCTAATCCTTTAATTAGATTAGTAATAACCCTTGTTAACTAACCGTGTCACTGACGTGTGGACCCCACACGTCAGGTTTGACTTGGTCAGCGCTGTTGACCTGCTGACGCAGGCATGACGCAGTGCTGATGCAGTAATTGACTTTCTGGATTTAAAATAATTCAAAAATTCCAGAAAATGTTCTAAACTTCAAAAATTCATAGAAATTCAACTGTAGCTTAGATTGAAATAGATTATATATGAAAAATGATTAGAAAAATTCAATCTATCCATCTGTACCATTTTCATGCATGACAAACCAACCTATACATGTTGTATATATGAAAACACACTTATGGCATATTTAAGAGCTTAATTTGGAGTTGTATTTGAACCCTTGGCTCAAATGGACTTCAACCAAATAAATGCTAGATGCATTAACTCAAACAACATCACATATTCATGCCATGATCATGCATCATATTGTAGCATATACTTGTGTTTTATTTTTAACACCGTTCCTCCTCGATAGGTTCTTCTCCGGAGATTGATCCAGAGTACCTGTCAGAGGAGCAGTGCCCCCTGTTGATCTACCAGGCAAGCAAACCCCCTTGTTCATTTCATACAATCCTACTCTCGCTCCCGCTCTCATTTATTGCATTAGGACAACAACGATTCAACTGCTACTTTATGCTGCGGTAGTTGAACCCATTCCTCTGCATGACCTGTCATTGCCACAGTAAATAGTTAAAACCCACTAGCATGTGTAGGAGTTGATTGAGCCATGTTGTGTTCCTACCATGCTTTGCCTGCTATTGCTTAGAGTATGTCAGGTCTGATTCATTGGGAATGAATTGGAGTGCAATGCTATGTTCTGAAGCTGAGAGTTAAGTGTGTGAACACGATTTGGTAAAGGTAGCGGTGAGAGGCCATGTAGGAGTACATGGTGGGTTGTCTCACTGGAACCGTCCTTAAGCACTGAGTTCCGTGTATGTCATCCAATGACTAGCCACTACCACACATTGGAATGCTTAAGTGCCCCTGTCGACTTATTAACCAACTTGATCTTTGTCTAGGAGTTGCAAATAGTTTCTGGTGTTTGTAGGTAGTGCTATTTTTCTACCGAGTGGCACCCGGCAGGGTGGACTTGGGACAGACTAGGCACACGTGGCCCGGTGTACCGAGTGGCACCCGGATGGTGGGCTCGGGAACCCTGTACACATCGTTTGGGGCCGTGAGCGAAACCCCAGCCGGATCTCCTTGCGGATGGAACCCGAATAGGCGATAAACCTGGACTAGAGTCTTGCGTGGTTAGTCAGGTCGTAGCCAACACCCTCGCCAGGCTTCCACTTGAAGGTTGCCGAGATACATGACGTGTATATGGTGATAAGTGGTGAGAGCGTGTGTGAAGAAGTACACCCCTGCAGGGTTATCATGATCTATTCGAATAGCCGTGTCCTCGGATATGGACTTCTTGGATGCTTACGTGGTACATAGACAACTTTAAGTGGATACTCTAAAATGCTCAAGACAAGTGTGAGTGCTATGGATGGCCTTCTCGTAAGGAGACGAGGATGAATCGATAGTAGTGTATTGATGTGGTGATTAGTGGACTCGTGTGCACTGCCTCATCTCAAAGAAGTTTCTCGTTGTCGTAGAACAGGATAGCCACCGAGTCAAAGCTGGCTTGCTGCAACTAAACCCCACATTACCTTCTTGATACAAATGCATGTATGATAGGATCTGATGTAAGTCTTGCTGAGTACCTTTGTACTCACGTTTGCTTTATTTATGTTTTGCAGGTGAGACATCTGTCTCACTAGTAGTATCGCTTGGACTTCGACGAGTAGCTTGTTACCTCAGCTACGATCTTGTACCCTTGGGAGGGACTTGTAGATAGTCAGGCTTCCCAACCTTTTTCTTTTGTAGTTGTCTGTACTCAGACATGTAATGCTTCTGTTGCTTGTATGCTCTGAATGATGGGTCATGTGACCCCTGTTTGTATTTAATGCTATGTGGCTCTTCTGGGCCTTTATCTATATGAGTTTGCGTTATGTTGTGATGCCATGTTATACAACACATACTTGCATGTTATGCGTACGTGTGACGTGTATTGCTATGTGTGGGATCCGACAATCTAGTTGTTTATCCTTGGCAGCCTCTCTTATGGGGAAATGTAGTCTAGTGCTTCCTTGAGCCATAGTAGTCCGCTACAGCCCGGTTCACCGGAGTCCTGCTAGCCCAGCACTACTGCTTAGGACACTTGATTGGCCAGCATGTGTTTCATTTCGTTCCTGTGTCTGTCCCTTCGGGGAAATGTCACGCGGTGACATCCGGAGTCCTGCCTAGCCTGCTACAGCCCGGGTTCCCCGGAGTCCTGTTAGCCCAGTGCTACAACCCGGATTCACACGCTGCTGACCGACATGCTCGATGTGAATCATGTATGCCTGTCCCCATAGGTTGGTGCCGCTTTGGGTTCACGACTAGCCATGTCGGCCCGGGTTCTCTGCCATATGGATGCTAGCGACACAATCATATACGTGAGCCAAAAGGCACAAACGGTCCCGGGCCAGGGTAAGGGGACACCCATGGGGATACCATGCGTGAGGCCGCAAAGTGATATGACGTGTTACCGGCTAGATCGATGTGACTTGGAATCGGGGTCCCGACAGACTTTGATGCCAAGGATCCGAAAATGGCGGCATATCACAATGCCGTTCTCAAAATGTCAGCTCGGTTCGAGGGACTTGAATTCCACCATGTGGCTCAGGAAAACAACCAGGCGGCGGACATCCTAGCCCGTATCGGCGCTAAACGCGACCCTGTTCCACCGAACATCTTCCTGGAAAGACTGTTTAAACCATCCGTGGTATGGGAAGGGGACACCGGCATAAATAGTCCGGACCCGGCCACAACCACAGATACTGAACACTCTGACACAATCGGAGGCTCTACCACCGAAATAACACCTTCATCCCACGTGATAATGGCCATCATTGCCCCGTGGACAGAACCATTCCTGGCCTACCTAACTAGACAGGAATTACCCGAGGACCAAAATGAGGCCCGCTGCATAGTGCGGTGATCTAAAGCCTACAAGGTCCATGAGGGAGAGCTTTATAAGAAAAGCACAACCGGAGTCCTTCAAAGGTGCATCTCCGAAGAGGAAGGGCGGAAGCCTTTGGCAGAAATCCATGCCGGACTCGGCGGCCACCACACCGCAGCCCGGGCCCTTGTAAGCAAGGCCCTCCGTATAGGTTTTTATTGGCCGAAGGCCCAGACAGATGCACAACATCTGGTACAACATTGTGTCGGTTGCCAGCTTTTTGCAAACCAAAGCCACATGCCACCTACCGCCCTCCAAACAATCCCCATTACTTGGCCCTTTGCGGTCTGGGGGCTCGATATGGTCGGACCCCTCAAAGGGGGAACCCATAAGAAAAAATACTTACTGGTCATGGTGGATAAATTCACCAAATGGATAGAAGCCAAACTTGTCAAAACGGCTGAATCCAGACCGGTGATAGACTTCATATCCGAGGTTGTACACCATTATGGCGTCCCCCACAGCACCATCACTAACAACGTCACGAACTTTACAGCCGACGAGGTGAAACTTTGGTGCAGCAACATGGGCATCAAGCTTGATTATGCTTCTGTCTATCATCCGCAAACAACGGTCAAGTCGAACGAGCGAATGGTCTTATCATGAGTAGCATTAAACCCAGATTAGTCCGATCCTTAAAGGAATCAGACACTCATTGGGTAGAGGAGCTCGACTCCGTACTATGGGGGCTGCGGACCATGCCAAATCGCACTACCGGATACACACTGTTTTTTATGGTGTACGGTGTTGAGGCGGTGCTGCCTTGCGACATAATTCATGACTTAGCTCGAGTGCGCATGTACGAAGAAAGAGAGGCGGAGCTCGATCGGCAGGACAGTTTGGATGCCCTGGAGGAGGAGCGCGACGTGGCAAAAGCCCGTTCCGCATTCTATCATTAACAGGCTCGAAGGTATCAAAGCAGAGAAGTGCGGGCCAAAACCTATAACGTTGGCGAACTAGTTCTATGCCTATCAGAGAAGAAAAAGAACAAGCTTAAGCCCAAATGGGAAGGTCCCTTCATTATTGACCAGGTTCTGACCGGTGGAGCATACCGTCTGCGGGATGCATCGGATAATCGACTCGAGCCAAACCCATGGAACGCAGCCAGACTCCGAAGATTCTACGCTTAGCGTCGTACTCTATGTTCGTCTCCTTACCTCCATGAATTTTTTGCACATCTATTTTTTCCTCTCCTTCTTTCTTTCTTTTCTCTTCAAGACCCTAAAGGGCTACACTTGTGTCTTGGTTACATAATCTTGATGCGCTAACCGTGCTCAATATACCTGGGGGCTTCCTATACAGAAGCTTAATCTAATTACCTTTCCGGGCTTTATGCCCCGCACATGTGTTATTCTTCCGCATGTACCTTTTTTCGCCATTATATGCATCGATATGACTTAAGTTTTGGCCAAGCTGGGTTGCCTGGCTCTTGTATTTATGCCCCGCGTTTCCGTTAATTTGGCTAGGGCATAAGGGGAGCACCTCTGCGATTGTTACTGCTGGGTCAGCCAGATGTGTACCTCAAACTGGGTGAAGCCAAAAGCTAGCGTTCTTAAGGGAATATTTGGTCGGTGGATAAAAGATGACTTTCATTTAAATTACTACACGCCCCAGATGTTTTAAGCACGCGTCTCGCAGTTCGAACATGCACATTAGGGCATGCGTACCCAGGGAAAGGAACCCTTAACGGAACTATTCTCCCTGGAAGATGTTTCTTACTATCCATGTAATATAACATAGCTAGTTGGGTACTTGTCTGTTCAAGCACTTATGACCCCTACGCCTGGTTTCCATGCATACCCCGGTTTTTACATAACCGAGTGGGTATTCGGATACACTCCGGACTATCGGGTCCAGAGGTCGAAGCGAAAAGGTCCGCCATGACAAATGATTTACAATCCGGCTAGGGACATTACATATGTCACTTGAAGTACACAGTCACTAAGACTGATTAAATTCTTCTTCTATACCATCCAACAGACTGTCTAGCCTACAATCCTGTTGGGAATACTTTGCGGCTAATTCTACTTGATCATACACTAAACTGACGGGGATCTCTTTCCCATCGGGCCCCATAGGTCCGACCTCGGCCATGTGGTTTGGGTCAGCCTTGGTATATCGTGTCTTCACCATAGCCCAGGCTTCCCTTGCACCTTGTCGGTAGGCTGATATCTTCCATAATCGGAAGCACCGCCGCGCTCCCTTGAGCTTCTCTATAAGCTCCCCCATGCCTCCTGGCGGGGACGCGGATGGCCACAAGGCTTGGGCAATACCCTGCATCGCCTGCCGAACTTGTTCGTGCAGTTGTCAGAGCTCTGGTAGAAGATCACCCGAAGATCCGGGCATCTCCTCCGCGGGACGACCCGTCAGCACACCTGCAGACATAACGCTGTTAGCAGGCTTCTTCGCCGAACTCCTTTAAAAAGTTTGTTCAAGCACTTACTAAAAATGCCGCGTCGAAGCCGTTTATTCTCCTTCACGGAGTCCGCAAGCTAGGCTCGGACATCCTTCAGTTCCACGCCCAGCCGGATATTGGCATCTTGGAGATCATTTTTTCCTGCCTGACTCATGTCAGCACGCGCTTGCCAGCATTTCACTGTCAATCGTCACGTGCCGTATCCGCCTCCACGGCCTCCGGATTCACTCCGGGGCCACCTGCAACATCTATTGTTAGGTGTGCATACATGCCGCATAGTACCTGGTACCCATATTCTTTGCAATAGACAAAAGAGTTACCGGGGGGACCCTTTGTGGACTCCTTCAATGCGGCAACAGCGGCTTCCAGCTGGGCCTTGCACTCGTCCAGCTCTTGAGACAATTAGGAATTCTTCTCCGTAAGAACCTGCACAAATAATGATCCTTAAATCAGTTGTGTCAACTGTTTCAAGTGTCAGGGGCTATTGATACATATAATCGTCAGATTTTCTTACCCGTATATCCCTTACATACTGGCTCATGGCTCTGGCTAGACCATTTTGAGCAGCACGGAGGTACGCGTCTCCAGAATTGAAGCCATCAAATGCCTCTGGTGAGAAGCAAGCGTCATGGAGTACGGCCCGGCGACGCCTATGATTCATGGCGCTCTCCACTTCTGAATTTGTAGCGGATAGTCTATCCGCATCCTCTGTAGGAGGAGCATCCGGCGTCCGCCCCATGTTGGCTTCCGCCTCTATGTCCGGCCCTGGAGCCCGACTGGTGGAGGCGTGATCGGCAGCCTCTCCGGATATAGTCCGGTGAGCGTTTTTTCTATTAAAAAGCATGGACGTCATTACATTTTGAGAAAGACGACAACCACGGGGCGAGGTTTTGTGTCATACCTTTGCGTCAGCGTCTCCTTCCTGACAGCCTTCCTTTTTGGCCTACCCGGCTTCGGTGCCTCTTGTTGACGAGTTGTTGCGGGTTCGGCACAGCATCCCGAATGCCTTCCCTGTGAAACACCATATGTGTACGGTAGGTGAAATGTCTAAAAGGGGATCCTATTTTTGGAGTTGGGATTTTGGTTTTTCTTACGTGCGGCGCAGGGAGCAGTCCGGGATAGTCGGCCGTTATGGCCACCATGGCGTCATCGCAGCTCAATTGATAGAATTGCCTGTCTATCAGCTCCACGAATATGTCCGGATCCTCTTCGAGTCCGGGACCGAGGGCCCGGTCAGGGTCCTCTGGTTGTGGAGATGGGCTATTGGCCTCCCTTACAGCTTTTCGCAGTTCCTGCCGTAAAATGGCAAGGTGAGTACCTACGACAAAGAATGCGGGAGGAATGGGAGTAAAAAGGTATAACTCACCCAGCTTGGAGGGTTATACATGGAGAATCCATCCCGTGGCTTGATACGGATGAACTCCTCTTCCTCTCCCTTGAACAGCTCGGACAGAATTTTTGCTAAAGCAGCAGCAGAGTCCGGTCCCTTACGCCCGCAACGGGTGGCGTCATCTTCCCCATTAAAACACCACAAGGGGTGCCATCGATATTGAAGTGGCTGCACTCCCCGCATTATGCATATTGACATAACCTCGATTATTGTCAATCCTGATTAAGCCAGCGCTTTAATCCGGTTCATCAGGTAGAGGACCTCTCCGTCGTCTTCCTCCTGGGGGCTCCATGGGCGCCAGCTTCGGCGTTTCTTCAAAGGAGCATTGTTGAACTCAGGAAGGCCCCGCCGAACAGGGTCTGGAAGGGGGACGTCCTCCATATAAAACCACTCAGAAGGCCAGTCTTCGAACGTCTTCTTCGGAGTACCGGACAAGTATCCGGTTTCGGCGATGCGCCATATTTCGGCTCCGCTCACTTGATAAAGTGACCCCTTCTGTGTGCGGGGCACAAGGCAAAATAACATTTTCCACAGTTCGAAATGAGCCTCACAGCCCAGAAATAGCTCGCAAAGGGCAACGTAGCCGGTGATGTGTAATATGGAAGCAGGGGTGAATTTATGCAGTTGGAGGCCGTAAAACTCCAGGAGCCCGCGGAGAAACGGATGAATTGGAAATCCGAGTCCCCTTAGTAAGGGACAAGGCACACCCACTCCCCCTTAGAGGGGCTGGGGAAGCTCTCCGCTTGCTCCCCGCCATTATAGGTGGCGAGCCCGGCTCGACCATATACACTGGAGGGAGAAATCCCTGAGTCTGCAGCTCTACTAATCGACTGTGCGGGATGGAACACCTCTCCCAATCACCGGGCTTAGGGCTATGGGGGCGGGAGGAGGAGCTACGGTGGTCAACCATGTTGGAGTGGATTTTTCCGAAGCCCGCTCTGATGGATTCTTGCCGTGGGAGGATGGTATGGATTGGATATAAGAATCCCCATCCCTTTAATAGACAATTTGTTTACCTGGATAGGGGGGCAAATGTAAAAACACCCTGGCTCCTCGCATTCGTTCGACGCGTGGAAGATAGCCCTTATTGGGCACAGAAGCCAAGAAGTCCAACATTTATGGGGCCGGACACTGCTTAACAGATATTCAAGATTTGGAGAAGAACCCGCCTTGCAATGCCGAAGACAATACTGCGCGCCGGACTCAAAGTCATTGAAGCCTAGTTCGGGGGCTACTGAGGGAGTTCTGGATTAGGGGGTCTCCGGACAGCCGGACTATATCCTTTGGCCAGACTGTTGGACTATGAAGATACAAGATTGAAGACTTCGTCTCGTGTCCGGATGGGACTCTACTTGGCGTGGAAGGCAAGCTAGGCAATACGGATATGTATATCTCCTCCTTTGTAACCGACCTTGTGTAACCCTAGCCCCCTCCAGTGTCTATATAAACCGGAGGGTTTTAGTCCATAGGACAACAGACAATCATACCATAGGCTAGCTTCTAGGGTTTAGCCTCCTTGATCTCCTGGTAGATCAACTCTTTTAATACTCATATCATCAAGAACAATCAAGTAGGACGTAGGGTATTACCTCCATCAGGAGGGCCTGAAACTGGGTAAACATCATGTCCCCTGCCTCCTGTTACCATCCGCCTTAGACGCACAGTTCGGGACCCCCTACCCAAGATCCGCCGGTTTTGACACCGACAGGCCCCCTCAGATGGGGCGATAAGCTCCACATGATTCTCAGAAGCTCGTCGCTTCACGACCCAGCCCGGAGCCGGCGTTGACTAAAGTAAACCACGACGGGAAGCTCGCCCCCGACTTCACGAGTTCACGAGGACACATACCCACATCGCATAGGAAAGTAAAAACTGCAATTTGCTTACATGAGGGGCTCCCCCTCTCAAAATGCTCTTACAAGTCTTCCAGGGCCACACCCGAGGTTTGCGTGCAGGAATGAAACAACAGGAGAACATGGGATCAGCCAGAAATATCACTCGCTACATCACCCGTGGACGCGTCACTCGCGTTGTCGTCATCTTCATCGGTATCGTCGCCGCTGTCGGCAACGCCCCCATCGCCGTCATCGACCACGTCGCCTTCGTCTCCGACGACCACCACCGTGTCATCCTCTGAGGTGAAGGCCCTGACCAACGCATCCACATTGTCCTCTACCCAACGCGCTAGGTCACCCCGGACGGCCGTGGGTATGGGAGCAATGGCGACGTCAAAATTGAAGTTGGGGTCGGCATTCAGAAGGTGGCTGAAGACACGGGAGAAGGCGCGCTAAAGCAGGCCACGACCCCTTTCCTCCACAAGCTGGCGAGCCCTGGCAGATCGAGCCTCCAGGAGCGTCACCGCCTTAGAAAAGAAGGTCAGGTGGCTAGCATAGTCATTCGAGTGAGGGGCCGGGGCATTCTCGTCGCAGATGTAACCCAGGGCGGTGTTGGCCTTGTTCCGGAGGTCTTGAAGCATAGGAGCATGCTCGTGCTCCAGCGTTCGGCGCTGGAGCACTTCCTCCCTGTTTTGCCGTGCCACGTCCTTGGCATCATCAACTCAGTTCCGGAGAGAAAGCAGCTCGGCATGGGCGGAGGCCAAGTCCGCCTGCACCGTAACCAGGGCGGCGGCTGTGGCCTCCGCATGCCTCTCGGCCTCATCCAGCCTAGGCCTGAGGGCGGCGGCCCTGCCCGCATCCTCCAGACTCGTGAGCTTTAGCTTCAAGTCGTACCTACCCTCCAGATCTGTGCGAACCTCGGCCACCCGGCGATTGATCTCCTCCTCGACTCTGGCCTCACGGGCCCCGACGGCATCTTCTGCTTGAGCAACTTGACGCTCCCTCGTCTCCAGTTGCTCGAGCTCGAGGCTGCGCTCCACGGCTTCCAGGGCCAGCGTCTCCTCGCGCTTCCGGACCTCCTCTTCCTCCGCCGGCGTCCCCCTTAGTGATGCAAGGGTGGCCCCGCATGCCTCCACCTGCTGCTCACGGGACGCACTCCAGGCCTGGAGCCCCCACACGCGCTCTTCCGCAGCCTCGCGACGGCGATCGGCCTCGCGAGCCTCTTCCAAGGCTCGCAAGCGGGCTTCACGGGCGATCTTGAGGGACACCTCGGCCTTCGCATTCTCGAGGTCGCACTGATAGCGACCGAGGTTGATGGCCACCCTCAGCTTGCACCGCTCCTCCACCAGCCGGAGACCTTCAACCTCAAGACGCGAATCAACACCAGCGAGCTCTTCACCGAGGCGGCTCATCATGCCCATCGCCTCCTGGAAGAGCTCATGACGAACTATGCTCCACCCACGCTCAAGCTCGAATGCTCGACCCACCTCGTCCTCTACCTCGGGGGCAGCGGGCGGAGCATCAAGTAGCGCGCTACCTCCTGGCGAGGGGCTGGGGGCTGGCGCCGCGCCTGACGTCAGCCCGTCCTCGCGAGGAGCCCAAGCTGACCAGGGCTCGCCGCTTGAAGAGGAACTGAAGATCAAGGTCAGCCAACAGCTTTTCATGAGCAAAGGAGGAGTCTTGGGCACGCTCGCCGAGCTCCACACCAGACCGTGGGGGAGGGGCGGCCAAACCGTGGACTCAGCGCATCACGAAGGCGAGGACGCTCCCCTGACCAACCCTGCTGATGGGGGAATTGCTGAAGGAGGAGGCCGCCTCTTGGAAGACACAACAGCTTCAGCGGAAGGGGCCCTGGAGGACAGACGTCAGGATGAGAAGACCACACGCAAGAAGCCACGGCAATAAGATACTTACGTGTCAATGGCGATGTACTTCCGTCGCTTCAATGACCTGAAGATATTGCTGCCACTGGGGGATCCCTTCTTCTTGCGAAGCTCCTCGAAGTCCATGCAAAGACGACCAAAGCATTGGACGTGACGGCCGGTGCGCGGCGGAGCCGAAGAAGAACCAAGAGGGATGACTTCAGGGGAGCCCGATCATGGCGAACAGCCCAACGCCCTCTCACTGCAACCTCCCGAGGCTCCTGGAGCCTCAGCCTTGGGAGCCGCATGCCGCATCTCCTCAGCAACCAACGCCTCAGGAGGGGGGTCGCAGGCCCCCGAGGACGACGCCCCCCAAACACCGCTCGTCATGTGCTCCTCGACACTTGAGCCGCCGGCCCCCATCAGTGCTCGCCCCTCGCACCATCACCTGGGGCGAGCTCGGCACCGGCGGCAAGGAGGGGGACCATGATGACGGGGTTCTCATGGGGCCCCGTCAAGCCGATTGGGCGCAGCCCCCACTCATCAAAGGAAGGCATGCTCGCGGCAAATGTGACTTTGTTCTCGCAGCAGTACAACAGGAAGCTGTTCCTGGGCATCTCATCTGGCAGAGGGACACCTGATAGGACCGTGAGCACTGTTTGCCGCGCCGCAAGAGGAAGCCCCTCCTCCTGAAACCTCATGTTGTCCTGGCTGTGGAGCAAGTCTCACATCGGGCGGGAGTGGTGCTGAAGTGGAGCGACTCGACGCCTGACGAACTCCCTCACCACCATGGGCGCAGTCACGCCGAGGTCCTTCAACCACCTCAGCCTGGCCCAGACGGGGGCAAGGCAGGGGCTCGTGAGCTTCTGATGACCCCCGCCGGAGTTTGGAATAGCAGGCCCCATCGGAGCTTGGAGCAGAGGGTTGAGCACGCCGGCGTCAACAAACACCCATCATGTACAGAACTCGCTCGTGGATGAAGGAAGCTCGAAGTCGATCCCCACGCCTGCCGTCGCAGCCACGGCCTGGAAGCCCACGCACCCCGAGCTCTGCCTGGGACCGGTGAGATGCAACGAGAAGAAGTGGCGGAGGAGTGACACGCAAGGAGTGATGCCCACCATGGCCTCACACAAGAAGGCGAAGACGGCAAGAAGGGTCACAGATTGAGGGTCGAGATGGAGCATGTGGATCTGATAGTGCTCGAGCACCACGTTGAAGAAGGCGGAGAAGGGAGGAATCAGGCCAGCCCAGAGGGCCTCAACAAAGATCGGAACCTCGGTGAGTGCCCGAGCCATGCGAGTGCGAGACACGGGCCAAGCTGCCGTCGCTCCCCACTCGTTGAAACTGGAGGCAAGCATGGGGCGCACCTTGTCCATGGCCTCGTCGTTGAGCACCCGGGGCGGCCGAGCGGCGGCTCGAAGGATGAAGGTGCAGTTGGTGAGGACAGAGGTTTCTTCCCCTTCTCGACTTGTTTCAGCGCCATGGCGGTGAAGCAGGTGGAGCGCAAGTCAGATTGGGAGGACGGAGCAGGGTCTCAAGGAAGCAGGGAGATTGGAAGAGCCAGGCACGGCGAAGGAAGAATAACTGAGTAAGAGGCGGGGGCCGCATAGCCAGGCGGATTCAAGGGCAGCGTGGGGAAGCAGAGACGCCCACGTCCAATCAACCGCCACGCGTCAACTGAGGCCGTAGGCTTTTGGGGCCCGCGGTGCTCCCTACTTGGCCGTTGGCTTCGCCGTGAAGCCAAGCCCGAGCGCACCTTGGGCCCGGGGGCTACTGTCGGCGTCCTGGGAATGGGGGTCCCCAGGCTTGCCTGCCTGCGTCCCGCGGTGTGGCTAAGCCAGTAGGCTGTACGACCCATCTTCATCAACAAGGCATCCAAGACCCTTGCGAGGGGCCAAGCCTCGCGAGGCGGATGACACAAGACCTCCTCTGGAGTGGCCTAGTCGGGCAGGCTCACGAGGAGCGGAGATGTCAAGGCGAGGCAAACCTCACGAGGCTCTCGTGACGTGAGCCATGACGATCGACACCAGGCGGGCGCTAGGCGGGCGCCAGCGCGCGCAGCGTCCTTGTTTCCTCTTTGGTGCTAAGGAAACCAGCGCAGGCGAGGAGTACCGAGGCATCAGGCAAAGGTTGCCATTTTGGTGCAACAAGACCAAGACCAGAAGGACGGCAAGACGGGGGTCATCATGGAGCCCAAGATGGCGTCAACACCAGAGCCTTTCGCAGGTGAGACCACCTTTTGTCAGGATGGCTTGTACTAGTTGTCCCCCTTCAAGTTTGCCCGCCATTGTTGGCTCCCTTCCCGCTCAGTATTTGGGAAGAGGACCAGGGCTTATATAAATAGAGTTAGCCACCACCATAGAGGGGGACGAGAGAGAGGCGGAGAGAGAGATAGAGAGAGGGGGGGAGAGAATGAGGACGGATTCAGTCCACTCTCACCCACACAAGTTAGCCAAGCACAAGAACACCTCAACCTGAGGAGGTTGTTCTTCCCCTTGTATTGTTCATCATCAGCCCAAGAGGCAATCCACCACCACACTGGAGTAGGGTATTACACCACAACGCTGGCCCGAACCAGTATAAATCTTGTGTCTTTCTGTATTGCGAGTGCGTCGAGTTCGTCCACGAGATCTTAGCGAGTTAGGGCGTAGATCGGTGGGAGGAAAAGACTTTGCGCGCACCTCAGCGTCGAACCTTAAGGGTTTGCCGGAACCCCACATCCGACATAAGACTCCTTATATCTTCCTCAAAACAGCCACCATACCTACCTATTATGGCATTTCCATAGCCATTCTGAGATATATTGCCATGCAACTTTCCACCGTTTCATTCATGACATGCTTCATCATTGTCATATTGCTTTGCATGATCATGTAGTTGACGTCGTATCTGTGGCAAAGCCACCATGCATAATTTATCATACATGTCACTCTTGATTCATTGCCCTTCCTGGTACACCGCCGGAGGCATTCATATAGAGTCATATTTTGTTCTAGTATCGAGTTGTAAATAAATAGAAGTGTGATGATCATCATTAACAGAGCATTGTCCCCCCAAAAAAGAAAGTCCAAAAAAGAAAGGCCCAAAAAAAGAAAATAAATAAATAAAAAGGGGCAATGCTACTATCCTCCTTTTCCACACTTGTGCTTCAAAGTAGCACCATGATCTTTATGATAGAGAGTCTCTTGTTTTGTCACTTCCATATACTAGTGGGAATTTTTAATTATAGAACTTGCCTTGTATATTCCAACAATGGCCTTCCGCAAATGCCCTAGGTCTTCGTGAGTAAGCAAGTTGGATGCACACCCACTTAGTTTCTTTTGTTGAGCTTTCATACATTTATAGCTCTAGTGCATCCGTTGCATGGCAATCCCTACTCATTGCATTGACATCAATCGATGGGCATCTCCCTAGACCATTGATTAGCCGCGTCGATGTGAGACTTTCTCCTTTTTTGTCTTCTCCACATAACCCCCATCATCATATTCTATTCCACCCATAGTGCTATATCCATGGCTCACGCTCATGTATTGGGTGAAAGTTGAAAAAAGTTTGAGATTACTAAAGTATGAAATAATTGCTTGGGTTGTCATCGGGGTTGTGCAAGATGAGAGAATTCTTGTGTGACAAAAATGGAGCATGACCAAACTATATGATTTTGTAGGGATGAACTTTCTTTTTCCAAGTTATTTTGAGAAGACATGATTGCTTAGTTAGTATGCTTGAAGTATTATTATTTTTATGTCAATATTAAACTTTTGTCTTGAATCTTTTAGATCTGAACATTCATGCCACAATAAAGAAAATTACACCGAGAATTATGCTAGGTAGCATTCCACATCAAAAATTCTGTTTTTATCATTTACCTACTAGAGGACGAGCAGGAATTAAGCTTGGGGATGCTTGATACGTCTCCAACGTATCTATTATTTTTGATTGTTCCATGCTATTATATTATCTATTTTGTATGTTTAATGGGCTTTACTAAGCACTTTTATACTATTTTTGGGACTAACCTACTAACCCAAGGTCCAGTGCAAATTGGTGTTTTTTTGCCTATTTCAGTGTTTCGAAGAAAAGGAATATCAAACAGAATCCAAATGGAATGAAACCTTCGGGAGAGTTGTTTTTGGAACAAACATGATCCAGGGGACTTGGAGTAGACGTCAAGAAATCAACGAGGAGACCACGAGGCAGGGAGGCGCGCCTGCCCCCCTGGGCGCACCCCCACCCTCGTGGGCCTCTCGTAGCTCCATCGACCTACTTCTTCCTCCTATATATGTCCATATACCCCGAAAACATCCAGGAGCACCACGAAACCCTATTTCCACCGCCGCAACCTTCTGTACCCAAGAGATCCCATCTTGGAGCCTTTTTCGGAGCTCCGCCGGGGGGGGGATCGATCATGGAGGGCTTCTACATCAACACCATAACCTCTCCGATGATGTGTGAGTAGTTTACCACAGACCTTTGGGTCCATAGTTATTAGCTAGATGGCTTCTTCTCTCTCTTTGGATCTCAATACAATGTTCTCCTCGATCTTCTTGGAGATCTATTTGATGTAACTCTTTTTGCGGTGTGTTTGTCGAGATCCGATGAATTGTGGGTTTATGATCAAGTTTATCTATGAACAATATTTGATTCTTCTATGAAATCTTTTATGTATGATTGGTTATCTTTGCAAGTCTCTTCGAATTATCAGTTTGGTTTGGCCTACTAGATTGATCTTTCTTGCAATGGGAGAAGTGCTTAGCTTTGGGTTCAATCTTGCGGTGTCCTTTCCCAGTGACAGCAGGGGCAGCAAGGCACGTATTGTATTGTTGCCATCGAGGATAAAAAGATGGGGTTTACATCATATTGGTTGAGTTTATCCCTCTACAGCATGTCATCTTGCCTAATGCGTTACTCTGTTCTTATGAACTTAATACTCTAGGTGCATGCTAGATAGCGGTCGATGTGTGGAGTAATAGTAGTAGATGCAGAATCGTTTCGGTCTACTTGTCGCGGACGTGATGCCTATATACATGATCATGCCTAGATATTCTCATAATTATGCACTTTTCTATCAATTGCTCGACAGTAATTTGTTCACCCATCGTAATACTTATGCTATCTTGAGAGAAGCCACTAGTGAAACCTATGGCCCCCGGGTCTATCTTTTATCATATAAGTTTCCAATCTATTTTATTTTGCAATCTTTACTTTCAATCTATATCATAAAAATACCAAAAATATTTAGCTTATTATTATTATCTCTATCAGATCTCACTCTCGTAAGTGACCGTGAAGGGCTTGACAACCCCTTTATTGTGTTGGTTGCGAGGTTCTTATTTGTTTGTGTAGGTACGAGGGACTTGCGTGTAGTGTCCTACTGGATTGATACCTTGGTTCTCAAAAACTGAGGGAAATACTTACTCTACTTTGCTGCATCACCCTTTCCTCTTCAAGGGAAAACCAACACAGTGCTCAAGAGGTAGCACGCCTCCAAGGGTCGGCCGGCCTCCCCCCTTGCTCCTTTATATACGTGGGCAAGGGGGCACCCTAGGACACACAAGTTGATCATTAATCCCTTAGCCGTGTGCGGTGCCCCCCTCCACCATAATCCACCTCGGTCATATTGTCATAGTGCTTAGGCGAAGCCCTGCACTGGTAGCTTCATCATCACCGTCATCACGCCGTCGTGCTGACGAAGCTCTCCCTCGACACTCAGCTGGATCGAGAGTTCGTGGGACATCACCAAGCCGAATGTGTGCAGATCGCGGAGGTGCCGTACTTTCGGTACTAGGATCGGTCGGATCGTGAAAATGTACGACTACATCAACCGCGTTGTCATAACGCTTCCGCTTACGGTCTACGAGGGTACGTGGACAACACTCTTCCCTTCTCGTTGCTATGCATCACCATGATAAATCTTGCGTGTGCGTAGGATTTTTTTTGAAATTACTGCGTTTGCCAACATGTTTCTCGTGTGGCCGGCTTGGACATTGATACGTCTCCAACGTATCTATAATTTTTTATTGTTCCATGCTATTATATTGTCTGTTTTGGATGTTTAATGGGCTTTACTAAGCACTTTTATATTATTTTTGGGACTAACCTACTAACCCAAGGCCCAGTGCAAATTGCTCTTTTTTTGCCTATTTCAGTGTTTCGCAGAAAAGGAATATCAAACGGAATCCAAACGGAATGAAACCTTCGGGAGAGTTATTTTGGAACAAACGTGACCCAAGGGACTTAGAGTGGACGTCAAGAAACAAACGAGGCGGTCATGAGGCAGGGGGGTGCGCCTACCCCCTGGGTGTGCCCTCCACCCTCGTGGGCCCCTCGTAGCTCCACCGACCTACTTCTTCCTCCTATATATACCCATATATCCCGAAAACATGCAGGAGCACCATGAAACCCTATTTCCATCGCCGCAACCTTTTTTACCCAAGAGATCCCATCTTGGGGCCTTTTCCGGAGCTCCGCCGGAGGGGGAATCAATCACGGAGGGCTTCTACATCAACACCATAGCCTCTCCGATGATGTGTGAATAGTTTACCTCAGACCTTCGGGTCCATAGTTATTAGCTAGATGGCTTCTTCTCTCTCTTTGGATCTCAATACAAATTTCTCCTCGATCTTCTTGGAGATATATTTGATGTAACTCTTTTTGCGGTGTGTTTGTCGAGATCCGATGAATTGTGGGTTTATGATCAACATTATCTACGAACAATATTTGATTCTTCTCTAAAATCTTTTATGTATGATTGGTTATCTTTGCAAGTCTCTTTGAATTATCAGTTTGGTTTGGCCTACTAGATTGATCTTTCTTGCAATGAGAGAAGTGCTTAGCTTTGGGTTCAATCTTGCGGTGTCCTTTCCCAGTGACAGCAGGTGCAGCAAGGCACGTATTGTATTGTTTCCATCGAGGATAAAAAGATGGGGTTTATATCATATTGCTTGAGTTTATCCCTCTACATCATGTCATCTTGCCTAATGTGTTACTCTGTTCTTATGAACTTAATACTCTAGATGCATGTTGTATAGCGGTCGATGTGTGGAGTAATAGTAGTAGATGCAGAATCGTTTCGGTCTACTTGTCGCGGACGTGATGCCTATATACATGATCATGCCTAGATATTCTCATAATTATGCACTTTTCTATCAATTGCTCGACAGTAATTTGTTCACCCACCGTTTACTTATGCTATCTTGAGAGAAGCCACTAGTGAAACCTATGGCCCCCGGGTCTATCTTTTATCATATAAGTTTCCAATCTATTTTATTTCGCAATCTTTACTTTCAATCTATATCATAAAAATACCAAAAATATTTATCTTATTATTATTATCTCTATCAGATCTTACTCTCGTAAGTGACCGTGAAGGGATTGACAACCCCTTTATCACGTTGGTTGCGAGGCTCTTATTTGCTTGTGTAGGTACGAGAGACTTGCGTGTAGTCTCCTACTGGATTGATACCTTGGTTCTCAAAAACTGAGGGAAATACTTACGCTACTTTACTGCATCACCCTTTCCTCTTCAAGGGAAAACCAACGCAGTGCTCAAGAGGTAGCCAGAAGGATTTCTGGCGCCATTGCTGGGGAGGTTGCACCAAGTCAAGTCAAGATTTGATCTCCCATCAACAAGCCATTTCTAGCGCCGTTGCCAGGGAGATCTACATCAAGTCAAGACATACCCAGTACCCATCATAAACTCTTATCCCTCGCATTACATTATTTGACATTTGCCTCTCGTTTTCCTCTCCCCCACTTCACCATTGCGGTTTTATTCGCCGTCTTTTTCCGTTCGCCTCTTTCCCGCTTGCTTCTTGTGTCGTCGTGTGTCGTCATGGCTAGCCCCTTATCAGCCCCTTTCTCTCCCGAGTTTGAAGTTCTTCACTTCAAACAAAGACAAGGAGAAAATTTAGAATATGCTTGGTTTAGGATGATGGAATCTTCTCATAATTGCACCCTAGAGGTGAATTTTAGAATTTTACTTCGCAATTTTTATGTTGGGCTAAATATGTCGCATAGACAACTCTTGGATTCGTTGCCAAAGGGAATTTTATTGAAATTGATCCTAATATTTCTCATGAAATCATAGAGGGAATAGTGGGAGCACTACCTCAACAAAAGGGGTCACATCATACCCAGGAAGAGACACAAGTTTTTGAAAAGATTTGCAAAGTTACGGAATTTTTACAAAAGTCTCTTGAGCCTCTTAAGAGTGTTAGCGGAAACCTTCACCACATGAACATGTTGATTACCCTTTGCAACAAGCGGTTGGATTCTTTAGATCTAAAAATTTCCGAATATGAAGGAAAACGTAAAGAACCTCCCGGATTCGAGCAAGAATCCGCTAAAAAAATTAAAACCAAAGATGATAATACCTAGATCTATTCTTGCTTTTATGCCTAGCTAGGGGTGTTAAACGATAGCGCTTGTTGGGAGGCAACCCAATTTTATTTTTCTTCCTTGCTTTTTGGTTCTTCTAAGTAATAAATAATTCATCTAGACTCTCTTTAGATGTGGTTTTATGCTCTTAATTAGTGTTTGTGCCAAGTAGAACCTTTGGGAAGACTTGGGGAAAGTCTTCGCGATGTTGCTGTAAAAAACAGAAACTTTAGCGCTCACGAGATTTGCTTCCATTTTTTACTGGAGAGTGCGATTAGGTTGATTCTTTTTTCAGATTATTAATAGATAAATTACTCACGTCCAGCAACTTATTTTAGAATTTTTGGGGTTACAGAAGTATTCTAAACCTACAGATTACTACAGACTGTTCTGTTTTTGACAGATTCTGTTTTTCGCGTGTTGTTTGCTTATTTTGATGAATCTATGGCTAGTATCGGAGCTTGATGTCTACTACACAACATTATTCTTGTATACATTGTTGGGCCTCCAAGTGCAGAGGTTTGTAGGACAGTAGCAAATTTCCCTCAAGTGGATGACCTAAGGTTTATCAATCCGTAGGAGGCGTAGGATGAAGATGGTCTCTCTCAAGCAACCCTGCAACCAAATAACAAAGAGTCTCTTGTGTCCCCAACACACCCAATACAACGGTAAATTGTATAGGTGCACTAGTTCGGCGAAGAGATGGTAATACAAGTGGTATATGGATAGTAGATATGGGCATTTGTAATCTGAAATTAGAAAAACAGCAAGGTAGCAAGTGATAAAAGTTAGCTTAAACGGTATTGCAATGCGTGGAAATAAGGCCTAGGGTTCATACTTTCGCTAGTGTAAGTTCCCTCAACAATACTAACATAATTGGATCACATAACTATCCCTCAACATGCAACAAAGAGTCACTCCAAAGTCACTAATAGCGGAGAACGAACGAAGAGATTATGGTAGGGTACGAAACCACCTCAAAGTTATTCTTTCCAATCAATCCGTTGGGCTATTCCTATAAGTGTCACAAACAGCCCTAGAGTTCGTACTAGAATAACATCTTAAGACACAGATCAATCAAAACCCTAATGTCACCTAGATACTCCAATGTCACCTCAAGTATCCGTGGGTATGATTATACGATATGCGTCACACAATCTCAGATTCATCTACTCAACCAACACAAAAGACCTCAAAGAGTGCCCCAAAGTTCTACCGGAGAATCACGACGAAAACGTGTGCCAACCCCTATGCATAGGTTCATGGGTGGAACCCGCAAGTTTATCACCAAAACATACATCAAGTGAATCACGTGATATCCCATTGTCACCACAGATACGCACGGCAAGACATACATCAAGTGTTCTCAAATCTTTAAAGACTCAATCCGATAAGATTACTTCAAAGGGGAAACTCAATTCATTACAAGAGAGTAGAGGGGGGAAGAAACATCATAGGATCCAAATATAATAGAAAAACTCGCGATACATCAAGATCGTATCACCTCAAGAACACGAGAGAGAGAGAGAGAGAGAGAGAGAGATCAAACACATAACTACTGGTACATACCCTCAGCCTCGACGGAGAACTACTCCCTCCTCGTCATGGAGAGCACCGGGATGATGAAGATGGCCACCGGAGAAGGATTGCCCCCTCCGGCAGGGTGCCGGAACGGGTCTAGATTGGTTTTCGGTGGCTACAGAGGCTTCTGGCGGCGGAACTCCCGATCTATTGTGCTCACGGATGTTTTTAGGGTATATGGAGATATATATAGGCGGAAGAAGTACATTAGGGGGGCCACGAGGGGCTCACGAGGGTGGAGGGCGCGCCCAGGGGGTGGGCGCGCCCCCTGCCTCGTGACCTCCTCGCAGATCCCCCGACGTGCACTCCAAGTCTTCTGGGCTTCTTTCCTTCCAAAAATGAGTGCCATGAAGTTTCAGGTCAATTGGACTCCGTTTGATTTTCCTTTTCTTTGAAACCCTAAAACAAGGTAAAAACAGAAACTGGCACTGGGCTCTGGGTTAATAGGTTAGTCCCAAAAATGATATAAAAGTGTATAATAAAGCCCATAAACATTCAAAACAGTAGATAATATAGCACGGAGCAATAAAAAATTATAGATACATTGGAGACGTATCAGCATCCCCAAGCTTATTTCCTGCTCGTCCTCGAGTAGGTAAATGATAAAAATAGAATTTTTGATGCGGAGTGCTACTTGGCATAATTTCAATGTAATTCTTCTTAATTGTGGTATGAATATTCAGATCCGAAAGATTCAAGACAAAAGTTCATATTGACATAAAAATAATAATACTTCAAGCATACTAACTAAGCAATTATGTCTTCTCAAAATATCATGGCCAAAGAAAGTTCATCCCTACAAAATCATATAGTTTAGTCATGTTTCATTTTCGTCACACAAGAATGCTCTCATCATGCACAACCCCGATGACAAGCCAAGCAATTGTTTCATACTTTAGTAATCTCAAACTCATAAACTTTCACGCAATACATGAGCGCGAGCCATGGATATAGCACTATGGGTGGAATAGAATATAATGAGGGGGTTATGTGGAGAAGACAAAAAGGAGAAAGTCTCACATCAACGAGGCTAATCAATGGGCTATGGAGATGCCCACCGATTGATGTTAATGCAAGGAGTAGGGATTGCCATGCAACGGATGCACTAGAGCTATAAATGTATGAAAGCTCAACAAAAGAAACTAAGTGGGTGTGCATCCAACTTGCTTGCTCACGAAGACCTAGGGCACTTGAGGAGGCCCATTGTTGCAATATACAAGCCAAGTTCTATAATGAAAAATTCCCACTAGTATATGAAAGTGATAACATGAGAGACTCTCTACTATGAAGATCATGGTCCTACTTTGAAGCACAAGTGTGGTAAAAGGATAGTAACATTGTCCCTTCTCTCTTTTTCTCTCATTTTTTGGGCCTTCTTTTTATGGCCTTTCTCTTTTTTTGGGCCTTCTCTTTTTTATGTCCTTTCTTTTTTTATTCCTCACTTGGGACAATGCTCTAATAATGATGATCATCACACTTCTACTTATTTACAACTCAATGATTACAACTCGATACTAGAACAAAGATGACTCTATATGAATGCCTCCGGTGATGTACCAGGATATGCAATGAATCAAGAGTGACATGTATGAAAGAATTATGAATGGTGGCTTTGCCACAAATACTATGTAAACTACATGATCATGCTAAGCAATATGATAATGATGAATGTGTCATGATGAATGGAATGATGGAAAGTTGCATGGCAATATATCTCGGAATGGCTATGGAAATGCCATAATAGGTAGGTATGGTGGCTGTTTTGAGGAAGATATAAGGAGGTTTATGTGTGAAAGAGCGTATCATATCACGGGGTTTGGATGCACCGGCGAAGTTTGCGTCTACTCTCAATGTGAGAAAGGGCAATGCACGGTACCGAAGAGGCTAGCAAGGATGGAAGGGTGAGAGTGCGTATAATCCATGGACTCAACATTAGTCATAAAGAACTCACATACTTATTGCAAAAATCTACAAGTCATCAAAAACCTCGGCACTACACGTATGCTCCTAGGGGGATAGATTGGTAGGAAAAGACCATCGCTCGTCCCCGACCGCCACTCATAAGGAGGACAATCAAATAACACCTCATGTTTCAAATTTTTTACACAACATTTACCATACGTGCATGCTACGGGACTTGCAAACTTCAACACAAGTATTCCTCAAATTCACAACTACTCAACTAGCACGACTTTGATATTATTATGTACATATCTCAAAACAATCATCAAGCATCAAACTTCTCTTAGTATTCAACACACTCATAAGAAAGTTTTATTATTAATCTTGCATACCAAGCATATTAGGATTTAAGCAAATTACCATGCTATTAAGACTCTCAAAATAATCTAAGTGAAGCATGAGAGATCAATAGTTTCTATAAAACAAATCCACCACCGTGCTCTAAAAGATATAAGTGAAGCACTAGAGAAAATGACAAACTACTCCGAAAGATATAAGTGAAGATCAATGAGTAGTCGAATAATTATGCAACTATGAGAAGACTCTCTAACATTTAATAATTTCAGATCTTGGTATTCTACTCAAACAGCAAGCAAAGCAAAATAAAATGACATTCTAAGAATGGTAAACATCATGTGAAGAAGCAAAAACTTAGGATCAACCGATACTAACCGATAGTTGTTGAAGAAGAAAGGTGGGATGCCAACCAGGGCATCCCCAAGCTTACATGCTTGAGACTTCTTGAAATATTATCTTGGGGTTCCTTGGGCATCCCCAAGCTTGAGATTTTGTGTCTCCTTAATTCCTCTCATATCACGGTCTCCCTAAATCTCAAAAGCTTCATCCACACAAAACTCAACAAGGACTCGTGAGATAGGTTAGTATAAACCATTGCAAAAACCTTATCAAACTCTACTGTAGCAAATCACTAAAATTATTATTCAACATTGCATACTAAATGCCTCTGCATATTTAATAGTCCTATCCTCAAATATAATCATTAAAGAAGCAAACATATGGAAAGAATGCAAACATAACAGCAATCTGCCTAAACAGGATAGTCTGTAAAGAATGCTGCAACATCCATACTTCCCTAGCTCCAAATATTATGAAAGAAAATTACCACTGTAGTAAATTTATCAGAGCTTAATATGCAAAAGGTTTCAACATTTTATCACATTATGAATTTTCTAGGGAATTATTGCAACAGCGGTAAACTTTCTGTTTTCAAACAACAACATGTGGACTTCTAAAATAGGCATAGTAAAGGCTATCAATGCCACTTTTATTGAAATAAAAGATGCAAGAAGTTGTTCTAAATAACATCAAGCAAATCTTAATAAAATAAGTTGATGCTCCAAGCAAAACACATATCATGTGGTGAATAAAAATATACCTCCAAGTAAAGTTACCGATGAACGAAGACAAAAGAGGGGATGCCTTCCGGGGCATCCCCAAGCTTAGGCTCTTGGTTGTCCTTGAATATTACCTTGGGGTGCCATGGGAATCCCCAATCTTAGGCTCTTACCACTCCTTATTCCATAGTCCATCGAATCTTTACCCAAAACTTGAAAACTTCACAACACAAAACTAAACAGAAAACTCGTAAGCTCCGTTAGTATAAGAAAATAAATCACCACTTCAAGGTACTGTAATGAACTCATTCTTTATTTATATTGGTGTTAAACATACTTTATTCCAACTTCTCTATGGTTTATAAACTCTTTTACTAGCCATAGCTTCATCAAAATAAGTAAACAACACTTGAAAAACAGAATCTGTGAAAAACAGAACAGTCTGTAGTAATCTGGATCAAACGTATACTTATGGAACTCATAAAATTCTAAAATAAATTTATGGACCTGAGGAATTTATCTATTAATCATCTGCAAAAATAATTAACTAAATATCACTCCCCAAATAAAAATGGCAGCAATTCTCGTGAGCGCTAAAGTTTCTGTTTTTTACAGCATGATCAACAAGACTTTCCCAAAGTCTTCCCAAAGGTTCTACCTTGCACAAACACTAATTAAAAGCATATAACCACATATAAACAGAGGCTAGATGAATTATTTATTACTAAACAGGAAAAAAAAGCAAAGAACAAAAATGAAGTTGTGTTGCCTCCCAACAAGCGCTATCGTTTAACGCCCCTAGCTAGGCATGATGATTTCAATGATGCTCACATAAAAGATAAGAATTGTAACATAAAGAGAGCATCATGAAGAATATGACTAGAACATTTAAGTCTAACACACTTCCTATGCTTAGGGATTTTGTGAGCAAACAAATTATGGGAACAATAATCAAATAGCATAGGAAGGCAAAACAAGCATAACTTCAAAACTTTAAGCACATAGAGAGGAAACTTGATATTATTGCAATTCCTACAAGAATATATTCCTCCCTCATAATAATTTTCAGTAGCATCATGAATGAATTCAACAATATAACCATCACATAAAGCATTATTTTCATGATCTACAAGCATAGAATCTTTATTACTCTCCACACAAGCAAAATTCTTCTGATGAATAATAGTGGGAGCAAACTCAACAAAATAACTATCATGTGATTGAAAATTAAGATCAAGATGACAAGTTTCATGGTTATCATTATTCTTTAAAGCATACTTGTCATCACAATAATCATCATAGATAGGAGGCATGCTTTCATCATAATAAATTTGCTCATCAAAACTTGGGGGACAAAAAATATCATCTTCATCAAACATAGCTTCCCCAAGCTTGTGGCTTTGCATATCATTAGAATCATGGATATTTAAGGAATTCATACCATTGCAATCATGCTCATCATTCAAATATTTAGTGCCAAACATTTTATAGATTTCTTCTTCTAGCACTTGAGCACAATTATCCTTTCCATCATACTCACGAAAGATATTAAAAAGGCGAAGCGTATGAGACAAACTCAATTCCATTTTTTATAGTTTTCTTTTATAAATTAAACTAGTGATAAAACAAGAAACAAAAAGATTCAATTGCAAGATCTAAAGAAATACCTTCAAGCACTCACCTCCCCGGCAATGGCGCCAGAAAAGAGCTTGATGTCTACTACACAACCTTCTTCTTGTAGACGTTGTTGGGCCTCCAAGTGCAGAGGTTTGTAGGACAGTAGCAAATTTCCCTCAAGTGGATGACCTAAGGTTTATCAATCCGTATGAGGCGTAGGATGAAGATGGTCTCTCTCAAGCAACCCTGCAACCAAATAACAAAGAGTCTCTTGTGTCCCCAACACACCCAATACAATGGTAAATTGTATAGGTGCACTAGTTCGGCGAAGAGATGGTGATACAAGTGGTATATGGATAGTAGATATGGGTATTTGTAATCTGAAATTATAAAAACAGCAAGGTTGCAAGTGATAAAAGTGAGCGTAAACGGTATTGCAATGCGTGAAAATAAGGCCTAGGGTTCATACTTTCGCTAGTGTAAGTTCCCTCAACAATACTAACATAATTGGATCACATAACTATCCCTCAACATGCAACAAAGAGTCACTCCAGAGTCACTAATAGCGGAGAACGAACGAAGAGATTATGGTAGGGTACGAAACCACCTCAAAGTTATTCTTTCCAATCAATCCGTTGGGCTATTCCTATAAGTGTCACAAACAGCCCTACAGTTAGTACTAGAATAACACCTTAAGACACAAATCAATCAAAACCCTAATGTCACCTAGATACTCCAATGTCACCTCAAGTATCCTTGGGTATGATTATACGATATGCGTCACACAATCTCAGATTCATCTATTCAACCAACACAAAAGACCTCAAAGAGTGCCCCAAAGTTCTACCAGAGAATCACGATGAAAACGTGTGCCAACCCCTATGCATAGGTTCATGGGCAGAACCCACAAGTTGATCACCAAAACATACATCAAGTGAATCACGTGATATCCCATTGTCACCACAGATACGCACGGCAAGACATACATCAAGTGTTCTCAAATCTTTAAAGACTCAATCCTATAAGATTACTTCAAAGGGAAACTCAATTCATTACAAGAGAGTAGAGGGGGGAAGAAACATCATAGGGTCCAACTATAATAGCAAAGCTCGTGATACATCAAGATCGTATCACCTCAAGAACACGAGAGAGAGAGAGATCAAACACATAGCTACTGGTACATACCCTCAGCCCCAAGGGAGAACTACTCCCTCCTCGTCATGGAGAGCACCGGGATGATGAAGATGGCCACCGGAGAAGGATTGCCCCCTCCGGCAGGGTGCCGGAACGGGTCTAGATTGGTTTTCGGTGGCTACGGAGGCTTCTGGCGGCGGAACTCCCGATCTATTGTGCTCACGGATGTTTTTAGGGTATATGGAGATATATAGGCGGAAGAAGTACGTCAGGGGGGCCACGAGGGGCTCACGAGGGTGGAGGGCGCGCCAGGGGGTGGGCGCGCCCCCTGCCTCGTGACCTCCTCGCAGATCCCCCGACATGCACTCCAAGTCTTCTGGGCTTCTTTCCTTCCAAAAATGAGTTCCGTGAAGTTTCAGGTCAATTGGACTCCGTTTGATTTTCCTTTTCTTTGAAACCCTAAAACAAGGTAAAAACAGAAACTGGCACTGGGCTCTGGGTTAATAGGTTAGTCCCAAAAATGATATAAAAGTGTATAATAAAGCCCATAAACATTCAAAATAGTAGATAATATAGCATGGAGCAATCAGAAATTATAGATATGTTGGAGACGTATTAGCATCCCCAAGCTTAATTCATGCTCGTCCTTGAGTAGGTAAATGATAAAAACGGAATTTTTGATGCGGAGTGCTACTTGGCATAATTTCAATGTAATTCTTCTTAATCGTGGCATGAATATTCAGATCCGAAAGATTCAAGACAAAAGTTCATATTGACATAAAAATAATAATACTTCAAGCATACTAATAAAGCAATTATGTCTTCTCAAAATATCATGGCCAAAGAAAGTTCATCCCTACAAAATCATATAGTTTAGTCATGTTTCATTTTCATCACACAAGAATGCTCTCATCATGCACACCCACTTAGTTTCTTTTGTTGAGCTTTCATACATTTATAGCTCTAGTGCATCCGTTGCATGGCAATCCCTACTCCTTGCATTGACATTAATTGATGGGCATCTCCCTAGCCCGTTGATTAGCCGCCTCGATGTGAGACTTCCTCCTTTTTTGTCTTCTCCACATAACCCACATCATCATATTCTATTCCACCCATAGTGTTATATCCACGGCTCACGCTCATGTATTGCGTGAAAGTTGAAAAAAAAATTAAGATTACTAAAGTATGAAACAATTGCTTGGCTTGTCATCAGGGTTGTGCAAGATGAGAGCATTCTTGTGTGACCAAAATGGAGCATGACCAAACTATATGATTTTGTAGGGATGAACTTTGTTTTGCCATGTTATTTTGAGAAGACATGATTTCTTAGTTAGTATGCTTGAAGTATTATCATTTTTATGTCAATATTAAACTTTTGTCTTGAATCTTTCGGATCTGAACATTCATGTCACAATAAAGAAATTACATTGAGAATTATGCTAGGTAGCATTCCACATCAAAAATTCTGTTTTTATCATTTACCTACTCAAGGACGAGCATGAATTAAGCTTGGGGATGCTTGATACGTCTCCAACATATCTATAATTTTTGATTGTTCCATGCTATTATATTTGATACGTCTCCAACATATCTATAATTTTTGATTGTTCCATGCTATTATATTATCAATCTTGGATGTTTTATATGCATTACCATGCTATTTTATATGATTTTTGGGACTAACCTAGTAACTTAGAGCCCAGTTCCAGTGCCAGTTTCTGTTTTTCGTTGATTTTGAGTATCAGAGAAAAGGAAAACCAAACGGAGTCCAATTGACCTGAAACTTCACGGAGATCATTTTTGGACCAGAAGAATCCCACGGAGTACTGGAGCTGGTCCAGATGAGTCCCGAGGCCACCACGAGGGTGGGGGCGCGCCCTACCCCCTGGACGCGCCCCCTACCTCATGGCCCCTTGTGGCTCCCCTGTCCGACTTCTTTCGCCTATATATATATATCCATATACCCTAGAAACATCAAGGAGCAGAATAGATCGGGAGTTCTGCCACCAGAAGCCTCCGTAGCCACCGAAAACTAATCTAGACCCGTTCCGGCACCCTGCTGGAGGGGGGAATCCCTCTCCGGTGGCCATCTTCATCACCCCGGTGCTCTCCATGATGAGGAGGGAGTAGTTCACCCTCGGGGATGAGGGTATGTACCAGTAGCTATGTGTTTGATCTCTCTCTCTCTCTCGTGTTCTTGAGGTGGTACGATCTTAATGTATCACGAGCTTTGCTATTATAGTTGGATCTTATGATGTTTCTCCCCCTCTACCCTCTTTCTGATGAATTGAGTTTTCCCTTTGAAGTTATCTTATCATATTGAGTCTTTAAGGATTTGAGAACACTTGATGTATGTCTTGCACGTGCTTATCTGTGGTGAAAATGGGATATCATGTGATCCACTTGATGTATGTTTTGGTGATCAACTTGCGGGTTCCGTGACCTTGTGAACTTATGCATAGGGGTTGGCACACGTTTTCGTCTTGAATCTCCGGTAGAAACTTTAGGGCACTCTTTGAAGTTCTTTGTGTTGGTTGAATAGATGAATCTGAGATTGTGTGATGCATATCGTATAATCATACCCACGGATACTTGAGGTGACATTGGAGTATCGAGGTGACATTAGGGTTTTGGTTGATTTGTATGTTAAGGTGTTATTCTAGTACGAACTCTATGATAGATTGAACGGAAAGAATAGCTTCATGTTATTTTACTACGGACTCTTGAATAGATCAATCAGAAAGGATAACTTGGAGGTGGTTTCGTACCCTGCCATAATCTCTTCATTTGTTCTCCGCTATTAGTGACTTTGGAGTGATTATTTGTTGCATGTTGAGGGATAGTTATATGATCCAATTATGTTATTATTGTTGAGAGAACTTGCACTAGTGAAAGTATGAACCCTAGTCCTTGTTTCCTAGCATTGCAATACCGTTTACGCTCACTTTTATCATTAGTTACCTTGCTGTTTTTATATTTTCAGATTACAAAAACCTATATATACCATCCATATTGCACTTGTATCACCATCTCTTCGTCGAACTAGTGCACCTATACAATTTACCATTGTATTGGGTGTGTTGGGGACACAAGAGACTCTTTGTTATTTGGTTGCAGGGTTGTTTGAGAGAGACCATCTTCAGCCTATGCCTCCCACGGATTGATAAACCTTAGGTCATCTACTTGAGGGAAATTTGCTACTGTCCTACAAACCTCTGCACTTGGAGGCCCAACAACGTCTACAAGAAGAAGGTTGTGTAGTAGACATCAAGCTCTTTTCTGGCGCCGTTGCCGGGGAGGTTAGCGCTTGAAGGTATATCTTTAGATCTTGCAATCGAATCTTTTTGTATCTTGTTTTATCACTAGTTTAGTTTATAAAAGAAAACTACAAAAAAATGGAATTGAGTTTGCCTCATACGCTTCATCTTTTTAATATCTTTCGTGAGTATGATGGAAAGGAAAATTGTGCCAAAGTGTTAGAAGAAGAATGCATTAAAATGCTTGGCACTAAATCTTTGAATGATGAGCATGATTGCAATGTTATTAGTACGAACTCTTTGAATATCCATAGTACTAATGATGATTGCACTAGTCATGATGAAAATATCTTTTATAAGGATATCGATTTTTGTGGAGTGCATAGAGTTTGCAAGTACATACCAAACAGGGAAGATAGATTTTGCAAGAGGCATAAGTATTTGGAAACTAAACGGTTGCAAGAAAGGCTAGATGTTTGTGCTGAAAATTTAAATTTTCTTAGTCGTACTTGTGAACTTTGCAATGAATGTGATCATTTCAATAACCAATGCAAATTGTTTCATGATCGTATCGTGTCCAAAAATTATGATGACTTGATTTCCCTTGCACATCATAATGAACTTAGTTTGCTTTTGGGTTATGAAGAAATGAAACGTATAACTAAGGTTATTCCAGAATTTGCCCTTGATAGAGTTCTTGTTTTTGATCTAGAGGAAATTTATATGTATCGTGCGGTGAATTGCATTGAAAATCCTTATATTGCCAATTACATAAAGAAAAGAAAACAAATAGAGGATGAAGAGAATACTAATGAAAGGGAAGAGACTTCCCAATATTCTCCTATTGTTTCTTATGATGAATCAGGTAACGAGGAGGAGCCTTCTATTCAACCAATCTCATTAATAAGGAGCTCCAAAAAGAGGATTGAACCCACACATGATGTGAAAAAGAAAAATAAAAGACGGAGAAGCAAAGGTAGAAAGGTATCTCTCCCAAATGATGTTGCTCCTATTACTCATTGTGATGATGATAATTGCTATACTATTGATGCCATCCATACTATTAATGATGAGAGTGATTATGCTTATGATATGAAAAGGCCCAATCTTGGGGATGCTATGTTTGATGAAGATGATGTTTTTAGTCTCCCAAGTTTTGACATGCAAATTTATAATGATGGTAGCATGCCTCCTACTTATGATGATTATATTGATGAAAGTGGGTTTGGAAGAGTGTCAACTTTAGGAAGTAATGATCCCACTATTTTGGAGGATGTTGAATCTTATTATGATAATTATGAAAGTGGATTTGGAGAGGTCATGAATTTATTTAGTGATGATTCCACTATCTTGGAAGAGGTTTCAATCAATTATGATGAGAACAAAGTTGCTACTTATGATAATTATTGTGATGATACATATGCTATAAAAAGTAGAGATGATTATATTTATAGAACTTGTCATGATTATGATTACCATTTTTATTAACATTACTCTTTTAATGTGGAAACAATTTATAGTATTCGAGTCTCTTATGATACTCCCACTGTTCCGATTGAGAAGAATTTTGCTTATGTAGAGAGTAGTAAATTTTTTATGCTTGTACATCATGAAAAGAATGCTTTAGGTGCTGGTTATATTGTTGAATTAATTCATTATGCTACTGAAAATTATTGTGACAAATTAATATATGCTTGTATGAGTTGCAATAATATCAAGTTTCCTCTCTATGTGTTGAAAATCTTGAAGTTATGCTTGTTTTGCTTTCCTATGCAAGTTGATTCTTGTTCCCATAAGTTGTTTGCTCACAAAATCCCTATGCATAAGAAGTGGGTTAGGCTTAAATGTGTTAGTCATATTCTTTATGATGCTCTCTTTATGTTACAATTCTGATCTTTTATGTGAGCATCATTGAAATCATCATGCCTAGCTAGGGGCGTTAAACGATAGCGCTTGTTGGGAGGCAACACAACTTCATTTTTGTTCTTTGCTTTTTTTCCTGTTTAGTAATAAATAATTCATCTAGCTTCTGTTATGATTGTGTTTTTTTATGTTTTAATTAGTGCTTGTGCCAAGTAAAGCCTTTAGGATCTTCTTGGGTGATTGTTGTTTGATCGTGCTGATAAAAACAGAAAGTATGCGCTCACGAAAATAATTTTCATTTTCTACCAGAGAGCGATAAAATACCAATTACACTTGTAGTAGATTTATAAACAAATTACCTAGAACTTACTAATTTCTCAGGATTTTTGGGGTTCCAAAAGTTTGCTTTAGTTACAGATTACTTCAGACTGTTCCGTTTTTGACAAATTCTGTTTTTCATGTGTTGTTTGCTTATTTTGATGAATCTATGGCTAGTAAAAGAGTTTATAAACCATAGAGGAGTTGGAATACAGTAGGTTTAACACCAATATAAATAAATAATGAGTTCATTACAGTACCTTGAAGTGGTGTTTTGTTTTCTTTCGCTAACGGAGCTTACGAGTTTTCTGTTAAGTTTTGTGTTGTGAAGTTTTCAAGTTTTGGGTAAAGATTCGATGGACTATGGAATAAGGAGTGGCAAGAGCCTAAGCTTGGGGATGCCCAAGGCAGCCCAAGGTAATATTCAAGGACAACCAAGATCCTAATCTTGGGGATGCCCCGGATGGCATCCCCTCTTTCGTCTTTGTTCATCGGTAACTCTACTTGGAGCTATATTTTTATTCGCCACATGATATGTGTTTTGCTTGGAGCGTCATTTTATTTTATTTTGTTTTGCTTGCTGTTTGAATAAAATACCAAGATCTGAAATTCTTAAATGTTAGAGGGTCATCACATAGTTGCATAATTATTTGACTACTCATTGATCTTCACTTATATCTTTTGGAGTAGTTTGTCATCTGTTCTAGTGCTTCACTTATATCTTTTTAGAGCACGGTGGTGGTTTTATTTTGAAGAAATAACTGATCTCTCATGCTTCACTTATATTATTTTTAGAGTCCTTTAGAACAACATGGAAATAATAAAACTTTCATATAAGTGCATTGAATACTAAGAGAAGTTTGATACTTGATGATTGTTTTGAGATATGGAGATGGTGATATTAGAGTCATGCTAGTTGAGTAGTTGTGAATTTGAGAAATAGTTGTGTTGAAGTTTATGATTACTGTAGCATGCACGTATCGTGAACCGTTATGTGATGAAGTAGGAGCATGATTTATTTATTGATTGCCTTCCTTATGAGTCGCGGTCGGGGACGAGCGATGGTCTTTTCCTACCAATATATCCCCCTAGGAGCATGCGCGTAGTACTTTGTTTCGATAACTAATAGATTTTTGCAATAAGTATGTGAGTTCTTTATAACTAATGTTGAGTCCATGGATTATACGCACCCTCACCCTTCCACCATTTGCTAGCCTCTCTAGTACCGCGCAACTTTCGCCGGTACCATAAACCCACCACTTACCTTCCTCAAAAAAGCCACCATACCTACCTATTATGGCATTTCCATAGTCATTTCGAGATATATTGCCATGCAACTTTCCACTGTTCCGTTTATTATGACACGCTTCATCCTTGTCATATTGCTTGCATGATCATGTAGTTGACATCGTATTTGTGGCAAAGCCACCGTTCATAAATCTTTCATACATGTCACTCATGAGTCATTGCACATCCCGGTACACCGCCGGAGGCATTCATATAGAGTCATATTTTGTTCTAAGTATCAAGTTGTAATTCTTGAGTTGTAAGTAAATAAAAGTGTGATGATTATCATTATTAGAGCATTGTCCCATGTGAGGAAAGGGTGATGGAGACTATGATTCCCCCACAAGTCGGGATGAGACTCCGGACGAAAATAAAAAAAATAAAAAAAGAGGCCATAGAAAAAGAGAAAAGGCCAAAATAAAAAAATAGAGAAAAAGAGAGAAGGGGCAATGCTACTATCCTTTTACCACACTTGTGCTTCAAAGTAGCACCATGATCTTCATGATAGAGAGTCTCCTATGTTGTCACTTTCATATACTAGTGGGAATCTTTCATTATAGAACTTGGCTTGTATATCCAATGATGGGCTTCCTCAAAATGCCCTAGGTCTTCGTGAGCAAGCGAGTTGGATGCACACCCATTAGTTTATTTTGTTGAGCTTTCATACACTTATAGCTCTAGTGCATCCGTTGCATGGCAATCCCTACTCACTCACATTGATATCTATTGATGGGCATCTCCATAGCCCGTTTATACGCCTAGTTGATGTGAGACTATCTTCTCCCTTTTTGTCTTCTCCACAACCACCATTCTATTCCACCATAGTGCTATATCCATGGCTCACGCTCATATATTGCGTGAAGATTGAAAAAGTTTGAGAACATCAAAAGTATGAAACAATTGTTTGGCTTGTCATCGGGTGAGGGAGTCCTGGATTAGGGGGTGTCCGGATGGACGGACTATACCTTCGGCCGGACTCCTGGACTATAAAGATACAAGATTGAAGACTTCGTCCCGTGTCCGAAAGGGACTTTCCTTGGCGTGGAAGGCAAGCTTGGCGATACGGATATGTAGATATCCTACCATTGTAACCGACTCTATGTAACCCTAGCTCTCTCCGGTGTCTATATAAACCGGAGAGTTTTAGTCCGTAGGACGAACAACAATCATACCATAGGCTAGCTTCTAGGGTTTAGCCTCTCTGATCTCGTGGTAGATCTACTCTTGTACTACCCATATCATCAATATTAATCAAGCAGGACGTAGGGTTTTACCTCCATCAAGAGGGCCCAAACCTGGGTAAAACATCATGTCCCCTGCCTCCTGTTACCATCCGACCTAGACGCACAGTTCGGGACCCCCTACCCGAGATCCGCCGGTTTTGACACCGACATTGGTGCTTTCATTGAGAGTTCCTCTGTGCCGTCGCCATCAGGAAGGATGCCTCATCCCGTCTTTAAAGACGGCACCCTTGCTAAGGGAGCTTTGGCTGTCGGCCAAACTCTCCGGCTAGGCAGTTTCCTTATGACCGCCTGTTCGGTTGCTGTGCCGACGATGACCTCTCGGGTCATCGAAAGCAATCTTCACGTCAGCTCGGAATTCGCCGAGCAGCTAGATCCAATGGAGCTCTCTTCCCTAAACGAGCTCTTGGACCGCATCGCCACCCTGGGAGTCGCTACGGATTACGACCAGATTGGGCCTAAACCCGATCTGAGAGAGATTAACTCTCCCCAGGTCACCCATCACGTTGCCGTGGTAGAGGGACAGTGCCATGACCCTTCATCTATCTTAAGGACTAGCTATGTCCGGATTCCCGATCCCTCCAAGCCGGATACCCGCGGAGGGGAGGATATCACTCAAGACCTGAAGTTAAAGTCAGGCGATGGACTAGATTCATTGGGCCGCATCCAAGAATGCCAATGTCCGAGTTTGAAAACTCCTTGGCCCCTGGGTCTCAGATTGGGTGAGGTTTCGGATTTGATTCCACCCACCCACCCGTACATAAGCAATCTATCCCAAATTAGGCAAGAGCCCGAAGAAACAGTACATCATTACTGGGCCAGATTCCTCCTGGTTATGAACAGGATAAAGGCTGCAGCGAGGAAGACGCAATTTCATTCTTCTGCAATAATTGCACGGACAAGGGAATCCTCAACGCCATAAGTCGCCGTGATATTACACGCTTTGCTGACTTGGCATCCATAGTAAGAAAGTATTGTGCAATGGAAAGCACTTGGAAAACCGAAACAAAATTTTGGGACAATCCAGCCTTGAATACAAACCCGGTCCGAAATAAAAGGGTGCATCATCGTCAGACACCCGGGTTCAATACCAAAAAGCAAAAGCCCTCTACAGGGCACAGAAATGTACTGGAAGGATGGCTTGATGGTCCCTGTAAAATTCACAGTGCAGAGGGCGCCACACCAACTCACAGCCTTAGAGCAAGTTGGATACTCCGGCAGGTGGCAAAAATTGGCGAAGATCTTCTAATTCCAGAAGCCACAGAAAGCCACCCAGAGAAACCAGTACGGTATTAACAGTCTTCAAGACTTTCGCAACAAATAATATGTGAAAAAGAACACTCCACGGCCTTGCCGAAGTCTACCAAGTAGCAACAATAAACCCATGGAGTGACACGGCTATCACTTTTAACGCCAGTGACGAACCTAAATTCCAAACAGCCCGAGCACCAGCCGCATTGGTCCTCAGTACAATAGTGGACGGATTTCATCTTACCAAGGTACTCATGGATGGCGGAAGCGGATTGAACCTCATTTATGAGGAAACCCTTCAAAAAATGGAAATAGACTGGAACCGCATTGAGCGAAGCAACACAACCTTTAGAGGAATAATCCCCAGTCGGGAAGCGTGCTGTACAGGAAAAATCACACTAGATGTGGTGTTCGACACGCCGGATAATTACAGGTCCGAAGAGGTCATGTTCCAGGTGGCCCCGTTCAGTAGCGGATATCACGCTCTGCTAGGGCGGGAAGCGTTTACAGTCTTAGAAGCAATACCCCATTACGGGTACATGAAGCTCAAGATGCCCGAACCTAACGGAAGCATCACTCTCGTTAGTGATCCGGACATAGCACTCCGCGCCGAAAACAAGATAGCCGCACTGGCCCTCGAGGCGCTATCCAAAGCCCTAGCGGCTGAGGAACTGACAGCGCTGCGCTCCATGGTGAATAGGGACGATGTGATACTCGATAAAAGATCCAAGTCCACCTCCTTTAAACCAGCAGATGAAATAGTCAAATTCCAGGTCCATCCAACGGACCCCAATAAAACAGCTTCCATCGGGGCACGGTTAAACCCTGATGTAGACGCTGCACTGCGAGAGTTCCTATGAGAGAACTGAGAAATTTTCGCCTGGCACCCTTCAGACATGCTAGGAATCCCACGCACGCTGGCCGAACACAGCTTAAATATCCTAAAAGGATTCAAGCTAGTCAAACAGGCTCTTCGGCATTTTTCCGAACCTAAGAGACAGGCCATGGGAGAGGAACTAGCCAAGCTATTGGAGGCCGGATTCATCAAAGATATCAAACATCCGGACTGGCTAGCAAATCTGGTGATGGTACTAAAGAAGGACAAATCCTGGCGCATGTGCGTTGATTTCAAAGACCTTAACAAGGCTTGCCCAAAGGATCCCTTCCCTCTCTCCCGCATCGATCAAATTATCAACGCTACCGCAGGACACAATTCGTTGTGTTTCCTCGACGCATACTCCGGCTACCATCAAATAAAGATGGCAGAGTCAGACCAAACAGCAACGGCATTCATCACACCATACGGACCATTCTGCTTCAACACAATGCCCTTCGGGCTCAAAAACGCCGGCGCAACATATCAGCGCATGATTCAGACATGTCTGGCAAACTAGATCAGCAAAACAGTGGAGGCATACGTAGATGATGTGGTCGTTAAAACAAGACATGTCGAATCTCTAGTAGATGACTTAAGGCTAACATTCGATAACCTCCGAACATACGACATCAAGCTCAACCCGGAAAAACGCGTTTTCGGCGTTCCAGCCGGAAGCTCTTGGGCTTCATTGTATCCGGTAGTGGAATTGAAGCAAATCCAGCCAAGATCCGAGCTCTGTCACAATTGGATATCCCGAAGGACCTCAAACAAATACAAAAATTAACCGGATGTGTGGCGGCTCTAAGCCGCTTTATCTCCCGCTTAGGAGTAAAGGCCCTACCCCTTTACCACCTCCTTCGGCGCACCGAACACTTCGAGTGGACGGATGCAGCCACGGCCGTACTCGACGAAATAAAAGCCATCTTGGAAGCAAACCCAGTCCTGGCCGCGCCAAACATTGGCGAACCAATGCTATTATACATTGCAGCAACCCATCAGGTCGTAAGCACAGTGCTCGTCGTCGAACGAGAAACGGACGGACACAAATTCCCCCTTCAAAAGCCGGTCTATTATGTGTCCACTGTCCTTACTCCGTGCAAGTCACGGTACCCGCACTATCAAAAGATTGCGTACGCGGTATTTATGGCATCCCGGAAGCCGCGACACTACTTTCAAGAGTGTTCAATAACAGTAGCCTCGGAAGTGCCACTTAACGATATTATAAATAACCGCGACGCGATGGGCCGGATTGCAAAATGGGCCATTGAGCTCCTCCCGTTTGACATAACTTACAAGCCACGGCGAGCTATCAAGTCGCAAGTTTTGGCCGACTTCGTCGCAGAATGGACGGAGGCCGAACTCCCTAAAGAGTACGACACATATTCAAACTGGGTCATGCACTTCAACGGCTCCAAAATGTTGGACGGTCAAGGGGCTGGCATCATTTTGACGTCCCCCACAGGAGACACAGTTCAATATGTACTCCAGATAATGTACACAGACTCCAACAACGCAGCCGAATATGAGGCCCTTTTACATGGTCTCCGGATGGCAGTATCCATGGGCATTCAACGCCTAGAGGTGCGCGGGGACTCGAACCTCGCAATATCCCAAATAAATGGAGACTTTGATGCCAAGGATCCAAAAATGGCAGCTTATCGCAACGCCGTCCTAAAAATGTCAGCTCGGTTCGAAGGGCTCGAATTTCACCATATAGCCCGGGAAAATAATCAGGCGGCAGATGTCCTGGCACGCATCGGCGCAAAACGCGATGTAGTCCCCCCCAACATCTTCTTGGAAAGGCTGTTCAAGCCGTCCGTAGTATGGGAAGGGGAACCTGGCAATAGCAGCCCGGACCCAACCGCACTGCCCGACACCGAACACTCTGACATAATTGGAGGCTCTGCCAATGAAATAACACCTTCAGCCCACGTAATAATGGTCGTCATCGCCCCATGGACAGAACCATTCCTCGCCTACCTTACCAGGCAGGAACTCCCTGAGGACCAAAATGAGGCACGCTGCATAGTGCGGCGATCTAAAGCCTATAAAGTCCATGAGGGAGAGCTTTATAAGAAAAGCACTACCGGAGTCCTTCAAAGGTGCATCTCCGAAGAGGAAGGGCGGAACCTCCTGGCTGAAATTCATGCCGGACTCGGCGGACATCACGCTGCAGCTCGGTCCCTTGTAAGCAAGGCCTTCCGTACAGGCTTTTATTGGCCGACGGCCCGGGCAGACGCCCAGGACTTAGTCCAACGATGCGTCGGTTGCCAGCTTTTTGCAAACCAAAGCCATATGCCACCCACCTCCCTCCAAACTATCCCCATCACTTGGCCTTTCGCGGTCTGGGGGCTTGACATGGTTGGACCCCTTAAAGGCGGAACCCACAAGAAAAAATACTTACTGGTCATGCTGGATAAGTTCACCAAATGGATAGAAGCCAAGCCTGTTAAGACGGCCGAATCCGGACCGGTGATAGACTTTATATCCGGGGTTGTACACCGTTACAGCGTCCCCCACAGCATCATCACTGATAACGGCACGAACTTTACGGCCGATGAGGTAAAACTCTGGTGCAAAAACATGGGCATCAAGCACGGTTATGCTTCTGTCTATCACCCACAAACCAACGGCCAGGTCGAACGTGCAAATGGTCTTATCATGAGTGGCATCAAACCCAGATTAGTGCGGTCCCTTAAGGAATCTAATACACACTGGGTAGAGGAGCTCGACTCCGTACTCTGGGGGCTGCGGACCACGCCGAATCGCACCACCGGATACACACCATTCTTCATGGTGTACGGCGCAGAGGCAGTTTTGCCCTACGACATAATTCATGACTCACCTCGAGTGCGCATGTACGAAGAAAGAGAAGCCGAGCTCGATCGGCAGGATAGTTTGGACACCTTGGAGGAAGAGCGTGACGTGGCAAAAGCCCATTCCGCATTCTATCAACAGCAGGCTCGAAGATACCAAAGCAGAGAAGTACGGGCCAAAAATTACAACGTTGGCGAATTAGTTCTACGCCTGCCGGAGAAGAAAAAGGACAAACTCAAGCCCAAGTGGGAAGGTCCCTTCATAATCGACCAAGTCCTAACTGGTGGAGCGTACCGCCTGCGAGATGCATCGGATAACCGACTCGAGCCGAACCCATGGAATGCAGCCCGTCTACAAAGATTCTATGCCTAGCGCCGGACTCTGTGTTCGTCTCCTTCCTCTGTCCATTTTTTATATACTTTCTGTCTTACATTTCTCTCCTTCTCCTCTCTCTCCCTTATAGCCTTTAAAGGCTCATAAAGTGACGCGCTATCCGCGCTCATTAAACCTGGGGGCTTCTTTAAACAGAAGCTTATTTATACGGGCTTCATGCCCAACACATGTGTCACACTTCCGCATGTACCTTTTATTCGCCATTATATGCATCGATATGACTTAAGTTTTGGCCAAGCTGGGTTGCCTGGCTCCTATGCTTACCCCTACGTTCCTGATTGTTCGACTAGGTGGTAAAGGGAGCACCTCTGCGATTGTTACTACCGGGTCAGCCGGATGTGTACCTCAGACTGGGTGAAGCCGAAAGCTAGCGTTCTTAAGGGAATATTCGGTCGGTGAACTAAAGATGATCTTTTCTTTCACTTATTTATCTATACACCCCCATATGTTTTTCCTGCGTCTCTTTTCACAGAATGGACATGCACTTTAGGGCATGCCTCCCAGGGAAAGGAACCCCTAACGAAACTATTCTCCCTGGAAGATGTTTCTTACTAACCATGTAATATAACATAACTAGTTGGGCACTTGTCTGTTCAAGCACTAATGACCCCTACACCTGGTCTCCATGCATACCCCAGTTCTTATATAACCACGAGGGTATTCGGACACACTCCGGACCGTCAGGTCTCGAGGTTGAAGCGAAAAGGTCGGCCATGACAAACGATCTACAATCTGGCTAGAAGGCATTACACATGTCAATTAAAATTACATAGTCAATCTGACTGATTGTATTCCTCTTCGATTCCATCTAACAGGCTATCTAGTTTACAGTCCTATTGGGAATACTTTGCGGCCAACTCTACTTGGCCGTATACTAAGCTCACAGGGATCTCCTTCCCATCGGGCCCTATGGGTCCTACCTCGGCCATGTGGTTTGGGTCAGCCTTCGTGTACCGCGTCTTCACCATGGCCCAGACCTCCCTGGCGCCTTGATGGCAGGCCGATATCTTCCACAATTAGAAGCGCCGCCGCGCTCCCTTCAGCTTCTCTACAAGCTCTCCAAGGCCTTCGGGCATGGATACGGACGGCCACAAGGCCTGGGCGACGCCTTGCATCACCTTCCGAACTCGCTCGTGCAGTTGTGAGAGCTCGGGAGAAGGTCACCCGTAGAACCGGGCATTTCCTCTGTAGGACGACCTGTTAGCATACCTACAGACATTACTCTGTTAGTCGACTTCCTCGCCGAACTCTTTTTTCAAAGTTCGTTTAAGCACTTACTATATATGCCGCGTTGAAGCCGCTGATTCTCCTTCACGGAGTCCAACAGCTGGGCACGAACATCCTTCAGTTCAACACCTAGCTTGGTGTTGTCATCTTGGAGATCGTTCTTCTCTCGCCTCACCTTTGTCAGCACGCTCTCACCAGCCTTTAGCTGGCGTCGGAGTTGTTGCACTTCCGGATTTAATCCGGCACCATCTGCAATTTCATTTGTCAGATTTGCACCCACGCCGCACTTCGCAAAATACTTACCTTTCGAAGCGTATATTACTAGAGGGGGTCTCCTTGGGCTCCCCTGCCGCGGCTAGTGCGGCCTCAAGTTGGGCTTTGCACTCTTCCAGCTCCTGGGACAGCAGGGTATTCTTTTCTGTAAGAACCTGCATAACAGATGATCCTTAAATCAGTTATTCTAACTGTTTCAAGTCTCGGGGGCTACTGGTATACATATATAATTACCAAAAATTTCTTACCCGTATGTCTTTCACATACTGCTCCGTGGCTCTGGCTAGACCATTTTGAGCGGCACGGAGGTACGTGTCTCCCGAATTGAAGGCATCCAATGCCTCTTGGGAGAAACAAGCATCACGAAAAACTGTTCGGCGACGCCTGTGGTTCATGGCACTCTCCACCTTGGAATTGGTGACAGACAGCCTGTCCGCATCCTCCGTCGGAGGAGCATCCGGTGCACGCCTCGTGTTCGCCTCCGCTTTTGGACCAGGCTTTGGAGCCTGGCTGGTGGAGGCGCGATTGGCAGCCTCTCAGGATATAGTCCGGCGAGGTCTCTTCGTCCTGAAGAGAGCATGAGTGTTAATATGCCTCGAAGGAGTAACACCTGGGAATAAGGTGGAGCGCTATACCTTTGCGCCAATGCCTCAGTCCGGACCGCACTTCTTTTCAGCTCGCGGGGCCTTGCTGCCCCTCGTTGGCTAGTCGCCGCAGGCTCGGCCTCCCGTCTCAAGGACCTCCCCTGCAAAACACGGTTGTCATACGGTAATCGAAAACACGCGAGGACAGATCCCTTTTCAAAGTGCCGAGACTCCAGTCTCAGTTACCTGTGAGGCTAGGAGTAGCCTTGGATAATCGGTCATAATGGCCACCAAGGCATTGTCCCTGCTCAATTGATGAAACACTCCATCAATCAGCTCCACAGATAAGTTCGGATCCTCTTGAGAGGCCGGGTCGAGGGACCGTCCCGGATCCTCGGGTTGTGGAGGAGGGCTGTTTATTTCTTGGCGAAGTTCCTGCGTTGAAGTCGTTAGACTAAAAATTTAACAATGGGAATATAAAACGAATGGGCAAGTAAAAGTGTCCACTTACCCAACTCGGGGGATTGTACATAGAAAATCCACCCCATGGGTTGACGCAGAGAAATTCCTCCTCTTCTCCCTTGTACAAAGCGGACAAGGTCTTTATTAGAGCGGCAGCCGAATCCGGCCCCTTACGGCCATAGCGGGTGGCGTCGTCCTCCCCGTTGAAGTCCCACATGGGGCGGCCTCTATACTGAAGCGGCTGCACCCCTTGCATGATGCATGTGGCCATGACCCCGATCATGGTCAGTCCGGAATGAGCTAACAATCGTATCCGGCCCATCAGGTAAATAACGTCCCTGTCGCTTTCCCTCTGAGGGCTCCGTGGATGCCAGCTTAGGCGCTTCTTTAGGGAAGCACTCTCGAACTCAGGGAGGCTGATCCGGACAGGATTCGGCAGTGAAACGTCCTCTATATAAAACCATTTCGGAGGCCAGTCCTCGGACGCCTTCTTTGGGGTTCCGGATAGATATCCGGTCCCGGCGATGCGCCACACTTCGGCTCTGCCCACTTGATATATCGCCCCTCCTTAAAGCGGGGCACAAGGCAGAATAGCCTTTTCCATAGTGCGAAATGAGCCTCGCAGCCCAAAAACAGCTCGCAAAGGGCTACGAAGCCTGCGATATGCAATATGGAGGCAGGCGTGAGGTTGTGCAGCTGGAGGCCATAGAAGTCCAGAAGCCCCCGGAGAAACGGATGAATTGGAAATCCGAGCCCTCTTATTAAGTAAGGGGCAAGGCATACCCGCTCTCCTTTGGAGGGATTGGGGGCGCTCTCCGCTTGCTCTCCGCCATTATAGGTGGCAAGTCCGGCTCGAACCGGGACCATATAGGCCGGGGGGAGAAATCCCTTGGTCTGGAGCTTCACTAGCTCGCTGTGCGGGATGGAGCACCTCTTCCAATCTCCAGGCTGAGGGCTGGAAGGGCGAGAGGAGGAGCTGCAGCGGCTGGCCATGATAGAATGGACCTCTATCGGATACGCTCTGATGAATACTCGCGGAAGGGAGAAGGTGTGGTTTGGATCTAAATCCTCGTCCCCTTAAATAGGCGGCTCATTCACGCGGCTAGGGGTGTAAATATAAAAACACCCTGACTTTTCGTATTCATTTGACACGTGGAAAACGGCCATTATTGGGCGTAGAAGCCAAGGAGCACTACATTTACAAGAAACCGGACACTATTCAACATGTACACGGAATTTGGAGGAGAACCCGCCTTGCAATGCCGAAGACAATCTGCGCGTCGGACTCGTCGTCATTGAAGCCTGGTTCAGGGGCTACTGAGGGAGTCCTGGATTAGGGGGTGTCCGTATGGCCGGACTATACCTTCGGCCGGACTCCTGGCCTATGAAGATACAAGATTAAAGACTTCGTCCCGTGTCCGGAAGGGACTTTCCTTGGCGTGGAAGGCAAGCTTGGCGATACGGATATGTAGATCTCCTACCATTGTAACTGACTCTGTGTAACCCTAGCCCTCTCCGGTGTCTATATAAACCAGAGAGTTTTAATCCGTAGGACGAACAACAATCATACCATAGGCTAGCTTCTAGGGTTTAGCCTCTCTGATCTCGTGGTAGATCTACTCTTGTACTACCCATATCATCAGTATTAATCAAGCAGGACGTAGGGTTTTACCTCCATCAAGAGGGCCCGAACCTGGGTAAAACATCATGTCCCCTGCCTCCTGTTACCATCCGACCTAGACGCACAGTTCGGGACCCCCTACCCGAGATCCGCCAGTTTTGACACTGACATCGGGGTTATGCATGATTTAATATTTTGTGTGATGAAGATAGAGCATAGCCAGACTATATGATTTTGTAGGGATAACTTTCTTTGGCCATGTTATTTTGAGAAGACATGATTTCTTAGTTAGTATGCTTGAAGTATTATTATTTTTATGTCAATATTAAACTTTTGTCTTGAATCTGATGGATCTGAATATTCATGCCACAATAAAGAGAATTACTTAGAGAAATATGTTAGGTAGCATTCCACATCAAAAATTCTGTTTTTATCATTTACCTACTCGAGGAAGAGCAGGAATTAAGCTTGGGGATGCTTGATACATCTCCAACGTATCTATAATTTTTGATTGTTCCATGCTATTATATTATCAATCTTGGATGTTTTATATGCATTACCATGCTATTTTATATGATTTTTGGGACTAACCTATTAACGTAGAGCCCAGTGCCAGTTTCTATTTTTTCGTTGATTTTGAGTATCGCAGAAAAGGAAAACCAAACGGAGTCCAGTTGACCTGAAACTTCACGGAGATCATTTTTCGACCAGAAAAAGCCCACGGAGTACCGGAGCTGGTCCAGAAGAGTCCCGATGCCACCACGAGGGTGGGGGGCGCGTCCTACCCCCTGGGCGCGCCCCCTACCTCGTGGGCCCCTCGTGGCTCCCCTGACCGACTTCTTTCGCATATATATATATATATCCATATACCCTAGAAACATCGAGGAGCAGAATAGATTGGGATTTCCGCCGCTAGAAGCCTCTGTAGCCACCGAAAACCAATCTAGACCCGTTCCGCCACCCTGCCAGAGGGGGGAATCCCTCTCCGGTGGCCATCTTCATCATCCCGGTGCTCACCATGACGAGGAGGGAGTAGTTCACCCTCGGGGCCGAGGGTATGTACCAGTAGCTATGTGTTTGATCTCTCTCTCTCTCTCTCTCGTGTTCTTGAGGTGGTACAATCTTGATGTATCGTGAGCTTTGCTATTATAGTTGGATCTCATAATGTTTCCCCCCCTCTACCCTCTTGTGATGAATTGAGTTTTCCCTTTGAAGTTATCTTATCAGACTGAGTCTTTAAAGATTTGAGAATACTTGATGTATGTATTGCACGTGCTTATCTGTGGTGACAATGGGATACCATGTGATCCACTTGATGTATGTTTTAGTGATCAACTTGCGGGTTCCGTGACCTCGTGAACTTGTGCATAGGGGTTGGCACATGTTTTCATCTTGAATCTCCGGTAGAAACTTTGGGGCACTCTTTGAAGTTCTTGGTGTTGGTTGAATAGATGAATCTGAGATTGTGTGATGCATATCGTATAATCATACCCACGGATACTGGAGGTGACATTGGAGTATCTAGGTGACATTAGTGTTTTGGTTGATTTGTGTCTTAAGGTGTTATTCTAGTAGGAACTATATGATAGATTGAACGGAAAGAATAGCTTCGTGTTATTTTACTACGGACTCTTGAATAGATCGATCAGAAAGGATAACTTGGAGGTGGTTTCGTACCCTACCATAATCTCTTCGTTTGTTCTCCTCTATTAGTGACTTTGGAGTGATTCTTTGTTGCATGTTGAGGGATAGTTATATGATCCAATTATGTTATTATTGTTGAGAGAACTTGCACCAGTGAAAGTATGAACCTTAGGCCTTGTTTCCTAGCATTGCAATACTATTTATGCTCACTTTTATCATTAGTTACCTTGCTGTTTTTATATTTTCAGATTACAAAAACCTATATCTACCATCCATATTGCACTTGTATCACCATCTCTTCGCCGAACTAGTGCACCTATACAATTTACCGTTGTATTGGGTGTATTGGGGACACAAGTGACTCTTTGTTATTTGGTTGCAGGGTTGTTTGAGAGAGACCATCTTCAGCCTACGCCTCCCACAGATTGATAAACCTTAGGTCACCCACTTGAGGGAAATTTGCTACTGTCCTACAAACCTCTGCACTTGGAGGCCCAACAATGTCTACAAGAAGAAGGTTGTGTAGTAGACATCAATATTATCTGTTTTGGATGTTTAATGAGCTTTACTAAGCACTTTTATATTATTTTTGGGACTAGCCTACTAACCCAAGGCCCAGTGCAAATTATTGTCTTTTTGCCTATTTTCAGTGTTTTGCAGAAAAGGAATATCAAACATAATGAAACCTTCGGGAGAGTTATTTTTGGAACAAACGTGACCCAGGGGACTTGGAGTGGACGTCAAGAAACAAACAAGGCGGCCACGAGGCAGGGGGCGCGCCATCCACCCTCGTGGGCCCCTCGTAGCTCCACCGACCTACTTCTTCCTCCTATATATACCCATATACCCCGAAAACATCCAGGGAGCACCACGAAACCCTATTTCCACCAGCGCAACATTCTGTACCCAAGAGATCCCATCTTGGGGCCTTTTCCGGAGCTCTGCTAGAGGGGGAATCGATCACAGAGGGCTTCTACATCAACACCATAGCCGCTTCGATGATGGGTGAGTAGTTTACCTCAGACCTTCGGGTCCATAGTTATTAGCTAGATGGCTTCTTCTCTCTCTTTGGATCTCAATACAAAGTTCTCCTCGATCTTATTGGAGATATATTCGATGTAACTCTTTTTGCGGTTTGTTTGTCGAGATCTGATGAATTGTGGGTTTATGATCAAGATTATCTATGAACTGTATGATTGGTTATCTTTGCAAGTCTCTTCGAATTATCAGTTTGGTTTGGCCTACTAGATTGATCTTTTTGCAATGAGAGAAGTGCTTAGCTTTGGGTTCAATCTTGCGGTGTCCTTTCCCAGTGACAGCAGGGGCAGCAAGGCACGTATTGTATTGTTGCCATCGAGGATAAAAAAGATGGGGTTTATATCATATTGCTTGAGTTTATCCCTCTACATCATGTCATCTTGCCTAATGCATTACTCTGTTCTTATGAACTTAATACTCTAGATGCATGCTGGATAGCGGTTGACGTGTGGAGTAATAGTAGTAGATGCAGAATCATTTCGGTCTACTTGTCACGGACGTGATGCCTATATACATGATCATGCCTAGATATTCTCATAATTATGCACTTTTCTATCAATTGCTCGACAGTAAATTGTTCACCCACCGTAATACTTATGCTATCTTGAGAGAAGCCACTAGTGAAACCTATGGCCCCGGGTCTATCTTTTATCATATAAGTTTCCAATCTATTTTACTACGCAATCTTTACTTTCAATCTATCATAAAAATACCAAAAATATTTATCTTATTATTATTATCTCTATCAGATCTCACTCTCGTAAGTGATCGTGAAGGGATTGACAACCCCTTTATCGTGTTGGTTGCGATGTTCCTATTTGTTTGTGTAGGTACGAGGGACATGCGTGTAGTCTCCTACTCGATTGATACCTTGGTTCTCAAAAACTGAGGGAAATACTTACGCTACTTTACTACATCACCCTTTCCTCTTCAAGGGAAAACCAACGCAGTGCTCAAGAGGTAGCAGAGATGCAGATGCTTTTTGCCCGGACCCAGGGGAACGAGATGATGATGGATGTTTTCCATATGGGGAGAAGCTTAGATGGTCTGGATCCCGCAAGAGTTGGGTGAATGCACCCCCAGTGAGCGGTAACGGGGGAATGCTGTGCGCCAGGAGAGATGAGGAGTGGAATGATGAAGAAGAGGAAGTGGAGAAGGGTGAGGAAGTGACATCACCACTGAAAAACAATGCAGGCATGGTCAGGAATGCAGCGTATCAATTTAATTCCCGTGGCGGGGCTGCTGGTTGCGCTGGTCCTGGAAGGGGTTTTGATAGATCGAGAGGCAGAGGCCAGAATAAGGTTTACCGTCGAGTGGAACTGGGGCCCGAGTGCCACACTAATAGGTCAAGCCAGCTAATGATCTTGGACCAGGAGACTTTGAACAAGAAAAAAACTAATGGATGGCAATGTACTGAGCACATCCAAGCAGGATAGCAGGGATTCAAAGAAAAAGAAAGCTATGGAAGGGGGAACCCTTAGTGAGCAGGCGGAGGCTGTTGAGCAGCCCCGCTAAGGACAATGAATTGCATAACGTGGAATTGTTGCGGGCTTGGAACCCAGAGACAGTTCGTGAACTTCACCACTTGGTGAGGGTGTAAGCGCCCACCTTAGTCTTCTTGTTAGAGACGAAGATTGAGGGGAATAAAGTAGCGGACATGCAAGCAAGACTAGGTTTTGAAGGATGTATACCTGTCAGCAGTAACGGGCTGAGGGAGGACTTTCCCTTTTCTGGTCTAGAGAGGTGGATGTTAAGCTCAACAATCTATCTAACCAGCATATAGATGTTATGGTAAGGAATGTGGGCAGCGACCAGAAAGAGTGGCGTTTTATAGGCTTTTATGCCAGAGCAAAGAGGAGTGAAAGGAGTGAGAGCTGGGCACTTTTGAAGTGGTTGTGGTGCCAAAGTGATGTCCCATGGCTATGTGGTGGAGACTTCAATGAGATTACGAACAACACAGAATATTTCGGGACTAACGAAAGGGCGGAATGGCAAATGCAAGGTTTTCGTGAGGCCATCGATATGTGCAATCTTCATGACCTGGGTTTTACCGGGATCCTGTATACTTGGGATAATTGTCAAGAGGGTGCCGCAAACGTAAAGGTATGCTTGGACAGATACTTAGACGACCCGGCCTTCATCCAGGAGCATGGAGCTACGGGGGTTATTCACGTGCCATCTCCACAGTCGGATCACTGCATGCTAGTAATAAAGATTAAGAGACTGGTGGAGTGGGAGGATAAAGGGCCACACCGCTTTGTCTATGAGGAAGCATGGCGACAGGAGGACTCGTACGAACCCACGGTGGTGGTTGCATGGGAAAAGAAAAAGGGAGCTCTTACACTTGAGGACTGATACGTCTTCGTCATATCTATAATTTTTGATTGTTCCATGCCAATATTATACAGCTTTCATATACTTTTGGCAACTTTTTATACTATTTTTGGGACTAACATATTGATCCAGTTCCCAGTGCCAGTTCCTATTTGTTGCATATTTTTTGTTTCGCAGAAAATCCATATCAAACGGAGTCCAAATGGGATAAAAACCGACGGAGATTTTTTGGAATATATGTGATTTTTGGGAAGAAGAATCAACGCGATACAATGCCCGAGGGGGCCATGAGGCAGGGGGGCATGCCCTAGGGGGTCAGGCGCGCCCCGGGCCCTCGTGGCCACCCTGTAATGCGGTTGGTGCCCTTCTTTCGCCGCAAGAAAGCTAATATCCGGATAAAAATCGTGTCCAAAATTAAGCCCAATCGGAGTTATGGATCACCGGGAATTTAAGAAACAGTGAAAGGGCAGAATCTGGAATGCAGAAACATAGAGAGACAGAGAGACAGATCCAATCTCGGAGGGGCTCTCGCCCCTCCCATGCCATGGAGACCATGTACCAGAGGGGAAACCCTTCTACCATCTAGGGGGAAGGTCAAGGAAGAAGAAGAAGAAGAAGGGGGGCTCTCTCCCCCTCTCTCCCGGTGGTGCCGGAACGGCGCCGGGGCCATCATCGTCACCGCAATCTACACCAACAACTTCACCGCCGTCATCACCAACTCTTCCCCCTCTATGCAGCGGTGTAACCCCTCTTTTACCCGCTGTAATCTCTACTTAAACATGGTGGCCAACGTTATATATTATTTCCCAATGATGTATGGCTATCCTATGATGTTTGAGTAGATCCGTTTTGTCGTATGGGTTAATTGATGATCGTGATTGGTTTGAGTTGCATGTTTTATTATTGGTGCTGTCCTATGGTGCCCTCCATGTCGCGCAAGCGTGAGGGATCCCCGTTGTAGGGTTTGCAATATGTTCATGATTTGCTTATGTTGGGTGGCGCGAGTGACATAAGCACAGACCCGGGTAAGTAGGTTGTTTGCGTATGGGAGTAAAGAGCACTTGATGCCTTATAATGCTATGGTTGGGTTTTACCTTAATGATCTTTAGTAGTTGCGGATGCTTGCTAGAGTTCCAATCATAAGTGCATATGATCCAAGAAGAGAAAGTATGTTAGCTTATGCCTCTCCCTTAAATAAAATTGCAATAATGATTACCGGTCTAGTTATCGATTGCCTAGGGATAAATAACTTTCTTGTGTGACAACAAGCTCTCTACTAAAACTAACTTAGTTGTGTCTTCATCTAAAACAGCCCCTGCTTTTTATTTACGCGCTCTTTATTATCTTGCAAACCTATCCAACTTCACCTACAAAGTACTTCTAGTTTCATACTTGTTCTAGGTAAAGCGAACGTTAAGCGTGCGTAGAGTTGTATCGGTGGTTGATAGAAATTGAGGGTATATTTGTTCTACCTTTAGCTCCTCGTTGTGTTTGACACTCTTACTTATTGAAAGAGGCTACAATTGATCCCCTATACTTGTGGGTTATCAAGACCTTTTTCTGGCGCCGTTGCAGGGGAGTTATAGCGTGGGGTGAATATTCTCGTGTGTGCTTGTTTGCTTTATCACTAAGTAATTTTTATTTGCTGTTCTAAGTTGTTATCTATCTTTAGTTATGGATATGGAACATGAAATACCAAAAAATTAGGTTTTCTTGCTACTCATGGAGATGGGGAACCTCCTAAAACCCTCGATGCTCATTATGTGAAAGATATTATGTACTACATTGATAATCTTGAGAAAAACCCATTCAACTTTATAATTGGAGTAACTTTGGATCAACGTGAATACTTTAGGGATTATCGCTTGACTCAAAAAGGGAAACTATTATGGGATCAAATTTATATGTTGCATTGGTATGCTCGACAACTGTGCTTGAGATATGATTATACTTGTTGCTCTAGGATGAAGGCTCCACACCTTCCCTTTTCATGTGAATTTAATGATGATGAAACCTTGGCTTCTTATGCTAATGGTATATATGATTATTATGATGTGGAACGAATAGAAGAATTTGTTGCTTTTATGGGTGCTTATGAAATTGAATCTTTGTTTAAAGAGTGTGAAAATCTTGATGATGCCGTTTACAGACCTGAAATTTTGCTATACTTAAATATTTCTATGAAAATTATGAATTCAATTCCGATATTGATGAAATTATTGAGAAAGTCTCCGTTGTCGAAGAAGAGACTAATATTTTGCAGGAGTCTATGGAAAAAGAAATTGATGAAATTGTGAGCTCATTGGATGAAAAAGATGATGAGGAGAGCGAAGAACAAAAGGAGTAAGAGCGGATTAGCTACCCGTGCCCACCTTCTAATGAGAGTAACTCTTCAACTCATACATTGTTTAATTTCCCTTCGTGCTTACCGAAGGATGATTGCTATGATGATTGTTATGATCCCGTTGATTCTTTTGAAATATACCTTTTTGATGATGCTTGCTATGCTTGTGGCCAAGATGCCAACATGAATTATGCTTATGGAGACGAACTTGCTATAGTTCCTTATGTTAAACATGAAATTGTTGCTCTTGCACCCACACATGATAGTCCTATTATCTATTTGAATTCTCCCGACTACACTATATCGGAGAAGTTTGCCCTTATTAAGGATTATATTGATGGGTTGTGTTTTACTACTACACATGATGATTTTGATAGATATAATATGCATGTGCTTGCTGCTCCTACTTGCAATTATTATGAGAGAGGAACGACATCTCCGCCTCTCCATGTTTCCAATATGATAAAATTGCAAGAAACTGTTTATAATATGCATTAGCCTTTACTATGTGTGCATGAATTGTTCTTATATGACATGCCGATGCATAGGAATAGAGTTAGACTTCGTCATTACATGATATATGTTACCTTGTGCTCACTACTAAATCATAAAATCATTGTTAATTAAAATTGGCTTTAATATACCTTGGGATCCGGGTGGATCCATTACTTGAGCACATTATGCCTAGCTTAATGGATTTAAAGAAAGCGCTGCCAGGGAGACAACCCAGAAGTTTTAGAGAGTCATTTACTTCTGTTGAGTGCTTTTATAAAGTTTAAAATAAAAAAATAAAGAGGGGAACCCAAAACTTTTCAAAAAAAATAAAGAGAGCTCCTTGAACTTTGTTCATGCTCATGAAAACTTTGTGAATCTTGATTACAAAATTTTTTCAACAAAAATAAGTATCCCCTTGTACAATTCCATTTTATTATAAAAATAATGTGCCAAGATTTGCCTTTAGGATGTTTACATTGCTTGTTGGTTTGTGCGGTGCAGAATAGAAACTTTGTTTGTAGTGCGCGATTTTACATTTTTTACTGGAATGTCAAACGGTTCTGAAACTTTTTGCACTGTCTTTCTATACAAATTGTTTATTTGTTCCTAATTTTTTCATAATTTTTGGAGTACCAGAAGTATGGTGAATGTTCAGATTACTACAGATTGTCCTGTTTAAGACAAATTCTATTTTTGATGCATAGTTTGCTTGTTTTGATGAAACTATCGATTTCTATCAGTGGATTAAGCCATGGAAAAGTTAGATTACAATAGCTACAATGAAAAAAAATATTAATTGGTTTGCAACAGTACTTAGAGTAGTGATTTGCTTTATTATACTAACGGATCTTACCGAACTTTTTGGTAAGTTTTGTGCGATTGAAGTTTTCAAGTTTTGGGAGAGATCACGATGGATGAAGGAATAAGGAGTGGCAAGAGCCTAAGATTGGGGATGCCAGAGGCACCCCAAGGGAATATTTAAGGACTCCCAAGCAACCAAACTTGGGGATGCCCGGGAAGGCATCCCCTCTTTCTTCTAACAATCATCGGTAATTTTACTTGGAGCTATATTTTTATTCGTCACATGATATGCGTAAATCTTGGAGCATCTTTTGCATTTAGTTTTCACTTTTCTTGATGCACCATGCTGGTATGAGATAGTCCTTGGTTGATTTATAGAATTCTCATTGCACTTCACTTATATCTTTTGAGTATGGCTTTATAGAATGCTTCATGTGCTTCACTTATACCTTTTGAAGTTTGGATTGCCTGTTTCTCTTCACATAGAAAACCACCATTTGTAGAATGCTCTTTTTCTTCACTTATATTTGTTAGAGCGTGGGCATATCTTTTGTATAAATAATTAAACTCTCTTGCTTCACTTATATCTATTTAGACAGATGACAGGAATTGGTCATTCACATGGTTAGTCATAAAATCCTACATAAAACTTGTAGATCATCGAATATGATATGTTTGATTCCTTGCAATAGTTTTGCGATATAAAGATGGTGATATTAGAGTCATGCTAGTGGGTAGTTGTGGATTGTAGAAATACTTGTGTTGAAGTTTGTGATTCCCGTAGCATGCACGTATGGTGAACCGTTATGTAACGAAGTTGGAGCATGAGGTATTTATTGATTGTCTTCCTTATGAGTGGCGGTCAGGGACGAGCGATGGTATTTTCCTACCAATCTATCCTCCTAGGAGCATGTGCGTAGTACTTTGTTTCGATGACTAATAGATTTTTGCAGTAAGTATGTGAGTTCTTTATGACCAATGTCGAGTCCATGGATTATACGCACTCTCACCCTTCCACCATTGCTAGCCTATTCGGTACCTTGCATTGCCCTTTCTCACCTCGATAGTTGGTGCAAACTTCGCCGGTGCATCCAAACCCCGTGATATGATACGCTCTGTCACACATAAGCCTCCTTATATCTTCCTCAAAACAGCCACCATACCTACCTATTATGGCATTTCCATAGCCATTCCGAGATATATTGCCATGCAACTTCCATCATCATCATATACATGACTTGAGCATTTATTGTCATATTGCTTTGCATGATTGTAAGATAGCTAGCATGATGTTTTCATGGCTTGTCCATTTTTTATGTCATTGCTACGCTAGATCATTGCACATCCCGGTACACTGTCGGAGGCATTCATATAGAGTCATATCTTTGTTCTAGTATCGAGTTGCAATATTGAGTAGTAAGTAAGTAAATAAAAGTGTGATGATCATCATTATTAGAACATTGTCCCATGATCACAATAAAAGTGGCCAAAGAAGCCCCCCCCCAAAAAAAGATATAGGCCAAAGAAGCCTACAAAAAAAAAGAAAGAAGAGAAAAAAAGAAAAAAAGAAAAAAGAGATGGGACAATGTTACTATCCTTTTACCACACTTGTGCTTCAGAGTAGCACCATGTTCTTCATATAGAGAGTCCCTTGAGTTATCACTTTCATATACTAGTGGGAATTTTCATTATAGAACTTGGCTTGTATATTCCAACGATGGGCTTCCTCAAATGCCCTAGGTCTTCATGAGCAAGCAAGTTGGATGCACACCAACTTAGTTTCAGTTTGAGCTTTTATACAATTATAGCTCTTAGTGCATCAGTTGCATGGCAATCCCTACTCCTCGCATTGACATCAATTGAAGGGCATCTCCATAGCCCGTTATTTAGCTGCGTCGATGTGAGACTTTCTCCTTTTTTGTCTTCTCCACACAACCTCCACCATCATATTCTATTCCAACTATAGTGCTATGTCCATGGCTCACGCTCATGTATTGCGTGAAAGTTGAAAAGGTTTGAGAACGTCAAAAGTATGAAACAATTGCTTGGTTTGTCATTGGGGTTGTGCATGATTTGAATATTTTGTGTGGTGAAGATGGAGCATAGCCAGACTATATGATTTTGTAGGGATAACTTTCTTTGGCCATGTTATTTTGAAAAGACATGATTGCATTATTAGTATGCTTGAAGTATAATTGTCTTAATGTCAAATGATAGACTATTGCTTTGAATCACTCGTGTCTTAATATTCATGCCATGATTAGATTACATGATCAAGATTATGCTAGGTAGCATTCCACATCAAAAAATATCTTTTTTTATCATTTACCTACTCGAGGACGAGCAGGAATTAAGCTTGGGGATGCTGAAACATCTCCGTCGTATCTATAATTTTTGATTGTTCCATGCCAATATTATATAACTTTCATATACTTTTGGCAACTTTTTATACTATTTTGGGACTAACATGTTGATCCAGTGCCCAGTGCCAGTTCCTGTTTGTTGCATGTTTTTTGTTTCGCAGAAAATCCATATTAAACGGAGTCCAATCGGGATAAAAACTGACGGAGATTTTTTTGGAATATATGTGATTTTTGGGAAGAAGAATCAACACGAGACGATGCTCGAGGGGGGCACGAGGCAGGGGGCGTGCCCTGGGCCCTCGTGGACACCCCGTAAGGCGGTTCGTACCCTTCTTTTGCCGCAATAAAGCTAATATCCGGATAAAAATCGTGTCTAAAATTTAGCCCAATCGGAGTTACGGATCTCCCGGAATTTAAGAAACGGTGAAAGGGCAAAATCTGAAACGCAGAAACAGAGAGAGACAGATCCAATCTCGGAGGGGCTCTCGCCCCTCCCACGCCATGGAGACCATGGACCAGAGGGGAAACCCTTATCCCATATAGGGGGAAGGTCAAGGAAGAAGAAGAAGAAGAAGGGGGCCTCTCTCCCCCTCTCTCCCGGTGGCGCCGGAACACCACCGGGGCCATCATTGTCACCGCAATCTACACCAACAACTTCATCACCGTCATCACCAACTCTTCCCCCTCTATACAGCGGTGTAACCCCTATTTTACCCGATGTAATTTCTACTTAAACATGGTGCCCAACGTTATATATTATTTCCCAATGATGTATGGCCATCCTATGATGTTTGAGTAGATCCGTTTTGTCCTATGGGTTAATTGATGATCGTGATTGGTTTGAGTTGCATGTTTTATTATTGGTGCTGTCCTATGGTGCTCTCTGTGTCGCGCAAGCGTGAGGGATCCCCACTGTAGGGTTTGCAATATGTTCATGATTTGCTTATGGTGGGTGGCGTGAGTGACAGAAGCACATACCCGAGTAAGTAGGTTGTTTGCGTATGTGAGTGAAGATGACTTGATGCATTATAATGCTATGGCTGGGTTTTACCTTAATGATCTTTAGTAGTTCCGGATGCTTGCTAGAGTTCCAATCATAAGTGCATATGATCCAAGAAGAGAAAGTATGTTAGCTTATGCCTCTCCCTCAAATAAAATTGCAATAATGATTACCGGTCTAGTTATCAATTGCCTAGGGATAAATAACTTTCTTGTGTGACAACAAGCTCTCTACTAAAACTAACTTAGTTGTGTCTTCATCTAAAACAGCCCCTACTTTTTATTTACTCGCTCTTTATTATCTTGCAAACCTATCCAACTTCACCTACAAAGTACTTCTAGTTTCATACTTGTTCTAGGTAAAGCGAACGTTAAGCATGCGTAGAGTTGTATTGGTGGTCGATAGAACTTGAGGGAATATTTGTTCTACCTTTAGCTCCTCGTTGGGTTCGACACTCTTACTTACCGAAAGAGGCTAAATTGATCCCCTATACTTGTGGGTTATCAAGGACCTCAACTCCTCGCTATATGACATGCAGGGTCACCTCACTGATTGGAAGCAAAAAAAGTTTGGGGATATAAATCAAAGACTGAAGAAGGTGATGAAGGAATTTGAGAGAAAAAGGCAAATTCTCTGTACCGCGGATCATCCAGAAGGGAGAAGGAACTGGCAAGGCAGCTGAATGACCCCTTGCTGAAGGTGGAAATAATGGCGAGAGCGAGGTCCAGGGTATACTGGCTCAAGGCCGGCGATCGAAATACTGGGTTTTTCCACACTCAAGCATCAAGGAGGAAGCATCAGAATAAAATTCTTGTTCTTGAGAAGTCGGATGGAACGGTAATTGACAGTAGGGATGAGGTGAGAGCTGAGGTGCAAATTTTTTACATACAACTCAAGATGAAGTGTTGATGGACGAAGTGTTGCACCACGTGCCAAACATGGTGACTACCAAGATGAATGACCGACTGAATAGGCCCTTCTGCGCAGATGAGGTGGAGAAAGCGTTGTTCGCCATGGCGCCAGCGAAGGCGCCGGGAGTAGACGGCTTTCATGCCGGGTTCTATCAGCATCACTAGTCACTTATTAAGGAGGATGATACCCGAGCTGTTTTAAAATTTTTAAACGGCGGGTACATGCCGGAAGCTATAAACAAAACTCTAATAGTGCTTATTCCAAAGGTTAAACATCTGAGGAATATTTTCGTAGTATAGACCAATTTCCCTCTATAATGTTATTTATAAAATTTGTTCCAAAGTTTTGGCTAACAGGTTGAGGGAGGTTCTAGATGACATTATCGCGGAGGAGCAAAGCGCTTTTGTTCCAGGACGATTGATCACAAATAACGCCATCCCGGCTTATGAGTGTATCCATGCAATGAAGAGGAAGAGAACTAAGCAAGGGTGGTGTGCGGTAAAGTTGGACATGATGAAGGCGTATGATTGCGTAGAGTGGGCCTATCTCCAAGGAATCATGTTGCAGCTGGGTTTTTCTGAGGAATGGGTATCTCTGGTCATGAGATGTGTCAACTCCGTTACATTTCAGGTGAAGATGAACGGAGAACTTTTGCCATCTTTTTGTCCCTCCAAAGGCATACGGCAAGGTGACCCCATCTCCCCGTACTTGTTCTACTTTGCGGGGAAGGGCTCCCTTGCTTGCTAAAGAATTATGATGCTGGCTGGGTTGATAGAGGCATATGGCCTGGGTTGAGGGCCCCTTGGATCTCGCATCTCTTATTTGCGGATGACTGTCTAGTCTTCATGAAGGCCGATTCAAGGAGTGCACAAAGGTTGAATGAGATTCTTCAAGCATATCAGCTGGGCTCGGGGCAGTGTGTAAACAAAGCCAAGATCTCGGTTTTTTCCAGTCCAAATACAGGGGCGTCGGCGAAGGCAGAGGTAAGAAGTAATCTGCAGATCTACAGAGAAGCTCTGGCAGAGAAGTACCTGGGCTTGCCTACGGTGGCGGGCAGGATCACATAACAAAGTTTTGTTCATGTGAAAGAACAAGCAAGGTCCAGGGTACAGGGATATTGTGAAAGAATGATGCCAATTGCGGCGAGGATGGTTCTTCTTAAAGCGGTGATTCAAGCCCTACCGGCCTACTCTATGAGCTGTTTTAAGCTCACTAAAGGCTTATGTCAGAAAGTTACGGCAGTCATGTCAAAGTTTTGGTGGGATGAATCTCTCGATAAGAGAAGAATGCACTGGCAATCGTGGGAGAAGATGGCTATCTCAAAGTCCAAGGGAGGATTAGGATTCTGGGACTTGGAAATTTTCAATGACGCAATGCTCGCAAAACAGGCGTGGCGGCTGTTGGACAAGCCAGACAGTCTATGCGCACGTGTTTTAAAGGGACGGTACTACCCCGATGGAGATTTTTTGCAGGCAGGATGCCCTGCTAGCGCCTCCGCTACATGGAAAGCGATAATCACTGGTAGAGAGGTGCTTAAGAAGGGTTTAATTCGCAGAGTTGGTGACGGAATGTCTACATAGGTATGGCATGATAACTGGATACAAGGGAACAAAACGTTCAAACCAGTGTGTAACATTGGAAGCGATCCTATCCATCTTGTGTCTGATTTGATGACGGATGATGGTGACTAGAATAAGGAAGTTATCCAGAGAACTTTCATCGCCCCAGATGTGCTGGCCATTCTCAATATGCCAAGGCCGCGGGTTGCTATATCTGATTTTTGGGCATGGGGCTATGAGAGGTCTGGAGTTTTCATGGTTAGATCTGTGTGCAGAATGCTTATGGAAGCTCGCGAGGACGATCTGAACCAGGTTGGTAGCTCCTCTCAAGGGGAGGAGATTTGGAAGTCACTATGGCGGTTGAAGGTACAACCAAAAATAAGAATTTTTTGGTGGCGGGTCCTTAAAGGATTTCTACCGGCAAAGGAAGAATTATGCCGAAGATATGTAGGAGAGGATCTTCCATGCCCAATGTGCGGCCACCAGGAGGAGTCACTGTTTCATTCTCTGGTGATGTGTGACCACGCGAAGTTGTTTTGGAGAGAGGCAGAGACTTTCTTCGAGTTTAAGCTGCCGCGGCTACACCCAGTTACGTGGTCGAGGGACTTGCTTGACCCCAGCTTAATTGGGAAGGACCGAGAGGCCATCATTATCTTAGTCATGTGGATAGTATGGTCGAGCAGGAACAAGTATACCCATGAGGAGGTCAAATACCAGCCCGGGAGGTCAATGGTTCTAGTGAAGGAACTCATTCAAGCTTTGTACATTCCTTCCGAAGCTGTCGGCAGGAGAAGTCTCGTGAAAGAGAAATGAAAGCCGTCGGAAGAAGGATGATGTAAAATCAATACGGATGTTTCTGTGGATGTGAATGGGGGATCATTAGCCATCGGGCTAGTGGCTCGGGCCCTTGGCGGAGAACTTATGCTAGCCAGGGGCCGCAAGCTGTCGGGGGTGACTGACCCATACTGGGCTGAACTGCTAGGTGTCAAGGAAGCTGTGCGTCTAGCTATGGAGAAGGGCTGGACGCGGGTGACCATCGAATCGGACTGCAAAAATGTTATAGATGAGTACATGGCGACGGAGTGCAGGTCGACAAGAAGCCCAATCATCAGCGAGATCAAATCCTATCTCCAGAACTTTCAGGGTTTACGAGTCAACTATGTTAGAAGAGAGGCCAATGAGGCTGCTCATTGGTGTGCCAGATAGAACCTTGCGAGTGCTTCGACTGTAATATCTTTTGATGTTTTCCATGCTTCATTGATTGCCCTAGTGCAATTGTATGCCCTAGTGCAATCGGATGTAAACCGTCTAAGTAATGAATAAAGGCATTTGAGGGCGGTTCTTAAAAAAAATCATGCGGGCTGACACATGGAGTTCTGCGGCAAAAAATGGGGGAGGGGCCGAGGGAGCTAGTAGAGGAAAATAAATTTTACGCCTGTAATTGCGGACACGTACACCCATAACTCCAGCCCGTAAACTGAACTAGAGGGTGCCCCTGGCATTGCTACGGGGATTGATTGATGAAATTTTGAATTGACAACATTACAACCAAGATTAAAAATGCATACAACTTATTAGTTTCAATTATGTATAGTTGCAATAATATGTATTGAATATAAATAGAATAATTGAATGAATAATATTTTTTCATGCATAGTTGAATATTATAGTGGTTTTTTTTTATGCATAATTGCATGTTGAGATGGACCTTATCCTATTCATAGTTGTATGGTGATATGACATACTTACATGTCAAGATAAATAAGTTAGTTAGCGAAACATAGAAAAATCAGCTGTACCGGAATTCATATATTTGTCTGAACAAGTGAGTATATATCCCTAATATTTCCTCCATTCTAAAATAGATGTTTAAATTTGTAAGTTGAGTCATCTATTTTAGAACGGAGGGAGTAGCTTCTAGGTCATCACTAATCTAACCGACGTGTTATGCCCTGCATACATGCACTGTACATGGCTAGCAAAATTGATCCTATGTATGTGCATGGCCCTGCCGCCTAACGCGATCACGTATGCCGGCACTCCAACGACGGCGACGAGGCGTCGGCGACCAGCTTCCGGAGCGCGCATCTCGAAGCAGCCACGTCCCTGCCGGCGACGAATGGGTGGGCAAGCAGCTCCGCGACGGACGCCCTGTTGCGGTAGTCCTTTTGCAGGCACGCGGCGATGAACCCCCGGAGCTCCGGCGAGGAGGCACCGTCTGGCAGCACGGGCGGCTCGCCGAAGCAGACGGCGCACATGAGCGCTGCCCAGCTCGGCCGCTGCCCGGCGGGGAGGAGCGGGTACCTGCCCATGAAGAGCTCAAGGAGCGTGACCCCCAGGCTCCACACGTCGGCGGCGCACGGGTCGTAGTGCCCGCCGTGCGCCTCCGGGTCGAAGCGCTCGGGGCTCATGTACGCGGAGGTGCCGGCGTACGACGTGCAGTGGTCGCCGGCGCGGGCGAGCACCTTGGCGATGCCGAAGTCGGCGACCTTGACCTCCCCGGCGGTGCTCACGAGGAGGTTGGCCGGCTTGACGTCGAGGTGCACGATGCGGCGGGCGTGGAGGTACGCCAGCCCCGACAGCGCCTGCGCGGCCACCTCCGCGAGCGCGGCCTCGGGGAACGCGCCGCGGCGGCTCCTCACGGAGTCGAGCGACCCGCCGTCGACCAGCTCGAGGAGCAGCGCGACGTCGCCAGAGGCGGCCGCGGGGAGCACGGAGTGGCACCGGACGACGAAGGGCGAGGCCGTGCGGCTGAGCACGTCGGCCTCGGCTGCCGCGGCCGGGTCGCCGTAGTGCTGCACCTTGAGCGCGTAGAGCGCGCACGTCTCCCGGTGGCGGACCTTGTAGACGGTGCCGCCGTTGCCGCGGCCCAGGACGGCGAGCTTCTCGAAGTCGGCGAGGCGGAACTGGCTGGACAGCGCCTACGGGGTCGACGCCTTGGTGGCCGTCGGCGCCGGCGCAACCGCGGGGTTGGGACGCCGGCCGAGCTCCTGGGCAACGGCGCGAGGCGGGACGGGCAACGAAAGGTGCAGCTGCGGAAGTCTCTTCTCCCTGATCAGAGCCATGTGTCTGTCTGTCACCGCCGTCGGCCGATGATCACCACCGTAAGCCGAGTGATCCGAGTTCTGAGCTGCTGCTGCTGCCGCTCTGCTTTGGCTTGTGAAGATGAAGCGGACTGGCAGCTCACTTAGAATCTCCAACAGCCGCGTTAAGCGCCGCGCGCAAAAAACCTGTTTGCCGCGCGCTTCGGCTGGTTTAGCGCGCCAATCTGCGCGCGCGCCGCACAAACCACATATACATGTATTATGAGCAAAAATGATCAAACAAACAAAATAAATCAACAATAAATAGTTTAATTTTGTTATCATTACAACTCAAACAAATAGTTTATCGTTCAGTACAACAAATGCAATAAACAGAACAAATAGTTCATGAACAATACAATGTCAAATGCAGATATCATCATGCTCTTTGTCGTTCATGTCATGCCCACCACTCTTCGATCAAATCATTCTGAAGTTCATTGTGCGTTGCGGGACGCCGAATGGCATGATAGGAGGCAATAAAACGGGTTACCCTTTCAGCCCTTCGTCGCACTCGCACAGGATATCCCAAGAGCTCATACTGTGAGTAGTCTAAATCTTGGCCACGCTCGTTCTCGATGATCATGTTGTGCATGATCACACAAGCGTGCATGATGTACCAAATCATTTTTTGATCCCAAAATCTAGCCGGTCCTCTCACAATAACAAATTGGGCTTGCAAAATCCCAAATGCTCTCTCCACATCTTTTCTAGCCGCCGCATGAGCATTGTGAAAGTCAAGATTTTTCTTACGTTCCGGCTTTTTCAACGGCTTCACGAAGGTTTGCCATTTTGGATAGATGTCATCCGCTAGATAATAGCCATAGTTGTACGTACGACCATTTGCTACAAACTGCACCGGTGGCAACTCACCGTTTGCAATCTTATTCATCAGTGGTGACCGGTTGACAACATTGATGTCATTCAAAGATCCAGGCATTCCAAAGAATGCATGCCAAATCCAAGTCTCCTGATCGGCCACCGCTTCAAGGATTATAGTGGAACCCTTTTTTTGGCCGTGGAATTGCTCATGCCATGCCTTTGGACAATTCTTCCAACTCCAATGCATGCAATCTATTGAGCCAAGCATGCCAGGAAAAATCGCGAGCTTTGTTCATCGCCAATAGCCTTGCGACGTCTTCAGCATTGGGAGATCTCAAATACTCCTCGCCAAACACTTGCACAATTCCCACTGCAAAGCGCTTGACACACATGATGGCTTGGCTCGCACCCATAGCCAAGTGATCATCAACAAGATCAGCCGGTATACCGTATGCCAACATACGCAAAGCGGATGTCACCTTCTGAAAGGTGCTATGCCCGAGCTCTCCGGCGGCATTCCTCCTTTGCTGAAAAAAACGGTCATGGCTCGCTAGTTTCTCTGCAATGCGTCTGAACAACTCGGTGCTCATCCTAAACCGGCGACGAAAATACGACTCGGGGTATATGGGATTCTCCGCAAAATAATGCCTGATCAATCTGTTGTGGGCATCGATCCTATCCCTTCAAATTTTCTGCCGACCCATAACCGAACCACCGTGCTTCGGTTTTTTTATATGCATAGCTAGGATCATTGCAAGATCCTCCTCCTCTTCCATATCAAATTCTTCTTCGGAAGAATCATACGACGAACTCATCTACAATGTTCAATACTATACTATAAAAACTACAATTCAAAACATGCATCAAATTCATGAAGTTTGAGCAATACATACCTTGTAGGCGTTTTGTCAAACACCTTGCGGGCGCGGCGCGGCAGCGAGCGCTCGGGCGCTGTTCCTCGGACGACGGAGGCGCGCGAGCGCCGGCGGGACTAGTAGGGGATGGGGCGGAAGCGCGGGGATAGGCCGGGGAAGCCTGAACGGTCGCCGGGGGGCGCGGGCGGCGGCGGCGGCGCGGCCGAACGGGGGGTGGAAGTGGGAGAGGAAGTGCGGGCGCGAGCGCTGGAGTGTGCCGCGCGCTGCAGCGGGCGCCCGAAATACACCGCGCGGCTAAGTGTTTTCGACTGCGCGGCTAAGTGTTTTCGACCGCGCGCCCAACCCGTTGTAGCGCGCGCCGTTTTTGCGTGTCCGCTGGAGCGACCCGCCGCGTTGCGCGCGCGCTAAAACGGCCTAATTTGCGGCGCGGCGCTAGGTTAGCGCGGCTGTTGGAGATGCTTTTATACGTGCGCTCTGCCTCTGCCTTTGCTGCTTTCAGCAAATCATAGTCGACCAGACCGCGACATGCGCATTTACCCCAAGCTTTCTTCTCACTTTCTGGAGTGCATTCTACTTCTCCAGCAAGTCTTTACCCCTGCGCTTTGTACTTGCTGGACCAGACAGGTCAGCCAGAGGTGAAGACAAGAAGCTGGCCGCTGGCATGCCACGGGTCACGTACGTGGTGTCATTTCTAGACTTCTCTTCTTCTAGACTCTGCTCTGATTAGCTGAAGCCCTGCTGCACAAACATTTTCCCAGGGTAGAATAAAGCCGCCTGCTGGCGATTAAATTACCAGTTCACACGTTGCTCGCCGGCCGTCGGAGATTAACAGGGCATTCTTAATCAACTGACGTGGAGGCTCAGTCCGAATGGCCATTGTCAACACCCGCGAATCAGCATCTCAAGGAAAGAGACATAGTTTTTGTTATCAAAAATGAAATAAAAAGGGACATATTTTTACCTACCGCGAGCCGAAATATCAAGAAAATTAAGAGAGAAAACAATAACAAAGAGTCAAGTATGCAGCTCTCAAAGGACAACTAATGGCTGCCATTAGGGCTTAGTTAATTAAATAAAAGATGATGTGCGACGTGTGCCATCAGGCGTCTCACTCGTTGGAACGTAGGACCTCAGCACGCCATCAGTGGCACCTGCGCCGCTTTGATCATTTTAATTATCCGAGGCCTAATCTGCGATGCTGCTGCTGTGTTAGATATGATGTGGTCTACTAACGTAACAAGGCTGCTTAAAAAAATATAAGTTCGGTAAATAAGTCTAATCAGTGTTACTGCGTCACTGTAATGATCTCTTATCTGAGTACAGTCTAGCTCCTTTGACTCAGTGGAGTTCTACAGAATTGGATCCTTAGAGCAGCTTCAATGAGGCGACCCATTTTATCCGCGGCCGTCCGTTTGAGCCGCTGCCGACAAAAAAGCCAACCCAACGCGCCGATCCAAACGAACGCGCGTCCGCTTTCGTCCGTCTGTCGACCCATTCCCGACCCATTTTGAGCCTGATTTGCGTCGACGCCGACACAAGGCCGAACGCGCGCGCTCGCCCTCTTTCCTCACCAGGCCCGCTGGTCGGTGGTACATTGGATTCACACCCTCGTCCGCCTGCTACCTTGCTGACGCCGCCGGCCATTTTTTCAGATAAAAATGGATACATAGATAGTTCTAGCGTACACAGATAGAAGAAAAGACCACTGCTCGTCGCTTTCCGACTCCGACTCGGTAATGTCCTCCTCCGACGTCTGAATGTAGGCGTCAGCATACGCCTCGTCTTCAAAGTCCCAACCCGCCGTTTCTCATAGCTCCAGTTTCAATTGAGCTGCCTGCTTCCGCGAATGCTTGTCCTCCCGATAAGCGGCTCGCTCCCTCCTCCTCGCGTCCCTCTCCAACCTCCTTTGCTTGTAGAACTGGCGTTCGTCGACGATGTCCTGCGGGAAGCCTCCGCATCACACCACCAAGGCTTCCACGTCCTTCTCCGCGATGGCGAGGCGATGTTGCCGCCTCCGGTGGACACGACGATCCTCGTCGGTGAAAAGCCGCGGGAGAGGCGCCAGATCCTGCGCCTGCTGGCTCGACACATTGGGAAAATTCATATCCCAACGAGGCCTCAGGAGGCGCCACGCGGCCGCGTCGTGCGCGCGGGCCGCCTCCTCTGCGGTGTCGAAGGTGCCGAGGATGAGACGTTTCTCGCCAAAACCAGCGCGCGCTAGGCCGCTTTCTCCCCCGCGCGCGAACCTTTCCCGCGCGCTGGAGCGCCAAAACCAGGGCGACGGCATGGACGCTGGCATGATCTAAAACGCCCGTGGTCATGAAATGGGTCGGTCCGTTGGGCGCACTGCCGATCCAAAACTAAAATAGGGCGGACGGGGTGGGCGGCCGACCCAAACAGACAAAAATCGGACAAAAACGTCGTTCGTTTAGGTCAGCTCATTGGAGTTGCTCTTAGGCCAACTCCGACCGTTGACCCCCAATAGACGTCCTTTTTATTTGGATTTTGTCTATTTGAGTCGGGATAAAGAATATGAGCGTCCGGATGCGGCCATTCGGCCATCGATGCACCCAATCGGCCCGCCGCATCCTAAATTGTTCGTTTTTGGACGTGCAAATTTGACCCTAATCAAACTCAAATAGACATTGCACATAATTTAAAGACATTAATATAAACATAAACATCCACAAAAAGTCGAGTCCACCACATTCTTAACTAGACTCAAAATTTAAATGGAATTAAAAAAGCTAGATAAGCCTCTCGCCGTCATCTTTCAGTTGCCGCCGCCGTCGTCCTTGTCGTCAATGAGAGGCCGACGGCATCTAAAGGTGGGCAGGCGGCTGCGGATGCACGATCCCTGGCCCGTGGCGGAGACGGTGACCACGCGTTAGCACGCACTTGCTCCGGCGTGCACGGCACCGTCTCTGTCCACGACCACCTCTGGCCGACCAATGTCGGGTTCCATGCCGCGGGTTCCTCCTCTTCCACCTCCTCCATGGCCTCCTCCTTGACTACGACGTCGAGCTTCGGGATGGCCACCAGAGTTCAAATTCTGGTGCTCGCATTTATTTCTGAATTTATTTCAGGATTTTCGGCGATGTGCATTCAGTAGGAGGAGACGTTCCCGTCGACGACGAGGTGACTAAAGTGACTTTGTAAATTTCAAGATAATATGCCGGCTCAGTCTTTCAAGATGCTCATAGGGGTAGGATGTGCGTGTGTGCATTCATAGGGATAAATTTGCATGTATATGAGCGCTTGCGTCTGTACTGTGTTAAAAAAATTTAAAAAAAAACTGCTAGTAATACTCAGTGATTCCTAACCAAAAATAATAAATAGTACGTACTAGTATGGGTCGGTTTCCAAAGATAATACGGCTCGGTAAGACTAGACCCATCCATATTAAGTGCCGTAGCTAGGATTTCCATCGATCCATGATCCACTGACCGACTCGTACGTACCTTAGGTTATTCGTCGAGAGAACCCACCGCCACCAAGTCAGCTCCGGCCGCCGTGTCTCTGCTTGCAGATCGCCACTAGCTGATGGCGTCTGGATCCACTTCTGCCGCCGGCGCTGCCTCCCTTGGGAGGGGCCTGATCTCGTGCATGCACAGCCGCAGCTGCCGCGCCGAGGACGCGCTCGACGAGGCGGATTTGCCAAAAGCCATCGACAAGCTCATCACCGGCTTCTACGAGGAGGCGTTCAGCCGGCTGCCCTGCGACGTCATGCCGGACCTCCTTCCCCTCCTCACCACCGATGGCGGCGGCTCCTGCCTCGGCCTCCTCGACCCCGTCTCCAACATCATCCTCAATACCCTCGCCCTCCTCTCCAAGGACGCCGCCCCCGCCCCCGCCACCTCTCCGTCTCCGCCACCCACAAGAAGATCCAAGAGACAGGCTCTCAACACCGCCAGACGATCCATCCCCGGTAGGGGCGGCTTGCGCCACGTCGGATCAGGATCCTACCACATCCTTCTCGCCTTCCTCATGGCGTATTTGGGATGCCTCAAAAAGGAGCAGGCCCTCAGCTACCTCTACAGGGCCGACGCCAATCTCCTCCTCGCCGTCATGCTCATCCAACACGATCTATACGCGGACGAAGCATTGGACCCCGAGTCTGATAGGACCCAAGCCGCCCTTGAGTCGGCAGCCACCATAGCAGGTCACCCTTCGCCCACCACCTTGGCTCGCCTCATGTCAATCCGGCTCCAAGACGACAACTTTGCCCTTCTGAAGAAGCTGTTTTCAGCTGATGCTCAAGGTATTCCGCTCACGGTTGAGGATGTCTGGGCGACCAACCGCATCCTACACACAATGTTGAGCCCGATCTGTACTGCCAGCATTATCCATACCAAAAGAGGGCTTGTTGTCCATGTCCGTCACATGTTGGAGGCTAGGTGCTCCGAAACTATCTCGTTCTCTACTACGGCGGACGCCAGGACCGCCACCACCACCTTGGGCTGGGATGGAACTCCCATCTTGTCGTTGCAGTCCGGAGTCCTGCCTCGCAAGCTGCAAGATTGCCTGGGAAAAGCAATAGCAGATGCCCGGAAACACAATCTCAAGACCCCATGTGGCGGCGGCAATGCATGCGATTACATGGAGTCTCTCAAGATGTATCTCCATGGTATAATTCACAACTTGTACATCAAGGCGCTCAAGTTGCTGCCCACACCCTCTGGCTCGCTCATGCGTAGCATCCTCAAGTCTGGCCACTGCTATGGCTGCATGGACCCTGTCTCCAACATCATCGTCAACTCTATCTGGTACAACAGTTGTGGCTGCAATCTGCCAGTTTCTGAAGGCAGGGACATGGTAGAGTACAATGATGTCATGGACCCCCTATGTCTGCTCCGCGCACAGGTTCACTCCCTCAAGGGCCTTATGGAGCTCGCCGCATTCGCCGACCCCCAATTCTCGGTGCCGGCTTGTGCTCTGGAGCTCCTCTACAGTACAAAATGCGACATTGCTAACATGTTGCCATCATCGATAGAGAGTTCTGAAAAGAACCCCTTCCATGAGTCTGCCAAGGCAGCTGCTGCTGCTGATGCCCGATACGCGAAGCGAGCTGCTCTCATTTATAACCGAGGCTCAAACTAGTGGTACCGTGTTGCGTGTCGACGACATGACACAAAGTATTTCGCTCATATGGAACAGAAACAGATCCGGGGCTCAAACTGTGTCAAGCGAGAGATCGGATTATGAGGATGAGAGGAGCTGCTTCCGTTCAAAGATTGACCAGTTGCTCAAGGAATACACGACCCAACAGTTTTTGGTAGGTATTAAATTTGGTTCCCATGCATCGTAGCTAGCTGCGCGCTACATATAGTATATTCCCTTTATACCTTGATTAATTTTGACCAGCACTCTTGCTTGCTGTATGTAGGGATCAAAGTATAAACTCGATACTATCTTGGGTGTGGAGGAAAGAAACAAAGGCTACCGCCCCTGCGGTTATATTCGCTACCATGTGAACTTCACGGCCACATGTGATTTGAGGCTTCAGAGGACGCTTTTCTACGCTGAATTCTCGTTCTCCTCACGTGAGCAGGAGCCAGAATTCCGCTGCCCTCTACCCTATGCGAATGCGGGTAAGTAGTACCTGATAGCACTTGGTTAGTACTTTGGGTCACCGCACGACCTTGTCATGCTTGCATTGCATGCACTAGTGGTAGATTTGAATTGGAATTGGCTTATTGGCGTGTGCTCTGTCTCTTACTGAATCCCGGGCTTTATTTTCTTGTTAATAGGCCGTTGCTATTATGGTGTGATTAGTGCGAGGAAAATCGTGTATCCAGATGACGCCAAGTACATCCCGGATGATATCACCGTCCGTGGAACCCGCAGCGCGGATGGCATGCTAGGGATGGACCTGGTCTACTTCAGTCCCAAGTTGGACGTGGAGATTGCTGAGAATTTGAACGTGTTGCACAGTGAAGAAGAAGAAGAAAAGAGGAAGAAGATGAGGAAGACGGGGAGGGGGATGTGTCGTCTTAATTAATGCACATTTTGCGATCAGAAACTGGATGACAGATTTGTGTGTAAGTAAATCAAGCTATAGGTCGCTCGTTGCTATGGCTGTGAAACCGGTGTGATGGAGCCTGCCAGTAGTAGGCTCTTAATTTGGTCTGCTGGATCATACACGGTAAGTAGTAGCTAGGCTCTAGTTTCAGTCAAGTAGTCCCCCTCCTCCTAGCTAGGTCCGAGCAGCAGCACTGCAGCAGCTTCAAATTCCATCAGTAGTATATGTGGTTTGCATTTCCTTTTGTGATATGGTTCAACCTGTACATGGCGATGCATGAAATTTGCATACTAGTTTTGAGGAGGTTTCTTCCTGTAATCTTTGGAGGTCACAGTGGTTAATATTTTCACAGCCGTAATTGTTTGTACCTTCTCATGGTGTTGTATATATGGTGCCTAGCTGAACCATATATAGGTATTAGTTTATGTTATGCCTAGCAATTTCTTGCCAATATCTGCTTAGCACGGACCTTGTCTCGCTTTGTTCATCTAGAAGCTTTTCTAGGTGTTCTCGTGTAAAAAGCTAGTTATAAGAGATTTTGTTCAGTTCTCCATCCAAATTAGGATTGAGCATTTTTCTGGCTTTTCCTTTTAATGTTAATTTGGTTTTTGATTAGCTGTTCAGCCGCTGCTTAATATTTGACCTGTATATGGTATTTGAGTGTAATCTATATTCTCTGGTTTATTATTCCCTTTACTAAGTATCTTGTTGTATTTGATCATGAGTTTGTTTGATTGTCGGTTTGGCTGTTTTTCTAATTGGTTTGGCTGTTTTCCCGATGAAATCTCAGCATGTGGTTTTCTTGTGCCTTGGCTTGAATCTAGTACCAAGTTGTTTTCTTAGCCTCGAGTGTGATGGTTTTGAGTAAATAACTCTAATCGTGTACACCCAAGTCGACGTATGTTTCTCGTCGTCCATCGGGACACCTTCATGCTTATCTGAGAGTAAATGTGAACTCCTCAGCATTTCGGTTAGTACAATTGGCGCTGAACTTTTCATTTGAGGCAGCCCTTTTGTGTCAACAGAATGCGGGATAACATACAGCTGGTTCTCAGAATTAGGCGTTAATAAAGAAAATCAAAACGACGCAGATGGACGCATCATGGCGTGCTGTGTTGTGTTCTAACAATGGAGGCGCCTGACGACACACGTTGCACAAGTTTAATAATACTGGCAGCCCATTGCCATTAGAAGTAGGCCTTGCTGGCGGGTGTCGATCCCTTTGATCGACATGGATCGACTGAGCTCTCGTCCCTCTCGCTATCGTGTTCCAATTAATCAGCATGTAGCATGCCAATTAACCACCCACCACAGTACATGGCTACGTAGTGCATTACAGGCGCCTGCCTTTGAAATTTCAAGGTCACATTCATCCATGTCGCTCCATTAAAAAGTGATGGGCGATTGAGGCGGTTTTATTCTAGTAGCATTTTCTACTAGCAAACATTCCTACGGTAGAATCTCCTGCAAGTCACAATCTGGTCGACTATGATCTCTTTGCTGAAAGCAGGAGAGACATAGATAGATACGGATTCAGACCTCAGAATCACACGAGCAGAGCAGAGCACGCGTATAAATGAGCTGCCAGTCTGCTTCAACAGCCCAAAGCAAAGCAGCAGCAGCTCAGATCGCTCAGCGTTACGGTGGTGATCATCAGCCTACGGTGGTGACAGACACATGGCTCTGATCAGGGAGAAGAGGCTTCCGCAGCTGCACCTCGCGCTGCCCGTCCCGTCCCGCGCCGCCGCGCAGGAGCTCGGCGTCCTCGCCCGGCGCCCCAACCCGACGGCCACCAAGGCCTCCACCCCGTCGGCGCTGTCCAGCCAGTTACGCCTCGCCGACTTCGACAAGCTCGCCGTCCTGGGCCGCGGGAACGGCGGCACCGTCTACAAGGTGCGCCACCGGGAGACGTGCGCGCTCTACGCGCTCAAGGTCCAGCACTACGGCGACCCCGCCGCGGCCGCCGAGGCCGACGTCCTCGGCCGCACGGCCTCGCCATTCGTCGTCCGGTGCCATTCCGTGCTCCCCGCCGCGGCATCCGGTGACGTCGCTCTACTCCTCGAGCTGGTGGACGGCGGGTCGCTCGACTCCATCCGGAGCCGCCGCGGCGCGTTCACGGAGGCCGCGCTCGCGGAGGTGGCGGCGCAGGCGCTGTCGGGGCTGGCGTACCTCCACGCCCGCCGCATCGTGCACCTCGACATCAAGCCGGCGAACCTCCTCGCCAGCACGGCCGGGGAGGTGAAGGTCGCGGACTTCGGCATCGCCAGGGTGCTCGCACGCGCCGGCGACCACTGCACGTCGTACGCCGGCACCTCCGCGTACATGAGCCCGGAGCGCTTCGACCCGGAGGCGCACGGGGGGCACTACGACCCGTACGCCGCCGACGTGTGGAGCCTGGGGGTCACGCTCCTTGAGCTCTTCATGGGCAGGTACCCGCTCCTCCCCGCCGGGCAGCAGCCGACCTGGGCCGCGCTCATGTGCGCCATCTGCTTCGGCGAGCCGCCCGTGCTGCCCGACGGCGCGGCCTCGCCGGAGCTCCGGGGGTTCGTCGCCGCGTGCCTGCAAAAGGACTACCGCAACAGGGCGTCCGTGGCGGAGCTGCTTGCTCACCCGTTCGTGGCCGGGAGGGACGTGGCAGCGTCGAAACGCGCGCTCCGGAAGCTGGTCGCCGACGCCTCGTCGTCGTTGTAGTGCCGGCATGCATACGTGATCCCGCTGGGCGGCAGAGCCATGCACATACATGTAGGATCAGTTTTGCTAGCCATGTAGAGTGCTACTACATAGGATGCAGGGCATACCACGTCATTAGTTAGCTTAGTGATGACCTAGGAGTACTTAGTCACTTGTTCAGACATTGGTGATGTTTTGATTCCACACCACTGTAAATTACCTTTTGTCCCTCAACTATCGACTAATATTTCATAAACTTCAATATGGGACTGTTAAACCCTCGATCAAGTCAGACCGGTAGAGCTGTGTCAGTCTTTTAGCACAAGTGGGAACCCATGTTTTGCACAAAATAAATAAAGGACAATACACCACCAAATAAGAGAACTCATGAAAATACGAAACATGTAAAAAAAACTAAAAAGTCAGAGGGAAGTCAAAAAAAGAAAATAAGAAAACTTAGAAAATTATAAACGTGAAATACAAGGAAAACATAAAATTTTTATAAATGTAAACATTCTAGTAAACTTAGAAAAATATGAAATTATTAAATTCTACTCCCTCTGTAATGAAATATAAGCCTTTTTTGTGTAGTTGGCTACAAAAAAACATTCTACATTTTTTTATTAAGGGAGTAATTTGTAGATAGCAAAACTAAAAGTAAAACAAAAACTGAAAGAAAATTTACATCATATGTTTATGGAAAATTAATAATATACAATCTTCTCTTGGATTTGAAAATACATTTTTAGGAAATATGTTTTGTTCTTGATTTAATCCATAAAATTATTTTTTTATTTCTTGTTATCTTTTCTTGTTTGCTGCCTGATTTTTTGAACTGGGTTGTTGACCAGGCTACCATGTCTGCAATATCCCCGCAATAATGTAACTGGGTATACCTCTTTTACTAAGATTGAGGCCTTGTGCTGTGTGGTTTCAAAAATAATTAAGAATCCAAGATGTCATTCGTCACTCATACCTCACTATGTATTCTCAGAATTTATACTAGTAATGGTGCGGACGTTAGCTTAACTCTTGTGGATCGGTGTAAGGACAAATAAGTACGAGTTAAAAACCAACTCAAGATTGGTAGACCAACATCAACCAATGAAAATGAAGTTTGTGGACATTTGTCAACAAATGGGGTAGACATTTGTACGGATGTACAAGAAAACTAATAAAAACACAACACCATCCATGTAGTAGACAATTGTTAAATATGCTCAATACAACTAATACATTTGCATTGGACAAGTATACTATACACAATTAATAAAAATGCACCATACAACTAAAATAAATTGTAGCGAACAAATATGCGATACACAACTGCTAGCACATGCAATGAGAAGTTGTCAACAATTAAATGGAACAACCAGGAAAAAGTGTGCCAGATGGATTAGACAACTAATAAAACTGCATCGTTCAAATATGGTACAGACAACCGTCAACAAGTGTTGTAGACAATGGACAATTGTTCCAAACAAGTAACATCAAATACAACATATAAACATACACCAGAGAGAACCATAAAATTATGGTGGAGAAATACTATAGTAGAAAACAAAAATATACAGTTTAAAACTAAAACTCTTCATTACAAAAATAAGGACATACATTCGAGAGCACTGTAGCACCAAAAATACGCTAGCCAGAATAGACTGTAGAATGTAGTATAAAACACTCACCAAAACATATCTAGTCGGGATCTAGCTTAGTCCAAACAAAGATTTCGCTAGCGCCTACAAGATCAAGGTTTTGTTTTGGACTTTTTCCTTTCTAATTTGACAACATCAATGTTTCCAATTGGTTTTAAAAGGCGTGCATCCTCTTTCCCGGAAGTTAGATGTCAAACCAAAAAAGGAAGTAACCCAAATGTTTGTTGTGTTTTTAATATCATAGTATAATTTCCTACCAATGAAACAATGTGTACTACCACATAACTTGTAGCGTGCTCTGAAAAACCAGTGTTGCCGGAATTAGTGATTCCAAGGGTCTAAATACAAAAAAGAACAATTGTTTAATACAATTAGAATAAAAATAAACTCCTTTGCATTTCCCTTTTTAGGTGACTTCTACATTTCACTTTGTATAATCGACATTGAATTTTATTTGGAGCAACCTTTTGCCATCAGCGAAGTGTGGCATCACATACAACTTCCTTCACTGAAATAGGCATCGATGAAAAGTAATCAACATGTTCAATCTAGTCAAAACAGAATCCAATTCATAAAAGAACAATCATTTGATTTAATCCAACAACTAGACCAAAAGGGATCAAGATTGAAAAAAATGGCGATGTACCAATAGACGGCCCCACAGCAAATACAATTAATCTTCGCTGGGAGTTTATAATTACGCTTCTTGTGGACTAAATGTTAATAATAGGATCACTTGTGCTACACATTGTGGTTGGTTCTCAAAAGGACAAGCGAGTTAATGTTAGCTCTTTAGCCATTCACATAACTGCTTTCTAAAATTAATGATGAACTTTTAATTCGAAGTACATGCTCTTTCCGACAAAATAGTTCTCCTAAGCTTTTTCACAAGTCAATTTTCTTATGTTTGACCAAATATTATAGACAAAAATAACAATATTTTCTATACCGTATAAATGAACTATCAATACATATTTCATAATGAATCTATTAGTACTGGTTTGGTGTTTTCCTTCAAACAAAATGTTAATTTGGTATTGTAGATGTTAATATTTTTTTTCTATAAACTTGATCAAAGTAAAAAAATTTGTTTACGAAAAGGTTTGACCTAGGTAAAAATAGGGAGTTTATCTTTTGGGAACAGTAGCCTTTTTCAGTCAGCAGAAAGCAGGATATCATAGATCTGCTTCTGAACGTTAGGCGTTGATAAAGAAAATCAAAATGGTGCAGATGGATGCGGCATGGCGTGCTGTGTTGTGTTCTAACAATGGAGGCGCCTGATGACACACGTCGCACAACACGATTTAACCAAACCACCAAATTCTAATACTTAATAATGTTGATCGCTTGATCGTCATGGCCACTTTTGCACGGATCGACTGAGCTCTCATCCCTCTCGCTTTTGTTCTAATTGATTAACAATAGCATGCCAATTAGCAACTAGGGGACCTGACTACGTATTGCATTACAGATACCTAGCTGCCTTTGAATTTCAAGGTCACATTCGTCCACGTCGCTCAATTGAAAAGTGCTCGCTAATCTCTGAGGGGCGAGAGTAACCTATTGTTAAATTGGATACGAGTTTTATTCTATTCTATTAAATAATCCCTTAGAGCCTCGTGACCAAACACAATCTACCATCTCATAATCTGAGAGTGATTTGAATAAGAAGCGAATATGCTTCTCTTCATCGGCGGCGGTTGCTGTTCTGGTGCGCTGGTCCTATGGAGTCTTAGCACGACGACTTTCCGACTGTCTACTACAACAATGTTTGCCCGGCTCTGATGAGGGAGGGGCGATGATGGTGACGCGCCTTCGGCTCACTCCAGTGCTTGTAGTCGTCGCTAGGTGGTCTATGGACCTGAATGTAAATTTTACTTCTAGTGTTCTTTGTACTACCTTGACAGTTGATGAATAGATCGGAAGTTTTCTCGCAAAAAAAAAGAAGCGGATATAATTTGTGAAAGAAAAAATATATTATGATTTGGAGAAGAAGGTTGAAAAGGAGTGAAACCACAGGATAGTGACGGGAACTAGTCACGATCTGACCGAGTATGACCTGTTGAAAGCAACACAGACAAAGATCTGATCATGTATGCCAGTATGTCACGAGTGCGCACGTATGGATAAGATAGCAACAACCCGCTGCTACCGATTTGGTTATACATGATGTTTCATACACAATTGTATTTTCTTCATGCCATTTATTGTTTTGAGAACACCGCTGGTATCAAATATTGCCAATACACACTCAATGATTACTATTACTACTACTCTGATAACAAGGAAATATATGCCTTGCTTGTAGATTCATGTCAAACTTCAACAAAATGTGCATTTACACTGTTTGTCAACGCAACTAATTTCAGGTTTGCCATGCACCGGAGACAAGGAGTTGCAGGTATCGACGCATCTCTTGATTTCATCACAAGGCATAGGGGTTTTGACGACGCAATTTATTCCAGTTAGAGATCCGCCCGTTGTCGCTGCTGTCGCCGTACCTTCACATAACAATGTTCCCCGCAAAAAATGATCAAAACATCAAAGACCATTGAGTAGGTTATTCATATCAAACTGTATATGAAATAGAACACATCACTACATCTGGTACCTGAGGCTAACACCAGAAGAACAAGACCAACAATGATCATGTGGCTACCCCTCATCCTTGTTCAAAAGACGTTAGTAGTGGTCTGTTGAATATGGGTTGTGTCTTCCAGCTGCCAAGTATTCCTTTTAATCCAATTTGTGTCAATCTAACGGATTGACTATTTTTATAGAAGTTGTGTCATATCATTTTTGGCATCACATTAATTAATAATAATAATATGCACATTTAGTGTATATTTAGACTCTTCTTATGTATGGATATGCATTTATTTTATTATTGTGTATGCATATCTATATCAATATAAAAAGAGCGAGTTACGGAGATCAAAAAAATCCCACCCGTCAACCGCATCTATCCAATGGTCCAAGTTGCTGTGGTATTTAGCGTTTAAAATGTTTAGCACCCTCAATTAATTAAAATAATACCTAATCTCAACGTGAACATTAACTAAATAATTATATCCTACATAATATTAACATGCAATTTATATCTTGCCAAATATTAACGTGCAATACAATTAATATCTTGCCTAACATTAACTTGCATTGTGCGAAAACAATTACTAGTGTATAGTATTACACAACAGCAAAATCCCTTTAGGATCTCAAATGAAGATTGTTACGACAATTTATAGTTAGATACAAAGAGATACTTCACATGTGAGACGTTGTATTCGGTGCTTGAGATGACATATATAAAAGACTTGTCTTTTGGAATAGAAGATTTTGGATGAATTGATTGGCTCTAGTGTGGGGACATTTTTGTTTCCTCTGTTGCTCTTTGGTCACAGTTAATACTAGCTCAATTCCAATGAAAATCATTGTTTATTGAGATATTTTAAGATGGTGGCAAAAATTTCCGATCCATCCATCCATATATATATATAGAGAGAGTTCATCCCTATATCAACTCACCATGTCACCATGCATGCGGATCCACCATAACATGTAACATGCACGAGTTGACTCTAATTCTCTCAACATACTACTGTGCTAACTCATCACACCATCATGCATGTGAAAATACCAACCTTAACATGCTACTCATATTAAAAATATATTCTACACTATACAATAACCAAATACAATAAACTATATGCATTATGGTTTCAGTTCTCTTACTCTTGATCCAAATACTAGTGTTTCATACAACCAAAAATCTTATTGAAATAACTGCAACCAAGTCCTGCTGCAACGCGTGTAGTAACATATCTAATTTACACAGATCCAATGGAAAATAACATCTAAGGGGGTAAAGGTCACATTGGCCTTGTCAATGGCCCACAACATGTTACCTCATTTTTTGCTCACTTGTCGTGCAGCGCAGCCGTGTTTTCCCTCATGTTTATAAGGCCACTCATTCTTTGGATAAAGGGACATATTGTGTACATATAGTAGTGGGGAAGCATAAAAGTCCATGAACCATGTTCTATCATTTTCTAACTGTATGACATTATGAACCCTTCAAAGATTTAAGACTTAACGTAAGAAACTATTCTCTAAGTTATAAACTTTAGATAGTTTTTTTAGATGACCCTTAAATAGACAATGACGCACTGTCGAAACTTTTATCAAGATATTTTCTAGTGTATGTTTGGAGCTATCTGCAACACATTTATAAGGGTATGAATAGATACAAGCACATACATATACCTACCTACTAGTCATTTGCCATTATTCTTTTCTTATCACTCATACAAGCACATACATGTATAAAGGAGTTGATTAAATCAAGGGTGAGTTTTTAAGGGGTATTATGCCACAAGGAATACAATTGATCCAACATTTTCCTTGCAACGTACTAGTACCATTAGTGCAATTGTATCTGAATGGTAGATGTTGGAGTTGTATAAGACACGTTGCATGATTCTTTGGAATTCTTGGGAGAAAAATAGTATTATTTCAATAATTAAAACACAATGTAGTTTATCAACTATTATTAGAACACACTATGGTTTGATAAAAAATGACGAAGGATAACTTCTAACGAAGAATAAATAACATCCATAATCAAACAAATTCTAGTCACTATCATTGTAAATTTTATATGGAGATTATGTCTTACATTTGTATTCTTTGTCTACAATATATTTGTACTTGTACAAACCAAACTCTAGAAAAAAGCATAAAATATAAATTTCTTATGTGATCTTCACATTATCCCCATAACATGTAGATATGCATTATGAGAATGACATTATTACCAGCTTAAGCTGTAAATCTTACTTAAATAGTCAATTTTTTATAGCTATGATATCCATCATTCGTGAATAGAAAGATTACCCGCCATTGTCCACGTCAACTTAATCATGTATTTCTTCACAATAGTGTGATCTTATCATGGCCCATGCGACTATGCTTGTTGTGGAATAAACTAAGAACCACTCCCAAAATTTGATACCCACACGGAGATGTTATGATACTCAACATGTTGGGGAGCGCAGTAATTTCAAAAAAATTCCTACTCATAGGCAAGATCTATCTAGGTGATGCATAGCAACGAGAGGGGAGAGTGTTGTCCACGTACCCTCATAGACCGTAAGCAGAAGCGTTATGACAATGCGATTGATGTAGTCGTACGTCTTCACGATCTGACCGATCCTAGCACCGAAAGTACGGCACCTCCGTGATATGCACACGTTCAGCTCGGTGACGTCCCATGAACTCTAGATCCAACTGAGTGTCGAGGGAGAGCTTCGTCAGCACGACGGCGTGATGACGGTGATGATGAAGTTACCGATGCAGGGCTTCGCCTAAGCACTACAACGATATGATCGAGGTGGAAATCTGTGGAGGGGGCACCACACACAGCTAAACAATCAACTTTTGTGTTCTAGGGTGCCCCCTCCCCACGTATATAAAGGAGGGAGGGGGAGGCCGGCCGGCCCTCTCTAGGCGCGCCAAGGGGGGAGGATTCTGTTGGGGAATGTAGTAATTTAAAAAAATTCCCTACGCACACGCAAGATCATGGTGATGCATAGCAACGGGAGGGGAAGAGTGTTGTCCATGTACCCCCGTAGACCGTAATTGGAAGCGTTATGACAACGTGGTTGATGTAGTCATACGTCTTCACGATCGACCGATCCTAGTATCGAAAGTACGGCACCTCGGTGATCTGCACACGTTCGGCTCGGTGACGTCCCACGAACTCACGATCCTGCAGAGTGTCGAGGGAGAGCTTCGTCACCACGACGGCGTGATGATGGTGATGATGATGCTACCGGAACAGGGCTTCGCCTAAGCACCGCTACGATATGACCGAGGTGGATTATGGTGGAGGGGGTGAAAGCACAAGTGCTCCCCGGGTGATTTTGGTAATTAATGTCAACATATCTCTTGTTGGACTAATATTTTCATCTAGCATATTTCATATAAGTCCAACAGTGGAGTGGCATGGACTAGAGGATGTGGAACCCCTTCAAGATGCTGAGGACAAAGGAATGGCTCAAGCTCAAAGCACAAGACTCTACATTTTTCATTTTAGTGATCCAAGATCACATTGAGTCCATAGAAAGCCAATACTATTAAGAGGGGGTGAGGTGTTGCTTAATGGCTTGCTTGCTCAAAGTGCTTAGTGATATGCTCCACAACCCTCAACTACTTTCTCACATCCAAATATGTCCCAAACCAAAAGTCAAACTCAGCCCCACTGATTTTATCTATCCAGCGCCACCGAGTTCACTTGACATAAGCCACTGCCAGAAACCCTAGTCAATTTGTTCTCACCGATGGGATATCGGTCTCACCGAAATGGGCTTGCAAACTCTCTGTTGCCTATTACATCAATTTCGGTCTCACCGAAATATGTAATTGGCTCCACGAGTTTGCCTGGCCAACTCTCTGTTTGGCTTATTACCAAAATTGGTTCCACCGGGTTTGTGTAAACGGTCCAACCGAGATGAGGCTTTACCCTAACCCTAGCACATCGATCCCACCAAGTTGATCAAGTCGGTACCATCGAAAACCCTAATGGTCACATTATGAACTAAATCGGTCTGACCGAGTTGTATGATTCGGTCCCACCAAGTTTGGTGATTTGTGTGTAACGGTTAGATTTTGTGTGGAGGCTATATATACCCCTCCACCCACTCTTCATTCGTGGAGAGAGCCATCAGAACATGCCTACACTTCCAACATACATTTTTTGAGAGAGAACCACCTACACTTGTGTTGAGGTCAAGATACTTCATTCCAACCACATAAATCTTGATCTCTAGTCTTCCCCAAGTTGCTTTCCACTCAAATCATCTTTCCACCAAATACTATCCTATGAGAGAGAGTTGAGTGTCGGGGAGACTATCATTTGAAGCACAAGAGCAAGGAGTTCATCATCAACACACCATTTGTTACCTCTTGGAGAGTGGTGTCTCCTAGATTGGCTAGGTGTCACTTGGGAGCCTCCGTCAAGATTGTGGAGTTGAACCAAGGAGTTTGTACGGGCAAGGAGATCGCCTACTTCGTGAAGATCTACCCTAGTGAGGCAAGTCCTTGGTGGGAGAAAGCCATGGTGGGATAGAAAAGGTTGCTTCTTAATGGATCCTTGGTGGGTGGAGCCCTCCGTGGACTCGTGCAACCGTTACCCTTCGTGGGTTGAAGTCTCTATCAACGTGGATGTGCGATAGCACCACCTATCGGAACCACGCCAAAAATCTCCGTGTCTACATTGCGTTTGGTCCCTCCAAACTCCTCCCTTTACCTTCATATGCAATTGTTTTACATTCCGCTGCTATACTCTTAGAATTGCATGTGTAGGTTGTTTGCTTGACTTGTGCTAAGTTGCTAAAATCTTCCAAGAACTAAAATTGGGAAAAGGCTAGATTTTTATTTGGTCAAGTAGTCTAATCACCCCCCTCTAGACTTACTTTCGATCCTACAAGTGGTATCAGAGCCTGTCAACAACGAAGAAGGCCAAGAATAAGAAGAAGAACAAGATGAAGAAGATGTTCCTCCCCGACCCAAGCAAAAGCTTCCACGAGTTCGAGCAAGAATCGCCAAAGGCCATCCCGTCGAGCAAAACTACAATGATATCCAAACCGGGAGAATCACTCGCTCTAGAACTCGTTTGGCTAACTTTTGTGAACATTATTCATTCATCTCTAGCATTAAACCTATGAAGGTTGAAGAAGCATTGGAAGATCCGGATTGGATAAATGCCATGCATGAAGAGCTACACAACTTTGAGAGAAATCAAGTGTGGACATTGGTCGAGAAGCCTGACAACAACCACAACATCATCGGTACCAAATGGGTGTTTCGCAACAAGCAAGATGAAGACGGTCAAGTCGTCCGTAACAAAGCTCGTCTAGTCGCCCAAGGCTACACTCAAGTCGAAGGTATGGACTATGGTGAGACATACGCCCCCGTTGCTAGACTTGAGTCCATCCACATCTTACTTGCCTATGCTAATCATGATGATATCACTTTATACCAAATGGACATTAAAAGTGCCTTTCTAAACAGTGAAATTGAGGAGGAAGTTTATGTTAAACAACCTCCCGGCTTTGTCAATCCGAAGAAACCCGATCATGTTTACAAACTTCACAAAGCCCTTTATGGTCTTAAACAAGCTCCTAGAGCGTGGTATAAATGCTTGACCAAGTTCCTTATTGAAAAAGGCTTTGAAATTGGAAAAATAGATTCTACTCTTTTTACTAAAAGGGTTAATGGTGAGTTATTTGTATGCCAAATTTATGTTGATGATATCATATTTGGCTCAACTAACCCTCATTTTAGTGAGAAGTTTGGAAAGCTAATGTCGGAGAAGTTTGAGATGCCTATGATGAGTGAACTCAAGTTCTTTCTTGGTTTGGAAATCAAGCAAACTAAGGAAGGCACCTTTGTCTCTCAAACTAAGTACACCAAGGACTTATTCAAGAAGTTCAACATGCAAGAAAGCAAAGGTATGAAAACTCCCATGCCTACTAGTGCACATCTTGACTTGACTAAGGACGGTGAACCGGTTGATCAAAAAGTTTACCACTCTATGATCGGTTCATTGTTATATCTATGTGCCTCTCGTCCCGATATTATGCTAAGTGTGTGCATGTGTGCACGATATCAAGCAGCCCCCAAAGAATGTCATCTTAAGGCTGTGAAAAGGATAGTGAGATACTTAATACATACACCAATTTTTGGCATTTGGTATCCTAAGAGGTCGTCTTTTGATCTTGTTGGCTATTCCGACTCGGAATATGCCGGAGACAAGGTTGATAGAAAGTCCACTTCGGGTACTTGTCAATTTCTTGGTAGATCTCTTGTGTCTTGGTCTTCCAAGAAACAAAACTCGGTATCCTTATCCACCACCGAAGCGGAATACATTGCCGCCGGTTCATGTTGTGCTCAATTACTTTGGATGACCCAAACTCTTAAAGATTATGGGATCAATGTGAAGCATGTTGCATTGCTTTGTGACAATGAGAGTGCTATTAAGATTGCTCACAATCCCGTGCAACATTCTCGAACTAAGCATATTGAAGTTCGTCATCATTTCATTCGAGATCATGTTGCTAAAGGGGACATTGATCTTAAGCATGTTCATACCGATAAGCAATTGTCGGATATATTCACCAAACCACTTTATGAGAAAGTCTTTTTCCGCTTGAGAGGTGAATTGAACATCATTGATGCTTCAAACTTGGAGTAGAAACTCCATTTGGATACATGCAAGGCATGAATCTATGACAAATCCTTGATATTTCTCTTATGATGATATTCATATGTCCTGGATACATTTGCACCCTGGCATGTTATCTAACCCTTGCAGGTACTTGGATGAATCTAAATCTATGAGATTGCAACTCTCTCACATCTTGAGCAATCTCTACATCACCAAGTCTCTACAATACGGTGGTTGATGACAAGGAAGCATGAGACCCTTCAACATATCCTTTAACAAATTATATGTATCAAATTTCATGATTGTCATTTTGGATACACAAGTGATCTTCCTTGCAAAACTAACCCATGTAGGTAGATGAACGCAAATTACAGGTGGTGCTCTCAATTCTTGATGAACTACATTAACCTCGAGCAACTCACACAAGTTCGACTACATGACTAGGATCAACACCACCACCCAAGGTATGTCATTACATCTTAGAGAAGCTTAACCTCAAGTGATAGGTCAAAGCAACTCAACAAAGATGTGAATACATCAAATGCTTAAACAAAAAATAGTAACCCTATTTTGAGCTTAAACGATGAGTATGACCTTGCTACCTCTTGAGCACTTGCGTTGGTTTTCCCTTGAAGAGGAAAGGGTGGTGCAGCAAAGTAGCGTAAGTATTTCCCTCAATTTTTGAGAACCAAGGTATCAATCCAGTAGGAGGCTACACGCGAGTCCCTCGCACCTGCACAAAACAAATAAATCCTTGCAACCAACGCGATAAGGGGTTGTCAATTCCTACACGGTCACTTACGAGAGTGAGATCTGATAGATATGATAAGATAATATTTTTGGTATTTTTATGATAAAGATGCAAAGTAAAATAAAAGCAATGAAAATAACTAAGTATTGGAAGATTAATATGATGAAGATAGACCCGGGGGCCATAGGTTTCACTAGTGGCTTCTCTCAAGAGCATAGGTATTTTACGGTGGGTGAACAAATTACTGTTGAGCAATTGACAAAATTGAGCATAGTTATGAGAATATCTAGGTATGATCATGTATATAGACATCACGTCCGAGACAAGTAGACTGACTCCTGCCTGCATCTACTACTATTACTCCACACATCGACCGCTATCCAGCATGCATCTAGAGTATTAAGTTCAAGAGAACAGAGTAACGCTTTAAGCAAGATGACATGATGTAGAGGGATAAACTCATGCAATATGATGAAAACCCCATCTTGTTATCCTCGATGGAAATAATACAATACGTGCCTTGCTGCCCCTACTGTCACTAGGAAAGGACACCGCAAGATTGAACCCAAAGCTAAGCACTTGTCCCATTGCAAGAAAGATCAATCTAGTAGGCCAAACCAAACTGATAATTCGAAGAGACTTGCAAAGATAACCAATCATACATAAAAGAATTCAGAGAAGATTCAAATATTGTTCATAGATAAACTTGATCATAAACCCACAATTCATCGGTCTCAACAAACACACCGCAAAAAGAAGATTACATCGAATAGATCCCCACAAGAGAGGGGGAGAACTTTGTATTGAGATCCAAAAAGAGAGAAGAAGCCATCTAGCTAATAACTATGGACCCGAAGGTCTGAGGTAAACTACTCATACTTCATCGGAGAGGCTATGGTGTTGATGTAGAAGCCCTCCGTGATCGATGCCCCCTCCGGCGGAGCTCCGAAACAGGCCCCAAGATGGGATCTCGTGGATACAGAAAGTTACGGCGGTGGAATTAGGGTTTTGGCTCCGTATCTGATCATTTGGGGGTACGTAGGTATATATAGGAGGAAGAAGTACATCGGTGGAGCAACATGGGGCCCACGAGGGTGGAGGGCGCGCCTGGGGGTGGGGGGGGGGTAGGCGCGCCCCCTACCTCGTGGCTTCCCTGTTGGTTGCTTGACGTAGGGTCCAAGTCTCCTGGATCTTGTTCGTTCCAAAAATCACGTTCCTGAAGGTTTCATTCCGTTTGGACTCCGTTTGATATTCCTTTTCTTCGAAACCATAAAATAGGCAAAAAAAACAACAATTCTGGGTTGGGCCTCCGGTTAGTAGGTTAGTCCCAAAAATAATATAAAAGTGGATAATAAAGCCTAATAATGTCCAAAACAGAAGATAATATAGCATGGAGCAATCAAAAATTATAGATACATTGGAGACGTATCAAGCATCCCCAAGCTTAATTCCTGCTCGTCCTCGAGTAGGTAAATGATAAAAACAGAATTTTTGATGTGGAATGCTACTAGGCATAATTTCAATGTAATTCTTCTTAATTGTGGCATGAATATTCAGATCTGAAAGATTCAAGATAAAAGTTTAATATTGACATAGAAATAATAAAATTTCAAGCATACTAACTAAGCAATTATGTCTTCTCAAAATAACATGGCCAAAGAAAGTTCATCCCTACAAAATCATATAGTTTAGTCATGCTCCATTTTCGTCACACAAGAATGCTCTCATCATGCACAACCCCGATGACAAGCCAAGCAATTGTTTCATACTTTAGTAATCTCAAACTTTATAAACCTTCACGCAATACATGAGCGTGAGCCATGGATATAGCACTATGGGTGGAATAGAGTATAATGATGGGGGTGGAGAAGACAAAAAAGGAGAAAGTCTCACATCAACAAGGCTAATCAATGGGCTATGGAGATGCCCATCGATTGATGTTAATGCAAGGAGTAGGGATTGCCATGCAACAGATGCACTAGAGCTATAAATGTATGAAAGCTCAACAAAAGAAACTAGTGGGTGTGCATCCAACGTTCTTGCTCATGAGGACCTAGGGCACTTGAGGAGGCCCATTGTTGGAATATACAAGCCAAGTTCTATAATGAAAAATTCCCACTAGTATATGAAAGTGACAAAACAAGAGACTCTCTATCATGAAGATCATGGTGCTACTTTGAAGCACAAGTGTGGAAAAAAAAAAGATAGTAGCATTGTCCATTTTCATTTCTCCCTTTTTTGGGGCCCCTTTTTATTTGGAATTTCTCTTTTTTTATTGGGACAATGCTCTATTAAATGATGGTCATCACACTTCTATTTATTTACTAGTCAATGATTACAACTCGATACTAGAACAAGGTATGACTCTATATGAATGCCTCTGGCGGTGTACCGGCATATGCAATGAATCAAGTGTGACATGTATGAAAAGTTATGAACGGTGGATTTGCCACAAATACGATGTCAACTACATGATCATGCAAAGCAATATGACAATGATGAACGTGTCATGATAAATAGGATGGTGGAAAGTTGCATGGCAATATATCTCAGAATGGCTATGGAAATGCCATAATAGGTATGTATGGTGGCTGTTTTGAGGAAGATATAAGGAGGTTTATGTGTGAAAGAGTGTATCATATCACGAGGTTTGGATGCACCGGCGAAGTTTGCACGAACTCTCAATGTGACAAAGGGCAATGCACGGTACCGAAGAGGCTAGCAATGATGGAAAGGTGAGAGTGCGTATAATCCATGGACTCAACATTAGTCATAAAGAACTCACATACTTATTGCAAAAATCTACAAGTCATCAAAAACCAAGCACTATGCGCATGCTCCTAGGGGGGTAGATTGGTAGGAAAAGACCATCGCTCGTCCCCGACCGCCACTCATAAGGAAGACAATCAAAGAACACCTCATGTTTCAAATTTGTTACATAACGTTTACCATACGTGCATGCTATGGGACTTGCAAACTTCAACACAAGTATTTATCAATTTCACAACTACTCAACTAGCACAACTTTAATATCACTACCTCCATATCTCAAAACAATCATCAAGCATCAAACTTCTCTTAGTATTCAAAACACTCATAAGAAAGTTTTTATTAATCTTGAATACCTAGCATATTAGGATTATTTAAGAAAATTACCATGCTATTTAAGACTCTCAAAATTATCTAAGTGAAGCCTTAGAGATCAATAGTTTCTATACAACAAATCCACCACCGTGCTCTAAAAGATATAAGTGAAGTACTAGAGCAAAACTATATAACTCAAAAGATATAAGTGAAGCACATAGAGTATTCTAATAATTTCTGAATCATGTGTGTCTCTCTCAAAAGGTGTGTACAACAAAGATGATTGTGGTAAACTAAAAAGAAAAGACTCAAATCATACAAAACGCTGCAAGCAAAACACATATCATGTGGTGAATAAAAATATAGCTCCAAGTAAAGTTACGATGGAAGTAGACGAAAGAGGGGATGCCTTCCAGGGCATCCCCAAGCTTTGGCTTTTTGGTGTCCTTAGATTATCTTGGGGGTGCCATGGGCATCCCCAAGCTTAAGCTCTTGCCACTCCTTGTTCCATAATCCATCAAATCCTTACCCAAAACATGAAAACTTCACAATACAAAACTTAAAGTAGAAAATCTCGTGAGCTCCGTTAGCGAAAGAAAACAAAAGACCACTTCAAGGTACTGTAATGAACTCATTATTTATTTATATTTGTGTTAAACCTACTTTATTCCAACGTCTCTATGGTTTATAAACTATTTTACTAGCCATATATTTATCAAAATAAGCAAACAACACACGAAAAACAGAATCTGTCAAAAACAGAACATTCTGTAGTAATCGGTAGCTAGCGCAAGATCTGGAACCCAAAAAATTCTAAAATAAATTTCTGGACGTGAGTAATTTATCTATTAATCATCTTCAAAAATAATTAACTAAATATCACTTTCCAAATAAAAATGACAGCAGTTTTCGTGAGCACTAAAGTTTCTGTTTTTTACAGCAAGATTAACAAGACTTTCCCCAAGTCTTCCCAATGGTTCTACTTGGCACAAACACTAATTAAACAAAAAAAACACAACCAAAACAAAGGTTAGATAAATTATTTATTACTAACAGGAGAAAAAATCAAGGAATAAAAATAAAATTGGGTTGCCTCCCAACAAGCGCTATCGTTTAACGCCCCTAGCTAGGCATAAAAAGCAAGGATAGATCTAGGTATTGCCATCATTGGTAGGTAATTCTTCAATGATGCATCTACCATCCTTAGGAATTTCTTTATTTTTATTTATTATCAAATTTTAGGCACAAGATTGAAAAATTCATTTGTGACAAATGGTTCCTTAATGATAGCAAAAAGATTGGGATGAATACTTATAGATTTGAGATCCGCAGTTTCCTTACTAGAAGATTCACCCTTATTTTTAGGAACATACATAAGCTTGGCAATTTTAGTGGGAGGACTTGGAGTATTCTTTACAGAAGAAAAAGCGGTTCCCAAGTTGGTAATAATACCCTCAAGTTTATCGATTCTAGTGGAATCCTGATTTATTTTCTCATTAACTATAGGTTCCTTTTCTTTAATATTTTTCAAAGTGACTCCTACTTTAGATCCATATTGAGTGATTCGGTTGTGGATCTTTTTATCCAAATTTTCAATTAACTCTACAATAGCAACCTTATTCTCAATAATTTCAAGTCTTTGCGTTACATGCTCCAAAGTTAACGTAGTTCCATTAACCAAAAGAGGTGGTGAACCAAACAAATCTATCATAGCATTATAAGAATCAAAAGTATGGCTACCCAAGAAGTTCCCTCCAGTAATGGTATCAAGGATATATCTGTACCAAGGAGTAGCGCCTACATAAAAATTGCGAAGAAGAACGGAAGTAGATTGCTTCCTGGTAGATCTATTGTGAGCATTGCAAATTCTATACCAAGCGTCTTTTAGATTTTCTCCCTCCCTTTGCTTAAAATTTAGATCTTCATTCTCGGGAGACAACGGAGAAGAAAAGGGACTAGCCATAACAACAAGCAAACGGAAAAGAGGCGAACGGAAAAACAGAGGGAGGATAGAGAGAGAGGGCGAATAAAACGGCAAGGGTGAAGTGGGGGAGAGGAAAATGAGAGGCAAATGGGAAATAATGTAATGCGGGAGATAAGGGTTTGTGATGGGTACTTGGTATGTTGACTTTTGCATAGACCTCCCCGGCAACGGCGCTAGAAATCCTTCTTGCTACCTCTTGAGCACTTGCGTTCGTTTTCCCTTAAAGAGGAAAGGGTGGTGCAGCAAAGTAGCGTAAGTATTTCCTTCAGTTTTTGAGAACCAATGTATCAATCTAGTAGGAGGCTACACGTGAGTCCCTCGCACCTGCACAAAACAAATAAATCCTCGCAACCAACGCGATAAGGGGTTGTCAGTCCCTACACGGTCACTTACGATAGTGAGATCTGATAGATATGATAAGATAATATTTTTGGTATTTTTATGATAAAGATGCAAAGTAAAATAAAAGCAATGAAAATAACTAAGTATTGGAAGATTAATATGATGAAGATAGACCCGGGGGCCATAGGTTTCACTAGTGGCTTCTCTCAAGAGCATAGGTATTTTACGGTGGGTGAAAAAATTACTATTGAGTAATTGACAGAATTGAGCATAGTTATGAGAATATCTAGGTATGATCATGTATATAGGCATCACGTCCGAGACAAGTAGACCGACTCCTGCCTGCATCTACTACTATTACTCCACACATCGACCGCTATCCAGCATGCATCTAGAGTATTAAGTTCAAGTGAACAGAGTAACGCTTTAAGCAAGATGACATGATGTAGAGGGATAAACTCATGCAATATGATGAAAACCCCATCTTGTTATCCTCGATGGCAACAATACAATACGTGCCTTGCTGCCCCTACTGTCACTGGGAAAGGACACCGCAAGATTGAACCCAAAGCTAAGCACTTCTCCCATTGCAAGAAAGATCAATCTAGTAGGCCAAACCAAATTGATAATTCGAGGAGACTTACAAAGATAACCAATCATACATAAAAGAATTCAGAGAAGATTCAAATATTGTTCATAGATAAACTTGATCATAAACCCACAATTCATCGGTCTCAACAAACACACCACAAAAAGAAGATTACATCGAATAGATCTCCACAAGAGAGGGGGAGAACTTTGTATTGAGATCCAAAAAGAGAGAATAAGCCATCTAGTTAATAGCTATGGACCCGAAGGTCTGAGGTAAACTACTCACACTTCATCGGAGAGGCTATGGTGTTGATGTAGAAGCCATCCGTGATCGATGCCCCCTCCGACGGAGCTCCGGAACAGGCCCCAAGATGGGATCTCGTGGATACAGAAAGTTACGACGGTGGAATTAGGGTTTTGGCTCCGTATCTAATCGTTTGGGGGTATGTAGGTATATATAGGAGGAAAAAGTAAGTCGGTGGAGCAACAAGGGGCCCAAGAGGGTGGAGGACGTGTCTGGGGGGGGGGGGGGGTAGGCGCGCCCCCTACCTCGTGGCTTCCCTGTTGGTTGCTCCGTTTGGACTCTGTTTGATATTCCATTTCTTCAAAACCCTAAAATAGGCAAAAAAACAGCAATTTTGGGCTGGGCCTCCGGTTAGTAGGTTAGTCCCAAAAATAATATAAAAGTGGATAATAAAGCCCAATAATGTTCAAAACAGAAGATAATATAGCATGGAGCAATAAAAAATTATAGATACGTTGGAGACGTATAAGACCTACGATCAAGTGTTCTTACTTGACTCCTTAGTCAATATACTCTAACATAGGTGACTTTGTCACCGCCCAATTATAGATGAAGTTCTCTTGCATTTCTTTTTTTACTTCATCTAGATTTTCTTTTCCTTGTTTTGTTCTGCGTTCCCTGCATCCAATTCCTTGCAAATCCTTGTGAGATTTTACCTGCCTAGTGAGCTGAGGAGACAAGTGTTTTCACTGTGATGAACTCGGTCACACCGGTTTGTTTCCTTCGGTCCAACCGAATCTTTTTGGCGCCACCGAAGCACACAACTCGGTGCTATCGATTTCACTACAGGAAAGACATCTTGCCACTTGTTCCTGCATTCTTTTTGCTCTAGCTCCACTCAATGCTTCTTTTCCTCTACCAGCATCACATTCGACTTGCTGCTTTGCTTTGTGACTCAAGGACCAAACCCATTTGTACCAAAAATCCAAAAGAACCCTTCTTGGAAATTGATGTCAAAGGGGGAGAGAGGGATCACATCAAAGCCTAATTATTTCTATAGTGGAGAGAATACTCAAGGGAGAGTGTAAGAAACCCTAGATGATTGGTGATAAAGAGGAGAGAAGTCATATGTCTTTAAGAGGGGAAAGACATGTTCATAGTTGATTGTTTGAATTAGCTCTATTTTTCTGTTCCCTATCTTCTCCCAGTATCCCAAGCTAGATTCAGGGGAGCAAGACATATAAGGGAAGGAAATCCTTGAATTCATTGCACATCTTTACCTTTGGGGTGCCCGTGGAGGGGTGGATGAATAGTAGACGGTGGAGGGGTGCCCGTGGAGGGGTGGATGAACAGGACCCCGTGGTGTGGAGGGCTGGATGAACAGTAGACGGTGGAGGGGTGGTTGAACAGGACCCCGTGGTGTGGAGGGCTGGATGAACAGTAGATGGTGGAGGGGTGCCTGTGGAGGGGTGGTTGAACAGGACCCCGTGGTGTGGAGGGCTGGATGAACAGTAGACGGTGGAGGGGTGGTTGAACAGTAGTCGGTGGAGTAGCATGCGGTGGAGTAGCATTCCGTTGCCTCCCCATGAACATGACGCATTCCGTTGCCTCCCCATGAACACGACGACGACGCTGTTTCTCCGTTCCGACCCAGCCATGTACACGAGCCCTGACCGTACGTATGCGCGAGTAGGCGTTCGAGACCCCGCCCATATGTACACATACGTGGCCGTATTTTCTTTCTTGCACCCTGGCCGCTGTACGTACGTGTACATGCTACGTGCGCGCCTCTACTATGACACGTGCGCGCCTCTACTATGAGACGTGCGCGCCTCTACATCGACCAATATGTACATACACATTCGTGACCAGAATGACAACGCTACGTACGCTTCGACCAGATGGGTCCCGACTGTTAGGCACTTCCTTGCCTGCGAAGATGTAGCTGGTGGGTCCCAACAGTCAGGGGGCGAATCATTTTTTTTTGCCCGGACGCACTTCCTTGCGTGCGAAGATGTAGCTGGTGGGTCCCAGCAGTCAGGGGGAAACGTTTTTTTGGCGAAATACAGTGGCCCGTCTGGTGGGTTCCAGCTGTCAGGTGGAGGAATCATTATTTTCCATGTAATAAGGAGGCACTTCCTTGCTGTGGCTATGGACCCAGCTGTCAGCCTCTCCACGTACAGTCCACATCCGATGGAAGTCGTTCCTTGACCATGTTGACCACGCCGCGCCGAGATCACCAGGGCGGTGGACGACGGCGAGGCCTAGGAAGGGGACGACACAGAGGCAGGGAAGACTCGTCAGTTGTTTCCCACATGGAGGGGAGTACGACTGTATGAGGGTTTACTGGTTCGTCTGCCGTCGCCGGAGAATAACAGCAGGTGTGGGTGAGTAGAGGAATGGCTAGGCCAGCGATGGGAGTACGGCCGGCGGTGAGGCATGCGCGGCAGCACAGCCGGCCGCGAGAAGGAGGGAGCAGGCAGTCCCGCCGGCGCTTGTTTGAGCGGATGGAGCGGGAATAGCAGAGATTGAAGAAGCACGACGGCTGTTGGATGGACATCCAACAGTCACACTACAAGAAATATGTCAACTTATGACCTTCTGTCAGTGACCCTCGAAGAATTGGTCATAAATTTATGACCATTTTAGACCAATTGGTCAAAAGCTGTCTGGGGGGCTCTAAACCCTAAACCATAACGACCATTTTGGTCAGAAAGGTCATAATTTCATTAGAGGAAATGGTCATAAAGCAAACAGCGCTAGTCCGCTGCCTTATTTCTAGTTGTTAACGACCAATATAGATGGCCATAGCCTTGTAAATTGTGGTGGGTTGCTATGACTAGGCGCCATCTCATCAGTTTTGCCTATGTGTCATGTCCATGTGGCAGTTTTTGCCCTAGGTTGTGAAGCAACCTATATTTCCGTCATTCCCAAAATTCCCAAAAAATCTCATAAATTCTTTGGGCCATATCTTCGTCAAATATGTAAAAACCTTCCTTGCCTAGTTCAAAAATATTCATTTTTCTATTCTGTTCAGAACAACACTTTGTGAAGGAAGTACCACTTTGGCATGTCCAAATAGTATCCATTTTCTACAGTGCTTTCCTACGCCCAAATAACCATCCTCCACCAAATGCCAGCTCAATCCATTTATTATTTTGAGCCGAGCTTCAACATTCGTAGTCATGTCCAGTGTGGTAGTTTGCAAAGCAAGTACCACCTAGGCTCCTCCTTTTGAGCTGAAAATTTGTGAAGACGGTCTTCTTAGTAACTGATCATCCTCAGCCAAAACTCACGCCCATTAGCTATGTACATTTCCCGTACCGCTAATCAAACACTTGGCTGCTAATTCATGTTTGGCATCGATCGGTCTCCTCGTGAGAATCTTATGTTGTAATTTTCTTCCTAGCACCTACCTGGGGAGTGCCCAACCCACTAGACATGCCTAGGCCGCCCAGAACACAAGGCAACACCACGGTCACGCGGTGACCACGCGGCGGGCATGCGAGTTTACGCGCTCTAGAGTTGGGGCCCTCGGCCACCACCCAAACCTTGACGTATCGCCACCAAACCATGTATTTATGATTAAATAGGTACTTATGTAATTAGAAATGATTTTTGGAAAAAAAATAAATAGCAAACTATGAGGCAGCTGTAGTTCAAATTTGACCCGCTTCCAACTAAATCGGCGGAAATTTGTCTTTTTCACGAGAGGTGGATAAAAACATTTTACACCCAATCATCTTGTCAATTGTACATTAAATATGTCCTAGTATTTTAGAAAATTGATTTGGTCAAATTTTGCAACAATTATTTGGTAGGTCCTTCACAAAAAAACCTCCTTTTGGGCACTCAAAAATGGAAAATGGTTTTTTTGTCCCAAGAAAATGAAAACTTCCTTAGGCAACATTATTTGCCATTCCAATATGCACCCTTGTGCACAATATGAGATCATTTGAACAAACTATGCCATGGATGTGGCCATAAGATTGATCATTTGGCTTGAAAGCCATTGATCTCCACACGTGATAGCTCGTTTCTGAGAACACTTTTTAAAAATAATTGCCATATTACAAGTTTGTTATTTTTCCTATGAACTTGGCTACATATAATGACACAATGCAAAGGTTTCCCAATTTTTTGATTTTTTTTAATTTTTTATGCCCGTTTCAAAATGCGGTCAAAACGGCGGGAATGACCGTTCCTAGCTAGTGGTTGAATCTTGGAATTTTTTTGGTGTTTCTATGATTAAATAGATACTTATGTACCTAGAAATGATTTTTGTAAAAAATAAAGAGCAAACTATGAGGCAGTTGCAGTTCAAATTTAACCCGCTTCCACCTGAATCAATGGAATTTGTCTTTTTCACCAGAGGTGGATCAAAACTTTTTACACCCAACAATTTGGTAAATTGTGCATTAAACATGGCCTAGTATTTTAGAAAAATGATTTGGTCCAATTTTGCAACAATTATTTGGTAGGTCCTTCACAAAAAAACCTCCTTTTGGGCACTCAAAAAATGGAAAATGGTTTTTTCGTCCAAAGAAAGTGACAACTTCCTTAGGCAACATTGTTTGCCATTCCAATATGCACCCTTGTGCACAATATGAGATCATTTGAACAAACTATGCCATGGATGTGGCCATAAGATTGATCATTTGGCTTGAAAGCCATTGATCTCCGCACGTGATAGCTCGTTTCTGAGAATACTTTTTTAAAATAATTGCCATATTACAAGTTTATTATTTTTCCTAGGAACTTGGCCACATATAATGACACAATGCGAAGGTTTCCCAATTTTTTTTAATTTTTTTAATTTTTTATGCCCGTTTCAAAATGCGGTCAAAAAGGCGGGAATGACCATTCCTAGCTAGTGGTTGAATCTTGGAATTTTTTTGGTGTTTCTATGATTAAATAGATACTTATGTACCTAGAAATGATTTTTAAAAAAAATAAAGAGCAAACTATGAGGCAGCTCCAGTTCAAATTTAACCCGCTTCCAACTAAATACGGCGGAATTTGTCTTTTTCACCAGAGGTGGATCAAAACTTTTGACACCCAACCATTTGGTCAATTGTGCATTAAACATGGCCTAGTATTTTAGAAAATTGATTTGGTCCAATTTTGCAACAATTATTTGGTAGGTCCTTCACAAAAAAACCTCTTTTTGGGCACTCAAAAAATGGAAAATGGTTTTTTCGTCCAAAGAAAATGATATCTTCCTTAGGCAACATTGTTTGCCATTCCAATATGCACCCTTGTGCACAATATGAGATCATTTGAACAAACTATGCCATGGATGTGGCCATAAGATTGATCATTTGGCTTGAAAGCCATTGATCTCCACACGTGATAGCTCGTTTCTGAGAACACTTTTTTAAAATAATTGCCGTATTACAAGTTTGTTATTTTTCCTAGGAACTTGGCCACATATAATGACATAATGCGAAGGTTTCCCAATTTTTTGATTTTTTTTGAATTTTTTATGCCCGTTTCAAAATGCGGTCAAAACGGCGGGAATGACCGTTCCTAGCTAGTGGTTGAATCTTGGAATTTTTTTGGTGTTTCTATGATTAAATAGATACTTATGTACCTAGAAATGATTTTTGTAAAAAATAAATAGCAAACTATGAGGCAGCTGCAGTTCAAATTTAACCCGCTTCTAGCTGAATCGGCGGAATTTGTCTCTTTCACTAGAGGTGGATCAAAACTTTTGACACCCAACCATTTGGTCAATTGTGCATTAAACATGGCCTAGTATTTTAGAAAATTGATTTGGTCCAATTTTGCAACAATTATTTGGTAGGTCCTTCACAAAAAAACCTCCTTTTGGGCACTCAAAAAATGGAAAATGGTTTTTTCGTCCAAAGAAAATGAAATCTTCCTTAGGCAACACTGTTTGCCATTCCAATATGCACCCTTGTGCACAATATGAGATCATTTGAACAAATTATGCCATGGATGTGGCCATAAGATTGATCATTTGGCTTGAAAGCCATTGATCTCCACACGTGATAGCTCGTTTCTGAGAACACTTTTTTAAAATAATTGCCGTATTACAAGTTTGTTATTTTTCCTAGGAACTTGGCCACATATAATGACACAATGCAAAGGTTTCGCAATTTTTTGATTTTTTTTTGAATTGTTTATGCCCGTTTCAAAATGTGGTCAAAACGGCGGGAATGACCGTTCCTAGCTAGTGGTTGAATCTTGGAATTTTTTTGGTGTTTCTATGATTAAATAGATACTTATGTACCTAGAAATGATTTTTGTAAAAAATAAAGAGCAAACTATGAGGCAGCTGCAGTTCAAATTTAACCTGCTTCCAACTGAATCGGTGAATTTGTATTTTTCACCAGAGGTGGATCAAAACTTTTGACACCCAACCATTTGGTCAATTGTGCATTAAACATGGCCTAGTATTTTAGAAAATTCATTTGGTCCAATTCTGCAACAATTATTTGGTAGGTCCTTCACAAAAAACCTCCTTTTGGGCTCTCGAAAAATGATTTTCTTAAAAAACACTCATTTTGGATAATGCCTTTTAGAGATATTTGTATTATTCAAAGTTTGTTATTTTTACTGAAACGTAGATCACACTTGGTGACACAATGCTAAGGGTTTTCTTTTCTATTTATTTTTATAAATTTTCTAGGCCGTAAAAAAGCTGACATGATTTAGCATCTTATTTTTAATCGATCACGACCAATTTAAATGGTCATAACACCATCGAAGAGATACTGCGTTGTGATTGGTCCAAAAACATATCACGCGGATCATGGATTAAGCACCGTCGGATGCTCCGGATCGAACGGTAGCCCTCGGTAGCCCTCGTCGCTCTCATTCCCCGCCCGAATCACCCCGTGCCCCTCTCATCCCTCTCACCCTCGTCCACCCACGAAACCCTAGCACATCTCTCGTATGCCGCCGCCGCTCCCTTCTCCCTCCCGCCGCCGCTCCCTTCTCCCACCCGCCGCCACTACCTTCTTCCCACCGCCGCCACTCCCTTTTCCCCACCACCGGTCCTTCACGCACGCGCTCCCCAGAACAGACTCCACCTACCTCGCGCTCCCCAGATCCATCTGGAGCCGCCTTCTCGCGCTCCTCAAATCCGTCTCGATCCGCCTCCCCCTCGACTCGACCCGCCTCCACCCACCTCCTGCCTCCTCCCTCTCACTCCTCCGCCCGCCCGCACGCACCCGACCATCCTCTCCCCCGCGACGAGCGCCGCGCCAAGGAGCGGGGAGGACAGCCAGGAGGCCGGAATGCCCACACAGAAGCGCCCGCACTTGTCGCTCGACGCGGACGACGGCCACGTCCAGGAGAAGGAGGTTGCCACTATCGCCGGGGCCGCCGGCTCCGGCACGGAGGGTGGTGGCGCAGGCGTCCAGAGGGCGGCCAACACAGGCTCTGTTGAGCTGGCCAAGGACGGTGCCGGTGAGAGCACTGCTTCCAGCGACGCGTGCCGCTGACTCATCTCCCACCACGCGATGTCCGCCAGTTCAGGTTGCTTCGATTTGATGCTTTTGCTTTTTTCGTAGGCGTTAGGCATATGATTTAGGATCTGTTTCATCTCCTCTTCCTTCGTCATGAGCTGATCCGGTTTCTGGCCTTGTTTCTCATGGTTTTGCAGCATGGATCCATTCACCAAGAAGAAGTGGTATGACAAATTAATCTAGTACTGTTGAATCAAGAAGAAGTGGCCTTACTGTTATGTTTATTTGTCCTATGAATTTGGATGCTTGGTACTCCATTTTACTACTGCTCTGTTCCGTAATCTCCCACTAATCTTCTTCGTGATTGTGGAGCCCGGTCGTTTGGTGCGATCCTATGTGTGTATGGAAACCTGATGTTGATCTTTAGATCTTCAGCAGATGTTGATCTCTTCTCTGTAGTTGCCTACCTAGCTAGCTCGATCTGCATTCAGGTGTTTTCATGCATTGTAGGAGCTTTTTTCTTAATGGTTATGCATGTTTAGCTAGTTCTTGCAGCGAGGCATATTTGTGATGCTAGTTTAGATCGACGTCCATGGCAGGAGCTCGGTGCTTGCTCAACGACCATGGTGTCCACGCGTACGCATGCATGGTTTACCAACTGCTGCTCTCAGGCGCAGCTGGATTTCTGCTGTGCTTCCCCTCCATTTCAAACTAGCCTCGCCTCGTTGCTAGCTGACGGTGCGTGCTAGCTGCATGCATGTACATGCATCTTTCTGGAATAGAGTGATTGGTTTGAATTCAAGTGCAGAATACATGCAAATGGGTGCTAGCTGTACATATTAATTGCCTCTGTTCAGTGTCGATTTCTTCAGTGATGCATTGATTTGAGTTTGATTTAGTCAGGCAGGTTTAGTAATTCATTTTTTAGATTAATTTGACATGGGTTTGATAAACTATGTAATACTCCCTCTGTCTCAAAATATAAAACATCTTTTGCTCTAAATATTATCAAGTACTATTGCCTACATGCTTCTAGCGGCTGATGCTTTTAATTTTGCTTAGTTTTTATGCTTCAGATCGCTTCCTCCATGACACCCCGATCCGGGCGGCGCCAGCAGCGATGGCGATCGACAATCGAGTGTGCCTAACTCTGCATCTATAACTGGCATGTCTTCTTTGGACGGGCAGCTGCTTCCTCCCCACATTGAAATATCGACCCCTTTCTTGTTGATGGACTCGTTGACTGATTCGTATGTGCGTGGATGCAAGGTGCAGGTGCTCTACTACGTGCTACTCCGGACGGGTCACCTAGATAGATGTTCTGGTTGTTTTTGAGCTACTTCCACTTTTTTAGCCGATTGACTACTGGCTTATTTTATAATGCAACGATGACTACTGCACTGCACCTATATTTGGCTAGCTCACTTAGACTGGCTATTCTTCTGCTCTTTTGATGGCATATATATCAACTATCAAGCAATGAAGCAATGCTCCCCTTTGCCTTGGCATGTGTGCAAACTGTGTGTTATGTATTTTGTTCTAGCGGTACTATATAAGCCTGCATGTACGGATGTGTATGCCAATGCCTGCATGAACACAAACTTTTACAAGGTTCTGGTTGCTTTGATAGTACACTGTATGTTCTACATTATATTTCTATATCTATATAATTTAGTTTGAGAAAGTAACTTAAGGATGTGTATCCCTTTTTATAATTCCTCTACACTACTCAATCGCTATCTGCCTCTAATTATTATAGTGACATCACTTATGGGTACAATGCTGAATTCTTGAGAACCTGCAGTAATCATCATGTTTTTAGCTATCTTAATTCTTCTGTGCGATGCACATTGTTGGTGTTAATCCACCACCCGTTTGGCCACTGTAATATTTACATAGTATTTTTTTGATGTCCTAGTAGCAATGCCACTGTAGTATTTACATAGTAGTTTGTCTATTACTTGTATCCAGATTTTATATCCTGCCCTATGCCCTTGTCGACTTGCTTAGGTACATAATTGTTATGTCTTGCAATCTGGTATTGATGATTGTCAATGTATTCATGTATACCCTTCTAGTGTACCTTGTATGTGACCCTGCTGATTTGTATATCAATGCTTTGTTTCCAATAGATGTATGCTGATGCCCGATTCCTTAAAGCTTCACTGTTGCAGTAGAATTTTTCCTTAGTGCATAGATGTATGAGCCATCACTTATGCTTGAAACCTTTCTCTCTTTCCCAGGAACCATCGTGGTCTGCGTCACTACTGGGGCGTGTGTATCCGTGGTCAGCACACCAAGACTACTGGCAGGAGAGGGAAGACTGTTGGTGTCTCCAAGAAGCGATAAACTGCTTCACAAAGATCCCCGCATAGCTTCACTACTACTGTGTTGGTCCATTTCCAGAATCTTAAGGAGTGTTCTTGTTTAGACGATTACCTTGGATGATGCTTTTGCTTGGGGAGAGGCTCAAGAAGATCAGGTATAAACTCCTCCCCCTCTCGTTTGTTTTTGTTTCATACAGTTTGGTGGTTGATACATTACTGTGCAAGTTCTATGGTAGGTGAGTTATTTTTGTTGCTGCAAGCATTGACACAATATGTCATGTGCAGGGAGCTTTGCATCCGAGTTTCAGCCATCCTCTACAGCAAGGAGCTCTCAGCCAAAGGAGCAAGCAGTGCTGCTAGTTCCTTGAGGCCAGATCGAGTAAGATGGCGCACCATGGCGTGTGGTGGCGTATTTTGCTTCCGAGAACAATACTGTTTATTTTAAGTGAGATGTACTTGTCTAGTGCTTGGTAAAAAAATTGAAGGATGAAGTATCATGTACTGTCTATGTTGTAGTGAGCTGTAGTAGGAGTGTAATGAAATTTTTTCTACTGTTGTATGTGCTATTTTCCTCTAATGTGTTGTGTACATTTTACTTGAACAGTAAATTCTCTAGAAAAATGTTCTTACTAGACCTGATAGTGGTCACGTCCCAAATATACTTGTACTATTAAGATGCCATGGCCCAAAATAACCTAAGCTGAAAAGCTATTCAGAATAACTATAAGCAGGCCTCGACTCAAATAGAAAATAGAAACGAAAAGGAAACGGACTATGTGGAAAGGTAAAGGCCCATGATAGAACAGGCCCAAAAAAATTTAGGAAAAAAATCATAAATGGGCCGAATTGTTGGGCTAGGCCCATGTAGAAAACCGAATTGGACCGGGCTAAATCTTGTGCCACATCAGCTTGCCACGCTGGATGCCTACGTGGCCTGGGGAGGTTGCTAGTGACCAAAACAGAACAATAGGCTTATTTTGGTCGTAAACGTCTTCGACCATTCCAGAAGAAAGGTCGCTATAGTCAGTTTATGACCGCCAACTTTTGACCTTCTGTTTTTGGTCACAAAAAGGTCGCAAATGAAAAACCATGACCTTTCAGTGACCAATAGAGGTGGTCACAAGTTGACATATTTCTTGTAGTGTCAGTGCTTGTGCGTCAACCTTTTTTTTAGGAAAGCCTCAAATCTGTGGAAAACAACATACATCCCACCTGCCATTATTTCTAATAATTTATAGCCCATTTGCTAATTCTTAAGGTTTTTTTGGAGCCCACATTCTTTTTTTAGCATTACAGCCCATATTGTGGCAACGGTTAAAAAATTATACGAAATTTTGCATATTTCGGTGCGGTCCGAACTGTTTTTAATCCTGAAATTTCGACTCACATTAAAACTGATTTTAAAAATAAATGTATATCAATATAAAATCCAACAAATTCTCCATGCATAAAAATTAATGTAATTTAAAATCTTGAAATGAAAAAAAGATATTTGAAACTAATTGCCGGTGTTTTAAAAATGTACAACCCATTGCTCATTACTGATGGGCCATTTTCTTGGCCAGCCGAATGAAAGCTCTCCTTGTCTTGAAAGATTTGCAGCCCAACAGGCCTGACAAAGCGACTTACTTGGCAAATCACAAAAAAACTGGGCTGTGGCCGTGGACCCAGCTGTCAGCCTCTCCATGTACATTACTCTTCTGATGGAAGTCGTTCCTTGACCACGTTGACCATGCCCGCGGAGAGCACCATGGCGGTGGACGATGGCAAGGCCTATGAAGGGGACGACGCGGAGCCGGGGAAGACGCGGCAGTGGAAGCCTGCGCGGAGAGGAGTACGAGGGTTCACTGGTTCGGCTGCGGTGTGAGGCTACCGTTGCCGCAGGGCCTGGCCAGCGGTGGGAATAGTAGGGGGCGGTGAGGCCTCTGCGGCAGCACAGCCGGCCACGGGAGGCAGGAGCATGCGGCATGACCAGCGCTACTTTGGGCGGCTGGAGCAAGAAGACCAGAGGTTGAAGAAGCACTGCGGCTGTTGGATGGACATCGTACGGTCACTGGAGCTAGAATCGTTCATATTGACTAAGTTGACAAAGCCCTTCGTCCCCGTCAACTTAGTAGGCCCACAAGTCAGCCTCCCACCAAGGTGGGTCCCAGCTAGCCAGGGGAGTATTAATTGTTTTGTGCATAATAAGGAGGCACTTCCGGTGGGTCCGAGCTGACAGCGGGGGGAACGTTTTTTTCACGAAATACGGTGGCCCGTCCGGTGGGTCCCAGTAGTCAGGGGGAAACGATTTTTTTCACAAAATACTGGTGGCCCATCCGGTGGGTCTCCGCTGTCAGGTGGAGGAATAATTATTTTCCGCGTAATAAGGAGGCACTTCCTTGCGGCTGCTGTGGACCCAGCTGTTAGCCTCTCCACGTATAGTACTCTTCCGATGGAAGTCGGTCGTTAACCACGTTGACCACGCCACGCTGAGAGCACCAGGGCGGTGGACGACAGCGAGGACTAGGAAGGGGACGACTCAGAGCCGGGGAAGACGCAGCAGTGGATGCCCACGCGAAGAGGAGTACAAGGGTTCACTGGTTCGGCTGCGGTGTGAGGCTGCTGTCGCCGCAGAATAACAGGGGGTGTGGGTGATTAGAGGGATGGCCTGGCCAGCGGTGGAAGTAGTAGGGGGCGGTGAGGCCTCCGCGGCATCACAGCCGGCCACGGGAGGCAGGAGCACGCGGCCCGACCGGCGCTGGTTTGGGCGGCTAGAGCAAGAAGACCAGAGGTTGAAGAAGCACTATGACCATTGGATGAATATTGTACGGTAACAGGAGCTAGAATCGTTCATATTGACTAAGTTGACAAAGCCCTCCGTCCCCGTCAACTTGGTAGGCCCACAAGTCAGCCTCCCACTATGCTGGGTTCCAACTGGCAGGGGGAATATTCATTTTTTGTGCATAATAAGGAGGCACTTCCTTGCGTGCGGAGATAGCTGGTGGGTCCGACATGTCAGCGGGGGGCACTTTATTTCGCGAAATACAGAGGCCCTTCCGGTGGGTCCCAGATGTCAGGTGGAGGAATCATTATTTTGCGTGTAATAAGGAGGCATTTCCTTGTGTGCGGCCATGGACCCAACTGTCAGCCTCTCCACGCACAGTCTACTTCTGATGGTGTCGTTCGTTGACCACGTTGACCACGCCACGCCGAGCGCATCCAAGGTGGTGGACGACGGCGAGGCCCCGGACAGCAACGAGCCGGAGATGGGAAGACGCGGGAGTAGAGTCGCAGACAGAGAGGTGTACGAGGGTTAACTGGTTCTAGTGCGGTGTGGTTCGGCAGTCGGTGGAGAAGAACAGGAGGTGTGGAGGGGTGGATGGATGGCCTAGCCAATGGTGGAGTAGCGTTTCATAGCGAAGCGTGCTAAGCAGAGCTGCTAGCAGCAGGAGGCGGGAGGTGGTCCCGGCGGCGCTGGAGGAAGAAGACGAGAGATTGAAGATGGATGCCGGTCGTTGGATGTAAATCCAACGGCTAACATGTCAGAATCATTTGTTGACTAAATTGACAATGACTTGCATTGGCTTCGACCTATTGGCCCACATTTCAGCCTCCAAAAATGTGGCACGTATTCAACCCATTTTTTCAGAATTTACAGTCTTTTTTTGCGCGGTAGAATTTACAGTCAATTTGATCTTTTTTTTGAATTACAGCCATTAGCTGGGCTGGGTGAACAAATAATGTAGCGTCCATGCGGCCCATTTATTTTATTTCCTAAAAAATTACAGCCCATTTGCACTTTCTCGAAATACACGATTTTGCTGGGCTGATTCTAATTATAATGTTGGGTTGGGCCAGCAATGTTATCAAAAAATAAAAAGGGGCTGAGCATTTTGTTATAAATATATTTAAATAATAAGTGATATTATTACATTTGTCCTTAAATTTACAGTCTTACCAAGCTTTATATAATAACATATAAAATAAATTTTTTAGAAAAACAGGGAGCATCTCCCCGGTTCCATTGCTGAGAACGAAACCACAACATATTCTGATACAGCAGCTCAAAGAGCAGTTCGAAAGCAAAGGTAGAAAAGCTACAAACTAGGGGGGTGGATGAACAAGTTCTCTGAATAACACAAATCACCCGAGCGGTGCCAAAGGCAGAGCGGATAGAGCACTCAAATGACACAAGGAGGGTCCAGCGAAGCCTTCATGGTCTTCAGCCGAGGGGCCGTGTCAGCCTGCGGTGACCAGTAAGCAAGCGGAGACACCGGGCTGGAAGGCGTAGCACGGTGGATGTCCCTCTTTTTCGGCGCCAGGTGCCCATCATCTTCATCAGAGATCTTGAGACGAGCCCATGAGTCCAGCCCCAGAGCAGGTCAAGCCTTGTTCAGCCACAAGTGATCGCCAATGGTTTCTGGAGGGATCTTGTTAGGGTTTCCATGAAGCTCATCAACTTGTCCTTGTCCGATCCGGAGGAGAGAATCGCCCGGTTCCTTACCATGTTCCTGATCAACCTCAAGACCTGCGGAATGGAAATCCAGGAGGTGTACTGAAAATCATAGCATTTCTATATTTTCAGAGGCACCAAAGGACAGCTGAGCTAACAGTGTTTAATGAACACTTTTTGGTAGCAATCCAGAATCTGGCGACAGATTCGAAGGATGAGCCAATCTGACTAGAGAAATATTCCTCAATGTGGGCCCATAGATGTTTAGCAACTATACATTCAAAAAATAGGTGAGAACAAGACTCTTGTTCCAAGCAGTAAACACAATCAAGGGGTTTGATGATGTGTCTCTTCCTAAGGTTATCCCTAGTCATCAATTTGTTTTTGGAGAGAAGCCAGAGAAATACATGAATTTTAGGGGGAACTCTCAATTTCCAGACAGCAGGGATAAACACGGGTTGAATCCCTCTAAAGTTGATAACATGATAGAGGGAGCTGGAGGAATACTTCCCCTTATTGTCCAGCTGCCAAATCAGGGCATTCGGCTCGGCAGTAAAGGTAATGCTTTTGGCAATTTCCTCCAACTGGAACCATTGTTCCATGAGACTATCACTAAAGTTCCTTCTAAAAGAGAGTTTTAGGCATTGACCGTCCCAAACTTCATTGACACTTTTGTTAAGCTCATTGCGGACAGAGTAAATAGGCCAAAATTGGACTGCTAGGGGGGATGTGCCAAACCAAGTATCTTCCCAGAACCTGGTTCTGCTCCCATCCCCTATGTTCCATCTGTAGCCAAATTTCACAGCATGCATAATAGATTTTAATCCTTTCCAGAATCTAGAGGTCTTAGGGTTGGAGGAAGGGACAAAAATATTAGGTTTATTTCCTAGGTATTTATGGGCAATAAGAAGCTTCCAGGGTTTCAGGTCTTCCTCATAGAATCTTTTAATCCAAGACCCTAGAAGACAGATGTTAATTTCTTGGAGGTTAGGTATGCCTAGGCCTCCAAAATCTTTTTTCATAGAGACTAGGGCCCAATTAGCAAGGTGTAGCTTCCTATTTCCCTCAAAATCATTCCACAAGCAATGAGACATCTGAGAATTGATGAGGTTCACTGCCCATTTAGGGAACTTGAAGAAGGAGAGGAGATACACTGGAATGCTAGCCAAACAAGCTTGTATGAGGATCAATCTACCTCTGTAAGAGAGAAGTTTGCCCCTCCACCCAGCAATCCTTTTAATGATTTTATCCAGAAGGGGTTGGATATCCTCTCTCCTCAGTTTATCATAGTGGAGAGGGATACCTAGGTACTTAATGGGGAAGTTACCTTTATTACAGACTAGAATAGAGAGGAAGTCAGCTAACTCCTGATCATCCATGTTGATAGGGATGAGTTCACTTTTAGAGTAGTTGATTCTCATGCCTGAGACTTGTTCAAACCAGGTTAGAACAGTTTTCAGATTGCTAGCATGTGTGGAGTCATTGTCTAAGAAAAGGATGGTATCATCTGCATATTGAAGGCAGATGATGCCACCAGGGCAGACCTCAGGACAGAGCCCTGCAATCAGACTATGATCAGCAGCTTTGCTCAGCATTTTAGTAAGAACGTCCACTACTAAATTAAACAAAAGCGGGGAGATGGGGTCACCTTGCCTAAGGCCTTTACCAGCAAGGAAAAAATCACTTTCACAGTTATTTAACTTGACCCCAACAGACCCCCCATGAGTAAGTTGCTGGATCCAACTCTCCTCTATGAAAGGCTTGGAAAAGATCTAAGAGATCATTTTTCACCAAGTCCCAAAAATGCTGGTAAAACAAGAAGGGAATCCCATCAGGACCAGGAGCCCCATCAGGATAAGAGCTAAAAATGGCTTCCTTCACCTCTGTCTCTGAAAAAGGGGCTTCTAGCAGCTCATTTTCAGCAGGAGAGACTTTTTCAGAAGCAGAGAAAAAATTGTTTTGTAGAGAGAACCCAGAAGGGTTTTCTTTCTTAAACAGGTCTTTGTAGAAGTCACTAGCCACTTTCAGCATCTCATCTACCTCAGTAACAGGGCCATTAGGGCCATCAAGGGAGTGAATGAGGGTTTTCCTCCTCCTCTGGTTAGCTACTGCATTGAAGTAAGCAGTATCTCTATCACCCTTCTTAATGTTCCTATCTCTAGACCTTTGTTTGTCTTTGATTTCTTCTTGAAGCCAAATTTTCCTGAGCTCTCCATGGACAAAGTTTAATCTATTAGTCTCAGCCTCAGAGAGGTCAGTGGTTTCTGCCTTAATATCTAGAGAATCAAACTCAAGGAGGAGAAGCCTTTTGTATCTTCTATGATTAGCTTCCTCATTGGAGTTTCACCCTTTGGTAGTTCTTCTAAATCTCCTAATGATCTGCCAATTTTCTAGGGGGCAGTTGCTCCCAGTAGGCTCATTTCCAGATTTTCCTGACTAGCTCAGTAAAATCTTCTCTAAGCAACCACCACTTTTCAAATTTAAAACTATTGCTCTTTGGAGTTTGGTTAAGACCAGAGTCCCAGAGCAAAGGAGTGTGGTCACTACCACATCTGGGCAGAGCTCTACAACTAGAAAGGGGAAAAACTATCTAATTCTGTGTCATAGAAAATTCTGTCAATGGTGGACATAATCCTGGAGCAGCACTTCCAACATATCTAGCAGAACTGTGGGTTTTCCTTCTGACAGGGCAATTCTCAACTTTATGGGAAACATTTTGCAGATAAAACAACTCTTGGGCTTGACACATTTATCCAAATGATGCCCTGGTTCCCCACAGTTGTAGCAGATCACCTCAGAGTATGCCATAAGGCCCGAAGCAGGGGCAGGAGCAGTTTTCTGGATGTCCTGTCTCTTCTTTTGCTGATTCTTGCCTTGGGATTTCCCACTGATCTGAGAGTCAGAACCACCAGCAGATTGATCTTGGGCAATTACAGGAGCCTGCCCAGATTGTGCCCCCATTTGGGGCGAAGGTGGGCCGTACCACTGCCCAACCGGCGCTCCCCCCATTGTGATAGGGGAAATTCATCGGAGTTCCTGGTTCCTTCTCATCCTCCAGCCAGATGTTGTCTCTCAGGAAGCAGAAATAACCACCAGACAGCTCAATTGAAGCAGATTGCAAGCCTAATTTCAATCTTCTGTAGGTTTGGGGGAGAGGTAAGGTAGGGGATCCACCTGCTCCGGCTCCGGTGGCATGCTGGTGGGCAGGAGTCCAGTCAAGCATTCCCATCTCGCAGCACGACGTGGATCTCCCGAATTCACTTCTCCTTTCGCCCATCGAACGAACGCAATCGGCGGCTCACTGGGGTGGGGCATCCTGTGCTTCTCCGAGAAATCTCCTTCGAAGTAGATCCGCAGGGCTAGATTCAGCAGCACCCAATCCACATGATCCTTGCACATCCAAGCATACCTGCGCGAGTGAGAGAACGGATTCGGTCCCTCCTTGGCTTCCTCCCTCGCAGCTTCCTCCTCTGCTTCCCTCCATTCGCGCGTGCACTGGGTCCAGGAGAGAGCGTCGTCGCGGATCCGCATCGCCCGCTCCCTCCATCTCCTCCCTCGAGTCTCCCGCAGCACCACCGGCGCGACGGAGTCGAGCGGCTGGACCATCCGCGGGAAGACTTTGTAGACGTGTGGGAGATGCATCTTGTAGATATGCATGTCTTCCAGCCATTCCCTCGTGGATATGGCCGGCGACCCCATGGGGCGCGCGAGCGGACTTGCTGAGGGGGCAGGCGCGCCCGAGTTAGGAGGCGGGGGGTGGCGGAGAGATCTATGGCGGCGGCGAGGGTGGAGGTAGTGGCGGCGGCGAGGGTGGAGGTGGTGGCGGGGGCGAAGGGGATCGCGAGAGCAGTCATCTATTTGCCAATTATGTGAACTAAACAGTCAACATATAAAATAATTTAAATATATACAATATAGTTAGAAGGGAAACATAAGTAGGACCTGGCGTTCCTATTCTTATATAAAAATAGAACAGACCTCTGCGTTTTCTTCAAAAAAATACATAAATTGGGCTGCCAAAAATAAAACCTCGGATGGGAGGTCCATAGGCCGGTCGATACATGACGGCCCTAAGAAAATACAAATAGGCCTATGGACCTCCCATCCGAGGACGTGGGCTGCGCATGTTAAAAATGAAAGCCTAGATGGGGCAACCCAAAACCACGTCCAACACTTGCCAAAACTTCGTCCCTCGTTTTCTCTGTGTTTCGCACACTCGACATTGTGTGGGCATTTTGACTGTGCATCATATGAAGATGTGCTATGCATGAATGTTGATCAGCATGATGTTAACTGGCTGGTAGTTCCATTTTCGACCATGAATAAAACTTCCAACATGATGTTAACCCTATTTGAAAAGGCCGTGTTAATATAAATGCTCTGCCTCTGAAAGTTGCAGTTTCTTATCTGAAACTGAACTTGCAGTTTCTTATCTGAAACTGAAACTTGCAGTTTCTTCTCTGAGAATCACATTGTCTGCACTTTTATACTCCTATGAAACTACATTTTTTAAGTGCTAAAAATAGATATCTAGAATTCATAAAATACTTCATATGCTCAATACTGCAAATCTGAAATTCAAAAGACATTCATATCTGAAAGTACTCTCAAAATACACAACACAAAACACAATTCACAACCTGCAAATACTGACAACCCTAAGCTCCTCCTGACAATTCACAACCTGCCCGACTATTGGGCTGGGGGGGGGCAGCCCCCTCCTATTCCTCGGCGGCAGACAGCCGCCCCGTGAGACGATGTGAACGGCGAGGGAGACGATGGCGGGGAAGCATCGTCGGGCCAACTGCTTTTCTCCTCTTGCAGTTGGGTTCGGTCGACGAAGACTCCACCGGCTCGCTCTGGCAGGACACCCTCACAAACGGCACCCTGTAGATGCTCGATCCTTCAATCTCTGGTGGATGCTCCATCTGGGATCGATACTCCCACCACCGCTCCCTCACGATCGGATTCGGTGAATCTGTTTGCTCCATGGCCCAGAGGAGCAGCTCTATGTACTCCGGCGCGACTCCCTCCGGGAGTATCGCCGCCTTTTCGCTCTGTTGCAGATATTTGGCCATGGATGTCGCCGTCGCCGCTAGTTGGTCCTTGTTGTCAAACCAAGACTGTATCTCCAACATCCTAGCTAGCTTCACAGGGTCGCCGTCTGCGATCCTCACGTATCGGTTGTACTCCTCCATCGATCTACTTCTCCACAGCACCTTCACTCGCCGGCGGTGGTTTTTGAATGGAAGAGGAGAGGAGCAGCGCTGGTTTTGGATTAGAACGGGAGAGGAGGGACGCTGGTTTTGGACTGGAACAGGAGAGGAGGGGCGGTGGTTTTGAAATGGAAGAGGAGAGGAGCGGCGCTACATTTAGATTGGAACAGGAGAGGAGCGGCGGTGGTTTAAGAGGAGAAGAGCAGAAGAGCGACGCTGGTCTTGGAAGTATTTTTTTGTTGTTTCGCGTATTTTGGGTCAAAGTTTGACCACGTACTGTATTTGACAAGCAAAATGTGAATGCATGTCACCAAATTGATTTTGATTTTGATCCAGTCAGAGTGCGCCGACCCTCTCGTCCAATCCTAAATCGCTGCCGCACGCTCCTCTCCCTCTTCTCCATTGCAAAACCACCTTCTCTCCTCTCCATCATCTCCATTCCAAAACTACCATCTCGCCTCTCCCTCTTCTCTATTGCAAGACCACCGTCTCTCCTCCGTTTTCTAGACGCTTTGCTCCATGGCGCGGGCGCAATCCATGGATACAAAATTAGTATACTGTATACTATTTAAAAGTCGAGGGCGGGGCTTTTCCTGCGCGGTAGGCGGCGGGGCAGTTCCGCCTAGTCAATTCGACAGAGACGCGAGAAGATGAGGGAGTAGGCTACTGCAAACGTAGGGCTGTGTGATTTAAAAGCGAGTTACTGCTGGACAGGTGGGGCCCCGTGATTTGACTTGCCGTTATCGTTTTAACTGCGGCGCTACGACCGACGTGAGTCTCCCAGATTCCTGACCACCTCCATACAGGTGCCTCTCCCAATGCTCCACCATGTAGTAGAGGCTGGCTCTTGCATGAGAGCCCACTTCTCCACTTTTTCATTGCCTCTCTTTCCTCCACATATGCAAAAATGCCATGTAAAGCGCACTATTGTACTTACTTTTACTTGCTCCTACAGGTGCTTAAGCTTGCCACATAAGCATAAAGTCTGATGTGGCAAGTTAATCAAGAAGAGAGAGACTAATTTGGTGACCCAAGGAAGAAACGGTGCTAAGCGCGTGTACCTAGGTGAAAAGACAATTTTGAGTCTATAGCTAATTAAATGAAGCAAACTTAGCAACACCATTTCATTGGAAGAGGTCACTCCTTGGCAAATGCAATAAATACACGCGCTTAGCACCGTTTCTTCCTTGAGTACGAAGAAAGAGATAGAGAGGAGTAAAAAAATACACTTATAGCCAACCTTGTTGTAGTATGAGTGACTAAGTGATGACTATGCATGACATGCCAACATCAGATAGCCTAACGCACCGTGTTAAATCTCCAAGGGCGCGACCGCGCGAGTGACGCAACGTTCGTGGTAGGCGCGACCATGATACGGTCTGCTGGCAGCCCTTGGATCTGAGATCAAACGGTCGCATGCTAAGTTGCTGAAAATTTGCAGAATAACCCTCCAGGATAGGATATTCACCCATAGGTCTAGAATCACGCCATGGAACCGTTCGATCTCAGATCCAAGGGCTCTCGGAAGCCCGTATCATGGGAGAATGGAAAGCCACTACCCTGCCGTTCGCACGTTGGCAGTTCGGTCCTACTCGTCCCCACACGTCCTTCAATACTACGGCGGTTCGCTCCTAGTCGTCCCGTCCATTCACATTACGGCAGTTCCACTAATCCTAACCCTCCTCCCAAATCCATGGCGTCCCAAATCTCCACGATCGGCGGTGAGTACAAGGTTAGAACCATCACCGGCGATGAGTTCGACGTCATCTACACCCGTTCTTCCGCGACGGTGAAAGGATGCCTTTCTCGCTTCAGACGCATGTTCGAAGACTCAGATGATGAGTGGGTCGCTGGGCTAGATGTTGAGTACACCACAGTCCTGGGACGAGAGAAGGATCTAAAGGACGAAGAGAGGAAGAAGCCCACCGTGATCCAGGTTTGCGTGCATGACTTATGCTTGGTCTACCACATATGCCATGCCGACGTTGAGTGCCAGGATTTTAAGGACTTCCTCGAGAGCAACCTAGTCAAATTCGTTACTGTAGACTTTGGTAACGACAAAGACGTCCTGCATCGGATAGGCCTCGTTGTAGGCAACACCTTTGACCTCCAGAAGAATCGGCTGGTGTCCACTCGTCAGCCTTCAATGCTGACCCTGGCAGGAGCCATGGTTCATCCTTCGTACGGTAAACTGGAGAAACCTCCATACACGTTTCATCATCATGCATGGCAGCGGAATGTACTAGATATAGACCACATCCACAACACTGCAATGGATGGCTACCTTTGCTTCAATATCTACAAGGGTTGGATGAAGAGCAACAGCCAAGTGTGCGGTTCAAGCAAAGAAGTATCGGCCAAGAGGAAGAGGGACAAGGACGAAGTTGAGGACGTGGACGAGGACTCCGAGTAAGGTGGCAGTGTTGTTGCTCATGGTAGTTCTAATGCAGTGTCTACCGGAATAGTTGCAAAGTTTAATTTTAGGTGTGCTTAATTTAATTTGATGGGTGTGTTGTGCTAAGCACTGCGTTGGATTTCCCCATAGCGGCGTGCCTGTAATCGTCGCGGTAAATGTAGAAAGAACCTGCAACCTGTATATGTCAATGCAAGGATAAGGGTTAAGGCCAGCTAGAAAATGGGTGTGAGAGAGTCCTGGATTAGGGGGTCTCCGGACAGCCGGACTATATCCTTTGGCCGAACTGTTGGACTATGAAGATACAAGATTGAAGACTTCATCTCGTGTCCGGATGGGACTCTACTTGGCGTGGAAGGAAAGATGGGCAATATGGATGTGTATATCTCCTCCTTTGTAACCGACCTTGTGTAACCCTAGCCCCCTCTGGTGTCTATATAAACCGGAGGGTTTTAGTCCACAGGACAACATACAATCATACCATAGACTAGCTTCTAGGGTTTATCCTCTCCGATCTCGTGGTAGATCTACTCTTGTAATACTCATATCATCAATATTAATCAAGCAGGATGTAGGGTTTTATCTCCGTCAAGAGGGCCCGAACCTGGGTAAAACATCGTGTCCCTTGCCTCCTGTTACCATCCGCCTTAGACGCACAGTTCGGGACCCCCTACCCGAGATCCGCCGGTTTTGACACCGGCATTGGTGCTTTCATTGAGAGTTCCACTGTGTCGTCGCTAGAAGGAAGGATGTCTCGTCTTGTCTTTAAAGACGGTACTACTATTGGGGGAGCTTTGGCTGTCGGCCAAACTCTCCGGCTAGGCGGTTTCATCATGACCGCCTGTTCAGCCACTGCGCCGACGATGACTTCTCGGGTCATCGGAAACAACCTCCATGTCAAAATGGCACTCGCTGAATAGATGGATCCAATGGAGCCCGCTTCCTTAAACGAGCTCTTGGATCGCATCGCCGCCTTGGGAGTCGCTATGGACTATGATCGGATTGGGCTTAAACCCGATCAAAGGGAGATTAACTCTCCACCGGGCACCCATCACGTTGCGGTGGTGGAGGAACAATGCGGCAACTCTTCCCTCTATTTTGAGGACTAACTATGTCTGGATTCCTAAGCTCTCCGAGCCGGATACCCGCTTACGGGAGGACATTACCCAAGCCCTGAACCTAGAATCAGGCAGCGGGCCAAATTTATCGGGTAACACTCCGGAACCCGAACTTCCAAGATTGGAAACTCCTCGGCCCCTGGGTCTTAGATCGGGTAGGGATTCAGACTCAAATCCACCCACCCACCCAGACAGAAATGATCTTTCCCACATTAGGCAAGAGCCCCATGAAACAATACATCATTATTGGGCCAGATTCCTCCTTGTGATGGACAAGGTTAAGGACTATCGCGAGGAAGATGCAGTCTCACTTTTCTGCAATAATTGCACGGACAAGGGAATCCTTAACGCCTTAAGTCGCCGTGACATATCACACTTCGCTGACTTGGCGTCAATAGTACAAAAGTACTGTGCGATGGAAAGCGCCTAGAAAACCGAAACAAAATTTTGGGATAATCCGGCTCCGAATATACACCTAGTCCAAAGTAAAAGGTTGCACTATCGTAAGACACCCGAGCTAGTTGCAAAGAAACAAAAATCCTCTATAGGGCATGGAACCGTACTGGAGGGATGGCTTAACGGACCCTGCAAAATCCATAGTACAGCGGATACAATACCAACACACAGCCTTAGAGCATGTTGGATACTCCGGTAGGTGGCCAAAAGTGGTGAGGATCTTCTTATCCCAAATGCCACAGAGCACCATCCCGTGGATAACAATACGGTGTTAACAGTCTTTAAGACATTTGCGTCAAATAATAGGCGCAAGCGAACACTCCGCAGCATGGCCGAAATCTGCCACGTAGCAGCAATAAATCCATGGAGTGACACGGCTATTACCTTCAATGCCAGTGATGAACCTAAATTCCGAACAGCCCGAGCACCAGCCGCACTGGTCCTCAGTCCAATTGTGGACGGCTTTCGACTCACCAAAGTACTCATGGACGGGGGCAGCAGATTAAACCTCATCTACGAGGAAACTCTTCAAAAAATGAAAATAGACTGGAACCGCATCGAGCAAAGTAGCACAACCTTCAAAGGAATCATACCCAGTCGGGAGGCACGATGCGTTGGAAAAATCACACTAGATGTGGTATTCGGTACGCCAGAGAATTATATGTCCAAAGAAATTACATTTCAAGTGGCCACGTTCAGCAGTGGATACCACGCCCTTTTAGGATGTGAGGCGTTCACGATCTTCCAAGCTATACCCCATTATGGGTACATGAAGCTCAAAATGCCCGGGCCCAACGGAATCATCACTATCGCCAGTGATCCGGACACAGCACTCCACGCCGAAAACAAAACAGCCAAACTGGCCCTCGAGGCATTATCCGAAGCCCTCTCGGCTGAGGAATTAACCACGCTACGCTCCACACTGGACATGGACGACGTGATACTCGATAACAGATCCAAGTCCAACTCTTTTAAACCAGCAGATGAAATTGTCAAATTCCAAGTCCACCCAACGGAGCCTACAAAATGGCCTCCATCGGTGCACAGTTAAAACCCACTGAGGGAGTCCTGGATTAGGGGGTGTTCGGGTAGCCGGACTATACCTTCAGCCGGACTCCTGGACTATGAAGATACAAGATGGAAGACTTCGTCCCGTGTCCGGATGAGACTTTCCTTGGCATGGAAGGCAAGCTTGGCGATGCGGATATTCAAGATTTCCTACCATTATAACTGACTCTGTGTAACCCTAACCCTATCCGGTGTCTATATAAACCAGAGGGTTGTAGTCCGTAGGATATCAACTCCATATACAACCATCATACCATAGGCTAGCTTCTAGGGTTTAGCCTCCTTGATCTCGTGGTAGATCTACTCTTGTACTACCCATATCATCAATATTAATCAAGTAGGAGTAGGGTATTACCTCCATCGAGAGGGCCCGAACCTGGGTAAAAACATCGTGTCCCTTGTCTCCTGTTACCATCCAGCCTTGACACACAGTTCGGGACCCCCTACCCGAGAACGCCGGTTTTGACACCGACATTGGTGCTTTCATTGAGAGTTCCTCTGTGTCGTCGCCTTTAGGCCCGATGGCTCCTTTGATCATCAACAACGATGCGGTCCAGGGTGAGACTTTTCTCCCCGGACAGATCTTTGTCTTCGGCGGCTTTGCACTGCGGGCCAATTCGCTTGGCCACCTGGAGCAGATCGAAAGCTACGCCCTGGCCATCAAGTCAGGTTTGGAAGCCTAAATTACATGGCAGACATCCGCGGAGATTTGATCTTCGACGGATTCGAGCCACAACCAAGCGCGCCGCACTGTCTCGCGGGGCATGATCTAGCACTGTCACCGAACAGTATCCTGAAGGCCGCAAACGCACTAGCTCTGACCCTTAATTCGGAGCCAGTTGTGTCAATCGAGGATGAGCGGTTGCACGTCACCTCGGGGGCTGCGATCTCAAAGGCGATCGAGCCGAACGCCAGCCCCACACTCCGCGTGACTCACGACTCCGAGGATCCGGACTCCTCTCCAGACTCTGAACCCCCCGCGCCCCTGCCGATCGAATCTGATTGGGCGCCAATAATGGAGTTCACCGCCGCGGGCATCTTTCAGCACTCGGCTTTTAGCGATATCCTGAATTCTCTCAAGTCTCTCTCTTTATCAGGAGAGCCCTGGCCAAACTGCGGTCAGCGAGGATGGGATATGGACGATGAAGAAATTCAAAGCCCACCCACCACCCACTTGGTAGCCACTGTCGACAATTTAAACGACGTGCTCAACTTCGACTCCGGAGACATCGACAGCATGGATGACGATGCAGGAGATACCGATGAACCAACGCCCATAGGGCATTGGACAGCCACCTCATCTCACAATGTGTACATGGTGGATACCCCTAAAGGAAGCGACAACAAGGAAAAAGTGGATGGAACGGGAGATCGACCCCCCAAAAAGCAATCAAAGCGTCGGCGTAAACGCCGACCCAAGCCCCGCCTCGATAAAAATCCAGCCATAGAGCAGGACCAGCCGGTAGACGATGAGCAGGCCTTAGAGCAACCGTCCGAACAGGGCAACACGGATAGAGAAACCGAACATCCCTCCTCCGGCGAAAACGGCATTCCGGACGACCTCACGCCGGATAAACCCATGGAGCAGAAGAATCTCCACGAGAGGCTTGTTGCAACTGCACGCAACCTGAAAAAGCAGAAGCGGAAGCTAAAAACAGCGGAAGATGCACTCCGGATTAGATGGACCAAAGTAATCAATACCGCAGATAAATACGGCGACGGTCGCCACACTAAAAGCTATCCGAAAAGAAAGCTACTGCCTGAATTCGACGAAGAGGCCCTAGAGCCCTCGCATTCAAAAAATAAGAAAGCCACACGGTCGGATAGACGACCCCATAAAGCAGCAAGCGGCGCCGCACTTAAATCGGCATGCAACCCACCTAAGGATTCGCATCATGGCCCAGTTAGGTCCATTTATGGGCCAAGAAAGCAAGCTCTCGTAAGCAATGCAATAAAGCCATCATCAGAATCCGGCACACCCAAGTACAGGGGCGCCGCACACCCCCTATGTTTCACCGATGAGGTCCTGGACTATGAATTTCCAGAGGGATTCAAACCCGTAAACATAGAGGCATATGATGGAACAACAGACCCTAGAGTCTGGATCGAGGATTATATCCTCCACATACACATGGCTAGAGGAGACGATCTCCACGCCATAAAATATTTACCCCTTAAGCTTAAAGGGCCAGCCCAGCATTGGCTTAAAAGCCTTCCTGAAAACACAATTGGAAGTTGGGAAGAGCTCGAGGATGCTTTCCGAGCAAATTTTCAAGGGACCTATGTCCGCCCTCCGGATGCAGACGATCTTATTCACATAACTCAATAGTCCGGAGAATCAGCTCGGCAGTTCTGGAATAGATTCCTCACTAAGAAGAATCAGATAGTCAACTGTCCGGACGCCGAAGCCTTAGCAGCTTTCAGGCATAACGTCCGAGACGAATGGCTCGCCGGACACCTCGGCCAAGAAAAGCCAAGAACAATGGCCGCACTAACAAGCCTCATGACCCGCTTTTGTGCAGAAGAGGACAGCTGGTTGGCAAGGTGCAGCCCCAGCGACCCAAGTACATCTGAAACTAGGGATGGAAACGGAAAACCGCGACACAACAAGGACCGTCGCCGGACTAAGGAAAAAAGTCCGAAGAGCACGGCAGTCAATGCCGGATTCAGAGGCTCGCGACAAAATCAGACAAAACCGCCCCTCTAGGATAACATGGACGATCCATCCAACTTAAATAAAAACCTGGACAGGATATGTCAGATACAGAGTACTCCCGGGAAGCCTGCTAACCATACCCACAGAGATTGTTGGGTTTTCAAACAATCCGGCAGACTCAATGCCGAACACAAGGGGCTTGACACACCAAGCGAAGACGAGGACGAACCCCAAAAGCAGAGCACTAGGAAACAAAAGAACTTCCCACAAGAAGTAAAAAGATTGAACTTACTTCACATAACAAAACGTGCGGCGCCCATAAAGGTACGCACCACACGACCTACCCCCAAAGGGTCCCATCACTGGTTGTCAAAACCAATCATCTTCGATCAGCTAGATTATTCTAGAAATATCAAGAACGCAGGCTGGACTGCCTTGATACTTGATCCAATAATTGGCGGACTCCAGTTTTCAAATGTCCTTATGGACGGCGACAGTGGACTAAACCTGATATATCAGGATACAATCCATCACATGGGGATAAACCCAGCAAGAATCTGCCACAACAAAACCTCCTTTCAAGGGGTAACACCTGGTCCAGACACCCATTGTATGGGTTTTCTCTGGCTTGAAGTTATATTCGGCTCTACCGATAACTTCTGCCGCGAAAAGCTGACCTTCCATGTCGTCCCGTTCTCAAGTCGCTATCAAGCACTACTGGGACGCAAAGCTTTCACCCGCTTTAACGCAATACCGCATTATGCATCTCTCACGCTTAAGATGCCCGGTCCACGAGGCATGATCTCTTTGAAGGGGAAGCACTAAAGTGCGCCTCCCCAAGCAGAGGACTGTGCGGCCGCTTTGACAGCCCCACAGTAAAATGGCCTCACCGGCCAAAAAACTTCGAAATAGGTCATTAAAGGCCACGAACGCGGATAGACGAGTTCGGTACAAAATCATCATTGATGCAGGCTTAGTGGCCATATAACCCCGCACTAGGGGCTCCATGCATATACAATAAGAGACAATAAAGCTCAATTTTATATATTTTACTTTACACTTTGTTTATTTTAAACTTTTGTTCGGCACGACCCGTTTTCAACTCAGTTCCTCTCTTTTACAGATGAACGTCGTGCGGCGCCCGTCCAGGATACGGCACAACGGAGACACAGGCGCAGACGTGCAGTAGGGACCCGTCCTAAAGGATTCTTTTTAGATTAAGACCCTGCGTAAACCTTTTTTACTGTCTCTTGTTGCTACACATCCCCTGGTTTTTTCTGATATAACCAAGGAGGAGGCTGGCGTCTTGGCATGTGGCCACGTCAGAATTTTTGCACGTACCTGGACACTAGGGGCTTTTTTAATAAAGAGTGTTGTTTCGCCCACACTCATAAAGACCGAACACCTTAGGGAGTGTTCGGCGTCGCGAGTTTTGGCATTATATGCATCAGCTCTGAATCATGTCTTTGGTCAAATGTTGGGTTACCCGGCTCCTGAGTTCGGCTACCTTACGTTCCGCTCTATCGGCTAAGGTAGCACTAGGAGAACTACTGCGATTGTGCCCCGGTTCGGCCGGGCGAGCACCTCAGTAGAGAAAGCCGAAAACTGACTGTCATGATGTAGCGTGAGACTGGTCAGCCACTCGATGACCTATCGGAATCTATCGGATTCCTCCGCTTTAACGAAGGGCCGCTTCCCGGTCAGGCACATACGCGCCCCGAACTCGGGTGAGCGCAGTCGCCACCAAGGGGCTACCTAAATAGTCTCACTGTCAAGCTCCTATGGCTAAGTGAAAGTGTTAAAGCATTATAGTCCGGTTGCCTGGCCCGCTGCGCTATCACCTCCTTTGTAGGACCAAGACGTTGGGTTAAGTGTGAAAATGCATCTTCTGCGAGCACCCCCACACTATGTGCGTGGGGGCTGAAGCCAACGACTGCCATCTTTCAGATTTTGTATATATATATCTTAAAACGGCCGCACAGTAGGTGTTCCCAATACTTGAAGGCACAAGTATAAAAAGGCCACTACAGTTTATAAAAATATTACTTTATAATTACATATGCTTTCATAACATAGCATCTTTCGAGCACTGCGTCTCTATTACACGAGCGCCTTCAAGGACTTCCTAAAAATAGTGCTCGGAGGGTACTCGACTTTTGTCCGAATCTCGGGACGCGATAACGGTGGTCTCCATCTCTGCCCAGTATGTCTTGGCACGGGCAAGAGCCATCCTTGCGCCCTCTATGCATGCTGACCTCTTCATTGCATTAATACGCAGCACCGCGTCAAGGAATTGCTGCACCAAGCTAAAATAACTCTTCGGCTCCGATCTCCCCGGCCACAGATGACCCATGACATACTTCATGGCGAGTCCGGACAACCTATTCAGTTCGGCCCATTGAGCCAAACGATCGTCCACTGCCAGTGGACGCTCTGGATTGTGAAACTGCGACCAGAAAAGCTTTTCCACTTCGCGATCTTTCTGATCTCGAAAGTGTTTGGTCACATCAGCAGCACTCGCTGCCAAATCCAGATAGGTATCCTCCACACTCCACATCCAGTCCAACGGAGCAAACTTCGGATCACAAAATTTCCTTCGCAGCATAAAGGCTTTCCAGCCGCAATCTGTTCGGCCTGATGCAGCTCCTCCTTCGCAGCTCTCATCGCAGAGCGCGCGTCCTTGGCATTGGCAACGGCCTTCTCTAAGTCCGTCTATTTCGCCTGGTCTTCTTTCTCAAGAAGTCTGCAATGGTCTGCAGTGCTCTTTAACTTTTCGGCCATCTCGGCCATCTTTTCCTTGCTTGGGCAATGAGCAGCATGTTCGGCTCTCAGCGCTTCAAGGGCTTTCTTGGCAGCCGCATCACTTTCTCTGGCTTGTTCTTTAGCTCGGGCAAGTTCTGCCCTAAGACTCTCCATGGCGGCCGCACCATCTACGTCAAGCACACACATCGTAAGACACTGGCATAAAACTCTTCTTACCTGATGCCGCCCGAGGAATTAAATACCTTGAGCCTCATCAAGCCGCTTGTTGACAAGCGCGATGTCGGCATCTGCCACGTCTAGTTGCCGCTTTAGTTTGGCAAAATCATCAGTTCGGCTCAATTCCGGACACCCTGCCGCCTACATTCAAAGGCGACATCTTAGACCTGGGATTATGATCCTCCGCGTGCCGTCATTTCTTGACGTCACGCAGAGTCTCAGGGGCTACTATCTACACAGGGCGCATCTTATTCATGCGCAACTGACAAAAGTGTACATTATCTAATGTACCTCAAAACCCGTCAGTAAACTTTTGACGGCCTCATGCAATCCGCTCTCGGCGGATGAGATCCTTTCAATCACCGTGCCCATCAATACACGGTGCTCCTCCAAGATAGAAGCTCGCCCCAGCAGAATCTTTAGTTCCTCCAGCCGAGCACCAGATGATGCCGGACTTGACCCATGACCTCTTTCAAAGGCCGGACGCGGAGAACCTCGGGGGGCCACATAGCTATCTTCCGCCCCTGTCGGATTCGGAGAAACCCTCCGCGACGACACCTCAGGGTCGCCCGCCTCACTAGGCGGCATGGCAGGGGGAGGCGTCCCGCTCTCCATCATCTCCGGAAGGAGATCCCCCGAAGACGAGCTCTGCTGAGAAGGGCCAAGGTCCGAGCTACAAGGTAAAAATTCGGTTAATCTCCTCAGATATAAATCAAGGATTTCCCTCATCGCTCAAAAGGAAAATCTTCCTCTACTTACGGCTCGCTGGAGGGCTGATCCCCTTGAGGGCGTAGTCCGGCCGAGGAACTCCCCGGCGTCAGACCCTCTGATGAGGATTTTTCCCCCGCTTCGAGGCCATGGTTTCCGGGTCGTTAGAGGCGGCTCTCTTCTTCCCCTTAGGAGAGGAATTGTCGGTTCCTCCCTTCGGAGTAGCCTCCTTCGAGGAGGCCATAGTTTCCTTGTCCTCCCCCTTGCTTCCCTCCAAAGGCATTATCTCCAGCATCCTGACCAGCACGGGATCCGGCCTGGTTTCGGGAAGGGGAGCCGGGCACCTGATCAGCTTTGCCTTCGCTATCCACTCCTGTTTAAAAGGATGGCTCTTTTAGGGGCAAGTTTATGACAATTATACGGATAGAAGGTCCGGGCACAAGGTTGCTTACTTGAGTATCCGGGCGATTGCAGCTTAGGCCTGCGTCCTCGGTTAAATCCGGACACATCTCTTGTGATCCGAAGAACAGTTTATACATCTCCGCGGGCATTGCGCCCATGAAATTCTGGAGAGCTCGCGGTCCCTCTGGATTAAACTCCCACAGGCGAAGGGAGCGATGTTTGCCGGGCAATATTCGGCGAATCAGCATGACCTGCGTCACCTTGACCAGGCTGAGGTCTCCTTCCAAGAGATCCTTAATGCGGCCCTGCAACAAGGGCACGTCTTTGGGCAAACCCCAATCTAACCCTCTGTTGACCCATGACGCTAGCCGTGGTGGGGGACCCGAGCGAAAGGCAGGAGGCGCCACCCACTTGGTGCTCCGGGGAGCGGTGATATAAAACCACTCTCGTTGCCACAAGCCTAGCTCCTCTTGAAAAGAGCCCTCGGGCCATGGAGCATCCGCATTTTTGCTTATAACAGTGCCTCCGCACTCTGCGTGCCGTCCCTTGATCATCTTCGGCTCCACTTTGAAGGTCTTGAGCCATAATCCGAAGTGAGGGGTAACACGGAGGAACGCTTCACACACGACAATGAACAAGGAGATATGGAGGATGGACTCCAGAGCTAAGTCATGGAATTCCAGCCCGTAATAAAACAACAGTCCCCTCACAAAGGGATCAATTGGGAAGCCCAACCCCCGAAGGAATTGAGACATGAACACCACGCTCTCACCGGGCTGGGGACTGGGAATGACCTACCCTTGAGCAGGCAACCTATGCGAAATTTCGCCGGTTAGGAACTTTGCCTCCCTCAACTTTAGTACGTCCTCCTCCGTGACGGAGGAGGGCGTCCATCGGCCTTGAAGGTCAGAACCGGACATCGTCGAAGGTCCGAAGCGCCTGGAATCTGGAGCCTAGGGTGTTGGAACTCGAGGCGATGGGCAAACTCGCTTGAGATTGAAAAAAGGAGTAAGGCCTTGGTCTCTTTATAAGAGGTTGAATACCAAGAGCCCTCCCTGTAACCGTTCGGGACTCGTCTTTAATCGAGGAAACGTGCTAACGGGCACGGTTGGGTTACCCACATCTGTATTGATGAGAATCCCGTAAAAGGGGTACACGATCTCTGCTTTGACAAGACGTGCCAAGGAAACCGCCTTGCAAAACATGCTGAGGTGGAAAAGTAAAAACGATTCGAGTAAAGGACTTGGCTGTAGTGTGATGACGCACTGCGGAATACGTCAGCAGATTTGATTTGTGTTAATATTATTCTCTCTATGGCAATATGTGGAAACTTATTTTGCAGAGCCGAACACTGCTCTTGGTGTTTACAATCTTCTATGAAGGACTTGGAGGAGGAACCCTCCTTGCAATGCCGAAGACAATCTGCGTGCCGGACTCGTCGTCATTGAAGCCTGGTTCAAGGGCTACTGAGGGAGTCCTGGATTAGGGGGTGTTCGGGTAGCCGGACTATACCTTCAGCCGGACTCCTGGACTATGAAGATACAAGATGGAAGACTTCGTCCCGTGTCCGGATGGGACTTTCCTTAGCGTGGAAGGCAAGCTTGGCGATGCGGATATTCAAGATCTCCTACCATTATAACCGACTTTGTGTAACCCTAACCCTATCCGGTGTCTATATAAACCGGAGGGTTGTAGTCCATAGGACATCAACTCCATATACAACCATCATACCATAGGCTAGCTTCTAGGGTTTAGCCTCCTTGATCTCGTGGTAGATCTACTCTTGTACTACCCATATCATCAATATTAATCAAGCAGGAGTAGGGTATTACCTCCATCGAGAGGGCCCGAACCTGGGTAAAAACATCGTGTCCCTTGTCTCCTGTTACCATCCAGCCTTGACACACAGTTCGGGACCCCCTACCCGAGATCCGCTAGTTTTTACACCAACATTGGTGCTTTCATTGAGAGTTCCTCTGTGTCGTCGCCTTTAGGCCCGATGGCTCCTTTGATCATCAACAACGATGCGGTCCAGGGTGAGACTTTTCTCCCCGGACAGATCTTCGTCTTCGGCGGCTTCGCACTGCGGGCCAATTCGCTTGGCCACCTGGAGCAGATCGAAAGCTACGCCCCTGGCCATCAAGTCAAGTTTGGAAGCCTAAATTACATGGCAGACATCCGCGGAGATTTGATCTTCGACGGATTCGAGCCACAACCAAGCGCGCCGCACTGTCTCGCGGGGCATGATCTAGCACTGTCACCGAACAGTATCCTGAAGGCCGCAAACGCACCAGCTCTGACCCTTAATTCGGAGCCAGTTGTGTCAATCGAGGATGACCGGTTGCACGTCACCTCGGGGGCTGCGATCTCAAAGGCGATCGAGCCGAACGCCGGCCCCACACTCCGTGTGACTCACAACTCCGAGGATCCGGACTCCTCTCCAAACTCTGAACCGGCATTCATCACACCATACGGTCCCTTCTATTTCAACATAATGCCTTTTGGGCTAAAAAACGCCGGCGCAACATATCAGCGCATGATTCAGACATGTCTGGAGAAACAAATCGGCAAAACAGTAGAGGCATACGTAGACGATGTGGTCGTCAAAACTAAGCACGTCGACTCTTTGATAAACGACTTGAGGCTCACATTCGACAACCTCCGAACATACGACATTAAGTTCAATCCAGAAAAATGCGTTTTCGGCGTACCAGCCGGAAAGCTCCTGGGTTTCATTGTCTCTAGTAGAGGTATTGAAGCTAACCCGGCCAAAATCCGAGCTTTGTCACAGTTGGCTACCCCAACAGACCTCAAACAAATCCAAAAGTTAATAGGATGCGTGGTGGCTCTAAGCCGCTTTATCTCCCGCTTAGGAGAAAAGGCTTTACCCCTTTATCGCCTCCTCCGGCGCACCGAACACTTTGAGTGGACGGACGCTGCCACAGCCGGATTGGAAGAAATAAAGGCCATTTTGGCAATCAACCCAATCCTGGTTGTGCCAAACATCGGCGAACCAATGCTGTTGTACATTGCGGCAACCCATCAAGTTGTAAGCGCAGTGCTCGTCATCGAACGAGAAGCTGACGGACATAAATTCCCTCTTGAAAAGCCGGTATACTATGTATCCACTGTCCTCACTCCATGCAAATCACGGTACCCACATTATCAAAGATAGCCTACGCGGTATTCATGGCATCCCGAAAGCTGCGACAATACTTTCAAGAGTTTTCGATTACAGTAGCCTTGGAAGTGCCACTTAATGATATTATAAACAACCGCGACGCTATAGGCCGGATTGCCAAATGGGCCATTAAGCTCCTCCCGTTCGACATAACATACAAACCTCGACGAGCCATTAAGTCGCAAGTATTGGCCGACTTTGTCGCCGAATGGACGGAGGCCGAACTCCCTAAAGAGTACGGCGCATACTCCAATTGGATCATGCACTTCGACGGTTCTAAAATGCTGGCTGGTCTAGGGGCTGGCGTCGTCCTGACGTCCCCAACTGGAGATACCGTTCAGTACGTACTGCAAATATTGTACACAGACTCCAATAATGCAGCCGAATACAAAGCCCTGTTGCATGGTCTTCGGATGCCAGTCTCCATGGGCATTCAACGCCTGGAGGTGCGTGGGGATTCAAACCTTGCAATATCCCAAATAAATGGAGACTTTGATGCCAAGGATCCAAAGATGGCGGCCTACCGAAACGCCATCCTAAAAATGTCAGCTCGGTTCGAGGGGCTCAAATTTCACCATGTGGCTCGGGAAAACAATCAGGCGACGGATATCCTCGCCCGCATCAGCGCAAAACGCGATGCGGTCCCCCCCAACATCTTTCTGGAAAAGTTGTTCAAGCCATCCGTAGTGTGGGAAGGGGACACCGGTAACCATAGTCCGGACCCGGCCAAAATGCCCGAGACCGAATACTCTGACACAATCGGAGGCCCCACCACCGAAATCACACCTTCAGCCCACGTAATAATGGCCATTATAGCCCCGTGGACAGAACCATTCCTGGCCTACCTAACTAGGCAGGAACTTCCGGAGGACCAAAATGAGGCATGCTGCATAGTGCGGCGATCTAAGGCCTACAGGGTCCACGAGGGAGAATTGTATAAAAAAGCACTACCGGAGTCCTTCAAAGGTGCATCTCCGAAGAGGAAGGGCGAAACCTTTTAGCAGAAATCCATGCCGGACTCGGCGGTCACCACGCCGCAGCTCGGGCTCTTGTAAGCAAGGCCTTCCGTACATGATTCTATTGGCCAACGGCCCGGGCAGATGCACAGGACTTGGTCCAACGTTGCGCCAGTTGCCAGCTCTTTGCAAATCAAAGCCACATGCCACCCACCGCCCTTCAAACAATCCCCATTACGTGGCCCTTCATGGTCTGGGGGCTTGACATGGTTGGATTCCTTAAAGGGGGAACCCACAAGAAAAAATACTTACTGGTCATGGTGGATAAATTCACCAAATGGATAGAGGCCAAGCCTGTTAAAATAGCCGAATCCAGACCAGTGATAGACTTAATATCTGGGGTCGTACACCGTTATGGCATCCCCCACAACATCATCACTGACAACGACACAAACTTCACAGCCGATGAGGTAAAACTCTGGTGCAGCAAAATGGGCATCAAGCTCGATTATGCTTCAGTCTATCACCCACAAACCAACAGCCAAGTCGAGCGAGCAAACGGTCTTATAATGAGCGGCATTAAACCCAGATTAGTGCGTTCCTTAACGGATTCTAACACGCACTGGGTAGAGGAGCTTGACTCCGTACTCTAGGGGTTGCGGACCACGCCGAATCGTAGTACCGGATAAACACCCTTCTTTATGGTGTACGGCGCAGAGGCAGACTTGCCCTGTGACATAATTCATGACTCACCTCGAGTGCGCATGTACGAAGAAAGAGAAGCCGAGCTCGATCGGCAGGACAGTCTGGACACCCTGGAGGAGGAGTGCGACGTAGCCAAAGCCTGTTCCGCATTTTATCAGCAACAGGCTCGCAGATACCAAAGCAGAGAAGTACGGGCCAAAACTTATAACGTTGGCGAACTAGTTCTACGCCTGTCGGATAAGAAAAAGAACAAGCTTGAGCCCAAATGGGAAGGTCCCTTCATTATTGACCAAGTTCTGACCGATGGAGTGTACCGACTGCGGGATGCATCGACTAGTCGACTCGAGCCGAACCCATGGAACGTGGCCAGGCTCTGAAGATTCTACGCCTAGCGCCGGACCCTATGTTCGTCCCCTCCCTTTGTCCATTTTTTGCATGTACATTATCTATCTTGTTTTTCTTTCTTCCTTTCTGTTATTATTTATCTAGGCTTTTAAGGGCCAACTTGTGCCTCGCTTGCACATTATAGATGCACTAGCCACGCTCATAATACCTGGGGGCTTCTTTCACAGAAGCTTAATTATTTATCTAGGCCTCAGGCCCCGAACATGTGTCATGCTTCCACATGTACCTTTTTTCGCCATTATATGCATCGATATGACTTAAGTTTTGGTCAAGCTGGGTTGCCCGGCTCTTGTATTTATGCCCTACATTCCCGTTAATTCGGCTAGGGCATAAGGGGAGCACCTCCGCGATTGTTACTGCCGGGTCAGCCGGACGTGTACCTCAGACTGGGTGAAGCCGAAAGCTAGCGTTCTTAAGGGAATATTCGGTCGGTGAACAAAAGATGATTTTTATTTATTATCCATATCTGCCCCCAGATGTTTTTCCTACGTTTCCTATCGCAGTCCGGACATGCACTTTAGAGCATGCTTACCCAGGGAAAGGAACCCTTAACGGAACTATTCTCCCTGGAAGATGTTTCTTACTACCCATGTAATATAACATAACTAGTTGGGCACTTGTCTGTTCAAGCACGTATGACCCCTACGCCTAGTCTTCACGCATGCCCCGGTTCTTATATAACTGCGGGGGTATTCGGATACACTCCAGACTATCGGGTCCCGAGGTTGAAGCGAAAAGGTCCGCCAAGACAAATGATCTACAATCCGGCTAGAAGGCATTATACATGTCACTTTCATTACATAGTCATGCAGACTGACTAAATTCCTCTTCTATACCATCCAACAGGCGGTCTAGCTTACAATCCTGTTGGGAATACTTTGCGGCTAATTCTACTTGCCCATAAACTAAGCTAACGGGGATCTCTTTTCTGTCGGGCCCCATAGGTCCGACCTCGGCCATGTGATTTGGGTCTGCCTTGGTATACCGCGTCTTCACCATGGCCCAGGCTTCTCTGGCACCCTGTCAGCAGGCTGATATCTTCCATAATAGGAAGCGCCACCGTGCTCCCTTGAGCTTCTGCGCAAGCTCTACAACGCCCTCTGGCAGGGAGATGGACGGCCACAAGGCCTGGGCAACACCCTGCATCACCTGCCGAACTTGTTCGTGTAGATGTGACAGCTCGGATAGAAGATCACCCACAGACCCGGGCATTTCCTCCGTGGGACAACCCGTCAGCATACCTACAGACATAACGCTGTTAGTCGGCTTCTTCGCCGAATTCCTTTAAAAGGATTCGTTCAAGCACTTACTGAAAATGCCGCGCCGAAGCCGCTTATTCTCCTTCTTGGAGTCTGCAAGCTAGCCCCGAACGTCTTTTAGTTCCACGCTCAGCTTAATATTAGCGTCTTGGAGATTGTTTTTCTCCCGCCTAACCTCAGTCAGCACACGTTTGCCAGCCTATAGCTGTCGCATAACATGCCGGTCCTCTGGATTTTCTCCGGATTCATCTACAACATCTGTTGTTAGATCTGCAGCCATGCTGCACATTATATGGTAACCATCATTCTTTAAAGTAAATGTTACCTGCAGATGACTTTTTCGGCTCCTGCAATGCGACCACAGCAGCCCGCGGTTGGGTCTTGCATTCCTCTAGCTCCTGTGACAGCCTGGTATTCTTCTCTGTAAGAACCTGCACAATAAAGATGATCCTTAAATCAGTTCTGCTAACTGTTTCAAGTCTCAGGGGCTACTGATACATATAAATCGTCAGATTTACTTACCCGTACATCCTTTATATACTGATCCGTGGGTCTGGCTAGACCATCTTGAGCAGCTCGGAGGTACGCCTCTCCAGAATTGAAGGCATCAAATGCCTCTGGTGAGAAACAAGCGTCACGGAGTACGGCCCGGCGGCGCCTATGATTCATGGCGCTTTCCACCTCTGAGTTTGTAGTGGATAATCTATCTACATACTCTGTAGGGGGATTATCCGGCGCCCGCCCCATATCGGCTTCCGCCTCTATGTCCGGTCCTGGCGCCCGGCTGGTGGAAGCGTGATTAGTGACATCGCCGGACATATTCCGGCGAGCGTTTTTTCTGTGGAAGAAACACGGGCGTCATTATATTTCGAGAAAGACGACAACCACGGAGCAAGGTTTGTTATACCTTTGCGCCGGTGTCTCCGTCCTGACCGCCTCCCTTTTTGGCCTACCCAGCCTCGGTGCCTCCTGTTGGCGCGTTGCTGCGGGTTCGGCAGGGCGTCCCGAATGCCTTCCCTATAAAAATGCCATGTGTATATGGTGGGTGAAGTGTCTAAAAAGGGATCCTAGTTTTGGATTTGGGATTTTTGGTTTTTCTTACGTGCGATGCAGGGAGCAGTCCGGGATAGTCGGCCGTAATGGCCACCATGGCATTGTCGCAGCTTAACTAACAGAACTGTCGGTCTATCAGCTCCACGAATATAACTGAATCTTCTTCTAGTCTGGAGTCGAGGGCCCGGTCAGGGTCCTCTGGTTGTGGAGAAGGGCTGCTGACCTCCTTTATGGCCTTTCCCAGTTCCTGCCGCAAAGGGGCAAGGTGAATACTTACAACAAAGAATGCGAGAAAAATGGGAGCGGTGAGATATAACTTACCCAGCTTGGAGGATTGTACATGGAGAATCCATCCCGTGGCTTGATGCGGGTGAACTCCTCTTCCTCACCCTTGAACAATTCGGACGGAATTTTCACTAAAGCGACAGCATTGTCCGGACCCTTATGCCCGCAGCGGGTGGCGTCATCCGCCCCGTTATAACACCACAAGGGATGCCCACGATATTGAAGTGGTTGCACTCCCCGCATTATGCAAATCGACATAACTTCCATTACTGTCAATCCTGATCGAGCCAGTGCTTTAATTCGGTTCATCAGATAGAGGACTTCTCCATTCTCTTCCACCTGGGGACTCCGTGGGCGCCAACTTTGGCGTTTCTTCAGAGGAGCATTGTTGAACTCAGGAAGACCCCACCGAACAGGGTCCGGAAGGGGAACGTCCTCCATATAAACCATTCTGAAGGCTAGTCTTTGGGTGACTTCTTCGGAGTACCGGACAGGTATCCAGTATCGGCGATGTGCCATATTTCGGCTCCACCCACTTGATAAAGTGACCCCCTCTGTGTGCGAGGGACGAGGTAGAATAGCCTTTTCTACAGCTCGAAGTGAGCCTCGCAGCCCAGGAACAACTCGTAGAGAGCCACATAGCCGGCGATATGTAGGATGGAGGCGGGGGTGAAATTGTGTAACTGGAGGTCATAGAACTCCAGGAGCCCGCGGTGGAACGGATGAATTGGAAATCCGAGTCCCCTTAATAGATAGGGAACAAGGCAGACCCGTTCCCCCATAGAGGGACAGGGAAAGCTCTCCGCTTGCTCCCCGCCATTATAGGTGGCAAGCCCGGCTCGAACGGGCACCATGTACACCGGAGGGAGAAATCCCTTAGTCTGTAGTTTGACTAAACGACTGTGTGGGACTGAACACCTCTCCCAATCACCGGGCTTAGGGCTTCGGGGGCGGGAGGAGGGGTTGCGGAGGTCGGCCATGCTGGAATGGATCTTTCCGGAACGCGCTCTGATGGACTCTCGCTAGGGGAGGATGGTATGGATCGGATCTAAGGATCCCCATCCCTTTAATAGACAATTTACTTATCTGGCTAGGGGGCGAATGTAAAAACACCCTGGCGCCTCGTATTCATTCGACGCGTGGGAGAAAGCCCTTATTGGGCACAGAAGCCAAGAGGTCCAAACATTTATGAGACCGGACACTGCTTTACAAACGTTCAAAAGATGGAGAAGAACCCGCCTTGCAATGCCGAAGACAATACTGCGCGCCGGACTCATCGTCATTGAAGCCTGGTTCAGGGGCTACTGAGGGAGTCCTGGATTAGGGGGTATCCGGACAACCGTATTATATCCTTTGGCCGGACTATTGGACTATGAAGATACAAGATTGAAGACTTCGTCTTGTGTCCGGATGGGACTCTACTTGGCGTGGAAGGCAAGCTGGGCAATACGGATGTGTATATCTCCTCCTTTGTAACTGACCTTGTGTAACCCTAGCCCCCTGTGGTGTATATATAAACCGGAGGGTTTTAGTCCGCAGGACAACATACAATCATACCATAGGCTAGCTTCTAGGGTTTAGCCTCTCCGATCTTATGGTAGATCTACTCTTGTAATACTCATATCATCAATATTAATCAAGCAGGACGTAGGGTTTTACCTCCGTCAAGAGGGTCCGAACCTGGGTAAAACATTGTGTCCCTTGCCTCCTGTTACCATCTGCCTTAGACACACAGTTCAGGACCCCCTACCCGAGATCCGCCGGTTTTGACACCGAAGGGCGCCCTCCACCCTCGTGACCGCCTCGTGGCTTTCTTGACAGAGGGTCCAAGTCTCCTGGGTCTTATCTCATGAGAAAATCGCGTTCCCGAAGGTTTCATTCCATTTGGACTCATTTGATATTCTGTTTCTTCGAAACACTGAAATAGGCAAAAAAACAGCAATTCTGGGCAGGGCCTTCGGTTAATAGGTTAGTCCCAAAAATAATATAAAAGTGGAAAATAAAGCCCAATATAGTCCAAAACAGTAGGTAATATAGCATGGAGCAATCAAAAATTATAGATACATTGGAGACGTATCAAGCATCCCAAAGCTTAATTCCTGCTCGTCCTTGAGTAGGTAAATGATAAAAACAGAATTTTTGATGCGAAGTGCTACTTGGAATAATTTCAATGTAAATCTTCTTAATTGTGGTATGAATATTCAGATTCAAAAGATTCAAGACAAAAGTTCATGTTGACATAAAAATAATAATACTTCAAGCATACTAACAAAGCAATTATGTCTTCTCAAAATAACATGGCCAAAGAAAGCTATCCCTACAAAATCATATAGTCTGGCTATGCTCTATCTTCACCACACAAAGTATTTAAATCATGCACAACCCCGATGACAGGCCAAGCAATTGTTTCATACTTTTGACATTTTCAAAACCTTTTCGATCTTCACGCAATACATGAGCGTGAGTCATGTATATAGCACTATATGTGGAATAGAATGGTGGTTGTGGAGAAGACAGAAAGAGGGAAGATAGTCTCACATCAACTAGGCATATCAATGAGCTATGGAGATGCCCATCAATAGATATCAATGTGAGTGAGTAGGGATTGCCATGCAACAGATGCACTAGAGCTATAACTATATGAAAGCTCAACAAAAGAAACTAAGTGGGTGTGCATCCAACTCACTTGCTCATGAAGACCTAGGGCATTTTGAGGAAGCCCATCATTGGAATATACAAGCCAAGTTCTATAATGAAAAATTCCCACTAGTATATGAAAGTGACGGAATGAGAGACTCTCTATCATGAAGATCATGGTGCTACTTTGAAGCACAAGTGTGGTAAAAGGATAGTAACATTGTCCCTTCTCTCTTCTTCTCTCATTTTTTTGTTTGGGCCTTCTCATTTTTTTATGGCCTCTTTTTTTATTTTTCGTCTGGAGTCTCATCCCGACTTGTGGGGGAATCATAGTCTCCATCATCCTTTCCTCACTTGGGACAATGCTCTGAAAATGATGATCATCACACTTTTTATTTTTCTTACAACTCAACAATTACAACTCAATACTTAGAACAAAATATGACTCTACATGAATGCCTCCGGCGGTGTACCGGGATATGCAATGAATCAAGAGTGACATGTATGAAAGAATTATGAACGGTGGCTTTGCCACAAATACGATGTCAACTACATGATCATGCTAGCAATATAACAATGATGGAGCGTGTCATAATGAACGGAATGGTGGAAAGTTGCATGGCAATATATCTCGGGATGGCTATGGAAATGCAATGGTAGGTAGGTATGGTGGCTGTTTTGAGGAAGGTATTTGTTGGGTGTATGATACCGGCGAAAAGTGCGCGGTATTAGAGAGGCTAGCAATGGTGGAAGGAAGGAATGTTCGTATAATCCATGGACTCAACATTAGTCAAAAAGAACTCATATACTTATTGCAAAAATCTAGAAGTTATCAAAGCAAAGTATTACGCGCATGCTCCAAGGGGGATAGATTGGTAGGAAAAGACCATCGCTGGTCCCCGACCGCCACTCATAAGGAAGACAATCAATAAATAAATCATGCTCCGATTTCATCACATAACGGTTCACCATACGTGCATGCTACGGGAATCACAAACTTTAACACAAGCATTTCTCAAATTCACAACTACTGAACTAGCATGACTCTAGTATCACCATCCTCATATCTCAAAACAATTATCAAGCATTAATTTTTTTCTTAGTATTCAACGCACTCAAAAGAAAGTTTTACAAATCTTGAATACCAAGCATATTATTATTAAGAAAATTACCATGCTATTAAGACTCTCAAAATAATCTAAGTTAAGCATGAGAGATCAATAGTTTCTATAAAACAAATCCACCACCGTGACCTAAAATATATAAGTGAAGCACTAGAGCAAAACTATAAACTCAAAAGATATAAGTGAAGCACTAGAGTAAAACTATAGAGCTCAAAAGATATAAGTGAAGCACATAGAGTATTCTATCAAATTCCAAATTATGTATGGATCTCTCAAAAGGTGTGTACAGCAATGATGATTGTTGTAGACTAACAAGCAAAGAATCAAATCATAAAAGACGCTCCAAGCAAAACACATATCATGTGGTGAATAAAAATATAGCTCCAAGTAAAGTTACCGATAGAAGTAGACGAAAGAGGGGATGCCTTCTGGGGCATCCCCAAGCTTTGACTTTTTGGTGTCCTTAGATTATCTTGGGGGTGACATGGGCATCCCCAATCTTAGGCTGTTGCCATTCCTTGTTCCATAATCCATCAAATCTTTACCCAAAACTTGAAAACTTCACAACACAAAACTTAAAGTATAAAATCTCGCGAGCTCCGTTAGCGAAAGAAAACAAAAGACCACTTCAAGGTACTGTACTGAACTCATTATTTATTTATATTGGTGTTAAACTACTGTGTTACAACTTCTATATGGTTTATAAACTATTTTACTAGCCATAGATTCATCAAAATAAGCAAACAACACACGAAAAACAGAATCTGTCAAAAACAGTACAGTCTGTAGTAATCTGTAGCTAGCGCAAGATCTGGAACCCCAAAAATTCTAAAATAAATTGCTGGAAGTGAGGAATTTATCTATTAATCATCTTCAAAAAGAATTAACTAAATATCACTCTCCAAATAAAAATGACAGCAGTTCTCGTGAGCGCTAAAGTTTCTATTTTTTACATCAAGTTCAACAAGACTTTCCCCAAGTCTTCCCAACGGTTCTACTTGGCACAAACACTAATTAAACACAAAAAACACAACCAAAACAGATGCTAAATAATTTATTTATTAATAAACAGGAGCAAAAAGCAAGGAATAAAATGAAATTTGGTTGCCTCCCAACAAGCGCTATCGTTTAACGCCCCTAGCTAGGCATAACAAGCAAGAATAGATCTAGGTATTGCCATCTTTGGTAGGCAATCCATAAGTGGCTCTCATGATAGATTCATATGGTAATTTTATTTTATTTCTAGGGAAGTGTTCCATGCCCTTTTTAATGGAAATTTAAATCTAATATTCCCTTCCTTCATATCAATAATTGCACCAACCGTTCTAAGAAAGGTCTACCGAGAATAATAGGGCAAGAAGGATTGCAATCTATATCAAGAACGATAAAATCTACGGGCACATAATTACTATTTGCAACAATAATAACATCATTAATTCTTCCCATAGGTTTCTTAATAGTGGAATCCACAAGATGCAAGTTTAGAGACCAATCACCAAAATCACGGAAATCTAGCAAATCACACAAAGTTTTGGGAATAGTAGAGACACTAGCACCCAAATCACAAAAGCATAAAACTCATAATCTTTAATTTTAATTTTAATAGTAGGTTCCCACTCATCATAAAGTTTTTTAGGGATAGAAACTTTCAACTCAAGTTTTTCTTCATAAGATTGCATCAAGGCATCAACGATATGTTCAGCAAAGGCTTTATTTTGACTATAAGCATGAGGAGAATTTAGCACGGATTGCAACAAGGAAATACAATCAATTAAAGAGCAATTTTCATAATTAAATTCCTTGAAATCCAATATAGTGGGTTTAGCATCATCTAGGGTTTTATTTCTTTTAATCCCACTTTTATCAATTTCACCATCAAGATCTAAATACTCCGAATTTTTAGAACGCCTTCTAGGTAAAGGTGGATCATATTCGGTCCCATCATTATCAAGATTAATATTGAAAAACAAAGATTTAATATGGGACACATCAATAACTTTTAGATCTTCATCTTTATTTTCATATGAATTGGAAGAACACGCTTTAATAAAGGCATCTTTCATAGCACGTGTCCTAGCGGTTCTTTCCTTGCACTCATCAATGGAAATTCTCATGGCTTTGAGAGACTCATTGATATCATGCTTAGGAGGAATAGATCTAAGCTTTAAAGAATCAACATCAAGAGAAATTCTATCAACGTTCCTAGCCAAATCATCAATCTTAAGCAATTTTTCTTCAATCATAGCATTAAAATTCTTTTGCGAAGAAATAAATTCTTTAATATTAGATTCAAGATCAGAGGGCATCTTATTATAATTTCCATAAGAACTATTGTAGGAATTACCATAATTATTAGAGTGATTACTAGGATAAGGCCTAGAGTTGAAATTTCCTCTATACGCATTGTTACCAAAATTATTCCTACCAACAAAATTCACATCCATAGATTCATTATTATTCTCAATCAAATTAGACAAAGGCATATCATTAGGATCAGATGAAACACTCTTAGTAGCAAATAATTTCATAAGTTCATCCATCTTTCCACTCAAAACATTAATTTCTTCTATCGCATGCACTTTTTATTAGTGGATATTTCAGTGTGCCATTAAGAATAATTAACCATAATATTATCTAGGAGTTTAGTAGTATCTCGTAAAGTGATTTCCATAGAAGTGCCTCCCGCGGCCGAATCTAAAAGATTTCTAGAAGCAAAATTCAATCCGGCATAAAATTTTGTATAATCATCCACAAATTCAAACCATGAGTAGGGCAATTACGTATCATTAATTTAATTCTCTCCCAAGCTTGTGCAACATGTTCATGATCAAGTTGCTTAAAATTCATAATATCGTTTCTAAGAGAGATGATCTTAGCGGGAGGAAAATACTTAGAGATAAAAGCATCTTTGCACTTGTTCCATGAATCAATACTATTTTTAGGCGAATATGAAAACCAAGCTTTAGCATGATCTCTCAGCGAAAAAGGAAATAGCTTCAATTTAACAATATCATTATCGACATCTTTCTTATTTTGCATGTCACACAAATCAACGAAGCTATTAAGATGGGTAGCGGCGTCTTCACTAGGAAGGCCGGAGAACGGATCTTTCATGACAAGATTCAACAAAGCAGCATTAACTTCACAAGATTCGGCATCGGTAAGAGGAGCAATCAGAGTGCTAAGGAAATCATTATTGTTGGTATTGGTGAAGTCACACAATTTGGTATTATCTTGAGCCATCGCGACAAACAAGCAATCTAACACACGAGCACACAAAAAGCAAACATGCAAAAGAGGCAAATTGAGAGGGGGGTAGAGAGAGAGAGAGGGCGAATAAAACAGCAAGGGTGAAGTGGGGGAGAGGAAAACGAGAGGCAAATGGCAAATAATGTAATGCGGGAGATAGGGATTATGATGGGTACTTGGTATGTTGACTTTTGCACAGACTCCCCGGCAACGGTGCCAGAAATTCTTCTTGCTACCTCTTGACCACTGCGTTGGATTTCCCCGAAGAGGAGAGGATGATGCAGCGAAGTAGCATAAGTATTTCCCTCAGTTTTAGAGAACCAAGGTATCAATTCAGTAGGAGGCTACGCGCGAGTCCCTCGTACCTACACATATAGTCATATTTTGTTCTAAGTATCGAGTTGTAATTGTTGAGTTGTAAGAAAAATAAAAGTGTGATGATCATCATTATTAGAGCATTGTCCCAGTGAGGAAAGAATGATGGAGACTATGATTCCCCCACAAGTCGGGATGAGACTCCAGACAAAAAAAAGAGAGGCCAAAGAAGCCCAAAAAAAGAGAAAGGCCATATAGAAATAAAAAAATATAAAAAAATGAGAGAAAAAGAGAGAAGGGACAATGTTACTATCCTTTTACCACACTTTTGCTTCAAAGTAGCACCATGATCTTCATAGTAGAGAGTCTATCATGTTATCACTTTCATATACTAGTGGGAATCTTTCATTATAGAACTTGGCTTGTATATTCCAATGATGGGCTTCCTCAAATTGCCCTAGGTCTTCATGAGCAAGCAAGTTGGATGCACACCCACTAGTTTCTTTTGTTGAGCTTTCATATATTTATAGCTCTAGTGCATCCGTTGCATGGCAATCCCTACTCACTCACATTGATATCTATTAATGGGCATCCACATAGCCTGTTGATACGCCTAGTTGATGTGAGACTATCTTCTCCCTTTTTGTCTTCTCCACAACCACCATTCTATTCCACCTATAGTGATATATCCATGGCTCACGCTCATGTATTGCGTGAAGATTGAAAAAGTTTTGAAAAAGTTAGAGTATGAAACAATTGCTTGGCTTGTGATCGGGGTTGTGCATGATTTAAATACTTTGTGTGGGGAAGATGGAGCATAGCCAGACTATATGATTTTGTAGGGATAACTTTCTTTAGCCATGTTATTTTGAGAAGACATAATTGCTTTGTTAGTATGCTTGAAGTATTATTATTTTCTATGTCAATATAAACCTTTGTCTTGAATCTTTCTAATCTGAATATTCATACCACAATTAAGAAGATTTGCATTGAAATTATGCCAAGTAGCACTCCGCATAAAAAATTCTCTTTTTATCATTTACCTACTCGAGGATGAGCTGGAATTAAGCTTGGGGATGCCTGATACGTCTCCAACGTATCTATAATTTTTGATCGCTCCATGCTATATTATCTACTATTTTGGACTATATTGGGCTTTATTTTCCACCTTTATATTATTTTTGGGACTAACCTATTAACCGGAGGCCCAACCCAGAATTGCTGTTTTTTTGCCTATTTCAGTGTTTCGAAGAAACGGAATATCAAACAGAGTCCAAACGGAATAAAATCTTCGGGAACGTGATTTTCTCACCGAACGTGATCCAGGAGACTTGGACCCTGCTCCAAGGAACAAAAGAGGCGGTTACGAGGGTGGGGGGGGGCCCTAGGGCGCGCCCCCTGCCTCATGGGCCCCTCGTTGCTCCTCCGACGTACTTCTTCCTCCTATATATACACACGTACCCCCAAACAATCAAAACAAGAGCCAAAAACCTAATTCCACCGCCGCAACTTTCTGTATCCACGAGATCCCATCTTGGGGCCTATTCCGGAGCTCCGCCGGAAGAGGGCCGTCATCACGGAGGGCTTCTACACCACCATAGCCTCTCCGATGAAGTGTGAGTATTTTACCTCAGAACTTTGGGTCCATAGTTAGTAGCTAGATGGCTTCTTCTCTCTCTTTGAATCTCAATACAAAGTTCTCCCCTTCTCTTGTGGAGATCTATTCGATGTAATCTTCTTTTTGCGGTGTGTTTGTTGAGACCGATGAATTGTGGGTTTATGATCAAGTCTATCTATAAATAATATTTGAATCTTCTCTGAATTCTTTTATGTATGATTGGTTATCTTTGCAAGCCTCTTCGAATTATCCGTTTGGTTTGGCCAACTAGATTGGTAGTTCTTGCCATGGGAGAAGTGCTTAGCTTTGGGTTCGATCTTGCGGTGTCCTTACCCAGTGACAGAAGGGGCAGCAAGACACGTATTGTATCGTTGCCATCGAGGATAACAAGATGGGGTTTATTTCATATTGCATGAATTTATCTCTCTACATCATGTCATCTTGCTTAAGGTGTTACTCTGTTTTTAACTTAATACTCTAGATGCATGCGGGATAGTGGGCGATGAGTGGAGTAATAGTAGTAGATGCAGAATCGTTTCGATCTACTTGTCACGGACGTGATGCCTATATACATGATCATGCCTAGATATTCTCATAATTATGCTCAATTCTATCAATTTCTCAACAGTAATTTGTCCACCCACCGTAGAATACTTATGCTCTTGAGAGAAGCCGCTAGTGAAACCTATGGCCCCCGGGTCTATTCTCATCATATCAATCTCCATCACTTTAATATTGTTTTGCTATTTACTTTGCCTTTACTTTTTTTCTTGCATCTTTATATCAAAAATACCAAAAATATTCTATCTATCAGATCTCACTCTCGTAAGTGACCTGAAGGGCTTGACAACCCCTAATCGCGTTGGTTGCGAGTAGCTATCGCTTTGTGCAGGTACGAGGGACTTGAGCGTGGCCTCCTACTGGATTGATACCTTGGTTCTCAAAAACTGAGGGAAATACTTACGCTACTCTGTTGCATCATCCCTTCCTCTTCGGAGAAAACCAACGCAAGCTCAAGACGTAGCAAGAAGGATTTCTAGCGCCGTTGCCAGGGAGTCTACGCAAAAAGTCAATATACCAATTACCCATCACAATCCCTATCTCTCGCATTACATTATTTGCCATTTGCCTCTCGTTTTCCTCTCCCCCCAATTCACCCTTGCCGTTTTATTTACCCTCTCTCTCTATCCTCCCTCTCTGTTTGCCTCTTTTGTCCGCTTGCTTTTTGTTTGCTCGTGTGTTAGATTGCTTGCTTGTTGCGATGGCTCAAGATACTACCAAATTGTGTGACTTCACCAATACCAATAATAATGATTTCCTTAGCACTCCGATTGCTCCTCTTACCGATGATGAATCTTGTGAAATTAATACTGCTTTGTTGAATCTTGTTATGAAAGATCAATTTGCCGGCCTTCCTAGTGAAGATGCCGCTACTCATCTGAATAGCTTCATTGATTTATGTGATATGCAAAAGAAAAAAGATGTCAATACTAATGTCGTTAAATTGAAGCTATTTCCTTTTTCTCTTAGAGATCATGCTAAACCTTGGTTTTCGTCTTTGCCTAAGAATAGTATTGATTCATGGAACAAGTGCAAAGATGCTTTTATCTCTAAGTATTTTCCTCCCGCTAAGATCATCTCTCTTAGAAACGATATTATGAACTTTAAAAAACTTGATCATGAACATGTTGCACAAGCTTGGGAGAGAATGAAATTAATGATACGTAATTGCCCTACTCATGGTTTGAATTTGTGGATGATTATACAAAATTTTTATGCCGGATTGAATTTTGCTTCTAGAAATCTTTTAGATTCGGCCGCGGGAGGCACTTTTATGGAAATCACTTTAGGAGATGCTACTAAACTCCTAGATAATATGATGGTTAATTATTCTCAATGGCATACTGAAAGAACATCTAATAAAAAAGTGCATGCGATAGTAGAAATTAATGTGTTGAATGGAAAGATGGATGAACTTATGAAATTATTTGCTACTAAGAGTGTTTCGTCTGATCCTAATGATATGCCTTTGTCTACTTTGATTGAGAATAACAATGAATCTATGGATGTGAATTTTGTTGGTAGGAATAATTTTGGTAACAACGCTTATAGAGGGAATTTTAATCCTAGGCCATATCCTAGTAATCCTTCTAATAATTATGGGAATTCCTACAACAACTCTTATGGAAATTATAATAAGATGCCCTCTGATTTTGAATCTAATATTAAAGAATTTATTTCTTCGCAAAAGAATTTTAATGCTATGATTGAAGAAAAATTGCTTAAGATTGATGATTTGGCTAGGAACGTTGATAGAATTGCTCTTGATGTTGATGCTTTGAAACTTAGATCTATTTCACCTAAGCATGATATTAATGCGTCTCTAAAAGCCATGAGAATTTCAATTGATGAGTGTAAAGAAAGAACCGCTAGGATGCGTGCTTCCAAAGATGCCTTTATTAAAGCGTGTTCTTCCAATTCCTATGAAAGTAATGATGAAGATCTAAAAGTTATTGATGTGTCTCCAATTAAATCTTTGTTTTGCAATATGAATCTTGATGAAACTGAATATGATCTTCCTTTACCTAGAAGGCGTTCTAAAAATTTGGAGTGTTTAGATCTTAATGATGAAATTGATGAAAGTGGGATGGAAAGAAATAAAAATCTAGATGTTGCTAAACCCACTATATTGGATTTCAAGGAATTTAATTATGAAAATTGCTCTTTAATTGATTATATTTCCTTGTTGCAATCCGTGCTAAATTCTCCACATTCTTATAGTCGAAATAAAGCCTTTACCGAACATATTGTTGATGCCTTGATGCAATTCTATGAAGAAAAACTTGAGTTGAAAGTTTCTATCCCTAGAAAACTCTATGATGAGTGGGAACCAACTATTAAAATTAAAATTAAAGATCATGAGTTTTATGCTTTGTGTGATTTGGGTGCTAGTGTCTCTACTACTCCTAAGACTTTGTGTGATTTACTAGATTTCTGTAACTTTGATGATTGCTCTCTAAACTTGCATCTTGAGGATTTGACTATTAAGAAACCTATGGGAAGTATTAATGATGTTCTTATTATTGCAAATATGAATTATGTGCCCATATATTTCATTGTTCTTGATATATATTGCAATCCTTCTTGCCCTATTATTCTTGGTAGACCTTTCCTTAGAACGGTTGGTGCGATAATTGATATGAAGGAAGGGAATATTAGATTTCAATTTCCATTAAAAAGGGAATGGAACACTTTCCAAGAAAAAAAATAAAATTACCATATGAAACTATCATGAGAGCCACTTATGGACTGCCTACCAAATATGGCAATACCTAGATCTATTCTTGCTCGTTATGCCTAGCTAAGGGCGTTAAACGATAGCGCTTGTTGGGAGGCAACCAATTTTATTTTTATTCCTTGCTTTTGCTCCTGCTTATTAATAAATAAATTATTTAGCCTCTTTTTATGTTGTGTTTTTTGTGTTTAATTAGTGTTTGTGCCAAGTAGAACCGTTGGGAAGACTTGGGGAAAGTCTTGTTGAACTTGCTATAAAAAACAAAAACTTTAGCGCTCACGAGAACTGTTGTAATTTTTATTTGAAGAGATATATTTAGTTAATTATTTTTTCAGATGATTAATAGATAAATTCCTCACTTCCAGCAATTTATTTTAGAATTTTTGGGGTTCCAGATCTTGCGCTAGCTACAGATTACTACAGACTGTTCTGTTTTTGACAGATTCTGTTTTTCGTGTGTTGTTTGCTTATTTTGATGAATCTATGGCTAGTAAAATAGTTTATAATCCATAGAGAAGTTGGAATACAGTAGGTTTAACACCAATATAAATAAATAATGAGTTCATTACAGTACCTTGAAGTGGTCTTTTGTTTTCTTTCGCTAACGGAGCTCACGAGTTGTCTATTTTGAGTTTTGTGTTGTGAAGTTTTCAAGTTTTGGGTGAATTCTTTTGATGGATCATGGGACAAGGAGTGGAAAGAGCCTAAGCTTGGGGATGCCCATGGCACCCCAAAGATAATCCAAGGACACCAAAAATTTAAAGCTTGGGGATGCCCCGGAAGGCATCCCCTCTTTTCGTCCATTTCCATCGGTAATTTACTTGGAGCTATATTTTTATTCACCAACATGATATGTGTTTTGCTTGGAGCATCTTGTATTATTTGTGTCTTTGTTTGATAGTATACCACAACCATCCTTGATGTACACACCTTTTGAGACAGCCATACATGAATTAAAATTTGATAGAATACTCTATGTGCTTCACTTATATCTTTTGAGCTAGATAATTTTGCTCTATGTGCTTCACTTATATCTTTTGAGCTAGATAATTTTGCTCTATGTGCTTCACTTATATCCTTCGAGTTACATAATTTTGCTCTATCTGCTTCACTTAGATCTTTTAGAGCACGGTGGTGGATATGTTTTAAAGAAACTATTCATCTCTCATGCTTCACTTAAATTAATTTGAGAGTCTCTTAAATAGCATGGTAATTTCCCTAATAATAATATGCTTGGTATTCAAGATTTGTGAAACTATCTTTTGAGTGTGTTGAATACTAAGAAAAGATTGAAGCATGATAATTGTTTTGAGATATAGAGGTGATAATATTAAAGTCGTGCTAGTTGGGTAGTTGTGAATTTAAAGAATGCTTGTGTTGAAGTTTGTGATTCCCGTAGCATGCACGTATGGCGAACCATTATGTGATGAAGTCGGAGCATGATTTATTTATTGATTGTCTTCCTTATGAGTGGCGGTCGGGGACGAGCGATGGTTTTTTCCTACCAATATATCCCCCTAGGAGCATGCGTGTAGTACTTTGCTTTGATAGCTTCTAAATTTTTGCAATAAGTATATGAGTTCTTTATGACTAATGTTGAGTCCATGGATTATACGCACTCTCACCCTTCCACCCTTGCTAGCCTCTCTAATACCACGCGACTTTCGCCGGTATCATACACCTACCATATACCTTCCTCAAAACAGCCACCATACCTACCTATTATGGCATTTCCATAGCCATTCCGAGATATATTGCCATGCAACTTTCCACCATCTAGTTCATCATGACACATTCATCATTGTCATATTGCATATCCCGATACACCGCCGTATGCATTCACATAGAGTCATATTTTGTTCTAAGTATCGAGTGGTAATTGTTGAGTTGTAAGAAAAATAAAAGTGTGATGATCATCATTATTAGAGCATTGTCCCAGTGAGGAAAGAATGATGGAGACTATGATTCCCCCACAAGTCGGGATGAGACTCTGGACGAAAAAAAAGAGAGGCCAAAGAAGCCCAAAAAAAGAGAAAGGCCATATAGAAATAAAAATATATATAAAAAAATGAGAGAAAAAGACGGAAGGGACAATGTCACTATCCTTTTACCACACTTGTGCTTCAAAGTAGCACCATGATCTTCATAGTAGAGAGTCTCTCATGTTATCACTTTCATATACTAGTGGGAATCTTTCATTATAGAACTTGGCTTGTATATTCCAATGATGGGCTTCCTCAAATTTACCTAGGTTTTCATGAGCAAGCAAGTTGGATGCACACCCACTAGTTTCTTTTGTTGAGCTTTCATATATTTATAGCTCTAGTGCATCCGTTGCATGGCAATCCCTACTACTCACATTGATATCTATTAATGGGCATCTCCATAGCCCGTTGATACGCCTAGTTGATGTGAGACTATCTTCTCCCTTTTTGTCTTCTCCACAACCACCATTCTATTCCACCTATAGTGTTATATCCATGGCTCACGCTCATGTATTGCGTGAAGATTGAAAAAGTTTTGAAAAAGTTAGAGTATGAAACAATTGCTTGGCTTGTCATCGGGGTTGTGCACGATTTAAATACTTTGTGTGGGGAAGATGGAGCATAGCCAGACTATATGATTTTGTAGGGATAACTTCTCCCTAGGGCGCGCCCCCTGCCTCGTGGGCCCCTCGTTGCTCCTCCGGCGTACTTATTCCTCCTACATATACACACTGTCGGTGGGAACGACACCTATGGGATCACAAGAATCCCTACTGTGGTTAGCAGGGCGCGGGGTCGTGAGAAGAGCGGATCAAACAGATAGCACACGGTTCGTTTATCCAGGTTCAGGCCGCGAGGATGCGTAAAACCCTACTCCTGCTTTGGTGGATTGTATATCTGTGTTCTTGAGCTAGCTATGGGGCGTGAGGAGCTCCGAAAAGCCGAATCCTTCCTCTGGTCGCCTCGGGCCTCCTTTTATAGAAAAAAGGGGTTGCCACAGTGGCATAGAGGAGGTGGAAAGGGTAAAGTGCTGCGAGGTTATCCCTCGCATCACATGACAAGGCGCATTTAATGCGTCTTGCTTAGGTGTCCTTGCTTTATCGGGGACGGGGGAGAAACTTGTCTTGTTCGTCGCTGCTCCTTCTTGTGTCGACACGCGCCCTGGCCAGCAACGCTTGCGATGCCATGTAGGTAGGAAGGCAACTGAGGTGGCGCAGTGGTGGGTCTTTCACGAAGATCTGCATGCCGCCACGCGGGTGCCTGCCCAGCTAGTTGGGTCGGCAGCTGCATGCATGCGGTGGTGGAGGTTTAGTCGGCGTGGGCCTGATGCTGGCCCTGCGGGTGTCCTCGGCAAGGGCCTTGCCGGGGCCTCGGCAAGGGTCTTGCCGAGGCGCCTGGTGTCACCCCCGGCAAGGCGCTTGCCGGGGGCCTTGTGGTCTTCCTCGGCTGGGATCCCGCCAAGGGTTGTCGTCTCCTTAGTGCGTATTTGATCTTGAATGTCTTCAAAAAGATCTGCATGCAGCCACGGGGATGTCTCCCGGATCCTTGCCCTTTTGGGGGCAGTGGACTCAAGGGTGATTTGCTCCGTAGGCGCGGGACGAGTCGCCGCGGCAAGGGTCTTGCCGGGGCTGCTAGAACTGTCTCCCGGCAAGGATCTTGCTGGGGGAGTCCGCTTCGTCCCCTTTGCTCTTCGTGGTCTTGGCCTTGGCGTCATTCTAGTTCTCTTGAGCTTTGGTCTTACCCTGGCTCACCTCCCTTGCCTTGCTTGGTGTGGTGGTATCCGTGGCTCAGACTGCCCGTGCACAGTTATAGGGGTACAAAAAGTGTACCCCTCTTTTTATACACCGACAGGAGCCCCCGGGCCTGGGCCACACATAAACGCAACACGTTGTTGGGCTAGGCCCAAAAACGGTGCGCGGGCAGGCAGGACGGTTTTTACCGCGGTAAGATTCTTTGCGCGCTGCGCTTCCCACGATTCCCGCGCGTGGCGCGGTGTGGGGAGGCGCGTGTAATGTGGGCCGCATGCGTGGGGTTGGTTCCCACAGGCATGCGTCAGATCGTAGTAAAGGGAGGCATGGAGGCGCGGCCCATTTACTGAATGGGGCTGAGGCACGGTCTTCAAGGCGTCCTCTCCCCACGATCACGGTTCTGCATGTCCTCCACGTGTCGCCCATGCGCCTGGGGTGGCAAACGGTGGAGGCGGGAAACCGGGCCGTCACTGGTTGGGGCGGCGGGTCGGTCCTGGCTCCCTGCGCCTTCCGTATCTTGATTGGCCAAGCGGGGCAGCCGAGCCCCAACCCCGATCCTTTATAAAGAGCGGGAGGGGAGGATGGCGTCCTGCATTCTTTCATCTTCTTCTTCCTTCAGCTTCTGCTCCTCCCTTCCATCCGTCATGGAGAGAGGGAATCTCGGTCCTTCAACAGTGGCAGCGAGGGTCGCCGCTCGACAACGCGTCCCTCCTTCTCCTGTGCCTGCGGTGGTAGAGCCAGCCGCGAGGGGAAGGGGGAGGGGGAGAGGCCGTGGGTGAGGCCGGTCCGCTCGGGGAAGAGGAGGATGGGGTGGCGCACCGGCCTCGCCTCCGCCAGCAGCTCCTCCTCCAATGGAGGGCCATGTTGGGGATGACCCTTATGAGTTCTTCGTCAAGCTACGCCGGCCGCCGCACCGTCGCCTTCGTCTCCCGACTCCATTTGCATGGGAGATGGAGCTGGATCTGCCGGAGTCGTTGCGGCTGCACATGAGGGGCTGCGAGATCAGTGGCACGCGGGTCCGCGTCGACTTCCCCGCCCCTCACGTGATGTATCTTTGTCGGGGATGGAAGACGTTTGATCATATCCACCGCTTGACGGAGGGGCTCACTCTCCATTTTAAGCTGATGGAGGGTGGCCTTCTCTCCGTCCAGGTCTTCAAGCTCTTTGGGACCCGTGCAAGGTGCTGCATGGAGAGCTCTTCTGATAGTGAAGACTCCTCCTCGGGCGGGAGTGACGAGGAGGACAACAGCAGCGACGACGAGGGTAGTAGGCGGCAGGATGACGGGTCCGACTAGGTGTCGGGTGCCGCTCCGTGCGGCACCGGCGACCCCATCATCCGTGTCGCCGGCTCCCTGAACTTCTCGGGGTCGTCTCCTTGGGCGGCTGGCATTGGGAGGCTGCAGAAGAGGAAGAGGGCGGGCGGCAAGGCCGTCAAGTCGGAGTACGCATGCACTGATGCCTTCGACGCGTGCTGACGTCCTGCCGCCTCATCTTCAAGCTCTGCTTCCGGCGCCGCCATCACCATCCATCGTTTGGACGGCCACCAAGATGTTCTCTTGGTGTCTTCTGCCACCCATAGCTCGCCTAGGCGCTCCTTTTGTCCTTTTCGCCTCCTTGACCTGCCTCTTGAGGAGAGGGACAAGAAATGGATTACGGGCACCTTATCTCTTTTTAGTTTGTAAGCCTTTGGGCCTTCGTTGAATTTAAAACTTGTAATCCCATCATTCATGTTTTTCATTCCCTATGGACTGTACCTGAGTGGAATGTTTTTTTAATGAAAAAGGGATGCTTGCCGGGTCATTTGTTTGCGGGTGGAACCCACAACAAGGAGTAAATCCTTGATATCTTCAAGATAAACATTTCCTTGCCCGGCAACAGGCCTTGCCGTCTCCCCACTTCGCTCGACCTTCCTCATGCCTTTGGCGGAGGCAGGGATGAGGCGGGTTCAGGCTCCTTGTTTCATCCTTTCGCTGCCGCGACTACGACCAAACTTGGCCCCAAGAACAAGCCCTAGGGCCTAGAGTTATGAGAGCACGGTAGCTTAGGGGAAAACGAGGTTTCACATACCTCAGTCCATAATGGAATGCATGATAAGGGATGAAGAACTTATCTGAAGCTGTAGTCCCCAGCAACCCTGGTTCGCCGTGGGTGAATCTTTGCTCTTGCAGCCCCCAGCAATACTGGCTTGCCGGGGGCTAGATGCTGGTCTGTTCCTCTTTTTTTTATCCCCAAGTGGTTCGGCATGGATATCTGCGTGTCCTGTGAACCAAAGAAGACAAAAGAAAGAAAAAGAGACGCACACTCAACCTCTAAGCTAGGGGTTAGTTGCCGCTAAGCACTATCAACCCTAACCAAGGACGAGACTCGACCTAGCATGCATGCTATAACTTAGGGCGCCAGCGCTTCATTTATTTATGCTCAGGGTCTGTGCCTGGCTTTGTATAAAGGGTTACATGCGTCATCGGCAAGGCTCGTACAAAAGGTGTCTTGCCGGGGGGCTCGGCAAGCCGCGCCTCACGAGTAAAACTTGCGAAGATGCTCAATGTTCTAGGAGTTACTCACCGGAACGGCATCTTCGGTCTCCAGGCGGACCGTGCCGGGCCTGGTGACTCGTATTACCCGATAAGGGCCTTCCCACTTTGGCATCAACTTGTTGGAATTCTTGGCCGATTGAACGCACCGAGGACAAGGTCGCCTTCCTCAAAGCTTCGGGCATGAACCTTGCGGCTATGGTAGCGGCGCAAGGCTTGCTGGTAGCGCGCTGCTCTCACAGCCGCCCGAAGACGATCTTCCTCAAGGAGCGTTGCATCATCTTGTCGCAATTGCTCTTGCTCAATCTCGTCATAAGTGAGTACTCGAGGTGACCCGTATATGAGTTCCGTGGGGAGAACTGCTTCTGCCCCGTATACCAGGGCAAAGGGTGTCTGGCCGGTGGCTCGATTTGGTGTCGTTCTGATTGACCAAAGAACCGCCAGCAATTCATCAATCTAGCGCCTTCCACTCTTGTGCAGTCTGTCAAAGGTCTTTGTCCTCAGGCCTCGCAGTACTTCAACATTTTCCCTCTCAGCTTGACCATTGCTTCGTGGGTGAGCAACGGAAGCGAAACATACCTTGCTGCCGAGGTCTTGAATATATTGCATGAAGGTGTGGCTTGTGAACTGCGTGCCGTTGTCGGTGATAACCCTATTGGGTACACCAAAATGGTACACCAGTCCTTTGAAGAACTTGACGGCTGACTGTGCTGTGACCTTCCTCACTTCTTCCACTTCTTGCCACTTTGTGAACTTGTCGATTGCAACATACAATTACTCAAAGCCCCCGACAGCGCGGGGGAAAGGGCCCAGTATGTCGAGCCCCAGACCGAGAAAGGCCAGGAGAGAGGAATTCTTTGAAGGGCTTGAGCTGGCTGATGAAGCTTCTTTGAATGGAACTGATACGCTTCACACCTAGTGACTAGTGTCGACGCATCCTGGAGGGCGGTGGGCCAGAAGAAGCCTTGCCGAAACGCTTTACCGGCAAGGGCCCTTGACCCGATGTGGGATCCACATATGCCTCCATGTATCTCCGCCAACAACCCCAGTCCTTCCTCTCGAGGGATACACTTCAATTTCACGCTGTTCGGCCTCTTTCTGTACAGGACGTCATCGATGAACTGGTACATAGTAGAGCGACGGGCTACTTTTTCCGCTTCTTCCTGCTCCTCAGGAAGTTCCCCTGTTTGGAGGAATCAGACGGTATGCTATGCCCACGCTGGAGCCTGGGACTCGACGGCGAGGACTAAAGGCATTTCCTCCGCTATCGGAGCGGCTGTCTCCATGGCAAGAGCTTGATGCTCTGTCGGAGCTAGCCGTCCCGTGGTGGGCTCAGTGTCTACGGCAACATCCTTGCCAGCGGCTTCGGGGAGCTCGACGGGAAAGTACTTGTCGGGCCCTGATTTTCTCCTCTTGTTCTGCTCTGTTGATGGATCAACGGATGGCTGAGTTAGCCGAAGCACAAAGGTACCTAGTTCCACAGGTAGCTTGAGGGCAGCGCGTTTTGACAGGTAATCGGCGATATCATTCTCCGCTCGGGGAACGTATTCTTCCTGTATACCGTCAAAATGCTCTTCCAGCTTTCTCACTTCATCGACGTAGGCCTTCATCAACGGGCTCTGGTAATCCTTGTTGACTTGCTTGACGACAAGTTGCGAGTCGCCTCTGACGACGAGTTTCTTGATTCCGAGGTCCGTCGCGATCCTAAGACCGGCAAGCAGGCCTTCATACTCAGCTGTATTGTTTGTTGACACCTCCCTGGGGAAGTGCATCTGGATCACGTACTTGAGGTGCTCTCTGGTGGGCGCGACAAGCAGTACGCCAACCCCGGCGCCCTATAAGGAGAAAGCTCCATCAAAGTACATGATCCAGTCGCAACTTGCCTCCTTGCCGGGGAGAGCAGTCTCTTGGGTTTATTCGTCAGGCGTGGCGGTCCATTCTGCAACGAACTCCACCAGGACTCGGCTTTGAATCGTCGAGGTACTCTCAAACTTCAGGCCAAAGCTGGACAGTTCCAGTGCCCACTCTATGATCCTTCCCGTTGCATCTGGATTGTGCAATATCCGTTGCAGAGGGAGGCGAGTCACGACAGTGATTTCATGCGCCTGGAAGTAGTGACGTAGCTTCCTCGAGGCCATAAGAAGGCCGAAGAGCAGTTTCTGCACACCGGAGTACCTCAATCTAGCCCCCCTGCAGGAGGGAACTAACAAAGTAGACCGGGTGCTGCATCATTTTCTTCTTCGGCGGCACTTCAATTGGCTGCATCGTCTCGGCATCGGTGGCATCGGGCTCCGTCGCTGCTATTACCTCATCATCAATTTCTCTCTGTGCCACTAGTGCGGCGCTGACCACCTGGTTCATTGCCGCCAGGTACAGCAGAAATGGTTGTTGTGGCCTAGGCGCAACTAGTATTGGCGCGGAGGAGAGGTACCTCTTCAAATCTTGCAATCCTGCTTCGGCTTCTGGCGTCCACTCCATCGGGCCCGCCTTTTTCAAAATTTTGAAAAAGGGAAGGGCGCGCTCGGCGGACTTGGAAATGAACCTGCTCATGGCGGCAACGCAACCAGCAAGCCGACGCACATCCTTGACTCGCTTGGGCGCTTCAATCTGCTCTATAGCTTTGATCTTGTCCGGATTGGCCTCTATCCCACGCTGTGACACAAAGAACCCGAGAAGCTAGCCAAACGGGACGCCGAAGACGCACTTCTCAGGGTTCAGCTTGAGATTGATCTTGCGTAGGTTTGCAAATGTTTCTTGTAAATCTGATATGAGGGTTGCCCTGTTCTTGGTTTTGACCACTATATCATCCATATAAGCTTCCATATTTCTATGGAGCTGGGGTTCAAAACCAATCTGGACCGCCCTTGCAAACGTTGAACCAGCACTCTTCAACCCGAAAGGCATCCGTATAAAGCAATACGTACCACATGGGGTGATGAATGCCATTTTCTCTTCATCTTCCCTTGTCATGAAGATCTGGTGGTAGCCGGAGTAGGCATCGAGGAATGACAACAGATCACACCCAGCTGTGGAGTCAACAATCTGGTCGATGCGCGGCAACAGGAAGGGGTCTTTGGGACAAGCCTTATTAATATCTGTGTAATCAATACACAACCTCCACTTCCCATTTGCCTTGCGCACTACCACCGGGTTGGCCAACCACGTTGGATGGAGCACTCCTATTACCAAACCAGCTGCTTCCAGTTTCTGGATCTCCTCTGTGATGAACTCTTGTCGATCCAAAGCTTGCTTTCTGACATTCTGCTTGACGGGTCGCGCATGAGGACAGACATGAAGGTGGTGCTCAATCACCTCCCTGGGAACGCCGGGGATGTCGGATGCTTGCCATGCAAACACATCGACATTCGCCCGTAGGAAGGTGACGAGCGCGTCTTCATATTTGTCGTCAAGGGTGGAGCTTATGGTAAAAGCTCCTCCCATGCCATCCTCCTTGACAGAAACCTTCTTGGTTCCCGGCGGTGTGGCCCTGGACTTCTTGTTTCTGTCAGCGGAGCTCTCTGGCACGTCCTCGACGGGAGCACTACACTCCGAAAAGGTGCGCTTGCCGAAGTGGGTGCCTGAGGTCTCACCGGTCTTCTTCTTTTGCCTTCCCGGGGCTCCAGCGGCAGGAGCAAGCGCCTTAGCAGTGGTGGCTGCTGCAACTGCTTATTGGTAGAGTTGGTCAGCGCAAATTAGCGCATCCTTCTTGTCTGATGGGACGGTGATGATCGTCACAGGCCCCGGCATCTTCAGGGTGTTGTAGGCGTAATGTGACGCCGCCACGAACTTGGCCAGCGCTGGGCGGCCAAGGATCCCGTTGTAAGGCAAGGGGATCTTGGCAACATCGAACACAATCATTTATGTCCTGTAGTTCAGATCACTCCCAAAAGTCACGGGCAACGTGACCTTTCCCTTTGGTCGACTTCTTCCCGGGTTGACCCCTTGAAACGTGCCCGTCTCTTCGAGGTCTTCATTAGGAATCTGCAATTTCTCGATCACGGCAGGCGAGATTAAGTTCAGACCGGCCCCGCCATCGACTAGCATCTTTGTCACCTTGAGGTTGCATATTGTTGGTGAAACCAACAATGGCAAGCACCCGACTGCAGTAGTGCGATCAAGGTGATCCTCAGTGTCAAAAATGATAGGTGTGCTGGACCACTTCAGCGGCCTTTGGGCATCAAACGATGGTTCCGCCGCTGTAATCTCACGCGCCCACTATTTAAGCTGGCGGTGAGAGGTATGCAGCGAGGCGCCGCCATCGACGCACATGACCTCTGTAGCTTTCTGAAATTCTTGGTCACCAGACTCATCGTCCTCTTCGTGATCATCGTATTCTGGCTTTTTGTCACGGCCCCTGGCGGGCCTCTCCTGTTGTTTATCTTTGCCGCGACAGCCCGCCTGGCCATCACGCTTCTTGCCGGACCCCTCAGCACCGTCCTGGCCTTTCTCCTTGTCCCGCCTCTCATATTCAGCCCTCTGCTTCTCAGCAAGGAGCTCAACCTGTTAGCAGTTCTGGAGATCATGGCCTTTGGTGCGATGGATCTTGCAGTATTGCTTGTCGGAGTTTCATGGCTTCTCGGCAGCCGCCAAGGCCCGGCAGGCAACACATCCGGCAATCTTGCCGAGGTCATCTGCCTTGGTTTTCTTGGCAGAGCCGGCGTCGTCAGATCCCTCGACGGCAAGCATAGCTTTACCTTTGCGCTTCCTGTTGCGGCGCTGGCCTTTCTTCGCCGGGGTGGCAGTATCCTCATCTGAGGAGTCGGTTTCCATGCCGGCATCTTTGCTGGGGTACTTCCTTCCCTCTTCAGCTCGGGCACATCTGTCAGCAAGAACATAGAGTTCTGCCACATCTTACACCTTGTTCATTGCCAGTTCTTCGCGCATCTTGCGGTTACGCACATTCTGATGGAACGCGCTGATGATGGCGGCAGGGTGAACATCAGGGATATTGTACTGTACCCGGCTGAACCTCTGTATATACTTGCGCAGACTCTCGCCTCCCTTCTGGGGAATGACATGCAGGTCGCTTGCTTGGCCATGGGCTTGGTGAGCTCCAGTAAAGGCGCCCACAAACTCATGGCACAAATCCGACCAAGAGGAAATAGAGTCTACCGGCAAGTGCATCAACCACGACATGGCATTGGGTTTAAGAGCCAATGGAAAGTAATTCGCAAGCACCTTATCGTCGCGGGCTCCGGCGGCTTGCATCGCGATGGTGTAGATGCTGAGGAACTCACACGGGTGAGTCTTGCCGTTGTACTTTTCGCCAACGTCAGGTTTGAAGGCGCGGTGAGTGGGCCACTGGAACTGCCGCAGCTCGCAGGTAAAAGCCGGACAGCCTACCTTGTAAGGTAGACCTCCAGGGCTCTCTGGGGCCGGGTGGTTCACAGCAGGCCCTACTCGCCTGTCTGACTGGTGGCGCGCTCCGTGCTGGCGCTCGATAGTGGTTCGAGCGTCTTCATGGGCTCGTTCCCGAAGAACTTGGCGCTGGTCACAATGGGTCCGCGGGTCAGACGATGCTATGGAGATGTCGTCGCCCGCGACGTCGCGATGAGCCGGCGTCTGCGTTACCGGATGGGGAAGAGGTGAATGCACCGTGGTCGCGGCGCCGCCAGCTTTTCCGCCACTGATCCGCGGGACTCCATCGGAGCGTCGACCTGGGGGCCCCACCGGACTTGGTTCGTCTTTGTTGGCCACCACAACAAGGCTTCGGATAGTGGCTCTCCATTCGTTGAGTTTCCCCGTAGTGGGAGGAAAGTCGAGGAGCAACTGCGCGCACGCCAGGGCCTCTGCTAGCGTCGGTGGCAGCGAAACCTGCACGGATCGCGACCCGCTTCGACTTCTGACCATGTCAGAAGGAGCTCTATCACGACCCCGCGGTCGCATGCCATTTTGACCAGTGCCTCGGCGAGTGGCCAGGTCTTCTACATCCTGGGAGTGGCGCTCGGGGCTCGTCCCGCGGCGACGCCCGGGATCTTCAGCGTGATTACGCCGTTCGTCGCGCGTTGCCTGGGAGGAGCGCGCTGTTGGCGCCGGCGTGGGAGTCTTGGAGGCCCTTGCGTCGCCTTCGGGCGGGGCGGCGATGACCTTGGAAGGCCCCGCTCCACCCGCGAAGGGCTTGGCTCCGCCTTTGGATTTGGCGACGTGTGGCCCGTTACCAGGCGCACAAACATCGCTGCCTCCCAAACTCCGGCTGCTGGGATGGTGTTGGAGTTCGCGAGCAGTGCCCCAGGTCCTTTCTGTGACCGGTCCGCTGCTCGCCCGCTGTCGTGGAATTGTCACGGCAGATGTCCTTAGTGTCAGGACTTAGTCGCGAGGCCAATGCATCTATGTGGTAGCTTGAGAGGGGTTGAGCGGGATGAGAGACGCGATGTTTTACCCAGGTTTGGCCCCTCACAGTGGAGGTAAAAGCCTACATCCTGCTTCATTGATATTGATGATGATCACGGTTACAAGAGTGCTCTATCTTGAGAGCTATTGTCTAAACCTAACTTGTCCAACTTGTGGAACTTGTCAATCTTGTCCCTTTTGGGGAGCCCTGCCCCGTCTTATATATGTTGGAGGGGCGGGTTACATGTAGAGTCCTATTAGGATTAGGACTAGTCTATCTCTAATACAAACCGGATACAAGTCCTGGTCTTAACTCCTTGTAAGGTAAATATTCCTCATGCCTTTCCTCTTAAACCGGCCCACCATAGTATGAACCGGCCTTCTGGGCCATGGGCCTCGTCATCCATCTGACCCGCCTACCGGGTTACTAATGAACCGCCAAGACCGGGCGGGTAGCCGGTGAGCCGCCAAGCTCCGGGCGGGTTACCAGTGAGTCATCCAGTCCGGCCGGTTTATACTTCCGGCCGGTTTACGCCACAGGGTATATCCCCGACACCCGTGTCGGGACGGGCTTTCCGGCTTCCGACTGGCCAAGCGCCACCGTCGTCTTCTTCTTGGGCGCCATGATGATGAAGAAGCGCCGAACTAACTGCTAAAGCCGATTCTCACAACTGCGCCCCCTACCTGGCGCGCCAAAGATGTTGGTGGGAACGACACCTATGGGATCACAAGAATCCCTACTGTGGTTAGCGGGGCGCGGGGTCGTGAGAAGAGCGGCTCAAACAGATAGCACACGGTTCGTTTATCCAGGTTCGGGCCATGAGGATGCGTAAAACTCTACTCCTTCTTTGGTGGATTGTATATCTGTGTTCTTGAGCTAGCTATGTGGCATGAGGAGATCCAAAAAGCCGAATCCTTCCTCTGGTCGCCTCGGGCCTCCTTTGATAAAAAAGGGGTTGCCACAGTGGCACACAGGAGGTGGAAAGGGTACAGTGCTGCGAGGTTATCCCTCGCATCACATGACAAGGCGCATTTAATGCGTCTTGCTTAGGTGTCCTTGCTTTATCGGGGACGGGGAAGAAACCTGTCTCGTCCGTCGCCGCTCCTTCTTGTGTCGACACGCGCCCTGGCCAGCGACGCCTGCGATGCCATGTAGGTAGGCAGGCAGCTGAGGTGGCGCAGTGGTGGGTCTTTCACAAAGATCTGCATGCTGCCACGCGGGTGCCTGCCCAGCTGGTTGGGTCGGCAGCTGCATGCATGCGGTGGTGGAGGTTTAGTCGGTGTGTGCCTGATGGTGGCCCTGCGGGTGTCCTCGGCAAGGGCCTTGCCGGGGCCCCGGCAAGGGTCTTGCCGAGGCGCCTGCTGTCACCCCCGGCAAGGCGCTTACCGGGGGCCTTGTGGTCTTCCTCGACTGGGATCCCGCCAAGGGTTGTCGTCTCCTTAGTGCGTATCTGATCTTGAATGTCTTCACAAATATCTGCATGCCGCGACGGGGATGTCTCCCGAATCCTTGCCCTTTTGGGGGCAGTGGACTCAAGGGTGATTTGCTCCGTAGGCGCGGGACGAGTCGCCGCGGCAAGGGTCTTGCCGGGGCTGCTAGAACTGTCTCCCTGCAATCCGCTTCGTCCCCTTTGCTCTTCGTGGTCTTGGCCTTGGCGTCGTTCTAGTTCTCTTGAGCTTCGGTCTTACCCTGGCTCACCTCCCTTGCCTTGCTTGGTGTGGTGGTATCCGCGGCTCAGACTGCCCGTGCACAGTTATAGGGGTACAAAAAGTGTACCCCTCTTTTTGTACACCGACACACACGTACCCCCAAACAATCAAAACAGGAGCCAAAAACCTAATTCCACCGCTGCAACTTTCTGTATCCACGAGATCCCATCTTGGGGCCTGTTCCGGAGCTCCGCCGGAAGAGGGCCGTCATCACGGAGGGATTCTACACCACCATAGCCTCTCCGATGAAGTGTGAGTAGTTTACCTCAGACCTTCGGGTGCATAGTTAGTAGCTAGATGGCTTATTCTCTCTCTTTGAATCTCAATACAAAGTTCTCCCCCTCTCTTGTGGAGATCTATTCGATGTAATCTTCTTTTTGCGGTGTGTTTGTTGAGACCGATGAATTGTGGGTTTATGATCAAGTCTATCTATGAATAATATTTGAATCTTCTCTGAATTCTTTATGTATGGTTGGTTATCTTTGCAAGTCTCTTCAAATTATCCATTTGGTTTGGCCAACTAGATTGGTAGTTCTTGCCATGGGAGAAGTGCTTAGCTTTGGGTTCGATCTTGCGGTGTCCTTACCCAGTGACAGAAGGGGCAGCAAGGCACGTATTGTATCGTTGCCATCGAGGATCACAAGATGGGGTTTATTTCATATTGCATGAATTTTTCTCTCTACATCATGTCATCTTGCTTAAGGCGTTACTCTGTTTTTAAATTAATACTCTAGATGCATGCTGGATAGCGGTCGATGAGTGGAGTAATAGTAGTAGATGCAGAATCATTTCGATCTACTTGTCACGGACGTGATGACTATATACATGATCATGCCTAGATATTCTCATAATTATGCTCAATTCTATCAATTGCTCAACAGTAATTTGTCCACCCACCATAGAATACTTATGCTCTTGAGAGAAGCCACTAGTGAAACCTATGGCCCCCGGGTCTATTCTCATCATATCAATCTCCATCACTTTAATATTGTTTTGCTATCTACCTTGCCTTTACTTTTTATCTTGCATATTTATATCAAAAATACCAAAAAAATTCTATCTATCAGATCTCACTCTCGTAAGTGACCGTGAAGGGCTTGACAACCCCTAATCGCGTTGGTTGCGAGTAGCTATCGCTTTGTGCAGGTACGAGGGACTTGAGCGTGGCCTCCTACTGGATTGATACCTTGGTTCTCAAAAACTGAGGGAAATACTTACGCTACTCTGCTGCATCATCCCTTCCTCTTCGTGGAAAACCAACGCAAGCTCAAGATGTAGCACTATCCAGCATGCATCTAGAGTATTAAGTTAAAAACAGAGTAACACCTTAAGCAAGATGACATGATGCAGAGGGATAGTTTCATGTAATATGATAAAAAACCCATCTTGTTATCCTCATGGCAACAATACAATACGTGCCTTGCTGCCCCTTCTGTCACTGGGAAAGGACATCGCAAGATCGAACCCAAAGCTAAGCACTTCTCCCATGGCAAGAAAAACCAATCTAGTAGGCCAAACCAAACTGATAATTCGAAGAGACTTGCAAAGATAACCAATCATACATAAAAGAATTCGGAGAAGATTCAAATATTATTCATAGATAGACTCGATCATAAACCCACAATTCATCAATCTCAACAAACACACCGCAAAAAGAAGATTACATCGAATAGATCTCCACGAGAGAGGGGGAGAACATTGTATTGAGATCCAAAAAGAGAGAAGAAGCCATCTAGCTACTAACTATGGACCCGTAGGTCTAAAGTAAACTACTCACACTTCATCGGAGGGGCTTGGATGATGATGTAGAAGTCCTCCGTGATCGATCCCCCCTCCGGCGGAGCTCCGGAACAGGCCCCAAGATGGGATCTCGTGGATACAGAAAGTTGCAGCGGTGGAATTAGGTTTTTGGCTCCGTATCTGATTGTTTGGGGGTATGTACGTATATATAGGAGGAAGGAGTATGTCGGTGGAGCTTCGAGGGGCCCATGAGGCAGGGGGCGCGCCCTAGGGAGGCGCCCTCCACCCTCGTGACCGCCTCGTGGCTTTCTTGACGGAGGGTCCAAGTCTCTTGGGTCTTATCTGATGAGAAAATCGCATTCCTGAAGGTTTCATTCCGACCCCGTTTGATATTATGTTTCTCCGAAACACTGAAATAGGCAAAAAAAACAGCAATTCTGGGCTAGGCCTCCGGTTAATAGGCTAGTCCCAAAAATAATATAAAAGTGGAAAATAAAGCCCAATATAGTCCAAAACAGTAGGTAATATAGCATGGAGCAATCAAAAATTATAGATACATTGGAGACGTATCACACGGCTGGAAACAATCAACTTGTGTGTCCTAGGGTGCCTCCTGCCCCCGTATATCAAGGAGCAAGGGGGGAGGCCGACCGGCCCTAGTGGCGCACCAAGGGAGGAGGAATCCTCCTCCTAGTAGGAGTAGGATTCCTACTTTCCTAGTCCTACTAGGAGGAGAAGGGGAAGGAAGGAAGAGAGAGGAAGAGGAGAAGAAAAGGGGGGGCGCCCCCCTCCCTAGTCCAATTCGGACTCCCTATAGGGAGGGGGCACACCTGCCCCTTGTGGGCTGCCTCCCCTCTTCCCTATGGCCCATGAAGGCCCAACTTTTCCCGGGAGGGTTCCGGTAACCCTTTGGCACTCCGGTTTTCTCCGAAATCACCCGGAACACTTCCGGTGTCCGAATATATCAATCTTTATGTCTCGACCATTTCAAGACTCCTCGTTATGTATGTGATCATATCCGGGACTCCGAACTACCTTCGGTACATCAAAACACATAAACTCATAATACCGATTGTCACCGAACGTTAAGCGTGCGGACACTATAGGTTCAAGAACTATGTAGACACGACCGAGACATGTCTCCGGTCAATAACCAATAGCGGAACCTGGATGTTCATATTGGCTCCCACATATTCTACGAAGATCTTTATCGGTCAAACCGCATAACGATATACGTTGTTCCCTTTGTCATCAGTATGCTACTTGCCCGAGATTCGATCGTCAGTATCTCAATACCTAGTTCAATCTTGTTACCGGCAAGTCTCTTTACTCGTTCCGTAATGCATCATCCCACAACTAACTCATTAGTCACATTGCTTGCAAGGCTTATAGTGATGTGCATTACCGAGAGGGCCCAGAGATACCTCTCCGATACTCGGAGTGACAAATCCTAATCTCGATCTATGCCAACTCAACAAACACCATCGGAGACACCGATAGAGCATCTTTATAGTCACCCAGTTACATTGTGACATTTGTTAGCACACATAGTGTTCCTCCGATATTCGGGAGTTGCATGATCTCATAGTCATAGGAACATGTATAAGTTATGGAGAAAGCAATAGCAACAAACTAAACGATCATCGTGCTAAGCTAACGGATGGGTCAAGTCAATCACATCATTCTCTAATGATGTGATCCCGTTAATCAAATGACAACTCATGTCTATGGTCAGGAAACATAACCATCATTGATTCAATGAGGTAGTCAAGTAGAGGCATACTAGTGACACTTTGTTTGTCTATGTATTCACACATGTACTAAGTTTCCGGTTAATACAATTCTAGCATGAATAATATACATTTATCATGGTATAAGTAAATATAAATAACAAATTTATTATTGCCTCTAAGGCATATTTCCTTCAGAGTCATCCTAGTAGGAGTAGGACTCCCCCTTTCCTAGTCCCACTAGGAATAGAAGGAAGAGGGAGAAGGAGAAAGGAAAGGGGGGGCGGCCCCCTCACCCAATGCGGATTGGGCTTGGGTGGGGGGCGCCCCCTCCTATGTTGCCTTCTCTTCTCTCCCACTAAGGCCCATATACTCCCCGGGGGGTTCCGGTAACCCCCCGGTACTTCGGTAAATGCCCGAACTCACCCGTAAGCATTCCGATATCCAAACGCATCCTTCCAATATATCGATCTTTCTGTCTAGACCATTCCGAGACTCCTCGTCATGTCCATGATCATATCTGGGACTCCGAACTACCTTCGGTACATCAAAAACCATAAACTCATAATACCGGTCGTCACCAAACGTTAAGCGTGCGGACCCTACGGGTTCGAGAACTATGTAGACATGACCGAGACTCATCTCCGGTCAATAACCAATAGCGGAACCTGGATGCTCATATTGGTTCCTACATATTCTACGAATATCTTTATCAGTCAAACCGCATAACAATATACGTTGTTCCCTTTGTCATCGGTAGGTTACTTGCCCGAGATTCGATCATCGGTATTTCAATACCTAGTTCAATCTCGTTACCGGCAATTCTCTTTACTCATTTCGTAATGCAACATCCCGTAACTAACTCATTAGTCACATTGCTTGCAAGGCTTATAGTGATGTGAATTACCGAGAAGGCCTAGAGATACCTCTCCAATACACGGAGTGACAAATCCTAATCTTGATCTATGCCAACTCAACAAACTCCATTGGAGACACCTGTAGAGCATCTTTATACTCACCCAGTTACGTTGTGACGTTTGATAGCATACTAAGTGTTCCTCCGGTATTCGGGAGTTGCACAATCTCATAGTCATAGGAACATGTATAAGTTATGGAGAAAGCAATAACAGTAAACTAAACGATCAAAGTGCTAAGCTAACGGATGGGTCAAGTAAATCACATCATTCTCTAATGATGTGATCCCGTTCATCAAATGACAACTCTTTGTCCATGGCTAGGAAACTTAACCATATTTCATTAAGGAGCTAGTCAAGTAGAGGCATACTGGTGACACTCTGTTTGTCTATGTATTCACACATGTACTAAGTTTCCGGTTAATACAATTCTAGCATGAATAATAAAATTTATCATGATATAAGGAAATATAAATAACAACTTTATTATTGCCTCCAGGGCATATTTCCTTCACAACATGTATGAGAGCAACATTTTGGAGCTCGAGTGATGAGAAAAACAATTTTTTGATTGCACGATTGCATTGGGATGTGTGTTTCTAATTCCTTTTGCTAGAAATATGAACTACTATACAATAGGAATACATGAGTGTTTGGACCCCCCCCCCCACATTGTGCACACGTACCACATAAATTCTCAAGATGATGTGCTGGCTCAATCTCTCAGAGGTGTTCACAGGGGTAGGGCATGTGTGCGTGCATTCATAGAGGTGACACTACTAGGAAAAGGGCTACTAGTGGCGCACCAGTTTTGCCTACTAATGGCGCACTACTAGTGCGCCACTAGTACCACGCCACTAGTATATTTTAATAATGGCGCACCACAGGTAGGCCATTAGTATCCCACAGGTGCGCCATTAGTATCTGGTATACAAATGGCGCACCACATGGAAGTGCGCCATTAGTAACAATTTTTTTTAAAAAAATCATTTTTTTCTTAATCTCAGGTCACTATTTCACATATGAGATATCCAACACCTATATATACAACAAGCATCCATATAACAATCATATCCAACACACAAGTTTCATCATATATACATACGTAGCCAACACATAGTTCCATCGTTACATATTACAAAAGTTTCACATTGTTCATCATCCAACACCGTTATCCATCAATTCACAAAAGTTTCACATTGATACAAAATTAAAACACAAATGGAAAAGAAGCACTCCATCCATGCAAGCTTCCGTGAATTAAATCAAATCTGCAAAATGATAAACAAGAAGTTAGAAGAAGAAGAAGACTAGAAGAATACTAGAAGAAGAAGAACACTAGAAGAATACTAGAAGAAGGTTAAGAAGAAGACTATAAGCTTATTAGAGCCAACTTAGGTAAAATGAAGCTAACCTATGTCATTTTGGAAAAGAAGAAGAATAAGAAGAAGACTATAAGCTTATTATGTAAACTTGATCATTTTGTGCTAACATAGGTTATTTTGGAGCTAACCTATAGGAAACTAAGCATATTAGAGATAACATAGGTAACTAAGTATATATATATATATATCATTTTGGAGATCTGACATACCTGACATAGTTCAGTTCTCATTGTTCTTATCCTTCTCCTTCCTCAGCCCGATGCGCCAAGAGCGGCGAGGCGGTGGAGGCAGCTATGGGATGTAGTCTTCTACCACAATTGGCATGGTCATGTCGCCCAGCTGTGGGATCGTCGGCGCCACCACCAGTGCATGGTCATTGCCAGGCACCACCACCATCACGGGGCCACCTTCAGGCAGGACGGGCACGACCATCGCTAGGTCATCCTCAGCCACCACCATCTCTTGCCCATGGTCAGCCACCACCATCTCTTGCCCATGGTCAGCCACCACCATCTCTTGCCATTGGTCAGCCACCACCAGCACTAGGTCATCCTCAGCCTGATGCCCATCGTCATCCTGCAGCTCCTCATCCTCACTCTGCTCCTCTTCTCCCGCACTCCAATCCGGATCATCCTTCTTGTTGTCTTTGCTGCTGCCAGAATTGCTGCTGCTTTCGCTAAAGCCAGAATCATTGTTGCTTTTGCTACAGCCATAATCGCTGCTGCTTTGGCTGTAGTCAGTGTGCTGCTGCTGCTCCCATTGCCTGTCCAAATGCAACAATGACCGTTAACAATCGATGTGAGACAAAGCCAAATGTAGAGGAATAAGAAGAGGCAGAACGCACTGCCATCTTCGTCGTCAGCGTAGCGCATGCGACACATAGTCGCGTTGAAAACCTTCACGATGAGCATTGTGGCGTCATCGTCGTACCTGAAGAGAAGAAAGTACCCGGTTCGCAGGTCGTAGGCACTATAGAACTTCTCCCAGCCACGGCACAGGTACATGTGGCCCTCCTCGATCACCAACTCCACGTCCCACAGCCTGCGAACCCCCTGCCGGCCTGTCGGAGCTTCACATTATCTAGCGGATCTTCACCCAGCATCTTCATAAAAGTGTCAGGCAGCCTCTGCAATTTGGGACAAGGAGTGATGTAGCAAACAACAGAGTTATCATAATGAGATGGGTGAAGGGGAGATCTCTCGTTTTATACACCTGCCTCGTGGTTGATACTGAAGAAGAAAGTATGATACTGAAGAACTCGAAAGCATCCAACTCATACTCCGGTGAGGCAGAGCGGCGGTGGCTGCTTCCCCCCATGCTTATCCAATCTTGCATGCATTTAAAGTTATTCAATCATATGCCATATTATTTATTAACATGCTGCCAAGAAGCTTGAACATGCCATTAGTAATGTCTAGCAGCATGGTAGAAAGAAAAGAAGTTAACATCGGAATGTTTTCCATGCTTATTTAATCAAACATTAGTAATGTCTAGCAGCATGGTAGAATGAATTCATCCCTTATAGGCAGAAAAACAGCAGCAGCAACAAAAACAGAACAACCAGTAGTGCAAGACCAGATCATTTGCACAGTCCAAATGACCAAGACCAATTGGATTTTACCCAGTTAAAGCCACCACAAATGCATAGGTGTACCTATGCATTTGAGCACCTAAAACTAGTTAGAAAATCCAATAGCTAAGCCAATTAGAGTGCCACAAATACAGAGAGCAGCCAAGTTAAATTAATAGCCCAGAACCCTAGCATAAGTTAAATTACACACACACACACACTTAGATAGCCAACAACACCCAAGTTAAATTACACACACACTTAGATAGCCAACAGCACCCACAGGAGCATGTATGCAGCAAGTCCAGTGAGCAAGATGACCACCATAGAGAGCCATCACAAATGACCTAGAGCACAACAACTGGCAACCCTAGATCAAGATATAGCTATCACAGAGAGCACCAAAATTAATTGATGCTCATCTGGAACATACAGCCAGAACTAGCAGGACTACCAAAGCATCTAAAACATGAACTAGGGCTAGATCATAGAGAGAACAGAGAGAGGAAAGGAGGATCTCACCAAGAGGGGTTGTAGCCATAGAAGAAACTCAGCCACACCAATGCCACGGTGTGACTACCAACACAGCCGGAGCTCTGCTGCAGAGGAGGCTCGTATTGGACAACATTATCCACCATTACCATATATTGCAGACACATACTGGACAACATTAATTTGAGTAAATATTGGATCAACAAGCAGTCATGAATCAAAAAGCAACCACGATCCGAACTCTCTCTCTCTCTCTCTCGGCTGGACAAATCCATGAGTAAAAAAATTTCCAGAGCATAAGACCTTGCCAAGAGATTTATTATTAAAGTAGCTAGCTAGGTAGCACCTTATCTGTCTCTAGATTGTTATTAGAAAGAAAAATGACGCTCCAGGCAGGCCACATCATTAAATTAAACTAGCTACCACCATAATTAAGTAGCAAGCAGAGGCTGAACTAAATAATGAGCTAGAATTGACGCAAACATGTTTCGCTGCTGCTAACATGTACATTTGCTCATCTGAAAAAAGTCAAACTACGGTTCGTGAAGATTTTCCCCCTACAAGCATTATCACAAACATCTAACAGGCAACGCAAGTGAACTCGAACACGCTCTGGGAAAATCACGCGGCAACTACTCGTCAAGGAACAGCCATCGTTGCATAGATCCTTCTGTTGGGGAACGTAGTAATTTCAAAATTTTCCTACGCACACGCAAGATCATGGTGATGCATAGAAACGAGAGGGGAGAGTGTTATCTATGTACCCTCGTAGACCGACAGCGGAAGCGTTATAAAAATGCGGTTGATGTAGTCGTACGTTTTCATGGCCCGACCGATCAAGCACCGAAACTACGGCACCTCCGAGTTTTAGCACACGTTCAGCTCGATGACGATCCCTGGACTCCGATCCAGCAAAGTGTCGGGGTAGAGTTCCGTCAGCACGACGGCGTGGTGACGATCTTGATGTACTACCGTCGCAGGGCTTCGCCTAAGCACCGCTACAATATTATCGAGGATTATGGTGGAAGGGGGCACCGCACACGGCTAAGAATATGATCACGTGGATCAACTTATGTGTCTAGGGGTGTCCCTTGCCCCCGTATATAAAGGAGCAAGGGGGGAGGCCGGCCGGCCCCTATTGGCGCGCCAGGAGGAGTCCTCCTCCTAGTAGGAGTAGGACTCCTACTAGGAGGGGGAAGGAAGTGGGGAGGGAGAAGGAAAGGGGGGCGCCGCCCCCCCTCTCCTAGGCCAATTCGGACCAGGGGGGAGGAGGCGCGCGGCCCACCCTGGCTGCCCCTCTCTCTCTCCACTAAGGCCCATATGGCCCATTACTTCTCCCGGTAGGGTTCCGGTAACCCTCCGGCTCTCCGGCTTTCTCCGAAATCACCCGGAACACTTCCGATGTCCGAATATAGCCGTCTAATATATCAATCTTTATGTCTCGACCATTTCGAGACTCCTCGTTATGTCCGTGATCACATCCGGGACTCTGAACTAACTTTGGTACATCAAAACTCATAAACTCATAATATAACTGTCATCGAAACCTTAAGCGTGCGGACCCTACGGGTTCGAGAACAATGTAGACATGACTGAGACATGTCTCCAGTCAATAACCAATAGCGGAACCTGGATGCTCATATTGGCTCCCACATATTCTATGAAGATCTTTATCGGTCAGACCGCATAACAACATACGTTGTTCCCTTTGTCATCGGTATGTTACTTGCCCGAGATTCGATCGTCGGTATCTTAATACCTAGTTCAATCTCGTTACCGGCAAGTCTCTTTACTCGTTCCGTAATACATCATCTCACAACTAACTCATTAGTTGCAATGCTTGCAAGGCTTATGTGATGTGCATTACCGAGAGGGCCCAGAGATACCTCTCCGACAATCGGAGTGACAAATCCTAATCTCGAAATACGCCAACCCAACATGTACCTTTGGAGACACCTGTAGAGCTCCTTTGTAATCACCCAGTTACGTTGTGACGTTTGGTAGCACACAAAGTGTTCCTCCGGCAAACGGGAGTTGCATAATCTCATAGTCATAGGAACATGTATAAGTCATGAAGAAAGCAATAGCAACATACTAAACGATCGGGTGATAAGCTAATGGAATGGGTCATGTCAATCACATCATTCTTCTAATGATGTGATCCCGTTAATCAAATAACAACTCTTTTGTTCATGGTTAGGAAACATAACCATCTTCGATTAATGAGCTAGTCAAGTAGAGGCATACTAGTGACACTCTGTTTGCCTATGTATTCACACATGTATTATGTTTCCGGTTAATACAATTCTAGCATGAATAATAAACATTTATCATGATATAAGGAAATAAATAATAACTTTATTATTGCCTCTAGGGCATATTTCCTTCAGTCTCCCAATTGCACTAGAGTTCATAATCTAGTTCACATCGCCATGTGATTCAACACTAATAGTTCACATCACCATGTGATTAACACCCATAGTTCACATCGTCATGTGACCTATACCCAAAGGGTTTACTAGAGTCAATAATCTAGTTCACATCGTTTATGTGATTAACACCCAAAGAGTACTAAGGTGTGATCATGTTTTGCTTGTGAGATAATATTAGTCAACGGGTCTGTCACATACAGATCCATAAGTATTTTGCGAATTCTATGTCTACAATGCTCTGCACGGAGCTACTCTAGCTAATTGCTCCCACTTTCAATATGTATCTAGATCGAGACTTAGAGTCATCCAGATCTGTGTCAAAACTTGCATCGACGTAACTTTTTATGACGAACCTTTTGTCACCTCCATAATTGAGAAATATTTCCTTATTCCACTAAGGATAATTTTGACCGCTGTCCAGTAATCTACTCTTAGATCACTATTGTACTCCCTTGCTTAACACAGTGTAGGGTATACAATAGATCTGGTACACAGCATGGCATACTTTATAGAACCTATGGCTGAGGCATAGGGAATGACTTTCATTCTCTTTCTATCTTCTGCCGTGGTCGGGCTTTGAGTCTTACTCAATTTCACACCTTGTAACACAGCCAAGAACTCTTTCTTTGACTGTTCCATTTTTGAACTACTTCAAAATATTGTCAAGGTATGTACTCATTGAAAAAACTTATCAATCGTCTTGATCTATCTCTATAGATCTTGATGCTTGATATGTAAGCAGCTTCACCGAGGTCTTTCTTTGAAAAACTTCTTTCAAAATACTCCTTTATGTTTTGCAGAATAATTCTACATTATTTCCGATCAACAATATGTCATTCACATATACTTATCAGAAATGTTGTAGTGCTCCCACTCACTGTAAATACAGGCTTCACCGCAAGTCTGTATAAAACTATATGCTTTGATCATACTATCAAAGCGTTTATTCCAACTCCGAGAGGCTTGCACCAGTCCATAAATGGATCGCTGGAGCTTGCACACTTTGTTAGCTCCTTTTGGATCGACAAAACCTTCCGGCTGCATCATATACAACTCTTCTTCCAGAAATCCATTCAGGAATGCAGTTTTGACATCCATTTGCTAGATTTCATAAAATGCGGCAATTGCTAACATGATTCGGACAGACTTAAGCATAGATACGAGTGAGAAACTCTCATCGTAGTCAACACCTTGAACTTGTCGAAAACCTTTTTGCGACAATTCTAGCTTTGTAGATAGTAACACTACTATCAGCGTCCGTCTTCCTCTTGAAGATCCATTTAATCTCAATGGCTCGCCGATCATTGGGCAAGTCAATCAAAGTCCATACTTTGTTCTCATACATGGATCTCATCTCAGATTTCATGGCCTCAAGCCATTTCGCGGAATCTGGGCTCATCATCGCTTCCTCATAATTCGTAGGCTCGTCATGGTCAAGTAACATGACCTCCAGAACTGGATTACCGTACCACTCTGGTGCGGATCTCACTCTGGTTTACCTACGAGGTTCGGTAGTAACTTGATCTGACGTTACATGATCATCATCATTAGCTTCCTCACTAATCGGTCTAGTAGTCACAGGAACAGATTTCTGTGATGAACTACTTTCCAATAAGGGAGCAGGTACAGTTACCTCATCAAGTTCTACTTTCCTCCCACTCACTTCTTTCGAGAGAAACTCCTTCTCTAGAAAGGATCCATTCTCAGCAAAAAATATCTTGCCTTCGGATCTGTGATAGAAGGTGTACCCAAAAATTTCTTTTGGGTATCCTATGAAGACGCACTTCTCCGATTTGGGTTTGAGCTTAACAGGTTGAAACATTTTCACCTAATCATTGCAACCTCAAACTTTAAGAAACGACAACTTTGGTTTCTTGCCAAACCACAGTTCAGACTGTGTCGTCTCAACGGACTTAGATGGTGACTTAGATGGTGCCCTTTTAAACGTGAATGCAGCTGTCTTTAATGCATAACCCCAAAACGATATTGGTAGATCGGTAAGAGACGTCATAGATCACACCATATCTAATAAAGTACGGTTATGACGTTCGGACACACCATTATGCTGTGGTGTTCCAGGTGGCGTGAGTAGTGAAACTATTTCACATTGTTTTTAACTAAAGGCCAAACTCGTAACTCAAATATTTTACTTCTGCGATCATATCGTAGAAACTTTCATTTTTGTTACGATGATTCTCCACTTCACTCTAAAATTCTTGGAACTTTTCAAATGTTTCAGACTTGTGTTTCATCAAGTAGATATACTCATATCTGCTCAAATCTGTGAAGATTAGAAAATAATGATACCTGCCATGAGCCTCAATATTCATCGGACCACATACATCAGTATGTATGATTTCCAACAAATCTGTTGCTCCCTCCATTGTACTGGAGGATGGAGTCTTAGTCATCTTGCCCATGAGGCATGGTTCGCAAGCATCAACTGATTCATAATCAAGTGATTCCAAAAGCCCATCAGTATGGATTTTCTTAATGCGCTTTACACCAATATGACCTAAACGGCAGTGCCACAAATAAATTGCACCATCATTATTAACTTTGCATCTTTTGGTTTCAATATTATGAATATGTGTATCACTATGATCGAGATCCAACGAACCATTTTCATTGGGTGTGTAACCATATAAGGTTTTATTCATGTAAACAGAACAACAATTTATTCTCTTACTTAAATGAATAACTGTATTGCAATAAACATGATCAAATCACATTCATGCTCAATGCAAACACCAAATAATACTTATTTAGGTTCAACACTAATCCCAAAAGTATAGGGAGTGTGCGATGATGATCATATCAATCTTGGAACCACTTCCAACACACATCGTCACTTCACCCTTAACTAGTCTCTGTTTATTCTGCAACTCCCGTTTCGAGTTACTAATCTTAGCAACTGAACTAGTATCAAATACTGAGGGGTTGCTATAAACACTAGTAAAGTACACATCAATAACATGTATATCAAATATATTTATGTTCACTTTGCCATCCTTCTTATCCGCCAATCACTTGGGATAGTTCCGCTTCTAGTGACCAGTCCCTTTGCAGTAGAAGCACTCAGTTTCAGGCTTAGGTCCAGACTTGGGTTTTTCACTTGAGCATCAACTTGCTTGCCATTCTTCTTGAAGTTCCCCTTTCTTCCCTTTGCCCTTTTCTTGAAACTAGTGATCTTGTCAACCATCAACACTTGATGTTTTCTCGATTTCTACCTTTGTCAATTTTAGCATTATGAAGAGCTTGGGAATCGTTTCCGTTATTCCTTGCATATCATAGTTCATCACGAAGTTCTACTAACTTGGTGATGGTGACTAGAGAATTCTGTCAATCACTATTTTATCTGGAAGATTAACTCCCACTTGATTCAAGCAATTGTAGTACCCAGACAATCTGAGCACATGCTCACTAGTTGAGCGATTCTCCTCCATCTTTTAGCTATAGAACTTGTTGGAGACTTCATATCTCTCAACTCGGGCATTTGCTTGAAATATTAACTTCAACTCCTGGAACATCTCATATGGTCCATGACGTTCAAAACGTCTTTGAAGTCCCGATTCTAAGCCGTTAAGCATGGTGCACTAAACTATCAAGTAGTCATCATATTGAGCTAGCCAAACATTCATAACGTCTACATATGCTCCTGCAATAGGTCTGTCACCTAGCGGTGCATCAAGGACATAATTCTTCTGTGCAGCAATGAGGATAAACCTCAGATCACGGATCCAATGCGCATCATTGCCACTAACATCTTTCAACACAATTTTCTCTAGGAACATATCAAAATAAACATATGAAAGCAACAACGCGAGCTATTGATCTACAACATAGATATGCTAATACTACCAGGACTAAGTTCATGATAAATTAAAGTTCAATTAATCATATTACTTAAGAACTCCCACTTAGATAGACATCCCTCTAATCCTCTAAGTGATCATGTGATCCAAATCAACTAAACCATGTCTGATCATCACGTGAGATGGAGTAGTTTTCAATGGTGAACATTGCTATGTTGATCATATCTACTATATGATTCACGCTCGACCTTTCAGTCTCCGTGTTCTGAGGCCATATCTGTATATGCTTGGCTCGTCAAGTATAACCTGAGTATTCTGCGTGTGCAACTATTTTGCACCCGTTGTATTTGAACGTAGAGCCTATGACACCCGATCATCACGTGGTGTCTCAGCACGAAGAACTTTCGCAACGGTGCATACTCAGGGAGAACACTTCTTGATAATTAGTGAGAGATCATCTTAAAATTCTACCATCAATCAAAGCAAGATAAGATGCATAAAAGATAAACATCACATGCAATCAATATAAGTGATATGATATGGCCATCATCATCTTGTGCTTGTGATCTCCATCTTTGAAGCACCATCGTGATCACCATCGTCACCGGCGTGACACTTTGATCACCATCGTAGCATCGTTGTCGTCTCGCCAATCTTATGCTTCCACGACTATCGCTACCACTTAGTGATAAAGTAAAGCATTATAGCGCAATTGCATTGCATATAATAAAGTGACAACCATATGGCTCCTGCCAGTTGCCGATAACTTGGTTACAAAACATGATCATCTCATACAATAAAATTTAGCATCATGTCTTGACCATATCACATCACAACATGCCCTGCAAAAACAAGTTAGACGTCCTCTACTTTATTGTTGCAAGTTTTACGTGGCTGCTACGGGCTTAAGCAAGAACCAATCTTACCTACGCATCAAAACCACAACGATAGTTTGTCAAGTTGGTGTTGTTTTAACCTTCGCAAGGACCGGGCGTAGCCACACTCAGTTCAACTAAAGTTGGAGAAACTGTCACCCGCTAGCCACCTTTGTGCAAAGCATGTTGGGAGAACCGGTCTCGCGTAAGCGTACGCGTAATGTCGGTTCGGGCCGCTTCGTCCAACAATACCGCCGAACCAAAGTATGACATGCTGGTAAGCAGTATGACTTATATCGCCCACAACTCACTTGTGTTCTACTCATGCATATAACATCAACACATAAAACCTAGGCTCGGATGCCATTGTTGGGGAACATAGTAATTTCAAAATTTTCCTACGCACACGCAAGATCATGGTGATGCATAGCAACGAGAGGGGAGAGTGTTGTCTACATACTCTCGTAGATCAACAGTGGAAGCATTATAAAAACGCGGTTGATGTAGTCGTATGTCTTCACGGCTCGACCGATCAAGCACCGAAACTACGGCACCTTCGAGTTTTAGCACACGTTCAGCTCGATGACGATCCCTGGACTCCGATCCAGCAAAGTGTCGGGGTAGAGTTCCGTCAACACGACGGCGTGGTGACGATCTTGATGTACTACCGTCGCAGGGCTTCGCCTAAGCACCGCTACAATATTATCGAGGATTATGGTGGAAGGGGGCACCGCACACGGCTAAGAATATGATCACGTGGATCAACTTATGTGTCTAGGGGTGCCCCTGCCCCCGTATATAAAGGAGCAAGGGGAGGAGGCCGGCCGGCCCCTATTGGCGCCAGGAGGAGTCCTCCTCCTAGTAGGAGTAGGACTCCTACTAGGTGGGGGAAGGAAGTGGGGAGGGAGAAGGAAAGGGGGGCGCCGCCCCCCCTCTCCTAGTCCAATTCGGACCAGGGGGGAGGAGGCGCGCGGCCCACCCTGGCTGCCCCTCTCTCTCTCCACTAAGGCCCATATGGCCCATTACTTCTCCCGGTAGGGTTCTGGTAACCCTCCGGCTCTCCGGTTTTCTCCGAAATCACCCGGAACACTTCCGGTGTCTGAATATAGCCGTCTAATATATCAATCTTTATGTATCGACCATTTCGAGACTCCTCATTATGTCCGTGATCACATTCGGGACTCCGAACTAACTTCGGTATATCAAAACTCATAAACTCATAATATAACTGTCATCGAAACCTTAAGCGTGCGGACCCTACGGGTTCGAGAACAATGTAGACATGACCGAGACACGTCTCCAGTCAATAACCAATAGCGGAACCTGGATGCTCATATTGGCTCCCACATATTCTACGAAGATCTTTATCGGTCAGACCGCGTAACAACATACGTTGTTCCCTTTGTCATCAGTATGTTACTTGCCCGAGATTCGATCGTCGGTATCTTAATACCTAGTTCAATCTCGTTACCGGCAAGTCTCTTTACTCGTTCCGTAATACATCATCTCACAACTAACTCATTAGTTGCAATGCTTGCAAGGCTTATGTGATGTGCATTACCGAGAGGGCCCAGAGATACCTCTCCGACAATCGGAGTGACAAATCCTAATCTCGAAATACGCCAACCCAACATGTACCTTTGGAGACACCTGTAGAGCTCCTTTATAATCACCCAGTTATGTTGTGACGTTTGGTAGCACACAAAGTGTTCCTCCGGCAAACGGGGGTTGCATAATCTCATAGTCATAGGAACATGTATAAGTCATGAAGAAAGCAATAGCAACATACTAAACGATCGGGTGCTAAGCTAATGGAATGGGTCATGTCAATCACATCATTCTTCTAATGATGTGATCCCGTTAATCAAATAACAACTCTTTTGTTCATGGTTAGGAAACATAACCATCTTCGATTAACGAGCTAGTCAAGTAGAGGCATACTAGTGACACTCTGTTTGTCTATGTATTCACACATGTATTATGTTTCCGGTTAATACAATTCTAGCATGAATAATAAACATTTATCATGATATAAGGAAATAAATAATAACTTTATTATTGCCTCTAGGGCATATTTCCTTCACCTTCTCGCAATACCAGCCAATCTACTACAGCAAGCACTCATCAGACACGTGTTCTTCTAGAATAAAAAAACACTCATCCGACAAAAGAATCAAGAAAACAGAAATTGAATGGGTAGAGGATGCAGGAGGAAGGGGGGAGGGGCGGTGGCTAGGTACCTGCCTATGGACCGGTCGCCGGTGTCGCTGCGGGCGGCGGGACCGGCCACGCCAGGGCGGGCGGGAGGGAGCGAGGCGCTGCTGGGCGGCGGGACGGCGGGGGCCTCGGCCGACTGGGCGCGCCGTGAAGGAACGGGGCGACGGGGCGGTGGGGCGAGGGGGCGGTGGCGGGTGGCGGCGGCGGCGGCGGGTGGTTGGGACGGTGGGGCGTCGACGGGGCGAGGGGAGGTGGGGCAAGGGGGCGGCGAGGGGAGGGGGGCGACGGGGCGAGGGGAGGGGGGGCGACGGGGCGAGGGGAGGTGGGGCTCGGCATTACTAACAATTTTTTCATATTATTTTCAAAACAACTAATGGCGCACTCTGTGGCAGGTGCGCCATTAGTAGTTAGAAATACTAATGGCGCACTTTGCCTGGATGCGCCATTAGTTTATTTGGAAAAATGAAAAAAAATTGTTCCTAGTGGCGCACCTTGTGTCTGGTGTGCCATTAGTGTCTTTCACACTAATGGCGCATCACCACATGGTGTGCCATTAGTATATAGTAGTGACGCACCACTTCTCTGATGCGCTATTAGTGTCAATTTCATCTATAGCCCTTTTCCTAGTAGTGCGAGTGTATGTCTACATCTGTACTGTATTAAAAAAACTCCCCCCCCCCCCCCCCCGCCCCCAACTCCACTAGTAACATATAAAATTTAGCTACATCACAAACCTTCCATATGGAAGGTCCATTCACATGTAGTGGTCAAACATGGAACATGTATCCATGTCTGGGACATCAGAGAAGTAAGAAACAATCACCTACATGAAGTTGACAAAGGAAAACATGTCCTCCAATAGCCTAGTCAACCATAAGATAATAATTGTCATCTTAGTTGAAGATTTGTTAGAACATAACCGGCAATCTTGATAGGAATTTTCATGTCAAGGTGGATGACGAAAAAGATATTTGCATGCGGTTTCCCCATTTGGTACCATACGGTCAATATTTGCTTTGTCGGGGGTTCCCTACTTCTGGGACAAATCATCTCTCACGGATAATCTTTGATTAGCCTTGTCAGCCAATACAATATATTTACTCAAAATAGAGTTATCTGGATATTTTATGTTGTAAAAAACGAATTAGTAGTAATGATAATATCTTTCTACGCTTCAATACAGATGCCACATGAACTACTCTGGATGATTGTGATCCATATAATGTGATATTTGCCGCGAATCCTATTGCTATGCGATGAATAATTGTTTTATGTTTAGATCATGATGTTTGATTCGATAATGTATAGATTTACATTGTTATTTAATTTATTTATCTATTTATTGGCCAGTTTATATGAAAGATCCATATGGGAGCATTGTGCATTAGACCTCTATTAGTGAAGTATTTTTGGCGACAATTTGAGCGCAAAAGTTTAGACAAATTTGCCTAACTAAAGGATACTAAAATTGTCCGGGCATCTGTAATGAGATGAGTTAATTTCAATTGTATGTCATCTTGCTTAATGCAATACTCTGTTTACTTAATACCCGAGGTGAATATTGGAGAGATGCTACTAGTAAACATATAAATCCCTATCCAGTTTCCTACATAAGAAACCTTCTCCAAATACTTTTACATGCATTTTTATTTTTAGTTATTTATTGAAAATACAAACATAGTTCCAACAACATTATCTTCCATCTCTTGTTGCAACTAGAAAGGTTAGCGAGATTGAGTCACTAGAATTGTTGCAGACACAAGATAAGCTCTTAATCTGTCTTGGGGTGCTACTCGAAAGAGGTTAGGGTTGTTATCACTGTGGATTAATACCTTTGTTTCTAAAGTGCGGGGAAATTTCCACTTGCATCAAACCTCTACACTTGGAGGCCCGACAACTATTACCTAGCGCTACTTCCTTGGAGTAGCAAGCAGATGCATGTGGCAATACTCTTATAGAGATTGATGCGGAGGCTTGAGGCATCACCAAACAATGTGAGTTTCAAGGATCAGCGCGCTGTCTCTAGGGGTCGATTTCAAGAAAACAATTACATTGTCTGTAAATGTCGTTACTCTAGGAACTCTTCGGTGGATCTCTAAGTCCGTGAACATATTTCTCCAACCACCCACTTGAGCATTATATGTAGGGTGTCATGGCGAGGATGAACAATGCTGGTGACAACGAATCTCCTTTGTAGGCCCCCTGCTCCAACACCAGCGACTTGTTTCTCCGCTAATCATAACTATGGTAGATGTCGAGCGGAGAATGCAACATATCTAGTTGTGCCAATGGGTGCATAAGCGTCCGCAAAAATGGCATTAAGAGAAATTTATAGGCAATTGAATTGGAGGCTTTTAGAATGCCGACTTTCGTTAGGCTAGCTTGAGCCTTCCTCCAATGGAGGAATCACGCCGAGTTGAGCACTATCTTGAATTTTTTGTGAATCATGACATTAGAGGTGAAAGCGCTTTAGGCTTGAGAGATCAACGAAGGAAGCATTGGTTCCAACTAAGATGCCAAAAGGTTGGAAAACATCTTAGAGAAACCATGCACGAAACTATAGGTGGTAATGCTTGATATTTGCTGATTCTTCTTTTTTTACACATGAGAACCATCATGAAGAGTTAATGCATCTATCACCCTTTTCGGGTCAAACTGATGCTAACCAAATATTTGATACTTTAACCTTGCACCAAGTGCGAGCATACTAGTTTGAGAATTTTGATCATGCTCACCGTACTTGCACTAGGCATGTATGTCGCCTTTCTCTCCAGGTGTGTGCAGACATGTCTAGGGCGAACCTTAGGGGGTGACGGGTGGCCAAATGGCCAATTACACACCCTGATATTTCTCAACATTCTAGCTTGGACCTCATTCATATGTGAAGTTCACTACTAGCTCACTTTGGCCCAAAATTCTGAATTCAACAGTCTGGTGTGAGCCATAGTTTTAAGGTCAGGACCGAGTCGCAAAAACGAGAGCTCGTATTTGGCAACCTATGTGGGGGAAAGTGAGCAATTGCGCACAGGTCCAACGCGCTGCTAAATGGGTCGGTCCAGTGTGGGACCTAACGTTGTTTACTTGTTAAAAAATTGAAAGAAAGGTTCCTGTTTTTCAGAAATAAATCTAATTTTTTTTAAAATGTCCAATAATTGAAGGAATGTTCGTGTGTTAAAAAATCACCAATTCATAAAATGTTCATGAATTCAAAAAATATTCATGAATTACAAAAGTGTTTCCAGTTTAAAAAACAATTTGGGTTTATGAAAAAATGTTGTCATTTCCAAATTTCTCAATTTTGAAAAAATGTTCATGAATGAAACAATGTTGACATTTTCAAAAGCTGTTCTCAAATTTGAAAAAATGTTCATGAATCCAAAAATACTTTTGAAAATCAAAACAATATCCGTGGAGTTCAAAAAGATGTTTGTGAAATTAAAATATCCACAATTTTTTCATGAATTTAAGAAAATAATAGAGAATTTGAAAAAAATATTGATGAACGAAAACAAATTAACAAAATTGAAAAATATTTGTGAATATGATAATAAAAACTAATAAGAAAAACAAAAATGAAAAATATAAATTAAAACTAAAAAAAGCATAAAACAACGAAAGAAATCACATAAAAAACCCGGTCTTAAAAGGTTCTAGATCCTTTCCAGAACCATAATGGGGAGTCCTTCTAGTTGGACCGGCCCTATCATAAATGGCAGCACTAACAGGGAGGTACGCGTTACCTCACTATCCATTTACCGCAAAATAGTATATTTAAAGCTCCTAGGATTCAAACGTGGGTGCACTGGGGTACAGGCCAAGGCGACCAAGTCTGGCCTAATAACCAACTTAGCTAGACCTAGCTGTCTAACAAATGATTCTCAAAAAAAGTTGTCAAATAAATAATAGAAATCCTACTATCTAACCTTCATTCATTCTGCCCTCGAAAAAAAGAAAAAACCCTTCATTCAATCTGTAGAAATAAAGTTATGCAGAACCGGCGAACCGTACGAACGGGCGGTCTGACAGGTGGAAACATGAACCACAAGATTCGCCGACTCGATTGCCGTTCCGGGTTGTAAAACTATGGTGTGAGCTGCTTCTTGCATAACCTGGCACGTGTCGTGTCAACTACTAACAAGTATCTTGATCCAAACCACCATGTTTTGTTACTAAATCAAGTTCAAAGAAATAAAATCCAAAAGAGTGGTGTTTCGTCACCATGCTCCAATACTTTGTTATCTGTTATAACAAAATCAGTTCAGAGATAGGAAAACAGCACAAACTACAAAACAGCAGCCATACGAATTAATAGTACTGATTTAGTCTCAGCACATTGCAATCAACCAACTGAAGCTTTCACTACGGTTATGACGCGCTTACGGTATATTCTTGTAACTTGATGGGTCGATATTTATATCATAATCTACTCGAGACATTCATTGATCATCGGTGCTGCTGTAATCATCATGAGGGCCAAAACGCATAGAGTATTCCAGTGCATTGCGTTGGCATAATCCGATAGATCATCCAAAAGAGACGCCATGACGGCTACTAAGTGAATAACTCAACATACACTCTCTGTCAGAGGTGTTCACTGTCGGCGTCATTACGTGCTTGCCTACGTGATTGCCGGGGGTCAATCGGCCGTCAGTGCATCTTCTTCCGATCGAGGGCGACAATTTTGGTAGAACCTAACCATCGCCCACCAGCGCAATTAACTGGTGCTTGGAGTTGCACACTGTCACATCCACGCGTAACAATGTAAACCTGGGTTCTGCCCCTCCTCTTAATAAGTGACCGTTGGAAGAGTAAAATCTATAAAGCTTAAGACCACTAATCTTGCATGGGAAGCAATCTTAGGGGGTGTTTGGTTCAGGGACTTTTTAGTCCCAGAGACTAGAAAAAGTCTCTAAAAAGTCACTAGAAACCAAATAGGAGGGACTTTTTCTACGGGGACTAGAAAAAGACTCTATTGGAGAGTCTTTTTTGATTAGTCCCTGGGACTAGAAAAAGTCCTAGGACTTCTGAACCAAACAGCACCTTACTAAAAACTTTTTTTTTGCATGGGAAGCAATGAAGAAGTGGCATTAGCCTTGGACCGACAGTGCTTATTAGTTTACCTCAGCAATTAGCAAGAAAGATGTCAGGGGTACTTCATCTGAAAGTGGAATTCAGAGGTAGTACTTGAACGTATACTTTGTCAGCAGGTACTACAAAATTCTCAACGGCATCTCCAATTTCTACTTCCTTTGAAAGAGAATCTGGATTTCAGAGAACCGCCTGTTCATGAATCCAGTTCAAACAAATTTTTGAATCCTTGTACTCACACATTCATACTCCCACCACGTGAATGCATTTCAGTTGGTTGCTGGTGGTGTAGAAAAAATTTCTGTACAACGTTACTATCTCTCGGGTTGGGTGCTTTGCTCAGCGTTCACATCACCTGCGTATTTCTTAATGCGTAAGATTAAGCGTACGTACATCACTAATGGCGAAGACAGCCGCCACTTATTTCCCCAGGTACTAACCGTAATGTTAGAGTCGATTTCTGTTAGCCTATCATTTTTGGATGGAGACAGAAAAGAGATATACCGATAAGGAAGAGGATAAAGGCATCTTTTTTAGATTAAGCTAAGTAAGTTGGTCCATAGTGCCGATGGCTATAAAATACTTGATTCATTCATATAGGTGGAAATATTGTACACCAATGATGCAAAATGTGCTAGATCAAGAAAAAGGAGCCAAAAGGCATCGGGGTCCTTATTTTTTCTTTCTTTCAGTAACACATTTTAAAATACTCCCTCCGTCTCATAATATAAGAGCATTTTTAACACTAATGTAGTGCGAAAAACACTCTTATATTATGAGACGGAGAGAGTAGCAAAATAATAAGTTCACAAATACATATCTAGTTGGGCCAACGGGTGCATAAGCCTCACCAAAAAATTGGTATTGAGAAATTTCTAGGCATGTGAATCAAAGGCCTTTGAAATGTCAAATTTTGTTAGGTCAGCTCCAGCCTTCCACCAGTGAGGACGCGGAGTTGAGTGTCATCCTGAAATTTTGAGAATCCTACCATTAGAGGTGAAAGCACTCTAGGCTCAGAGCCGAGCGAAGGAAGCATTGGTTCCAAGTAAGATGCCAAAACTTGGAAAAGATCTGAGAAAAACCATGCACTAAACCATAGGGTGGTAATCCTTGATATTTGCTGGATCTTCTTTTTTAGGAAGGAAAACCATCATGGAAGAGTTAACACGGTCACTCTTTTTAGGTCAAAACTGATGCTAACCAAACATTTGATATTTTAACCTTGCACCAGATGCAAGCATCTCAATATGAGCATTTTCATCATGCTCGTCGTACTCGCACCTGCCATTTATGCCGCTTTTCTCTCGATTCTTGAAGCATGTGTAAATATGTCTAGGGGCGAATCTTAGGGGGTGACGGGTGGTCCACTAGCCCACCGCACACCGTGAGATTTCTTAACGTTCTATATTTCATAGCAGTTTTTTTAATAAATAATGCCTTGGGCCACATTCATATGAGAAGTTCACCAAGGGCCCTCTTCGGCCCAAAATTCTGAATTCAACAATCGGGTGTGATGAAATCACTAATTAAGGAGTACTCGTTGTAAAGATCACTCCAATTCCCCTAGTTGCGACAAATGGCGCACATGCAGCACGTTACTTATCGCAACCTGGAAGTTTTTCCTTTTTTCGTAGATCCGTTTATTCAAAACGTTTTATCTCTCAAACTGTGCGTCCAAATCTCGAATCACTTTCACCGTTGGATTCCTCGCGTCGAGATCTTCAAAACTAGATCCCATGTTAATAGGTTTTGACTAACTTTTTTTACAAAAAAAGAACCGGGAGCACGGGTTTTTTCCCTTTCCGAAAGAGGCACGCCCGTGCCTCTCACGAAATCACAACCGTGCCTCTCGTAGAAGCAAAACCGTGACTCTCGCGAAAAAAAAGAGAAAACGTGTTTTTTTCCGTTTCCGCGAAGGCACGGCCGTGACTCTAGTGAAAGCACATCCGTGACTCTTGCGGAAGCAAAACCGTGACTCTCACGAAAGGAAAAAAAACAAAAAACACATTTTTTCCCTTTCCGAGAGGCTCAGCCATAACTCTCGCGAAAGCACAACCATACTTCTTGCGGAAGCAAAACCGTGACTCTCGCGAAAGAAAAAAAAAGAAAACGTATTTTTTTTTGTTTCCGAGAGGCATGGCCGTGACTCTCGCGAAAGCACACCCATGCCTCCCATGGAAGCAAAACCGTGACTCTCATGAAAGAAAAAAAAAGAAAAATACGTTTTTATTCTGTTTTTGAGAGGCATGGCCGTACTCTCGCGAAAGCAAAACCATGCCTCTCATGAAAGAAAAAAAAAGAAAATGCGTTTTTCAGGCAAAATATTTTTTTTTAATTTTTTTGATTGAAAAGCTAAGAAAGACCGGTGAAAAACCAAAACGTCAAAAAAACCATTTAAAAAGCCAAAAACGCGTGCGAAAAAATAAAACAAAATCTGAAGGGAGCGCCCAGAGCGCGACACGTGGGGAATGGCTGAGAGCGCGCCAAGTGGCGCTGATCGTTGCGAGGCTCCCGAAGGAGTGTTCGTTAACTAGTTGCTCTCCTTATGTGAGCCATAGTTTTCAAATTAGGACCGAATCCGCAAAAACACAAGAAGAAAATATATTTACAGTCGTGGGATTCAAACGTAGGTCCACAGGGTACAGGCCGAGGCGACTAAATCAGGCCCAATAGCCACTTCAGATAGGCCTAGTTGTCTAAACAATGATAGAAATCCTCATATCTAACATTCACTGTGTAAAAACTAAAATTACACTGGTGTCAAACCAGACGAACCGGAGGTCCAACCGGTGGAAACCTGAACCACATGACCGATTGCTTCTTGCATAACCTGCCACGTGTTGTGTCAACTACTAACAAGTTTCTTCTGCCCGACTCCAATGATGAAGGGGCGATGATGACAGCATGCTTTTAGGCCTTCGCAAGTATATTCCTGCAACTTGATGGGTCAATACTTACATCATAATCTACTCGAGATATTCATGCACTTGAGGAGTCCAAAAGAAACATCTCATTTTTTTGCGGGGGAGAAACATCTCGTTGTTGCTATAATCATCATCAGGGCCAACACGCATCGAGTATTTCAGTGTATTGCATTGGCATAATCCGATAGATCATCCAAAAGAGACGCCATGACGGCTACTAAGTGAATAACTGAACATACACTCTTTGTCAGAGGCGTTTACTGTCGGCGTCATTACGTGCTTGCCTACGTACATGCGGGAGATCGATCAGCCGTCAGTGCATGTTCTTCCGGTCGACGGCGACATTTTTGGCAGAACCTAACCATCGCCCACCAGTGCAATTAACTGGTGCTTGCAGTTGCACACTGTCACCATCCATGAGTAACAATGTAAACCTGGGTTTTGCCCCACTGGTTAACAAAGTGACCGTTGGACCTTCGCAAGAGTAAAATCTAAAGTTTAAAATCGCTAATCGTGAATGGGAAGCAATCTTACTAAAACAAAGTTTGCGTGAGAAGCAATGGAGAAGTGGCATTAGCCTTGGACTGACAGTGGTTGTTAGTTTACCACAACAATTAGCAAGAAATTTTCTTGGGGGGGGGGGGGGGGGGGGGGGGGGGGTGGGCTTCATCTGAAAATGGAATTCAGGGGTACTTGGGCGTACTTTCATATCTGCAAGGGGCTTCATCTGAAAATGGAATTCAGGGGTACTTGGGCGTACTTTCATCTGCAAGTAATACAAAAATTATCATAAGATATATGAACTCGCCAGATACTTAACACTTAGGCGTCACCTAAGTTTTATCTCCATATAGTACTAGAACTAGAACTACTTGTCAAAACCTATGCTGGCTATATCAAGAAACCCACATGTTGACTCGAAGTACCATAGTGTACGTTCAGCTAAATGGCTAATTTAACACAATCTAGCTATCAATTGCAAAACGGTGCACACAATGTAGGGATAGAGAGACTCTCGTGTGATTCGTCCGAGGGTTAACTAGTGAGGTGTGGACGGTGCTATCGTCCTGGATTCCTAGGATTGCAGTATCTTGGCTCCCTCAAGGAAAATTCCTCCTCTCAACTCTCATGGTTCAGAGGAAATTCTGAACGGCATTTTTCAATTTCTACTTCCTTCGAAAGAAAATATAGATTTTAGAAAAAAACCCCGCATGTTCCTAGGTTATGGAGTTAGCATGGGTTCATGAATGCAGTCCAAACAAATTTTGAATCTTTTTTTTTGTGACGAAGATAGTTGCCCAGTTAATTATGAAAATCCGGGCGAAAACCGATACAAACACGGCCAAGCCATCCCGAAAAACATGACACATCCAGAGCCACGCCCATACTCCCACCAGATAATGCATTTGAGTGGATTTTCTGGTGGTGTAGACAAATTTCCGTATTGTTACTATCTCTCGGGTCGGGTGCTTCGCTCAGCGTTCACGTCACCTGCGTCTTTCTTAACGTGTAAGATTAAGCGTATGTACATTAATAATTGCGAAGGCAGCCGCCACTAATTTTTCCATGTGCTAGCCTATCATTTTTGGATGGAGACAGAAAAGAGATGTACCGATAAGGAGGATAAAGGTTCTTTTTTGAAAAAAAAAAAAGAGCGGCCTCTCCGATTTCTATTATCAGAAACCACAACATCTTGAGAATAAGATAAATGTACAGTATCATTTTTTAGATTAATCTTAATCCAGGTACTCTGGCTTAATCTTAATCTAGGTACAGTATCATTTTTAGATTAAGCTAAGTAAGTTGGTCCAGAGTGCCGATGGCTATAAAATACTTGTTTCATTCATATAGGTGGAAATATTGTACACCAGTGATGCAAAATGTGCTAGATCAAGAAAAAGGAGCAAGGGGCCTCGAGGCCCTTATTTTTCTTTTCTTTCAATAACACATTCTGAAATAGCAAAATAATAAAAAGTTCATAAGCCTCACAAAAAAGGGGTATTGAGAAATTTCTAGGCAAGTGAATCGCAGGCCTTCGAAATGTCAATTATTGTTAGTCCAGCGCTCTAGCCTTCCTCCAATGGAGGAATCACGTGGAGCCAAGATGAAACCATCAGTTCTTTTTAGAAAAGGAGGGGGACCCCCAGCCTCTGCATCTGGACGATGCATGCAGCCACTTTATTAAACAATCACACAAGACCTTACAAAGTCATGCAACAGTAAGACTAAAGCCACCGTCTAGGCAACATCTATCGCTACTCCTATCCAGTTGATGAAGGGATGCCGATAGTCTGGGCCTAATACCAAACAGACCTCTCAGCCAAACCTAACATCTAAGACCTGAGGTCCCATCCAGGACGCCTGCCGGGTATGGGGCACCCACCAGTCTGGCGCACTCCTCAACCAGGACGCCTGCCGGGTATGAGGCCACCGCAGCCACCTGCCACCAATCCATCTTCAGTGATGTACTGCTGCATCTACCTTGCCCGGTCTAGCAGCCGTCGACGCCACCACGACGCCAGACAACACCACCATCATGTGCTCGTCCATCATCACACGCCCACCGGCGAGAACCCACTGCTCCATGCCGCCGAGACCCGCCGTTGTCGACGTGCCAGATGCCACGCCGCTCCTTCGTCGCAAACACCAAAAACAGGAAACATCCTAAAGATACAAGGGGCACTCTGCACAGTAGGAAAGCCGTCGCGAGCAGCCGCAGAGAGGCGGACAGCAAGGCAACGGGATAGCACCTCAGCACTACACCCGCACGAGCCAGTCGACTGCCAAAGCCCCCACCTTCAGCAACCCACAACCAAATCCTAGCTCCCTAGACAACGCCTCCAAGGAGGGGATGACGCCCATGGCGCCACCGCTCCCCAATCCAGGCCGGATTTTGGGTTTTCACCCGGGAGAGGACCGGAGGTGGCAAGAAGAGGGACCACGACACCGCCTCCAAGAAGGATGCGTCACTGTCGAGCCGAACCAGCCGGCCTAGGGTTTCCCCCGGTCCCAATATGCACCACCATCCCCAAAAGCACCGGATCCAGCAGCAGCCGGCGGCATCAAGCGCAAAGGGGAAGGAGCGGGAAGGAGGGAGCAGCAAACCTCCAGATCTGGCGAGGAAGAAGGCCCCTACGCTGCCGCCGCCAAGCGCCGACGCCCCACCACCCGAGCGGTCGAGGACGCCGGTCAGAGCCCCCGCGCACACCATCCAGGGCGCGAACAACGGTGCCTCACTGGCAGGGGCTGCCGCCCCGTGGATCCAGATCTCCGGGAACGGCGGTGCCTCACTGGCAGGGGCTGCCGCCCCGTGGATCCAGATCTCCGCGAACGGAGCGACGAAGGCCTCGCCGCCACCGTCACCGGTGGCTGCACGGGCTTGCCCGACAACCTCCTCGGGTAGCAGCAAGGAGAGGGAGAGGAGATGTAGGTGGCGGCGCTCGAAACCCTAGTCGTCGCCCGAGTCGCCCGAGCGGGCGACGCGGGGGCTGGGGGGAAGGGGGAGGGGTGAACCCTCTAGATCCCTATAAGTATGCGTCCAAGTCGTCGAAACCATTAGTTACATTCTTCTGGACTGTGTCTTTGTAGAGGAAATCTGGATGATCATATGCACGACATTGGGACACCCGACATGAGCTCCATCTGGTGGATTAACTTTCAGGGATTGGTGTACTACAGAGAGTATGACGAGTAAAGCCGTGGAATAAAAAAGGCCATCTTCACACTGGTAATATGTGTTGGATTATGGATGGGCTTAGGCCCATATAAGACACTAATCCTTGGTTAATCTTGAGGCCCATGTATGAGATGGCAGGTGGTGGGAAGTTTAGTCCCACCTTGCTAGTTGAGGAGAGTTGAGACCCCTTTATAAGGGCTGCTCTACCACTTGCCATTGGGAGCTTGGGAAGAGTGGTACACGCGCGCTCCTCCTCCTCCGCCGCCCGCCTCGCCTCGTCACGACGCGCGCGCGCCGCAGGTTGCGGGTTGACCCCTTGCCGGGGGTGCGACCCTTGCCGGGACCCTCGTTGCCGTGATTCGTTGACCCCTTGCCGGGGTGCGACGCTTGCCGGGAACAACGACTCCCTTGCCGGGAGTGGGCCGACTCGGTCGTGGGCCTCCGCAAGGCCCACGACTTTCTTCCTTACGGACTATATAAGAAGGCTCTGGCCAGTGAAGTAACCTAGTTCGGTTTACTCACTCCCTCTCGCGTGACCTAGCTGTCATCTACTGTTCCTCACTCTGTGCTGCCTCCGGCGATCCCATCCCGACGACCGCGTGCACGGTTGGTCGGGAGAGTAGGTGCCTCTGGAACCCTGTCGTCCGAGATCCTGCCCGGGAGAATGGCAATAAGGTTTTTGGGGAGCGTCTCGACGCGACTGCTCCCGGTCCATCCCCAACTTCGTCCGCCTCTGCTTCCACTACTTCCCCTGCATCGACACCATGGCCGACGACGCCGCCTCCAAGAAGAAGGCCACGGACGACGCCAAGGCTGCGGAGGGTATGATCTGTTCATCCCTCGTTTACTCATACTTATGCTAGCCGTATATGTGCTGCTCATAGAAGATTCGATTCTATGTTCTGTACGTGCTAGTATGCTTAGGTATCGCTATGAGATGCATACCATTTATGCCATGCTCACTGTTTACTCGTGGATAAGTCTAATCGGAAAAGTGCTAATATTTCCAACAATCCAAAAACCTTATTTTAGGCACTTTTCGATTCAAGGCTTTGCTGCTACTCTAAAACCGGAAAAGTTTACCGGGACGCATTTTAAGCGTTGGCAGACTAGGACCACCTTGTGGCTCACAGCGATGAACGTGTTCTGGGTTGGTGGTGTGTCCCTCACAGAAACGATTGCTCCTGAACAAGAGAAGGCGTTTAGAGAGGCAACCACAATCTTTCTGGGAGCAGTTCTGAGTGTGATTGGAGACAAGTTGGTTGACGCCTATATTCATATGGGCGTTGCCAAAAACTTGTGGGATGCGCTCGAAGTCAAATTCAGCGCAACTGATGCTGGCAGTGAGCTGTATGCCATGGAGCAGTTCCATGATTACAGGATGGTTGATAACCATTCTGTATTGGACCAGGCTCATGAGATATAGTGCATTGCTAAGGAGCTGGAGCTCCTGAAGTGTGAGTTACCGGACAAGTTTGTAGCGGTTTGCATTATTGCAAAACTCCCTCCTAGTTGGAGGAACTTTGCTACTTCTCTCAAGCACTTGAGACGTGAATTCTCTGTTGAGGATGTCATTGGTCATCTCAGTGTTGAGCAGAACTCGAGAACAAAGGACTCACACGTGAAAGGGGCAGAGGGTTCTTCTAGCGCCAATGTGGCGCAGAAGAACTTCCACAAGTTCAAGGGAAAGAACTCTGTCCAGCAGAATACTACCTTTAAGAAGAAGGGTAAGAAGAAAGACAAAAAGAGAGATGGCTGCTTTACTTGTGGTTCAGATGAACATTGCGCAAACAAGTGCCCAAACAAGTACAAGAAGCCAGCACAAGACTCCAAGTCTTTGAATGTCACTCTGAGCAACAATGATGCGGCATCTGGGTATGGTAATCTGTTTACCATACTTTCAGTTTGTCAGTCCACCGATTGGTGGATTGACACTGGGGCCAATATTCATGTGTGTGCTGATGTGTCTTTGTTTTCTTCGTACAAGGTCGCACGAGATTGTTCCGCCCTGATGGGGAATGACTCGCATGCTTCTGTTCATGGTGTTGGCATGGTAGATCTGAAGTTTACTTCGGGAAAGATCGTGCAACTGAAGAACGTGCAGCATGTCCCCACCATAAGGAAGAATCTCGTTAGTGGCTCCCTTCTATGTAAAGAAGGGTTTAAGTTAGTATTTGAGTCTAACAAAGTAGTCGTATCTCGTTATGGACTATTTGTTGGAAAAGGATATGATTGTGGTGGTTTGTTCCGCCTTTCCCTGGAGGATTTCTGTAATAAAGTCGTGAACCAAATTCATTCTAATGTGAACGAATCTGAGGTTTGGCATTCACGTCTTTGTCACATAAATTTCGGCTGTATGACACGGCTAGCTAAGATGGACTTAATCCCGAGTTTCACTTTAGCCAAAGGCTCTAAGTGCCATGCGTGTGTGCAAGCTAAGCAACCTCGTAAGCCTCACAAGCCTGCAAAGGAGAGACACCTGGCACCTCTAGAGCTCATACATTCAGATCTCTGTGAGATGAATGGTGTGTTGACTAAAGGTGGAAAGAAATACTTCATGAATCTGATTGATGATTCCACTAGATTCTGATATGTGTATTTGTCAAATATTAAGGATGAGGCTCTACACTACTTTAAAGTCTATAAGGCTGAAGTTGAGAACCAACTTGAGAAGAAAATAAAACGAGTCCGGTCTGATCGTGGTGGAGAGTACTTTTCTAATGAGTTTGATTTATTCTGTGCGAAACATGGTATTATTCATGAGAGGACGCCTCCCTACTCACCCCAGTCAAATGGGGTTGCCGAACAGAAAAACCGTACTCTAACTGATCTGGTTAACGCCATGTTAGATACATCGGGTTTATCCAAGGCATGGTGGGGGGAGGCTGTATTGACATCTTGTCATGTCCTGAATAAAGTTCCCACAAAGGATAATGAGAGTACTTGTCGTGGTTTTGTCACGGCAGATGTCCTAGAGAAAGGACTTAGTCGTGGAGCCATCGCGACGGGTTAGCTTGAAGGGGTTAAAGCGGACACAAGGACGCAAGAGAGTTTATACTAGTTCGGCCCCTTCGATGAAGGTAAAAGCCTACGTCTAGTTGTGATGGAATTGATGGGGTTTCGATGACTAGGGAGCAAACAAGCTTCGCCTATGTCTCGAGTTGTTGTCCTTGAACCGCCGCCGGGTCGTCCCCTTATATACACGGGTGACTCTCGTCGGCTTACGGAGTCCCAATACCGGCTCATAGATTTGTCCGATTTGGTCTGTTCTTATTCCTAACTTACAATACAGGTTAACTACTAATGCCGGTTTACGGCTGCAGGCCTTGAGCCGACCATGGACCTTGAGCCCTCCTCTGTCTTCTTGGGCTTTAACTTACTTAACTACTAACAAAGTTAACCCGGCCCAGATAGGCCGGTTTACGCCCAGTAGTAATATCCCCAACATTAGGCCCCAGATTGATTTGAACGGGTTCATGTCAATCCTTTAATAAAAGCTTCATCTTCAACATCTTCTTATGAATTGGTAAACCGCCATGATGTCATCTTCTCTGATTGCTGTAAACCGGAGTGACGTCACCTGTCATAATGAAGCTATCCATTATGCTTCTTTGTTTAATAGATCGGCGGAAATCGAGGCGACAGCTCCGTTTTGTGGCCCCTTGATTGTCGCGCCTGACTCATGTTCTTTCGCCTTATAAATAGGACCGAAGGGTCATTTCTTTTCTCCTTCCGTACCTTCTTCATCTTCCTCGCGTCGCCAGCCTCGGAGCTCCGCCGCCGCTGTCGACCTCTGCCTCATCCTTGGCCGCTGCATCAACCTGAGCGCACCAGAACATCGCGGCAACCTTCCGCATCTTCCTCAGCTCCGGTAAATCTTCTATCTTTTCCTTCGCAGATCTGGCCTAGGGTTTCGCAGTTCTTCAGTGTTCATCGTCTGCCTCTTGCTCATACAATAGATCTTTAGATGAATCCGCATATCTTTATTCTGTGCAATGATAGTTGTTTAACCTTCGCCTTTACTTATGCATCTCAAACCATGGGTCTATATGAACGTTTTGCTCATTGGTTCGGTACTGCTCCTTTGAACCTCTAAGTATTTATCTCTTCTCTGAACTTGCTTCAGATCCAATGCTGTAAAGAAATCTTGTGAAACCTGTTTGTGCGTACTTGTCCATCTGCAATCTCAGCTTTTTAGTGCTTAGATCAGGCGGTTTAACCTTATAGAAAATTTTCCAAACCGGTACATGCCATTAGTCCCCTTGTTGAACCGCCAGATGTTGGTTGCTTCATGAAACTCCGGTTCAGATAGTTTTGTCTCCGGTTTAACAGTGCCCATACCAACGTACCTTGATCAAATGCATTTTTGAACCGGGATCTTCTACCTTGTAGATTCCATCATGGCCAAGCAAGTATATGAGTGCAATTGGGTTCCTTCTCGCGTCACAGAGGATCAACTGGACAATTTAGTCCTGATTGGCGCTTTAGGCAGCAAAGATACCATCCATTGGAGGGCTCCTGGCAAAGAATGCCTTCCCACACCTCGAGAAGGAGAGGCTGTTGTTTTCGTAGATCACTTAGCCCGGGGCTTTAAGCCGCCCGGTTCTAAATTTTACCGGGATGTTTTAGCCGATTTCCAACTCCATCCGCAAGACACTGGCCCCAACTCTGTTACAAATATGTGCCACTTCCAAGTGCTCTGTGAGGTGTTCTTTCAAGAGGAGCCCACATTGGAATTGTTTAGAGACCTTTTCCATCTAAACCGCCGTACTGAGTTTACTGATGGCTCTAATACGGAGTTGGGTGGCGTGGCGATTCAGAAAAGGAAAGAGGTCACATATCCTCACGCCAAGCTGCACAGTCACCCCAAGGAGTGGAATCAGACATGGTTCTACTGCAAAGACACCTCCCCTGCTGGTGAGAATCCCTTGCCTGGCTTTCGTCCGGAGCGGCTGAGCAATACACACCCTTTTCCTCAAAGATTGACTGCCCAGGAGAGAAGCAAATATGCTCCCCAGCTATCAAAGCTCAGAGCCTTTATGGCCAACGGTTTAACAGGGGTTGATCTCGCTCGCTGTTGGATATCATGGAGCATACTGCCCCTTAGTCAGCGCTCCGGTTTGATATGCGAGTATACTGACAGTGTTGATGACCCACTGCGACATTCAAAACTCCAACTCTCCGATGAAGAAATCACAGAGGCTGTGCGTAAGATACTGAATGAACCGGAACACGCCTGCACTAGAACCGGCCTGCTTCCCTTCTGTGCCACCAACAAAACGCCAGCTATAAGACTTTGATTTTTCTCTTTGCTGAATCTGTTATTGATATGTCTGGTCATTGTTTTTAATATCAGTGTCTGCATGATCAAGGCGATGATCCGTTTTGGAGCAAAAAACTGCCGCAGGAGAAACCAGAAAAACCAGACAAACCAGAAAGAGCAACCCAGCAAAAGACTAAAGCTGTGAAGAATACTGCCCATAGGAAAAGAACCACTGCATCTTCTAATCCGTCCCCTGATGATGAGGTGGATAATCCGGACTTTGAGGTAGAGCTTGACTCACTTGGTTTATTTTTCATGCGTCTTATTGATGATGATATTTGTCAGGATGATGCCGAAGCCAGCCACGCGGATGTTGCAGAGGTAATTATTCTCTCTTCCGATTCAGAAACTTTGCCTTCACAAAAAATCCGTTAGGCAAACCAGAAAGTTAAATTTTCTCATCCTCTTGCTTATTTGGATCCTAAACTTCTTATGAAGACCCAACAACACGAAGCTCGCCGCACCACCCGGCACAGCGGCCAGGTAGTTACCTCCGCCGATTTACCGAACAGTCCGGTTCGAAAACGCCATTCGAGGTCTCTAATTTGCTTGTCAGTGCTTGTCCTAAAGCGGGCTGCTTTCGTCAACCTCTTAATCCGTCTGACTCCGATTACCAGGTTACTTCCCACTCATCTTCTGGCAAGTCATCAGCTACTCAGCTCCCACCGCTCAAAACGGTGCTTGGGTAAGCTATACTTATTGTGATGTTTGCAGTACATTGCCTTAGAACATATGCTGTATTTGATTTTTTTATTCTTCTCAGGGCCAAACCTAGGCCAAGCAAGAAGGCCCGCCTAGACAAAGCGGCCGAAGAAGATGTCATTCTTGAACCAGGCAAGACACCCAATCTTGAAGCGGCTATTCCTGAGGATATACCCAACGATCCACCGTAGCAGGACGATGATCTTATTGCTGATGAGAGACCTACTGACGCCTTAGGTCCTGTCAATCAGCCCACAGGTTCCATCCGGATTGAAAGTTCCACCGGTCCAGCAAAACCTACTAACAAGCCAACAGCCCCAGTGCAAACCGGTGGTACCCAGGATGATGAGGTTGTCATTACTGGCACTGGCCATACTGAGCCAAGCAATCCTGTCGCTTTATTCAAACATTCTGCCAAGGAAGAATTTGCTGCTTTTGGCAAAGGCAAGTGGAACGCTGATCTGACGACTTACGCTGCTCTGAACGCCCAAGATATCCATTCCGGCTATCTGAACCGGCTATATACCAGCCGTGATTTCGAAGCCGGTCTGGTTAATACGATGAAAGATAAATATGAGGTAACTTCCATATGCTCCTTCCTGCTTGTATGCTTCCATTCTTGCTGACTCTCCTAGCCCCCAAGGGTCGGTTTGAAATATTCTTTCGAACCGGGACTTAATAACATAAATCTTGATGCTTTGAAATTTGCTGATGTAGCCCCCAAGGGCCGGTTCAACTTAGCATAGTTAAACCGGTACTTTAAGTAATTGAAACTGCCGCATCAGAATATATATGATCAAATAGCCATTAGCCCCCAAGTGCCAAGTTGAATGCTTGTATTGATCTTGGGACTTTGTAAACAATTGAAAGATGAAGATCGAATATGCATTAGCCCCCAAGTGCTAAGCGCATAACTTGTTATGTGGTTGGTACTTGAATCCTTCTATCAATTTGTTGAAACATATATCTGTATGCATGCAGGCGGAGCTGAAGACGAAAGAAAACCAAGTCATCGATCTTCAAGAAAACCTGAAAACCCAACAGGCTGAAACCTCCAAAGCAAAAGAGGAATTGGCCAGTGCTTTAAGCGCCATGGAACAGCTTAAGGAGAACTTCAAGAACAAACGGGCGGATTGGGCCACTGAAAAGTCCGCTTTGATCAAACGAGCAGAGGATGCCGAGGCTGCCCTAAAACCAGTGACGGATGAACTGACCAGCATAAAGCGGCACGTTCATGCCATGACCACTGCTATCTTTGGTAAGCCAGCTTGCCTTCTGAATTGGCTCTGCCTTCTTACAGAGTCGCCGGTTTATTAACCCTTTATGGTATTTCAGGGACACACATTGGTCACTTGGGGTCAGATGTGCAGAAGAAATTGAAAGCTGCCTATACATTGGTTGAACAATTGTATACTGGTGCCCAGCGGATCATCTGTACCGCGTCTCATAACAAATCGGCGCCCACTTTGATTCAAGATACTTTGATGAAACTGTTAGTGCTTCCTGCCCGGGTTGAAGAGCTGAAGAAATCTGCTGCTCGAACCGGTGCAATCAATGCCTTAATCCGGGCAAAAGCCTGGGTGCCGGATTTTGATCCTATTGAAGCGGCTCAGGGCTATCCCAGCTTGAAGGAAGACGGGTCAGAATTTGGTGAAGCGAATTTGCAAGCAATAAACCGGGAGGTACGTCCGCTAGCTTGTCAACTGGCTGAGGAAGCAGACTTGTCTCATTATCAAGCCCAATATGACAGTCAAAACAAGCGAATAGCTGCACCAATCCATGAATCGGAAAATCTGATTCCTCCAATCCGTAAGCATACTTACGCTCCCGATATTGACCCGTCATTGCTGATCCATGATGAAGCTGTTTTTCAAGCATTAATGGGAATCGACTGGACAACTGTGGATTTCCAGCCACTGGGTAGAGAAACGGAAGCTGAAGCGGCACAGGATGACCCACAACCGTCAGGCCAGGCTGGTGGCCAAGCTTAAACCGGAAGCCGGTTTAAAACTGCCTCTCCTTTGGGCACCATGTTGCCTTGTAATAGGCTAGCTGATACCTTTGATGTTGATATGCCTTCGTGCATAACTTGTTCTTTCTGTGGTAATGAACTTTCCAAAACACTTTCTGCCATCGTTGAGTGTGAAGTTGGCTTGGCCAACCTTGAAGCGGAATTGTGCAAACCCACACTGTTGGAGGAGATAACAGCTCCTATATATATATATATATATATATATATATATATATATATATATATATATATATATATATATATATGACGCTTGAATTGTTGACAGGAGCAATTGGTAGCCCCCAAGGGCCGGCTCATTATAATATGATGAGTCGGGTCTTCAATAAGACTAGTAAAAATGACTTTGCACTATCCCCCAAGTGTCATGGTGCATGCTTGCAGCGACATGAGACTTGCATGTTATCTCAATTTGAATAATGTAGCCCCCAAGTGCCGAGTTGTAAGCCTGCAGCGACTCGGGACTATTCCTTCCATTGTAGAATAAATCATATCCTTTGATAAAAGAGTAGACATTGCGCTATATAATATAATCCGGTATGAAAACCTTATTCAGTCAATATCATAATGAAATTTCAGCCAAGTTTGGCTATTTGAATAATATAACCCAATGATTTATAAGCACATGATTCCAATGGCGCAATCCAAATATATACTGGCGACTTGTTGTCCCAAGCCAGACCGGTTTAACAAACCTATTTCTGCATACAACAAGTTTAAAGTGTCCTGGCGGTTTACCGCCGGACGGGTCATAATATCCAACATATAACTCGGGTTTATAACCAAGGCTGCACTTAAGAATAATCAAATATGAAATATATCATACCTGTGATATTGAATCACATCGTTGGTTTTACCAACTTTTTGTAGTAAGGGTGATAACCCAAATCTTGAGTACTGATAACTCCTTCCATATTGTGTCGGTTTATAATAAAACCGTGCCGGGTTGTGATAAACACCGTGTTACTCCATAAGAGGATGTTAAGAACAAGGATCAAACCGGGCAAATAGTCTCCGGATTGACGTGAACTGTGTTCCGTCAATTGATTGGTTAAAAAACTTTGTCGGTTTGAAAAACACAATGAAAAGCAAAAACCCCCCTTCAAAGAAAAGTGTGAAGCAAAAGCAACGACAAAAACGTTTGCCAAAAAAGGTTTATTTAAGCCGATCAAATGGCGTTACCATGGCCAAACATGACCAAGCTCCCGTTAGGTGTAACTATGGTTCTAGTCAGCCAGGTCCCCAAGTGATTCTGTGGCATTTATGCCGACCAAATGGCGTGGTCATGGTTCGGGTTCGACCAAGCCCCCAAGTGATTTTGTGGCCTTAGGCCGATCAAGAGGCATGATTGGTTCAGACATGACCAAGTCCCCAAGTGATCTGGTGGCTCTCGCCTATCAAGAGGCATGGTATTGGTTCGGACACGACCAATCCTCCAAGTGATATAACACGATGCTTTTAGCAAAGCGAACTCAAGGGGTAAACCGGAGGCCGCTTTAGAGCAACTCCGTGTAACCTCACATGATGTAAAAAAAACAGATACCCCGCTTTAGCTGAGGCTCCGGTTTATTATATTTAATCATAATATATGCATTGTTGTAATATGTACATAAGTATAGCCAATGGCTCAGGTATAGTAAGGCCGAAGATGAGCTATATTCCACGGCCTGTTAGTCTCCTCCTCTGATGTACGTGAGTCCTTATGCTCTCGAATATCGATCAGATAGTACGACCCGTTGTGCAGATTCTTACTGACCACGAAAGGCCCCTCCCAAGCTGGGGATAGCTTATGCATATCAGTCTGATCTTGGATGAGCCGAAGCACCAAATCTCCTTCCTGAAAGGTTCTGGTTCTGACCCGACAACTGTGATAACGACGAAGATCCTGCTGGTAAATCGCCGATCGGGCGGCTGCGATGTCACGCTCTTCATCCAACCGGTCCAAAGCATCTTGCCGTGATGTCTCGTTGTCCGCTTCAATATAAGCCGTGACACGAGGTGAATCATGACGGATATCACTGGGGAGAACCGCCTCCGCTCCATAAACCATGAAGAACGGTGTGTATCTTGTTGATCTGTTGGGTGTTGTATTGATGCTCCATAACACGGATGGTAATTCTTCTACCCAACAACCCGGCGTTCTCTGCAAAGGAACCATGAGCCGGGGCTTGATACCTCTCAAGATCTCTTGATTAGCTCTTTCTGCTTGACCATTGGACTGTGGATGTGCCACTGATGAAACGTCGAGCCGTATGTGCTCCCGTTCGCAGAACTCCTTCATAGCACCTTTGGACAAATTGGTACCATTATCTGTGATAATACTGTGCGGAAAGCCAAACTGGAAAATCACCTTTTTGATGAACTGAACCACCATGGCCGCATCACACTTGCTAACAGGTTTTGCCTCCACCCACTTTGTAAACTTGTCAACCGCCACCAGGAGGTGGGTCTTCTTGTCTTTGGACCTTTTGAAAGGCCCAACCATATCCAGCCCCCAAGTCGCAAACGGCCAAGTAATTGGAATCATTCTCAATTCTTGAGCCGGTACATGAGCACGTCTTGAAAACCATTGGCAACCATCACATCATCTGACCAGATCCTCCGCATCAGCATGAGCAGTTAACCAATAGAAGCCATGGCGAAACGCTTTAGCCACCAGAGAGTTCGAACCGGTGTGGTGACCACAATCTCCTTCGTGGATCTCACGCAAAATTTCACGACCTTCTTCAGGAGACATGCAACGTTGAAAAGCTCCTGATACACTGCAATGATGCAACTCGCTGTTGATGATAGCCATGGACTTGGATCGCCGGATTATCTGCCGGGCCAGAATCTCATCCTCTGGCAACTCGCCCCGGCTCTTGTACGCCAGGTAAGCAAGCGTCCAATCCGGAATAACATGAAGAACTGCCACCAATTGAGCCTCCAGATCAGGAATAGCCAAATCCTCTTCACTAGGGATCTTGACCGACGGGTTGTGCAGCACATCCAGAAAAACATTGGGTGGGACCGGTTTGCGCTGAGAGCCCAACCGGCTTAAAGCGTCTGCTGCTTCATTTTTCCGCCGGTCCACGTGGTCCACCTGATAGCCTTTGAAATAACCTGCGACAGTATCCACCTCACGATGATATGCTGCCATGAGTGGGTCCTTGGAGTCCCAAGTACCAGACACTTGCTGAGCCACAAGGTCCGAGTCACCGAAGCACTTAACTCGACTTAGATTTATCTCCTTAGCCATCCGGAGACCATGGAGCAAGGCTTCATACTCAGCTGCATTGTTAGTACAAGGGAACATTAAACGGAGAACATAACAAAACTTATCACCTCGTGGGGAAGTTAATACGACTCCAGCCCCCGAGCCTTCCAACTGCCTGGATCCATCAAAATGGATGGTCCAATACGTATGATCCGGCTTTTCTTTAGGTGCTTGCATTTCCGTCGAATCATTGATGAAATCAACAAGTGCTTGAGACTTAACCACTGTCCGAGGCACATACTTCAAACCGTACGGCCCCAGCTCTATGGCCCACTTTACAATCCGGCCAGTTGCTTCCCGGTTCTGGATGATATCTCCCAAAGGAGCAGAACTGACCACCGTAATTGAGTGCCCTTGGAAATATTGTTTAAGCTTCCGGCTTGCCATAAAAACTCCATACACCAGCTTCTGCCAATGCGGATACCTTTGCTTGGACTCAATGAGCACCTCGCTGATATAATAGACTGGACGTTGAATCGGATGCTCCTTACCTGCCTCCTTTCGCTCCACCACAATAGCTACGCTGACCACCCAAACATTAGCAGCAACATATAACAGTAACGGCTCCTTGTCAACGGGAGCGGCGAGCACAGGCGGATTGGCCAATTGCCGCTTTAAGTCCTCAAATGCTTCATCACCAGCAGAACTCCAGACAAACTGATCCGTCTTTTTCAACATCTGATACAAAGGGATTGCCTTCTCACCCAGGCAACTGATAAACCGGCTTAGCGCAGCAATCCGGCCTGCCAGGCATTGAACATCGTTGATACACTTCGGTTTAGCCAGGGAGGTGATAGCCGTGATCTTCTCCAGATTAGCCTCAATTCCCCTGTTGGACACTAGAAAATCCAATAGCTTGCCCGCCGGTACACCAAAGACACACTTGTCCGGATTAAGCATCATCTTGTATGTTCTCAGGTTATCAAAGGTTTCCTTCAAATCATCAATCAGAGTCTCCTTCTCCCTGGATTTAACCACGATATCATCCACGTAAGCATGTACATTACGGCCAATCTGCTTGTGAAGACAATTTTGTACACACTGTTGGTAAGTTGCCTGGGCACTCTTGAGCCCAAAGGGTATAGACACATAGCAGAAGGCTCCAAAGGGAGTTATAAATGTTGTCTTCTCCTGGTCCTTAACTGCCATTTTGATCTGATGATAGCCAGTATACGCATCCAAAAAACTTAAACGCTCACAACCCGCCATAGCATCAATAATTTGATCAATACGGGGGAGGGCAAAAGGATCTGCTGGACAAGCTTTATTAAGATATCTGTAATCCACACACATGCGCCAGGTGCCATTTTTCTTGAGGACCAACACCGGATTGGCAAGCCACTCGGGGTGAAAAACTTCGACAATAAAGCCAGCTGCTAAGAGCCTGGCTACCTCTTCTCCAATCGCCTTGCGTCTTTCTTTGTTAAACCGGCGGAGGAACTGTTTCACCGTTTTATATTTAGGATCCACATTAAGTGTGTGCTCAGCGAGTTGCCTCGGTACACCTGGCATGTCAGAGGGCTTCCATGCAAAAATGTCTCGATTCTCACGGATGAACTCGATGAGCGCGCTTTCCTATTTCGGATCCAAGTTGGCACTGATGCTGAACTGCTTGGACAAATCGCCAGGTACGGAGTCAACAAGCTTAGTTTCTGCTGCCGATTTGAACTTCAGGGCCGGATCATGCTCCGTAGTTGGCTTCTTCAACGGAGTCATGTCCGCTGGATCAACATTGTCTTTATAGTACTTCAACTCCTCGGTGGCACAAACCGACTCTGCATAAGCCGCATCCCCTTCCTCGCATTCCAAAGCGATTTTGTGGCTTCCATGAACCATTATTGTCCCCTTGTGACCCGACATCTTGAGCTGCAAATATACATAACAGGGCCGAGCCATAAACTTGGCGTATGCCGGTCGCCCAAACAGGGCATGATATGGACTTTGGATTTTCACCACTTCAAACGTCAATGTCTCCGACCTGGAATCATGATCATCCCCAAAGGCCACTTCGAGAGCTATCTTACCAACGGGATATGTTGATCTGCCAGGCACTACACCATGGAATACTGTATTAGACGGTTTGAGATTCTTATCTGTTAGTCCCATACGACGGAAGGTCTCATAGTACGGGATGTTAATGTTGCTCCCTCCATCTATGAGCACCTTGGTGAACTTATAACCTCCCACCTGAGGCGCCACCACCAGAGCCAACTGACCCGGATTATCGACCTGGGGCGGGTGATCCTCTCTGCTCCATATGATTGGCTGTTCAGACCAACGTAGATAACGGGGTATGGCCGGTTCAACAGAGTTGACTGCCCGCCTCTGAACCTTCCGGTCTCGCTTGTCCAAGCTAGTGGTAAAGACATGGTACTGCCCACTACTCAACTGCTTTGGGTTGCTCTGGTAACCTAACTGTTGCTGCTGTTGGTTATAACCACCCTGGTTGTTCTGACTATTTTGACCATTATGCCCGCCCGGATTACCATTAAATCTTGAACCGGAACTTCCTCCACCATAACCCGGCCCGGACCCTGAGCCACCGCCAGATTCGTGATCATACCGGAAATTATTAGAATTCTTGAACTCCTGCATAATAAAGCAATCCTTCCAAAGGTGGTTTGCTGGCTCCTCCTTCGTCCCATGTCTTGGACAGGGCTGGCTTAGCAGATAGTTTAGGCGGTTTGGGTTAGGTTTGGGTGCTCCATTACGATCTTTTGGCCTACCCTTGCGTCGCTGGCCATTGTCCTGTGCGTTGGTATTAGCCACAAAGTCCATGTTACCATCTGCTTTACGCTTGCCTCCTCCGCCATTGCCTACCCAGTGATGCTGCTGACCTTTGGAGCTGCCGTTCTTCTTCCCTTTCCCTGTCTTGTCATCATCAGATTCGGGATCCTTGGTACTATCAGAATCAGCATATTTCACCAAAGCGGCCATGAGGGTCCCCATGTCGGTGCAATGACGCTTCATCCGTCCCAATTTCAACTTTAGGGGCCCAAACCGACAGTTGCCTTCTAGGGTTAATACTGCGGTGTCAGCATTGATGCGGTCTGAGGAGTGCAACACTTGTGAAACCCGGTGCACCCAATGAGTCGTTGATTCTCCTTCCTCCTGGATGCATGCAGCTAAGTCCACTATCGACATAGGCTGTTTACAGGTATCCTTGAAATTGCTGATAAACCGGGCTCGTAATTGGGCCCATGAACTGATAGAATTAGCTGGCAAGTTTTTTAACCAAGTACGGGCCGTTCCTTCAAGCATCATGGTGAAGTATTTCGCACATGCCGTGTCGTCCACATCAAGCATCTCCATGGCCATCTCATAGCTCTCCACCAATGTCTCTGGAGGTTGATCCGCCGTGTAATTTGGTACCTTGTGCGAGCCTTTGAAATCCTTGGGCAGGCGCACGTTGCGTAAAGCGGGGATAAGGCACGGCACCCCCAAAGAACTAGAAGTGACACCAGGTTCGATCGAGATGGTTGGACGAACCGGCGTGAGCTGCCGAGCCTGATGCTGTGCGGCTAACTTGGCCTCCCTGCGCGCTCGGGCCCAGTTCACCACTTCCTGAGCGTCATCAGCACCACCCGTCGGGTTGTTGCCACGGGGTGCTCCATGTCGTTCATTACTCGACACTGCTGGTTCATCCATATGTCTGCTATAGCTCCGGCTTGGACGGGGGGTCGAGTGGATCCGGTCGCGGCTGTACAAGTACGCTTCCTGTTGGGCCAAAGCTGTCCTCAGAAGTTCCTTGACCCGTCGCGTCTACTGCCTGCGGCGAGTCACCTTCAATTGAAATGGCCTCCAGCCGTGCAGCGGTGGCAACAAGATTGTCCATTGGGTTGGAGTAGTGGCCCGGAGGTGTTAAAGCATCCTGAGGTATAACGGTGTTTTGACGAGGCGGGTCCATCTGACGAGGCTGAACCGGTGCACCGGTCCCAGGGTTCCCCTCCGGCAGATTGCCGTCTCTTGGTCCTGGAGTGTTGAAAATGTTGGGGAACGTTGCAGAAAACAAAAAAATTTCTACGGTTTCATCAAGATCCATCTATGAGTTCATCTAGCAACGAGTGATCGGATTGCATCTACATACCTTTGTAGATCACGCGTGGAAGCGTTCAAAGAACGGGGATGAGGAAGTCGTACTCGACGTGATCCAAATCACCGGAGATCCTAGCGCCGAACGGACGGCACCTCCGCGTTCAACACACGTACGGTCAGCGTGACGTCTCCTCCTTCTTGATCCAGCAAGGGGGAAGGAGAGGTTGATGAAGATCCAGCAGCACGACGGCGTGGTGGTGGACGCAGGGGTCACCGCAGCAGGGCTTCACCGTTCTACTACGAGAGGGAGAGGTGTTGCAGGGGAGAGGGAGGCGCCAAGACTCAAGGGTGCGGCTGCCCCCTCCCTCCCCCCTTTATATAGGCCCCCTAGGGGGTGCGCCGGCCCTAGGAGATGGGATCTCCTAGGGGGGGGGCGGCGGCCAAGGGGTGGAGTGCCCCCAAGCCAGGTGGGGCGCCCCCCCACCCTAGGGTTCCCAACCCTAGGCGCATGGGGTGGGCCAAGGGGGGCGCACCAGCCCACTATGGGCTGGTTCCCCTCCCCACTTTGGCCCATGGGGCCCTCCGGGATGGGTGGCCCCACCCGGTGGACCCCCGGGACCCTTCCGGTGGTCCCGGCACAATACCGGTGACCCCCGAAACTCTCCCGATGGCCGAAACTGCACTTCCTATATATAATTCTTCACCTCCGGACCATTCCGGAACTCCTCGTGACGTCTAGGATCTCATCCGGGACTCCGAACAACTTTCGGGTTACTGCATATTCATATCTCTACAACCCTAGCGTCACCGAACCTTAAGTGTGTAGACCCTACGGGTTCGGGAGACATGTAGACATGACCGAGATGGCTCTCCGGTCAATAACCAACAGCGGGATCTGGATACCCATGTTGGCTCCCACATGCTCCTCGATCATCTCATCGGATGAACCACGATGTCGAGGATTCAAGCAACCCCGTATACAATTCCCTTTGTCAATCGGTACGTTACTTGCCCGAGATTCGATCGTCGGTATCCCAATACCTCGTTCAATCTCGTTACCGGCAAGTCACTTTACTCGTACCGTAATCCATGATCCCGTGACCAGACACTTGGTCACTTTGAGCTCATTGTGATTATGCATTACCGAGTGGGCCCAGAGATACCTCTCCGTTATACGGAGTGACAAATCCCAGTCTTGATCCGTGTCAACCCAACAGACACTTTCGGAGATACCCGTAGTATACCTTTATAGTCACCCAATTACGTTGTGACGTTTGGTACACCCAAAGCACTCCTACGGAATCCGGGAGTTACACGATCTCATGGTCTAAGGAAAAGATACTTGACATTGGAAAAACTCTAGCAAACGAACTATACGATCTTGTGCTATGTTTAGGATTGGGTCTTGTCCATCACATCATTCTCATAATGATGTGATCCCGTTATCAATGACATCCCCATGTCCATAGCCAGGAAACCATGACTATCTGTTGATCAAGTAGCTAGTCAACTAGAGGCTCACTAGGGACACATTGTGGTCTATGTATTCACACATGTATTACGATTTCCGGATAATAAAATTATAGCATGAATAATAGACAATTATCATGAACAAGGAAATATAATAATAATCCTTTTATTATTGACTTTAGGGCATATTTCCAACAGTCTTCCACTTGCACTAGAGTCAATAATCTAGTTACATTGTGATGAATCGAACACCCATGGAATTCTGGTGTTGATCATGTTTTTGCTCTAGGGAGAGGTTTAATCAACGGATCTGCTACATTCAGGTCCGTATGTACTTTACAAATCTCTATGTCTCCATTTTGAACACTTTCACGAATGGAGTTGAAGCGACGCTTGATATGCCTGGTCTTCCTGTGAAACCTGGGCTCCTTGGCAAGGGCAATAGCTCCAGTGTTGTCACAGAAGAGAGTCATCGGGCCCGACGCATTGGGTATGACTCCTAGGTCGGTAATGAACTCCTTCACCCAGACTGCTTCGTGTGCTGCCTCCGAGGCTGCCATGTACTCCGCTTCACATGTAGATCCCGCCACAACGCTTTGCTTGCAACTGCACCAGCTTACTGCCCCACCATTCAAAATATACACGTATCCGGTTTGTGACTTAGAGTCATCCAGATCTGTGTCGAACCTAGCGTCGACGTAACCCTTTACGACGAGCTCTTCGTCACCTCCATAAACGAGAAACATTTCCTTAGTCCTTTTCAGGTACTTTAGGATATTCTTGACTGCTGTCCAGTGTTCCTTGCCGGGATTACTTTGGTACCTACCTACCAAACTTACGGCAAGGTTTACATCAGGTCTGGTACACAGCATGGCATACATAATAGAACCTATGGCTGAGGCATAGGGGATGACACTCATCTCTTCTATATCTTCTGCCGTGGTCGGACATTGAGCAGAGCTCAATTTCACACCTTGCAACACAGGCAAGAACCCCTTCTTAGACTAATCCATATTGAACTTCTTCAATATCTTATCAAGGTATGTGCTTTGTGAAAGACCTATGAGGCGTCTTCATCTATCTCTATAGATCTTGATGCCTAATATATAAGCAGCTTCTCCAAGGTCCTTCATTGAAAAACTCTTATTCAAGTAGGCCTTAATGCTGTCCAAAAGTTCTATATCATTTCCCATCAAAAGTATGCCATCTACATATAATATGAGAAATGCTACAGAGCTCCCACTCACTTTCTTGTAAACGCAGGCTTCTCCATAAGTCTGCATAAACCCAAACGCTTTGATCATCTCATCAAAGCGAATGTTCCAACTCCGAGATGCTTGCACCAGCCCATAAATCGAGCGTTGGAGCTTGCACACCTTGTCAGCATTCTTAGGATCGACAAAACCTTCCAGCTGCATCATATACAGTTCTTCCTTAAGATAACCGTTAAGGAATGCCGTTTTGACGTCCATTTGCCATATCTCATAATCATAGTATGCGGCAATTGCTAACATGATTCGGACGGACTTCAGCTTTGCCACGGGAGAGAATGTCTCATCGTAGTCAACCCATTGAACTTGTCGATAACCCTTAGCGACAAGCCTAGCTTTATAGATGGTCACATTACCATCCGTGTCTGTCTTCTTCTTAAAGATCCATTTATTTTCTATGGCTCGCCGATCATCGGGCAAGTCAGTCAAAGTCCATACTTCGTTTTCATACATGGATCCTATCTCGGATTTCATGGCTTCCAGCCATTTCTCAGAATCCGGGCCCGCCATCACTTCTTCATAGTTCGAAGGTTCACCGTTGTCTAACAACATGATTTCCAAGACAGGGTTGCCGTACCACTCTGGTGCGGAACGTGTCCTTGTGGACCTTCCAAGTTCAGTAGGAGCTTGTTCAGAAATATCTTGATCATCATCATTAATTTCCTCTCTAATTGGTGCAGGCACCACAGGAACATTTTCCTGAGCTGCGCTACTCTCTGCTTCAAGAGGTAGTACTTCATCAAGCTCTACTTTCCTCCCACTTACTTCTTTCGAGAGAAACTCTTTCTCTAGAAAGCATCCATTCTTGGCAAAAAAGATCTTGCCTTCGGATCTGAGGTAGAAGGTATACCCAATAGTTTCTTTAGGGTATCCTATGAAGACACATTTTTTCGACTTGGGTTCGAGCTTTTCAGGTTGAAGTTTCTTGACATAAGCATCGCATCCCCAAACTTTTAGAAACGACAGCTTAGGCTTCTTCCCAAACCATAATTCATACGGTGTCGTCTCAACGGATTTCGACGGAGCCCTATTTAAAGTGAATGCGGCAGTCTCTAAAGCATAGCCCCAAAATGACAGCGGTAAATCGGTAAGAGACATCATAGATCGCACCATATCCAATAGAGTGCGATTACGACGTTCGGACAAACCATTACGCTGAGGTGTTCCAGGCGGCGTGAGTTGTGAAACTATTCCACATTTTCTTAAGTGTATGCAAAATTCGTGACTCAAGTATTCTCCTCCATGATCTGATCGCAAAAACTTGATTTTTCTGTCACGTTTATTTTCAACCTCACTCTGAAATTCCTTGAACTTTTCAAAGGTTTCAGACTTGTATTTCATTAAGTAGACATACCCATATCTAATCAAGTCATCAGTGAGGGTGAGAACATAACGATAGCCACCACGAGCCTCAACACTCACTGGACCGCACACATCAGTATGTATGATTTCCAATAGGTTGGTTGCTCACTCCATAGTTCCTGAGAACGGAGTCTTGGTCATCTTACCCATGAGGCATGGTTCGCACGTGTCAAATGATTCGTAATCAAGAGACTCTAAAAGTCCATCTGCATGGAGCTTCTTCATGCGTTTGACACCTATGTGACCAAGGCGGCAGTGCCACAAGTACGTGGGTCTATCATTATCAACCTTACATCTTTTGGTATTCACACTATGAATATGTGTAGCATTATGCTCGAGATTCATTAAGAATAAACCATTCACCATAGGAGCGTGACCATAAAACATATCTCTCATATAAATAGAACAACCATTATTCTCGGATTTAAATGAGTAGCCATCTCGAATTAAACGAGATCCTGATACAATGTTCATGCTCAAAGCTGGTACTAAATAACAATTATTGAGGTTTAAAACTAATCCCGTGGGTAAATGTAGAGGTAGCATGCCGACGGCAATCACATCGACCTTGGAACCATTCCCGACGCACATCGTCACCTTGTTCTTCGCCAGTCTCCGTTTATTCCGCAGCTCCTGCTTTGAGTTACAAATGTGAGCAACCGCACTAGTATCAAATACCCAGGAGCTACTACGAATACTGGTAAGGTACACATCAATTACATGTATATCACATATACCTTTTGTGTTGCCGGCCTTCTTATCCGCTAAGTATTAGGGGCAGTTCCGCTTCGAGTGACCATTTCCCTTGCAATAAAAGCACTCAGTCTCGGGCTTGGGTCCATTCTTTGGCTTCTTCCCGGCAGCTTGCTTACCGGGCGCGGCAACTCCCTTGCCGTCCTTCTTGAAGTTCTTTTTACCCTTGCCTTTCTTGAACCTGGTGGTTTTATTGACCATCAACACTTGATGTTCCTTTTTGACTTCTACCTCTGCTGATTTCAGCATTGAAAATACCTCAGGAATGGTCTTTTCCATCCCCTGCATATTGAAGTTCATCACAAAGCTCTTGTAGCTCGGTGTAAGCGACTGAAGGATTCTTTCAATGACCGCGTCATCCGGGAGATTAACTCCTAGCTGAGTTAAGCGGTTATGTAATCCAGACATAGTGAGTATGTGCTCACTGACAGAACTATTTTCCTCCATCTTACAGCTGAAGAACTTTTCGGAGACTTCATATCTCTCGACCCGGGCATGAGCTTGAAAAACCATTTTAAGCTCTTCGAACATCTCATATGCTCCGTGTCTCTCAAAACGGTTTTGGAGCCCCGGTTCTAAGCTGTAAAGCATGCCACACTGAACGAGGGAGTAGTCATCAGCACGTGTCTGCCAAGTGTTCATAACGTCTTGGTTCTGTGGGATGGGTGCGTCACCTAGCGGTGCTTCTAGGACATAATCTTTCTTGGCAGCTATGAGGATGATCCTCAGGTTCCGGACCCAGTCCGTATAATTGCTGCCATCATCTTTCAGCTTGGTTTTCTCTAGGAACGCGTTGAAGTTGAGGACAACATGGGCCATTTGATCTATAAGACATATTGTAAAGATTTTAGACTAAGTTCATGATAATTAAGTTCATCTAATCAAATTATATAATGAACTCCCACTCAGATAGACATTCCTCCCATCATCTAAGTATAACATGATCCGAGTTAACTAGGCCATGTCCGATCATCACGTGAGACGGACTAGTCAACATCGGTGAACATCTTCATGTTGATCGTATCTTCTATACAACTCATGCTCGACCTTTCGGTCTTATGTGTTCCGAGGCCATGTCTGTACATGCTAGGCTCGTCAAATCAACCTAAGTGTTTGCATGTGTAAATCTGTCTTACACCCGTTGTATGTGAACGTTGGAATCTATCACACCCGATCATCACGTGGTGCTTCGAAACAACGAACTGTCGCAATGGTGCACAGTTAGGGGAAACACTTTCTTAAAATTATTATGAGGGATCATCTTATTTACTACCGTCGTTCTAAGTAAACAAGATGCAAAAACATGATAAACATCACATGCAATCAAATAATAATAGTGACATGATATGGCCAATATCACATAGCTCCTTTGATCTCCATCTTGGGGCTCCATGATCATCTTGTCACCGGCATGACACCATGATCTCCATCATCATGATCTCCATCATCGTGTCTCCATGAAGTTGCTTGCCAACTATTACTTCTACTACTATGGCTAACACGTTTAGCAATAAAGTAAAGTAATTTACATGGCATTTCTCAATGACACGCAGGTCATACAAAAAATAAAGACAACTCCTATGGCTCCTGCCGGTTGTCATACTCATCGACATGCAAGTCGTGATTCCTATTACAAGAACATGATCTCATACATCACATATATATCATTCATCATTCATCACAACTTTGGCCATATCACATCACAAAGCACTTGCTGCAAAAACAAGTTAGACGTCCTCTAATAGTTGTTGCAAGTTTTACGTGGTTGCAAAAGGGTTCTAGCAAGAACGTTTTCTTACCTTCGTGAAAGCCACAACGTGATTTGTCAACTTCTATTTACCCTTCATAAGGATCCTTTTCATCGAATCCGCTCCAACTAAAGTGGGAGAGACAGACACCCGCTAGCCACCTTATGCAACTAGTGCATGTCAGTCGGTGGAACCAGTCTCATGTAAGCGTACGTGTAAGGTCGGTCTGGGCCGCTTCATCCCACAATACCGCTGAAGCAAAATAAGACTAGTAGCGGCAAGAAAGTTGACAACATCTACGCCCACAACAAATTGTGTTCTACTCGTGCAAAGAGAACTACGCATAGACCTAGCTCATGATGCCACTGTTGGGTAACGTTGCAGAAAACAAAAAAAATTCTACGGTTTCATCAAGATCCATCTATGAGTTCATCTAGCAATGAGTGATCGGATTGCATCTACATACCTTTGTAGATCACGCGCGGAAGCGTTCAAAGAACGGGGATGAGGAAGTCGTACTCGACGTGATCCAAATCACCGGAGATCCTAGCGCCGAACGGACGACACCTCCGCGTTCAACACACGTACGGTCAGCGTGACGTCTCCTCCTTCTTGATACAGCAAGGGGGAAGGAGAGGTTGATGAAGATCCAGCAGCACGACGGCATGGTGGTGGATGCAGGGGTCACCGCAGCAGGGCTTCGCCGTTCTACTACGAGAGGGAGAGGTGTTGCAGGGGAGAGGGAGGCGCCAAGACTCAAGGGTGCGGCTGCCCCCTCCCTCCCCCCCTTTATATAGGCCCCCTAGGGGGTGCACCGGCCCTAGGAGATGGGATCTCCTAGGGGGGGGGGGACGGCGGCCAAGGGGTGGAGTGCCCCCAAGCCAGGTGGGGCGCCCCCCCACCCTAGGGTTCCCAACCCTAGGCGCATGGGGTGGGCCAAGGGGGGCGCACCAGCCCACTATGGGCTGGTTCCCCTCCCCACTTTGTCCCATGGGGCCCTCCGGGATGGGTGGCCCCACCCGGTGGACCCCCGGGACCCTTCCGGTGGTCCCGGTACAATACCGGTGACCCCCGAAACTCTCCCGATGGCTGAAACTGCACTTCCTATATATAATTCTTCACCTCCGGACCATTCCGGAACTCCTCATGACGTCCAGGATCTCATCCGGGACTCCGAACAACTTTCGGGTTACTGCATATTCATATCTCTACAACCCTAGCGTCACCGAACCTTAAGTGTGTAGACCCTACGGGTTCGGGAGACATGTAGACATGACCGAGATGGCTCTCCAGTCAATAACCAACAGCGGGATCTGGATACCCATGTTGGCTCCCACATGCTCCTCGATGATCTCATCGGATGAACCACGATGTCGAGGATTCAAGCAACCCCGTATACAATTCCCTTTGTCAATCGGTACGTTACTTGCCCGAGATTCGATCGTCGGTATCCCAATACCTCGTTCAATCTCGTTACCGGCAAGTCACTTTACTCGTACCGTAATGCATGATCCCGTGACCAGACACTTGGTCACTTTGAGCTCATTGTGATTATGCATTACCGAGTGGGCCCAGAGATACCTCTCCGTCATACGGAGTGACAAATCCCAGTCTTGATCCGTGTCAACCCAACAGACACTTTCGGAGATACCCGCAGTATACCTTTATAGTCACCCAGTTACGTTGTGACGTTTGGTACACCCAAAGCACTCCTACGGTATCCGGGAGTTACACGATCTCATGGTCTAAGGAAAAGATACTTGACATTGGAAAAACTCTAGCAAACGAACTATACGATCTTGTGCTATGTTTAGGATTGGGTCTTGTCCATCACATAATTCTCCTAATGATGTGATCCCGTTATCAATGACATCCCCATGTCCATAGCCAGGAAACCATGACTATCTGTTGATCAACGAGCTAGTCAACTAGAGGCTCACTAGGGACACATTGTGGTCTATGTATTCACACATGTATTACGATTTCCGGATAATAAAATTGTAGCATGAATAATAGACAATTATCATGAACAAGGAAATATAATAATAATCCTTTTATTATTGCCTCTAGGGCATATTTCCAACAGAAAAGGTCTCTGGCCTCGAAAACCGAAGGTAAGCGGGATCGATGCTTCCTCCTCATGACTTCATGCGACGCGCTCTGGTCCAACATAAGCCTGTAGGCCTGTGCGTCTAAAGCGGCCCGCTCTGCGGCCATCCTGGTGTCCTCAGCTGCCAGATCCGCCTTGGACTGGGTGATCTGTTCCTTTACCCTTGCAATCTCCGTGTTGTGAATGTCCTGATCTGGCGGATTAACTTCCGCCATAAGCACAGCCAACGCATCAAATAGTTCTGATAGAACCTGAGCCGGCGGGCGCACAGGGCCTCCTGCCCCGGCAGCCGTCGCCGCTGCTGAACCGGAGATCATTGCCGCGGCTGTCGAAGAATGAAGCGCTGCTTGTGTGCCAGTCATGAATATTCCAACCCGGTTGTGCAGATCAGAGGGGTCCGGAATACTGTCGCCATCGGAACAGCTCCCAATCCGGCCATCTTGTAGCTGATAAAGAGATTCGGTTTCTCCGGTTGAAGATTCGTCACCGGAACAAACGACAGTCGCCCTGCGAAACTCCGATCCGTCCTCATAACTTTCTCCATGGATGACTCCCACGAAGGCACGCTTCATGGCCGGTTTAACCCGGGCGGATTGCGCACGCTGAGCCATCTCGACGAGGTCGGTGCAGATGTCCGGCTCAGGGCCCGGTTCACCGATCTTGCCAATGAAAATGCGAATGCTACCAAAGGGGACCCGGTACCCGTACTCAATTGAGCCGGCCTCGGGGCCCCAGCCTGCGTCATCGATGTAGAGCTTGCCGCGACGACTCTTAGTCATCTGGCCTACAACGTAGCCCTCGAGTCCTTCAAAGCGGCCCTCCAAGAACCAAAAACCATCGAGCGATAGCCCCACGGTGGGCGCCATCTGTCGTGGTTTTTTCACGGCAGATGTCCTAGAGAAAGGACTTAGTCGTGGAGCCATCGCGACTGGTTAGCTTGAAGGGGTTAAAGCGGACACAAGGACGCAAGAGAGTTTATACTAGTTCGGCCCCTTCAATGAAGGTAAAAGCCTACGTCTAGTTGTGATGGAATTGATGGGGTTTCGATGACTAGGGAGCAAACAAGCTTCGCCTATGTCTCGAGTTGTTGTCGGTCTCCTTGAACCGCCGCCGGGTCGTCCCCTTATATACATGGGTGACGCCCGTCGGTTTACAGAGTCCCAACACCGGCTCATAGATGTGTCCGGCTTGGTCTCTACTTATTCCCAACTTACAATACAAGTTACATACCAACGCCGGTTTACGGCTACAGGCCTTGAACCGACTATGGACCTTGAGCCCTCATCTGCCTTCTTGGGCTTTAGCATAACTAACTACTAATGAAGTTAACCCGGCCCAGATAGGCCGGTTTACGCCCAATAGTAATATCCCCAACACGACGGGTTAGCTTGAAGGGGTTAAAGCGGACACAAGGATGCAAGAGAGTTTATACTAGTTCGGCCCCTTCGATGAAGGTAAAAGCCTATGTCTAGTTGTGATGGAATTGATGGGGTTTCGATGACTAGGGAGCAAACAAGCTTCACCTATGTCTCGAGTTGTTGTCCTTGAACCGCCGCCTGGTCGTCCCCTTATATACACGGGTGACTCTCGTCGGCTTACGGAGTCCCAATACCGGCTCATAGATTTGTCTGGTTTGGTCTCTTCTTATTCCTAACTTACAATACATGTTAACTACTAACACCGGTTTACGGCTGCAGGCCTTGATCCGACCATGGGCCTTGAGCCCTCCTCTGTCTTCTTGGGATTTAACTTACTTAACTACTAACGAAGTTAACCCGGCCCAGATAGGCCGGTTTACGCCCAGTAGTAATATCCCCAACACTACTCCCTATGAGCAATGGGAAAAGAAAAGAACTACACTCTCTTACTTGCGCACTTGGGGCTGTTTGGCGAAAGTCAATGTGCTGATAATCAAAAAGCGCAAGTTGGGACCAAAGACCGTGGACTGTGTTTTTCTTGGCTATGCCAAGCATAGCATTGGCTATAGATTTCTAGTGGTGAAATCTGAGGTACCTGACCAGAAGGTCGGTACAATTATAGAGTCTAGGGATGCTACATTCTTTGAGGATAGTTTCCCCATGAGAGATATGCAAAGCAATTCTAGACTGGAATCTGATGAGACTCCTGAACCTGCTATTCCGATGGAATATTATGAACATAAAAGTGATAAGAGTTCCACGGAGGATGACGAGGAAGCTCCCATCAGGAGCAAGAGACAGAGGACTGCAAAGTACTTTGGTGATGATTTCCTCGTGTACCTCGTGGATGATGATACTCCTAGTTCCATTTCAGAAGCTTATGCATCTCCGGATGCTGACTACTGAAAGGATGCGGTCCGCAGCGAGATGGATTCCATCTTGGCTAACGGGACATGGGAAATCACTGATCGTCCTTATGGTTGTCGACCATTAGGATGTAAGTGGGTGTTCAAAAGGAAGCTTAGGCCCGATGGTACTGTTGAGAAGTACAAGGCTAGGCTTGTGGCCAAGGGTTATACCCAGAAAGAAGAAGAGGATTTCTTTGACACTTATTCACTTGTGGCTAGACTGACAACCATTTGAGTGTTACTCGCTTTGGTTGCTTCGCATTCTCATTCATCAGATGGACGTTAAGACGGCTTTCCTTAACGGAGAGCTAGACGAGGAAATTTACATGCAACAGCCGGATGACTTTGTAGTAAATGGTCAGGAATGAAAGGTGTGTAAGCTAGTGAAATCTTTGTATGGCCTGAAACAAGCGCCTAAGCAATGGCATGAGAAGTTCAACACTACTCTGACATGTGCTGGCTTTGTTGTGAACGAAGCTGACAAATGTGTATACTATCGCTATGGTGGGGGCGAAGGAGTTATACTGTGTCTGTATGTCGATGACATACTGATATTTGGGACCCACCTCAAGGTCATTGAGGAGGTCAAGTCTTTTCTATCTCACAACTTTGAGATGAAGGACCTGGGTGTGGCTGATGTTATCCTGAACATCAAGCTACTGATAAATTTTGAGGGTGGAATTACACTTTTTCAATCCCACTATATTGAGAAGATTTTGAGCCGTTTTGGATATTCGGACTGCAAACCTTCTGCAACACCATATGATCCTAGCGTGCGGATTCGAAAATTCGAAGGCACGGCTGTAGATCAATTGAGATATTCTCAAGTGGTTGGTTCACTGATGTACCTAGCATGTGCTACTCGTCCTGACATCTCATTTGCTGTGTGCAAACTGAGCCGGTTTGTTTCCAATCCGGGAGATGTGCATTGGCATGCTGTTGAGCGAGTGATGCACTATTTGCAAGGTACTGCGAACTATGGAATCCACTATTCTGGGTACACGACGGTACTTGAGGGGTATAGTGATTCGAATTGGATATCTGATACTAATGAGATGAAAGCCACAAGTGGACATGTCTTCACACTTGGTGGTGGTGCTGTTTCCTGGAAGTCTTGCAAGCAGACGATCTTAACCAGATCGACTATGGAAGCAGAACTCACAGCATTAGACACATCATGCGTCGAAGCAGAATGGCTTCGAGAGCTTTTGATGGATTTGCCGGTGGTTGATAAACCAGTGCCGGCTGTCCTTATGAACTGTGACAATCAAACAGTGATTGCCAAGGCTAAGAGTTCAAAGGACAACATGAAATCCACAAATCACATAAGAAGAAGATTGAAATCTGTCAGAAAATCAAGAAACTCCGGAGTAATAGCGTTGGATTATATCCAGACGGCTAAGAATCTGGCAGACCCTTTTACGAAGGGCTATCACGGATTGTGATAGAAAATGCATCGAGGGAGATGGGTATGAGACCCACGTAAGTTGCCATGGGGGTAACCCAACCTATGTGATCGGAGATCCCGTGAATTAGGACATGGGAAAACAATCCAGCGGTCAACTGAGGAGAGTATCCTTAATTAACCCACTCCATTGGAGATGCACAATACTCTCAATTCTGTAAGGCGGGCTGACTTTTGCCTTAATGTGTTCCAAAGCTTGTGTAAGCAAGATGCTAACCTACAGAGCATTCTTTGGAGGAACACACCTATGTGAGCCCGACTGCCGGTCACAGTCTATGAGATTGGGGAATCTCTATTAAGCTCATGAGAAGGTACAGAGTATGACTAATAAGCTCCACCCGTGGGGTTTAGTCTTCGGCAGCCATGTATCAGCTGACAATAGGTGAAACTTCTGCACGCCAAACTGACAATTCAAGGCATAATCCATTGTTCAGTTGTGAAGAAGTCTAATCCTGTTGCTCTAGGTGGAAGTTCAACTTAACAGTCTCCACTAAAAATACTGGTATATCAAACATTGTTTGGAACAGTTGACAAACTTATGTGCCTCGAGATCTGGTGGGGGATTGTTGGATTATGGATGGGCTTAGACCCGTATAAGACACTAATCCCTGGTTAATCTTGAGGCCCATGTATGAGATGGCAGGTGGTGGGAAGTTTAGTCCCACCTTGCTAGTTGAGGAGAGTTGAGACCCCTTTATAAGGGCTGCTCTACCACTTGCCATTGGGAGCTTGGGAAGAGGAGTGGTACATGCGCGCTCCTCCTCCTCCGCCGCCCGCCTCGCCATGCCTCACCTCGTCACGACGCGCGCGCGCCGCGGGTTGCGGGTTGCGGGAATGAGCCGAGCCAAAGCTTATTTTTGCCGCTCAAGAATGAATTAATTAATCAGGGATTAATTAACGAGTTGCTAACATGTGGGCCACTGTCCAAGACGTTGGACTGTGGGCTCACTTGCGTTGCCGGGATTCGTCGACCCCTTGCCGGGGGTGCGACCCTTGCCGGGACCCTCGTTGCCGTGATTCGTTGACCCCTTGTCGGGGTGCGACGCTTACCGGGAACAACGACTCCCTTGCCGGGAGTGGGACGACTCGGTCGTGGGCCTCCGCAAGGCCCACGACTTTCTTCCTTACGGACTATATAAGAAGGCTTTGGCCAGTGAAGTAACCTAGTTCAGTTTACTCACTCCCTCTCGCGTGACCTAGCCGTCATCTACTGTTCCTCACTCTGTGCTGCCTCCGGCGATCCCATCCCGACGACCGTGTGCACGGTTGGTCGGGAGAGCGGGTGCCTCCGGAACCCTGTTGTTCGAGATCCTGCCCGGGAGAACGGCAATAAGGTTTTTGGGGAGCGTCTCGACGCGACTGCTCCCGATCCGTCCCCAATTTCGTCCGCCTCTGCTTCCACTACTTCCCCTGCATCGACACCATGGCCGACGACGCCACCTCCAAGAAGAAGGCCACGGACGACGCCGAGGCTGCTGCTGCCGCCGCCGTGTTGGCCTGGCCAACCGGAGGGTATGATCTGTTCATCCCTCGTTTACTCATACTTATGCTAGCCGTATATGTGCTGCTCATAGAAGGTTCGATTCTATGTTCTGTACGTGCTAGTATGCTTAGGTATCGCTATGAGATGCATACATTTTATGCCATGCTCACTGTTTACTCGTGGATAAGTCTAATCAGAAAAGTGCTAATATTTTCAACAATATGGATGACGTGGAAACGCCAGAACGATATTGTCTTTGATGGGGCCTCCCCATCAATCCATCATGTGATGACGAAGATAGACAGGGAAGGGAGAGCATGGTGGTAGGCAGGGCTACTCAAAGGAGATCTCGATTTTTCCTTTGGGAGTCTAGCTAGGTGATTTGTTGCGAGAGAGTAGTGTGAATGTTTAGAGTGGAGTGGAATTAGTATGGCTTTGCGTGGGTAACTGTAAACAATGTGGAGGGGTGTCTTCCCCATTTCTTCTTTAATATATGATATGCGTACTCGTGCATATTCGAGAAAAAAAAACATCATCTTGAAATTTTGAGAATCCTACCATTAGAGGTGAAAGCACTCTAGGCTAAGAGCTCAGTGAAGGAAGCATTGGTTCCAACTAAGATGCCAGAAGCTTGGTAAAGATCTACAACACGAACTACAAAACAGCAACCATACGAATTCATAGTACTGGTTTAGTCTCAGCATTGCAATTAATAAACTGCAGCATTCACTACGGACATAATCTCTCATGTATATCAAATGCTCAATCCATCATCTACTATGGCTATACTTATACGTACGGTTATGACGCGCTTACGGTATATTCCTGTAATTTCATGGGTTGATGGCCCTAGTGTGAGTATACGTTTCTCAGAAACTCTTGACCTTCCTTGAGATCGATTCATGCACTTGAGGAGTCCAAAAGAAACATCTCGTTGCCGAATGCTATAATCATCATCAAGGCCAAAACACATCGAGTATTCCAGTGCATTGCGTTGGCATAATCCGATAGATCGTCCAAAAGAGACGCCATGACGGCTACCAAGTGAATAACCGAACATACACTCTCTGTCAGAGGCGTTCACCGTCGGCGTCATTACGTGCCTGCCTACGTACGCCCGGGAGATGGATCGGCCGTCAGTGCATGTTCTTCCGATCGAAGGCGACATTTTTGCTAGATCCTAACCATCGCCAACCAGTGCAATTAACTGGTACTTGCAGTAGCACACACTGTCACCATCCACGCGTAACAATGTAAAACCTGGGTTTTGCCCCTCCTCTTAACAAGTGACCGTTGGGCCTTCGCAAGAGTAAAATCTGAAAGTTTAAAATTGCTAATCATGCATGGGAAGCAATGGAGAAGTGTCATTAACCTTGGACTGACGTCCGTGCCTATTAGTTTTACCTCAACAGTTAATTAGCAAGAAAGGTATCAGGGGGTGGTACTTCATTCTGATTAGAAAAATATTCCAGTGGTCCTTGAACGTACTTTCCTCTGCAGGTACTACAAAATTACCATAACATATACGAACTCGCAAGATACTTAACACTCACGCATCACCTAATGTAAGTTTTATCTCCATATAGTCCAAGAACTCCTTGTGAAAACCTAGGCAGCTGGTGATGTGGATCGAATGAAGTACCATCGAGTACGTGCGTACGTAACTACAGCTACAAGGGGCTAATTTTTGCTCAACCTTAGCTATCAGCTACAAATTGATGCACACAATGTAGGGATAGAGAGACTCTCATGTGATTCGTCTTCTAAGGGTCAGTTAGTTGTGGACGGTGGTATCGTTCTAGATTCCTAGGGCAATCTCGTTACTGCCGTCGAACTTTTCTCGAAAAATATAGGAAATGTTAAAATCAGAAGCCAGATTCTTAGCGTTAAAAATCTGAAGACTAGATTTGCCATGTGAAAACGTATAAAATTGCCATGCTTATGTATAGAATTTGTTATGTTCATACAGTGAAAATTGCCATGAGGTGAACACGCCAGAAAAATTGTCATGCTACAGTGATTAATTGACATGGCGTTCGATCAAGACCCGACGTACCTGAGGGCATCAACATCAAATTCATAGTGATTAAGTGACCGTTGCGCCTTCGCAAGAGTGAAATCTAAAGTTTAAAACCGCTATCATGCATGGGAAGCAATATTGCTAAAACAAAGTTTGCGTGAGAAGCAATGGAGAAGTGGCATTAGCCTTGGACTCATAGTGCTTATTAGTCTACCTCAACTATTATCAAGAAATATTTCAGGAGGTACTTCATCTGAAAATGGAATTCAGGGGTACTTGGGCGTACTTTCCTCTCCAAGCAATACAAAAATTATCATAGCATATATGAACTCGCGAGATACTTGGACTCACGCGTCACCTAAGTTTTATCTCCATATAGTACTAGAACTACTTGTCAAAAGCTATGTTGGCTATATGAAGAAACCCACATGTGGACAGGAAGTACCATAGTGTACACTCAGCTAAAAGGCTAATTTAGAACAACCTAGCTATCAACTGCAAAACGGTGCACACAATGTAGGGATTGAGAGACTCTCGTGTGATTCGTCCGAGGGTTAATTAGTGAGGTGTGGACGGTGGTACCGTCCTAGTAGATTATTTGTATTCACAGATTCATACTCCCACAACCTGAATGCATTTCAGTTGATTCTGTGGTGGTGTAGAACTATCTATCGATCGGGTGCTTCACTCAGCGTTCACGTCACCTGCGTCTTTCTTAATGGGTAAGATTAAGCGTACGTACATTACTAACTGCGAAGGCAGCCGCCACTAATTTTCTCAGGTGCTACCTGCAATGTTAGAGTCGATTCTGTTAGCCTATCGATTTTCAGATTGAGACGGAAAAGAGATATACCGATAAGGAAGAGGATAAAAGTATCTTTCCTAGATTAATCTAAGTAAGTTGATCCTGGGTGCCGCCGGCCGGCTATAAAATACTACTGCACTTGATTCATTCATATAGTTTTTCTGGGAGGGGTTTTCATTCATATAGTTGGAAATATTGTACACCAATGATGCAAACTGTGTTAGTTCAAGAAAAAGGGAGCCCAGACACTGATAAACCCAAGGCATGTTTTATTTAGAAATGGAGGAGGACTCCGGCCTCTGCATCTAGACGATGCATACAGTCACTTTATCAATTATTCATACAAGACCTTACAAAGTCATACACCAGTAAGACTAAAGTCACCGTCTAGGCAACATCTGTCGCTACTCCTATTCAGTTGATGAAGAGATGCTGATAATATGGGCCTAATACCTAACAGACCTCGCAGCTAAACCTAACATTTAAGACCTGAGGTCCCAACCAGGACGTCTGCCGAGTATGGGGCTCCCACCAGTCCGGCGCACTCCTCAACCAGGACACTTGCCGGGTATGAGGCCACCGCAGCCACCTGCCACCAATTCATCTTCAGTAATGTTGTTGCACCTACCTTGCCCAGTCTAGCTGCCATTGACGCCACCACGGCGTCTGACAACGCCACCATCATGCACGTATCCATCCACACGCGCCAGTCGCCGAAACTCCGCAGCGCCATGCCGCCGGGATCCGTCGTCGACCTTGCGGTAGATCAAACACCGCTCCTCCTTGTCCCCTCCAGTCAGCTCCTGCTCCAAAACGATGCCCTCGGGAGGGAGCACGACATCGAAGGCGCCATCATCGTCCGATCCGGTAGACCATGTACCTGAAATTTTTCATAAGGAAAGGTGTTAATTTCAGGGTACACGAAAATGACAAATGTGTGGGTCTATCAGAGATGTACTTTTGGGGAGTAGTGTAGTTGTAACTAGTGAGATGGTACCATCTAAAACAAACTACTCCCCCTATCCGGTCATGTAAGTCGGGCATGTTTTTTTAGATCTTTGATTTGAATAATGAAATGTATGTAATATGTCACCAAAATAAATGTTTGGAAACTTCATTCAACAAGAAATCTAATGATATATTTTTAGTAGCATATAACATATATTTATTTATTTAAACTGACGACCTAAATACCATGTCCAACTTATAGACCCGGATAGAAGTAGTAATAATGAGATGGTTAGTCTCCATAAATGACCGTCACCGTACGAGGACAAACACATCTATGCGGAAAAGCATGCCACATTGATAACACGATAGTGTACCTCATTGTTGAGATCCATTAGGGTTATACCTCTATGGCAAGGTTCATCGCAGGTGTTAGAGTGGTCGTTTTTGGCTGGGTTTAGAGAAACATCCTACGGGGGAGGCAACAGAGTGGCAATAGAGAGGTGGTTAGGGGAACAAGGAAGGTGTCTTGATGATTAAGGAGGTGATGCAAGTGGCTCATCGATAGAGCTTAGGTATACATAGGTTCTCTATGGTGGCAGATGTAATGGTTATTACTATCGATCAAGTACGATGACACGGAAAATATAATATGGTTAGGAGGTGGTGCTCACTAGTGATGAGTTTCAATGGCTTCTGTAGCTGCTAGATATGATTTGGGGACATCAAATGAAGTGACAAGGAAGGTGTCGAGAAATGGGGAGTATATGCGCAAATAAACAAACGAACGAGTTGCGAGAGTCATCCTTCCAAGCCAATGAAATCAACACCCGGGAGCACAAGATGTTTGGCCCCGCTAATCGTTGGATCCCGATTCAATGGGTTGATGTACGGCACTTGATAAATGATTTGCTTGTATCACTCTTTTATGCTTTGTTCTTCTTCCATGGGAGTACAAGAACAAAACAATTGTTTGGTAGCCCACCTTGCAAGGGGTGAATATGTGTCCTTGGCCATAGTGTGCTCACTAATCTTAGATTTTCACATATTGGATTGGGTGTCACATGTAGATTTCAAACCTTGCGCGGTTAGTCTAGCTTTTGCGTGTTTAGTCTTCCTTGGTTCACTAGATGTATATACGAATGTTTAAATGCAGAATGTAAAGCGGGAGACGATGAATTGGAAGAACTTTGATGTAAATTGTAATTTAATTAAGAGTCTTTGTTGTCCGTATTTATGTTTTATCTTTGGATGTATGCTATTACATCAATTAATAAAATTGGACTGTTTGCTAAGAAATGAAATAATTCTTTAAAAGTATCAACCCAAACTGAGACCTATCCAAAAGATGATAAAATGACTAGGATTTGAATATTCAAAAGTTTATTGGGGTGTGGAGGCGAGGGGATGTGACAATATTTAAGGTACAACAAAACATGAGAGGGTGATTATTGGACTTGTTGTACCTCAAGATGTGACATTTAGAATGTTGATCCTATCAAAACTAAATTAATTTTCAATTTAGAAATTATGTATAACTTTAGGTTTTGAAATGTGTAGTTGAGCAGGGTTTTTTCCACGATGAAAGTTGAGCAGTTGCCTTTCTAAAGTTTGATACAACTTCAGAAATGTTAAAAGACTAACGTCAGATTTTTAAGATTTCCAGCGAACGCCCAGAATTACCATGCTAAAACAGATAAAATTGGCATGTGCTACTGCAAGGGATTTGCCCTGCTCTAAAGCAAAAATTGCCATCTGATACCAAAATAAATGGCAGAAAATTGCCCATGCTGCGCAGAGTAATTGCCATACGTTCGATTGGGATTTGACGGTCCTAAGAGCGTCCACTGGGATTGCTTTAAAAACTGTCGTCCCCTGGTTAGCGACGTCAAATTGATGATCTGTAATCTGGCCGACAGAAATAATGCAACAGATAGACACCAAAACTAAATTAAACTATCTCGTCGATTTAAAATTCCAGAGTTCTTCCACTATCTGTATCTGCAGCTGTGCAAATGTCTAGCTACAGTTTGTGAACGGACAGTTGAATATCTAAACGCGCTGCGCGATCACTTCCCGGAGCGCATGTCTCGCCGATGCCACGTCCCTTCCGGCGACGAACGGGTGCGCGAGGAGCTCCGCCACTGATGCCCGCTTCCGGTGGTCCTTCTGCAGGCAGGCGGACACGAAACTCCGGAGCTCCGGCGACGCCGCGCCGTCGGGAAGTGCTGGCAGCTCACCGAAGCAGATGGCGCACATGAGCGCCGCCCAGGTCAGCTCCTGCCCGGCGGGGAGCAGCGGGTAGCGCCCCATGAGGAGCTCTAGGATGGTCACGCCCAGCCCCCACACGTCGGCGGCGTACGGGTCGACGCGGCCCCCCTCGCCGTCCTGCAACCGCTCCGTGTCGAATCTCTCGGGGCTCATATATGCCGCGGTGCCCTCGTAGGCAGCGCGGTACTTGCCGGCGCGGGAGACGACCTCGGCGATGCCGAAGTCGCCGATTTTGACCTGCCCGGCCCTGTTGACCAGGAGGTTCGCCGGTTTCATGTCCCGGTGGACCACGCGGCGCGCGCGGAGGTACGCCAGGCCGGACAGCGCCTGCGCCGCCACCTCCGCCAGAGCCGCCTCCGGGAAGCCTCCCTGGCCGCCGCGGACGAGCGAGTCGAGCGAACCGCCGTCCATCAGCTCGAGGAGCAAAGCAGAGTCGCCGGACGCCGTCGGGAGCACCGAGTGACACCGAACGATGTGCGGGGAGTCGACGCGCCGCACAACATCCACCTCATCGCCGGCGCCGGGGTGGCCGCGGTGAATGACCTTGAGCGCGTACAGCGCCGACGTGCGGCGGTGCGAGACCTTGTGGACGGTCCCGCCGTTCCCGCGCCCAAGGACTTTGAGCATGTCAAAGTCGCTCTGGCGGAACTCGCCGTCCGGCCGAGCCGCCGACGTGGACGGCGTAGCCGCGGTGACCGGCGCCGGGGCCGGGCACCGGAAGGCCCACGTGGGGGCGTCGAGCGTGAGGTGCAGCTGCGGCAGCCGTCTTTCCCTGGCGGCCGCCATTAAATTGATCGCCTTGTGCGTCTGGACTCTTGAGATCGAACTTGCAAGCTGATTGATTATTTTGGATCGAGTCTTCGAATTCAGAGGTTTCCTTTTCGGGGGAATGATGGATGGATGAATTCAGGTTTGCTTTATACTGAAAATTGTGGCGGCTGGGATTGTGACGAGTAACGGCCGTCCTTTTTAAATCTTTCCTTGGAAAGCAATGTGAAGATGGCAATTCTTAATTAGCTTGGCCAATTACCTTATGCGAGATGTGGATATGCATGGAATTTATGTCTCTACTATTTTAGGAGTTTGGTGGATATACTCAGGCAGGCTGGAGGCCTACATGTTGAAATTGACAGCATCTCATGAACCTGGAGAATGATGATTTCAGAACAACACATGAAGAAGGGGGCTATCTTTGGGAATTTTTTAGTGTTTTAGGTATTTTTGATATATAAAGTTTAGTATGGGATAAAAGAAATTAATATGAGCTCCTACTCGGGGCATTTGAGATTTTTTTTGTTTACAGAACCCGGAGAAATATATTTTTTGTTTATATAGATCTTATTAAACGCAGGGACTGTATTTTGTTCGAAACATATTTGTAAACCAAAAGTGCCGATTGTAAGGTGATGACACCCGCGGGTGCCAGTTTCCTCCTTGGGGCATCGTCTTGGATTCTTTCTGCTTCGGGTGGACTCGTGTCTTGCTGCTTCTTCTCCACATTGGCTTTGACCCTGGCAGGCCTTTGTCTTGGCGACTTGGGTGGAGCTTGCCTGGGCATCCTGGGGTGGCCTCGGCGGCATGCTGCCCTTTGACCCCGGTGGTAGTACATCGGGTATTGCGCCCTTCGGTCTCAGTGGCATGTTGCCTTTCGGCTTCACCGACGGCACACCGCTGCCGCCGCTCGAACTCGGCTATCCGACGCCCTTCGTTCGCGCCATTGATGCTTCTTGGTATGCCTCTACTCTGGTGTCTCTTTATGACATGGTTGTGTTTCTTGGTGGCCCAGGCGACATTTGTGTGGACGTCCTGGGGTGGCCTCGGTGACATACTGCCCTTCGTCCTCCACGGCAGTACATCGGGTATTGTGCCCTTCGGTCTCGGTGGCGCGTTGCCTTTCGGATTCGCCGACGACACACCGGCACCGCCGCTCGAACTCGACTATTTGACGCCCTTCGTTCGTGCCAGTGATGTTCCCCTGTGTATTGTGTTTTGGTGCCTCACTTTTTCTCCCTAGGCCTTGTTGTGGTTCTTCGTCGGTGGTGGAACGAGCCGCTCAACGGAGCTCGCTCTTGAGGTGTCGGTCTCCGGGGATTTCGGTTTGGTTGCTGTAACCGGCCTTCCCCTTCGTTTCTTTCTTTCTTCTAGTGTTGGGCTATCCTCTTGGGTGCCTTCCTATGTAATTTTCCTTTGTGCCTCGTGTGCGCTTCATGTACTTGTACCGATTGCCAAGTCACTTTGAGTTGGAATATAACAACCGGTGGGGTTTTTGCCCCCCTCCCTCAATCTCGAAAAAAAAGATCAGGCATATCCCCGATTACCGCCAAAAGGTTTTGCGGTCTACCTGATCTTTTGAGTTTCTACGACCCTTACCGATGTCTTTTTCTTCGGGACGGCGATTTGCTTCGCTCCATGGCCTCGATGTCTCTTGGTCTGCATTGATGACTTTCCGGTCGCTGCTTCTACAAGCTCCTGCATTTTCAGAAAGTTTGCTCTGTCGAGTCGGAATCCCAAAAGCGGCGTCGAGCTATGTCCACAGTGCCGTCGGTGGATGCAAGAAGAAGAAGACTTTGGCACGCCAAAGATTTTGAATGCAGTACTTCTATATATTTTTTTTGTAAGGGTATGTTGTAAGTACATGTGATAGATGGCTTTAGGCCTTTTCGGAAAATAAAATAAAATAGTTCAACCATGTAAAACAAATGCGGGAATTAAAGACAAAAGGCGGTAACAGTGAAGAAAGGCATTACTCCATGTCAGGAAATCGAAGTTGAGCCGTTGGACGCAGCCAGATCAGAAGATGCCCTTTCGCCGCTGTGGTTTGAAATTGCACGGTGCCTATTTAACTGAAGAATGAGCTGCAGTTCTGAAGAGAGGTTTAGAGGACAGAAGATTCATAGATGTAACGGAATGGATGTGCACACAATACTTTTCTGCCCGATGTGCACACGACACGCTAGATGTAATCCACAATGAAAAAGTCACAGTGCACTCCGATGTGCTAATGCCTATTATATTCTCGTGTTCTGAACAAGTATGGTTAGTTATTCGAAATTACTATGCATACAATGCTTTTTGTCCGACCTTTGCACCGCGTGGAACCCAGCGGCCTGGTGCATTTTGTTTTCGGCTCCTCTGACGTGCCGTTGGCCCATTCACATATGGACTCGGACCCACACGTCAGTGACCTAACGGCAGGGCATCGTATGTAAGAGGATCCCTCTCCGCGGGCGTGAGTGGTTCGATTTTCAGCGTGATACAGAAATCGTTCTTGGAAATGTGACCCAGTAGAGATTAAGTGACGGACACAAATCTGATTCCATATCAACCCAACACACTCCGGGTTTGGGAGGTCTGCCGTCGCTAACGAACACCGGCATTTTTAATTTCTGGTGACGTGGAATTCTTGATTTGGTAGCTTCGCAGAAAAATATAGACGTAACGCAGGGGATACTTTTTTTTCATTCAGGGGAACTGCAGAAGATATTTGCTAGTAAAAGAAGTCTCTAGAAGAAGATACAGAGACTGCTTGAGTGAGAGAGGAAACAGAATAACAAGAAACAGATAAGACTGAAGACAGAGAGGCCCGTGTTGGTGGACTGTTGAGTCAGCAGATCGTATCCAGTTCAGCACAACCTTCAAGAAGGAACGACCGTCGCTCACTAAGAGCAACTTCAATGGGGCGACCCAAACGGACGGTGCATTTGTCGCTTTTTGTCCGTTTGGGTCGGCCGCCCGCCCGTCGTCCGTTCAGTTTTGCATTTGGGTCGACAATGCACCCAACGCACCGATTCATTTCATGTCCGCATTCAACTTTTAAATAAAAAAGGCCCGCGGCTGATCATGCCAGCGGCTATGTCTCATGTCGGCACCATGCCAGCGCCGGCTTCGAAAAACACCATAGTTCATGCTGGCGCATTTGCCAGCCGGCCGACACACATGCCAGCACACACAAAATGGTGGGACATGAGTTCGAGAACGCCACCGCGGCTTCCGTGGTCATGCCGGCACACCTGCCGGCATACAAAAAAGATGGCCCCTCGACGCTATAGATCACTCGTCGTCGAACTTGAGCATGTCGGCCTGCATCTTCTCGAACCACGGCCTCTTCCTTGGCGACAAGGCGTTGAGATCCACCTTCATGATCTCCACCCCGGTCATCATGCTTGCAAGAGCCACTTCTTTCGTCTTTGTCTTGGCGTTGGCGGCCTCGATCTCTAACATCTTGACTTGCTTCTCCGCCTCGAGCTCGAACATCTTGGCTTGCTTCTCGGCGTCAAGATCAAGCCTCCTCTTTTGGATCTCCATGAAAGCATCCATTTTGCTCCGCCTTGAAACGCCGGTGCTCCTCCTCTCTTGAGTCCTTCTTATTCATCATGCTATCCACGCTTGCGATAAAGGCGTTGGTGGCCGCATCTCGCTTGTCCTCCTTCTTGGAGTTGGTCTTCCCTCGCGGCCGTGCCGGCTCGCCCTTCCCAACATCCTCCACGACGCCCTTCCCCCCACGTGCCTTGAGCGCGGCATATTGTGCCTTGAACTTCTCTTCGTCCTTGATGACCCGATAGCAATGGAAGCACTTGCCATTGTGTTGAACCTTGAATGCCTCCAAAACTTGAAATGCCTATAAAATGTTTCCATGCAAGCATTGTTGGGGAACGTTGCAGAAAACAAAAATTTTCCTACGGTTTCACCAAGATCCATCTAGGAGTTCATCTAGCAACGAGTGATTGGATTGCATCTACATACCTTTGCAGATCACGCGCGGAAGCGTTCAAAGAACGGGGATGAGGAAGGCGTACTCGACGTGATCCAAATCACCGGAGATCCTAGCACCGAACGGACGGCACCTCCGCGTTCAACACACGTACGGTCAGCGTAATGTCTCCTTCTTCTTGATCCAGCAAGGGGAAAGGAGAGGTTGAGGAAGATGGCTCCAGCAGCAGCACGACGGCGTGGTGGTGATGGAGCTGCAGTACTCCGGCAGGGCTTCGCCAAGCACTATGGAGCAGGAGGAGGTGTTGGAGAGGGAGAGGGAGGCACCAAAGGCAAGAGGTAAGAAGTCCTCCATCTCCCCACTATATATAGGAGGGCCAAGGGGGGGGGGGGCGCTGGCCCTAGGAGATCCAATCTCCTAGGGGGGTGCGGCCAAGGGGAGGAATCCCTCCTCCCCAAGGCACCTAGGAGGTGCCTTCCCCTCCTAGGACTCTTCCTCCCTTGAAACCCTAGGCGCATGGGCCTCTTGGGGCTGGTGCCCTTGGCCCATGTAGGCCAAGGCGCACCCCCTACAGCCCATGTGCCCCCCCGGGACAGGTGGCCCCACCCGGTGGACCCCCGGGACCCCTCCGGTGGTCCCGGTACAATACCGGTGACCCCGAAACTTGTCCCGATGCCCGAAATAGCACTTCCTATATATAATTCTTTACCTCCGGACCATTCCGAAACTCCTCGTGACGTCCAGGATCTCATCCGGGACTCCGAACAACATTCGGGTTACTGCATATACATATCCCTACAACCCTAGCGTCACCGAACCTTAAGTGTGTAGACCCTACGGGTTCGGGAGACATGTAGACATGACCGAGATCGCTCTCTGGTCAATAACCAACAGCGGGATCTGGATACCCATGTTGGCTCCCACATGCTCCTCGATGATCTCATCGGATGAACCACGATGTCGAGGATTCAAGCAACCCCGTATACGATTCCCTTCGTCAATCGGTATGTTACTTGCCCGAGATTCGATCGTCGGTATCCCAATACCTCGTTCAATCTCGTTACCGGCAAGTCACTTTACTCGTACCGTAATGCATGATCCCGTGACCAGACACTTGGTCACTTTGAGCTCATTATGATGATGCATTACCGAGTGGGCCCAGTGATACCTCTCCGTCATACGGAGTGACAAATCCCAGTCTTGATCCGTGTCAACCCAACAGACACTTTCGGAGATACCCGTAGTATACCTTTATAGTCACCCAGTTACGTTGTGACGTTTGGTACACCCAAAGCACTCCTACGGTATCCGGGAGTTACACGATCTCATGGTCTAAGGAAAAGATACTTGACATTGGAAAACTCTAGCAAACGAACTATACGATCTTGTGCTATGTTTAGGATTGGGTCTTGTCCATCACATCATTCTCCTAATGATGTGATCTCGTTATCAATGACATCCAATGTCCATAGTCAGGAAACCATGACTATCTGTTGATCAACGAGCTAGTCAACTAGAGGCTTACTAGGGACATGTTGGTGTCTATTATTCACACATGTATTACGATTTCCGGATAACACAATTATAGCATGAATAAAGACAATTATCATGAACAAGGAAATATAATAATAATGCTTTTATTATTGCCTCTAGGGCATATTTCCAACAGTCTCCCACTTGCACTAGAGTCAATAATCTAGTTACATTGTGATGAATCGAACACCCATGGAATTCTGGTGTTGATCATGTTTTGCTCTAGGGAGAGGTTTAGTCAACGGATCTGCTACATTCAGGTCCGTATGTACTTTACAAATATCTATGTCTCCATCTTGAACATTTTCACGAATGGAGTTGAAGCGACGCTTGATGTGCCTGGTCTTCTTGTGAAACCTGGGCTCCTTGGCAAGTGCAATAGCTCCAGTGTTGTCACAGAAGAGTTTGATTGGCCCCGACGCATTGGGTATGACTCCTAGGTCGGTGATGAACTCCTTCACCCAAATTGCTTCATGTGCTGCCTCCGAGGCTGCCATGTACTCCGCTTCACATGTAGATCCCGCCACGACGCTCTGCTTGCAACTGCACCAGCTTACTGCCCCACCATTCAAAATATACACGTATCCGGTTTGTGACTTAGAGTCATCCAGATCTGTGTCGAAGCTAGCGTCGACGTAACCCTTTACGACGAGCTCTTCGTCACCTCCATAAACGAGAAACATTTCCTTAGTCCTTTTCAGGTACTTCAGGATATTCTTGACCGCTGTCCAGTGTTCCTTGCCGGGATTACTTTGGTACCTTCCTACCAAACTTACGGCAAGGTTTACATCAGGTCTGGTACACAGCATGGCATACATAATAGAACCTATGGCTGAGGCATAGGGGATGACACTCATCTCTTCTATATCTTCTGCCGTGGTCGGACATTGAGCTGAGCTCAATTTCACACCTTGCAACACAGGCAAGAACCCCTTCTTAGACTGATCCATATTGAACTTCTTCAATATCTTATCAAGGTATGTGCTTTGTGAAAGACCTATGAGGCGTCTTGATCTATCTCTATAGATCTTGATGCCTAATATATAAGCAGCTTCTCCAAGGTCCTTCATTGAAAAACTCTTATTCAAGTAGGCCTTAATGCTGTCCAAGAGTTCTATATCATTTCCCATCAAAAGTATGTCATCTACATATAATATGAGAAATGCTACAGAGCTCCCACTCACTTTCTTGTAAACACAGGCTTCTCCATAAGTCTGCGTAAACCCAAACGCTTTGATCATCTCATCAAAGCGAATGTTCCAACTCCGAGATGCTTGCACCAGCCCATAAATCGAGCGTTGGAGCTTGCACACCTTGTCAGCATTCTTAGGATCGACAAAACCTTCCGGCTGCATCATATACAATTCTTCCTTAAGGAAACCATTAAGGAATGCCGTTTTGACGTCCATTTGCCATATTTCATAATCATAGAATGCGGCAATTGCTAACATGATTCAGACGGACTTCAGCTTCGCTACCGGTGAGAAAGTCTCATCGTAGTCAACCCCTTGAACTTGTCGATAACCCTTAGCGACAAGCCGAGCTTTATAGATGGTCACATTACCATCCGCGTCTGTCTTCTTCTTAAAGATCCATTTATTTTCTATGGCTCGCCGCTCAACGGGCAAGTCAGTCAAAGTCCATACTTCGTTTTCATACATGGATCCTATCTCGGATTTCATGGCTTCTAGCCATTTGTCGGAATCTGGGCCCGCCATCGCTTCTTCATAGTTCGAAGGTTCACCGTTGTCTAACAACATGATTTCCAAGACAGGGTTGCCGTACCACTCTGGTGCGGAACGTGTCCTTGTGGACCTTCGAATTTCAGTAGGAGCTTGATCAGAAGTATCTTGATCATCATCATTAACTTCCTCTCTAGTCGGTGCAGGCACCTCAGGAACATTTTCTTGAGTTGCGCCATTTTCCGGTTCAAGAGGTAATACTTCATCAAGTTCTACTTTCCTCCCACTTACTTCTTTCGAGAGAAACTCTTTCTCTAGAAAGGATCCATTCTTGGCAACAAAGATCTTGCCTTCGGATCTGAGGTAGAAGGTATACCCAATAGTTTCTTTAGGGTATCCTATGAAGACGCATTTTTCCGATTTGGGTTCGAGCTTTTCAGGTTGAAGTTTCTTGACATAAGCATCGCATCCCCAAACTTTTAGAAATGACAGCTTAGGTTTCTTCCCAAACCATAATTCAAACGGTGTCGTCTCAACGGATTTCGACGGAGCCCTATTTAAAGTGAATGCGGCAGTCTCTAAAGCATAGCCCCAAAAAGATAGCGGTAAATCGGCAAGAGACATCATAGATCGCACCATATCTAATAGAGTGCGATTACGACGTTCGGACACACCATTACGCTGAGGTGTTCCAGGCGGCGTGAGCTGTGAAACTATTCCACATTTTCTTAAGTGTGTGCCAAACTCGTGACTCAAGTATTCTCCTCCACGATCTGATCGTAGGAACTTGATTTTCCTGTCACGTTGATTCTCAACCTCACTCTGAAATTCCTTGAACTTTTCAAAGGTCTCAGACTTGTGTTTCATTAAGTAGACATACCCATATCTACTCAAGTCATCAGTGAGGGTGAGAACATAACGATAGCCACCGCGAGCCTCAACACTCATTGGACCGCACACATCAGTATGTATGATTTCCAATAAGTTGGTTGCTCGCTCCATTGTTCCTGAGAACGGAGTCTTGGTCATTTTACCCATGAGGCATGGTTCGCACGTGTCAAATGATTCGTAATCAAGAGACTCTAAAAGTCCATCAGCATGGAGCTTCTTCATGCGTTTGACACCTATGTGACCAAGGCGGCAGTGCCACAAGTATGTGGGACTATCATTATCAATCTTACATCTTTTGGTACTCACACTATGAATATGTGTAGCATTACGCTCGAGATTCATTAAGAATAAACCATTCACCATCGGAGCATGACCATAAAACATATCTCTCATATAAATAGAACAACCATTATTCTCGGATTTAAATGAGTAGCCATCTCGTATTAAACGAGATCCTGATACAATGTTCATGCTCAAACTTGGCACTAAATAACAATTATTGAGGTTTAAAACTAATCCCGTAGGTAAATGAAGAGGCAGCGTGCCGACGGCGATCACATCGACCTTGGAACCATTCCCGACGCGCATCGTCACCTCGTCCTTCGCCAGTCTCCGCTTATTCCGCAGCTCCTGCTTTGAGTTACAAATGTGAGCAACTGCACCGGTATCAAATACCCAGGAGCTACTACGAGTACTGGTAAGGTACACATCAATTACATGTATATCACATATACCTTTCGTTTTGCCGGCCTTCTTGTCCGCTAAGTATTTGGGGCAGTTCCGCTTCCAGTGACCACTTTCCTTGCAATAAAAGCACTCAGTCTCGGGCTTGGGTCCATTCTTTGGCTTCTTCCCGGCAGCTTGCTTGCCGGGCGCGGCAACTCCCTTGCCGTCCTTCTTGAAGGCTTTCTTACCCTTGCCCTTCTTGAACTTAGTGGTTTTATTCACCATCAACACTTGATGTTCCTTTTTGACTTCTACCTCTGCTGATTTCAGCATTGCAAATACTTCAGGAATGGTCTTTTCCATCCCCTGCATATTGAAGTTCATCACAAAGCTCTTGTAGCTCGGTGGAAGCGACTGAAGGATTCTGTCAATGACCGCGTCATCCGGGAGATTAACTCCCAGCTGAGTCAAGCGGTTATGCAACCCAGACATAGTGAGTATGTGCTCACTGACAGAACTGTTTTCCTCCATCTTACAGCTGAAGAACTTGTCGGAGACTTGATATCTCTCGACCCGGGCATGAGCTTGGAAAACCATTTTCAGCTCTTCGAACATCTCATATGCTCCGTGTCTCTCAAAACGCTTTTGGAGCCCCGGCTCTAAGCTGTAAAGCATGCCGCACTGAACGAGGGAGTAGTCATCGGTACGTGCCTGCCAAGCGTTCATAACGTCTTGTTCTGCAGGGAGAACAGGTGCGTCACCTAGCGGTGCTTGTAGGACATAATCTTTCTTGGCAGCTATGAGGATGATCCTCAGGTTCCGGACCCAGTCCGTGTAGTTGCTGCCATCGTCTTTCAGCTTGGTTTTCTCTAGGAACGCGTTGAAGTTGAGGACTACGTTGGCCATTTGATCTACAAGACATATTTGTAACAATTTTAGACTAAGTTCATGATAATTAAGTTCATCTAATCAAATTATTCAATGAACTCCCACTTAGATAGACATCCCTCCTAGTCATCTAAGTATAACATGATCCGAGTTAACTAGGCCGTGTCCGATCATCACGTGAGACGGACTAGTCAACGTCGGTGAACATCTTCATGTTGATCGTATCTTCTATACGACTCATGCTCGACCTTTCGGTCTTCTGTGTTCCGAGGCCATGTCTGTACATGCTAGGCTCGTCAAGTAAACCTAAGTGTTTGCATGTGTAAATCTGTCTTACACCCGTTGTATGTGAACGTTAGAATCTATCACACCCGATCATCACGTGGTGCTTCGAAACAACGAACTGTCGCAACGGTGCACAGTTAGGGGGAACACTTTCTTGAAATTATTATGAGGGATCATCTTATTTACTACCGTCGTTCTAAGCAAACAAGATGCAAAAACATGATAAACATCACATGCAATCAAATAATAATAGTGACATGATATGGCCAATATCACATAGCTCCTTTGATCTCCATCTTGGGGCTCCATGATCATCTTGTCACCGGCATGACACCATGATCTCCATTCCATCTGTGTCTCCATGAAGTTGCTCGCCAACTATTACTTCTACTACTATGGCTAACGCGTTTAGCAATAAAGTAAAGTAATTTACATGGCGTTTCTCAATGACACGCAGGTCATACAAAAAATAAAGACAACTCCTATGGCTCCTGCCGGTTGTCATACTCATCGACATGCAAGTCGTGATTCCTATTACAATAGCATGAACATCTCATACATCACATATAGATCATTCATCATTCATCACAACTTTGGCCATATCATATCACAAAGCACTTGCTGCAAAAACAAGTTAGACGTCCTCTAATTGTTGTTGCAAGTTTTACGTGGCTGAAGTAGGGTTCTAGCAAGAACGTTTTCTTACCTACGTGAAAGCCACAACGTGATTTGTCAACTTCTATTTACCCTTCATAAGGACCCTTTTCATCGAATCCGCTCCAACTAAAGTGGGAGAGACAGACACCCGCCAGCCACCTTTATGCAACTTGTGCATGTTAGTCGGTGGAACCGGTCTCACATAAGCGTACGTGTAAGGTTGGTCCGGGCCGCTTCATCCCACAATACCGTTGAAGCAAGATAAGACTAGTAGCGGCAAGAAAGTTGACAACATCTACGCCCACAACAAATTGTGTTCTACTCGTGCAAGAGAACTACACATAGACCTAGCTCATGATGCCACTGTTGGGGAACGTTGCAGAAAACAAAAATTTTCCTACGGTTTCACCAAGATCCATCTAGGACTTCATCTAGCAATGAGTGATTGGATTGCATCTACATACCTTTGTAGATCACGCGCGGAAGCGTTCAAAGAACGGGGATGAGGAAGGCGTACTCGACGTGATCCAAATCACCGGAGATCCTAGCGCCGAACGGACGGCACCTCCGCGTTCAACACACGTACGGTCAGCGTAACGTCTCCTTCTTCTTGATCCAGCAAGGGGAAAGGAGAGGTTGAGGAAGATGGCTCCAGCAGCAGCACGACGGCGTGGTGGTGATGGAGCTGCAGTACTCCGGCAGGGCTTCGCCAAGCACTATGGAGGAGGAGGAGGTGTTGGAGAGGGAGAGGGAGGCACCAAAGGCAAGAGGTAAGAAGTCCTCCATCTCCCCACTATATATAGGAGGGTCAAGGGGGGGGTGCCGGCCCTAGGAGATCTAATCTCCTAGGGGGGTGCGGCCAAGGGGAGGAATCCCTCCTCCCCAAGGCACCTAGGAGGTGCCTTCCCCTCCTAGGACTCTTCCTCCCTTGAAACCCTAGGCGCATGGGCCTCTTGGGGCTGGTGCCCTTGGCCCATGTAGGCCAAGGCGCACCCCCTACAGCCCATGTGCCCCCCGGGACAGGTGGCCCCACCCGGTGGACCCCCGGGACCCCTCCGGTGGTCCCGGTACAATATCGGTGACCCAGAAACTTGTCCCGATGCCCGAAATAGCACTTCCTATATATAATTCTTTACCTCCGGACCATTCCGGAACTCCTCGTGACGTCCGGGATCTCATCCGGGACTCCGAACAACATTCGGGTTACTGCATATACATATCCCTACAACCCTAGCGTCACCGAACCTTAAGTGTGTAGACCCTACGGGTTCGGGAGACATGTAGACATGACCGAGATCGCTCTCCGGTCAATAACCAACAGCGGGATCTGGATACCCATGTTGGCTCCCACATGCTCCTCGATGATCTCATCGGATGAACCACGATGTCGAGGATTCAAGCAACCCCGTATACAATTCCCTTTGTCAATCGGTATGTTACTTGCCCGAGATTCGATCGTCGGTATCCCAATACCTCGTTCAATCTCGTTACCGGCAAGTCACTTTACTCGTACCGTAATGCATGATCCCGTGACCAGACACTTGGTCACTTTGAGCTCATTATGATGATGCATTACCGAGTGGGCCCAGTGATACCTCTCCGTCATACGGAGTGACAAATCCCAGTCTTGATCCGTGTCAACCCAACAGACACTTTCGGAGATACCCGTAGTATACCTTTATAGTCACCCAGTTACGTTGTGACGTTTGGTACACCCAAAGCACTCCTACGGTATCCGGGAGTTACACGATCTCATGGTCTAAGGAAAGATACTTGACATTGGAAAACTCTAGCAAACGAACTATACGATCTTGTGCTATGTTTAGGATTGGGTCTTGTCCATCACATCATTCTCCTAATGATGTGATCTCGTTATCAATGACATCCAATGTCCATAGTCAGGAAACCATGACTATCTGTTGATCAACGAGCTAGTCAACTAGAGGCTTACTAGGGACATGTTGGTGTCTATTATTCACACATGTATTACGATTTCCGGATAACACAATTATAGCATGAATAAAGACAATTATCATGAACAAGGAAATATAATAATAATGCTTTTATTATTGCCTCTAGGGCATATTTCCAACAAGCATATGGGCAAGTGATAGCAAAATGAAGACGTAAAAGGATGATCTTGATGGCACAAAAGAAGGCGGCTTGCTTGCTATCATACCATGTCTTACACGCCGATGCCGCTCACGGGGCGGGCCTTGACGCTCTCAATGGTGGCGCAAAACTTGTTGCACTCTTGTTGGATCACCCTCCACCGCTTGGAAATGGAGACCCACCCGCGCGTGCTCACAAATTGGTAGAGTGGAAACTTCTTGCGCTCATGAAACTTGCGGTGCACACGAGTCAAAAAGGTTGAATGCTTTTGCTCGGCGCCCGTCTTTGGGTCTTGTCCAATGTCTCACCAACACTCGCAAAGAAGCTTGTCCTCGGCAGCTGTGTACGCCTTCGTGCACTTGCTCTTGCGCTTCTGCTTAGGACCGGCGGTTTGGTTGGCGAGCTCGTCCTCGAACAAAGGCTCCACTTCGATGTCGCACTCATCCTCTTCCTCTACCCCATAGTCGTCCGGGAACTCGTGGTCGAGGGGGAAGCCTCCAGGTCGATGCCGACCTGATCACGCATGAAGGCCGCCTGATCGGGATCATAGCCAGCGACCGACGTGAACGCCCCGCGGCCGTCCTGACTTTGCGTCTCCTCGGGATCGTAGCCAGCGCCCGGTGCACCACCCTCGAAGATGAGGTGTTGCATGTAGTCCTCGTCGACGGCAGACGGCATTTCCTCGAACAGGTTACGGGCGTCCGGGAGACCGCCGGCCGGCGTCTGTCGCGCGCGTTTCCGCGTGCCGCCGGACGACGAGCCACCGACCACCGGGGTGGTGTTGAGGTCGATGGGCGTGGGCGCGGGCATGGAAGGCGCGACCACGCTCACGTCGGGTGAGCACTCCCCGGAGAGGTGAGAGGCCTGCGGGTAGACGTGGAAGCCGGGGACCAGGTTGCAAGCCGATGCGCGGGGTGAGTCGGGCATCACCATCCGAGGAAACGCCGACAAGCCGGTGCTGGCCGCGGTGAAGGCGGCTTGGACGAGGTTGTGCTGGCTAGGGTTTACCCCAAGCATGTAGAGAGCCTCCCTCGTTGCCGCGGCGACGCGGGCGTTGGTGAACTCATGTTGCGCGGCGACGGCGGCGGCGGCCTGCGCAGCGGCCTCATCCCTCGCGTCCGCGGCGTGCCTCCGGCCCTTCCTCTTGGCCGACTCCCTTGCCTGTTGTTCGGGCGTCAGCGCATTCTTCGGCTTGGTCGCCGCGGCGGTCTTGCGCGGGGCACGAGGCTTGCCTTTCCCGGAGGGGGCGACGGCGCCGGATGAGGCGAGGGAGGCGAGGCCGGCGGCGGCGTCGAGGTCGAGGTCGATGTCGTCCTCCATGGCTAGTTGGGGGCGGGGGCGCGCGCGGGCGGGAGCGTTTTTGGGAAAATGGGGGGAATGATGGTGGCTGCCACCGACAGGTGGGCCCGGGGAGAGGAGTAGGCATGCGCGCGCGTCCGTCTCATGTCCACACCGACGCAAATCCGGCTCAAAATTAGGCCTGAAATAGGTCGCCCGTGGACGAAAAACGGACGCGCGTCTGTTTGGGTCGGCACGTTGGGCCGCCACTTTTATCCGCGCCGACCCGAACGGACACGGACGGACGAAATGGGTCGCCCCATTGGAGTTGCTCTTAATTTAGCACACGCTGCACACCATTTTGGCCCCGATATTTAATTGGGTTCGAGTCAGCTCATGGTTTGGTTTTCATCTTGTTTGCTTTAATAATCATGATTTGATTGTCCCACGTTTTACCATTTGTAACTGTACATAGTTTACTAGCGCACCTTTTCGTATTAGGGCGCTCTTAAGGCATTATCAAATTATATTCTATGCGTTAAATATGGACTTAGAAACAGCTCCCCTAATGGATTTGTAGTAGCTTATTGTTTTTTTCTTTTGGTGATGATTGTATCTTATATTCTTATTGTTGAATATCTAAAAGATCTGTAATTTTAATGTGTTTCATTTTTTTGAAAATGGAGGCGTATCCGCGGCCCCTGCATTATAATGATGCATGCAACCATCTTATTAAAAATTCGCAAAATAGCACAAAGTCGTTAAAGTATTACAGCTCGCAAGTGGAGCAAAAAAAAAAGTTCATGCTAACAATTACAACCAAAATGGCAATATGAAGGATAAGCTCCCTAAACTCTTATCCTGTTACGCGACCACCATCCGAACCAGTGAAATATAGCCTGGATTTCCATGGAAAGGAAAAGAGTATCTCCCGCGTAAGCCTATATTTTTCTGCCAAGTTCTGTTTACCAAACATAGAACTAAAACGTCCACGTCACCTCAGACTCAAGAGCGACGGCGGTCCTCCCCAAACCCACTGCATTGGGTTGATATCGAATCAGATTTTTGTTGGTTAATTAATCTGTAGTGGGTCCCACTCCCAAGATATTATCTTGGTTGAGCGGATTACTGTTTTATCCAAGTTGTTTCTTGAAGAAAACCAAGAGAATCTCCAACGTTGTGCATCAAACCACCCTTAGAACGTTCGATCATGTTGTATGGGCATTTTATGCCCTCCAACTTTGTTAATTAAACGTCCGTAGATCGGTCGGCGCATCCGAATTCCGGTAAACCGGAAGCACACCTAGAAGAGGTTTGTGGACATCCGAACACCCCCAGCCCATAGAAAACCCTACCGAAGCCCAACTTTTCCTCCGCCTTCTCTATCTATTCAGGTAGTGTGAGACCCCCGCCTCCCATGTACTACTCACTCTGTCGCCGAGGCCTTATCGGACCTCCACCACACCACCTGGGTGCCAGCCTACTTGCCTACGCCTCCCTACAACCCTTGGTTCGTCCGCCGCCCAAGTACCCTCCACCCTTGAACATTGTCGTCCATGACGGACACCACGCCTGACAAGTGTTTGGCCAAATGCCACTGCCAAATTTATTGGCATTTTTGTTGTTTACTTTGAAGCAAACACGATGGATTCAACCATGGAGTACTTCTACGCCGAGATCATGGACTTGTCCTCGTTAGATGATGACAAATATGAGGATGAAACGACGATGATTCATGAGGTTCTTGAAGATGCCCAACTGCGGAGGAGCATGTTCTGAATTTCAAGGGATCAATCAAGGGGCACCAAGTGCTGAATAGGGAGAGGGTACGGGGGCATATGATGCTGATGGATGACTACTTTTGTCCCTGATCGCTATTCGAGTCCATTTTCCGCCGTCAATTTTCAATACGGCGAATTATGTTCGATCGCCTCTACAATGGTGTCTGGGCTTATGATAACTACGTCATCTTGAAGAAGGATGCCGTTGGTAACATTTGATTCTCTGGTTACCAGAGGTGTGCAACTGCATTGAGGAGGCTTGCCTATGGCATGACCACAGATTTGGGGGAGGAGTACCTATAGATCTTTGAAACCACACGTCTGGAAGCCATGGCCAGGTTTGCTATTGCGGTGGTCAAGGTGTAAGCCAACTGTCGAGGACACCACACGACTCATGGCACTGACAGAAGTAAGAGGGTGGCCAAGTATGTTCATATCACTCGGTTGCATGCACTCACAATTGACTTTTTCTCCATGTGCTCTGCAAGGGCAATATCAGGGCCATTGCAGGAAGCCCACCATCATTCTTGAATCAGTTGCATGACAAGACCTCTGAATTTGACACTCTTTCTTCGAGATGTCTGGATCTCACAATAACATCAACGTGTTGCGATTGTCTCTATTGTTTGCAAGGCTATGTGCAGGACAATCTCATTCTTGCAACTATACGACCAATGATCATGAGTACAGCATGGGCTATTATCTTTGTGATGGTATCTATCCTATGTGGGCGACCTTCTTCAAGACCATCCCTAAGCCAAGGGGTGAGAAAAGATCTCACTTTGCCCAAAGACAAGAAGGAGTTAGAAAGGATGTCAAGAGAGCATGTGAAGTGCTCCAAACACGTTTTGCAGTTCTTTCAGGACTTGCAGAAATATGGGATTCAGAGACGTTGTCGGAGGCGATGACAGCTTGTGTGATCATGCACAACATGATTCTGGAAGATGCGAGTGACGGAGTTCTCCATGGTCTAAAATTTGAGCAAATGGGTGGTGCTATCAAACTTCTAGAGCGGAATTCCATGATGTTCGAGGAATTTATTCAGATGCATCAATAGATTCGCCATCGAGCAACTCATGAGCAGCTTCAGAATAATCTGGTTGAGCATTTATGGGTGATTTGAGGGAATAACTAAAAAATGTCTTAATAAGTTGAAATCAAATTTGAAATATTTTATTGCAAAATTTTATGTTTGGACTGTAATATTTATATTTGAATTATTGTTCCATTGGAACATCTGCACAACATAATTATGTACGAAGGAGGATATTCATCTTTAATATGTTGAAGTGTTTCAGATATAGGATAAAAACATGATAGGCACATGATTTTTATATGACACCGGAGATCAAACCATTCACACCTGGAAGCAAAATGCAGCAGGGCGCTGGATTATTCCATGTCATGTAAAGGTCAGACAAAAAGCATGTAGGGAGTAGTAATTTCTAATAACTTACCATACTTGTTCGGAACACATGAATCATAATAGTACACATTAGCACGTACGTCAGAGCGCATTGTTCCTTTTTATGTGGATTACATCTTCGAATCTTCTGTCATGCCCTAGCAAGAATCAATCCCCTACTATGAACCTTCAGAATCAATCCCCTACATGCTGAAACCATGGCACTTTCGCATGCTGTTAAGCTCGCTGACCAACTAGGCGTGGGGCGGGTGCTATTTGAGACGGACTGTCTTAGTTTGCAACAAGTAGTGACCTCCAACTCAGGCGATTTTGCTCCATTGAGACAAATGTTTCAGGATTTAAAGGCCAAACTTAGCACACAATTCATCAGGGCGGGAGTAGTCCATGTTTCGCGTGACTGTAACAAGCCAGCACATGTTCTGGCAGCAATGGGTGCAGGATTAGCTAATGGAGAAATGTATCTTGAGGATGGAAACACACTTGTTGGCTAGAACATCCAAAAGGAGTCCATCCTTCGCTTTGCCTTCTGACAACGTGGTGGCATGTAGATCTTTGTCAAGACGTATCCTCAAGATACCAATCTTTGTGAAGACCCTTACAGGTAAGACCACCGCCCTAGAAGAGGAGTCCTCTGACACCATTGACAATGTCAAGGCGAAGATTATAGTAAAAGGATACTACATCCCCGGGAACAACCAATGACTGTTATCGGGACCTATTCCCGGCAACCTGGGTGCGGCTTCCTCCCTGATATGTCTCCAACGAATCAATGGTTTATAAAGTATTCAAGCTATATTTACCTAAGTTCTACATACTTTAGGTGCAATTTTATAAGATTTTTATGGTCTAACCTATTAATTTAGTGCCCAGTGCCAGTTCTTATTTTTTGCCTATTTCTTCGTTTCGTAGAAAACCTATACCAAACGAAGTCCAAATGCGGTAAAAAAATTACGTTGATATATATTTTGGAACATAAGAGACCCCCGAAGCTTCAGGGAAGGACCAGAAGACCCACGAGGACACCAGAAGCTCACATGGTGCGCCCTATGGTGCTAGGAGGGCCATCCGAGCCTGTGGGGCCCTCGTAACTCCTTTTGGCGTGATTACAACGCAAAAAATTCCTATAAATATAGGAACCCCCGAAAGTTAACCTAGATGAGTTTTTCCATCGCTGCAAGTCTCTGTTCCGAAGCGATCTCATTCGGAGCCTTATTCTGGCACCCTGACGGAGGCAGGAAGTCATCACGGGAGGCCATCTTCATCATCCTCGTTGCTTTCATGATGAGGCGGGAGTAGTCCCCCCTCAGTGTCGTGGTGGGCGCACGGCAGATGCCAAGGGATGGCTAAAGATAGGAGGAGGCTTGAGGGCACTGGTGGGCTCCAGAGGCAAAGTCGGCATGAGCGAGCACGGGACACAAGACATACCCAGGTTCGGGGCTCTCCAGAGAGATAACACCCCTAGTCCTGCCGAGTTTGGTTGATGTATATCAATACAGAGTTGCTCCTTGACCTGTATCGGGGAAGAAGGAAGGCAGACCAAGGCTTAGGCTGCTCCCTCTCTGTGGGTGTGTATTCTGCTTATCGGATTTCTTCAGCCCCATGCATGGAGGCCTTCTGGGGGGTTTTATAGGTCAACCCCCCACGGGTACAACGGTAATGTTACAAGGCCGTGGGGTCGGGTTGTCATTGTCCGGGAAGCCGGCGCTGGGACCCGCCAGGGGTCCGGGCTCGCCGGGTTCTCCGGGCGCGGGGCCCGCCGGGTACGGGGGCACTGTTGGCCGTCTTGTCGATCGTCAGGGAGTGGCTGGGTTGAGTCGGCTACAGTGGCGCTCCGTCAGGTCGCTGCTTGCTGACGTCATTGGTGATGATTGTTGCACTGTTGTCACGACGGCCCTGGTCAGCGGGTAGGTGGGGCACTGTTGCCACGCCCTGGCTGACCAGAGGCATGGGCGGGGCACTGTTGCCTCGGTCATCGGTAGGTGGAGACTCGTCCCATCGTACGACTGGGATGGGACGGGGGGCTGACCCGTGGCCGGGTTGAGGAACGCGCCAAGGGTGGAGCTGGCTTTTTGGAGAAGTCTTGTCGTGCCGGGTTCGGCTGTCTTGAGCTGGTTGTTGGGGCCGAGTCGAGGAGTCCGGCCGGGTTGCGGAGTTTGGCCAGGTCGAGGGGCTCGGTCGGGTCGAATGACCCGGCCAAGTGTGAGCCGGCTCGAGGGGCGTTGTTGGCCCCGTTGTTTTTTAAAAGGATCCGGGTTCTGTTGCCTGCCTAGGGTTCATCCCCCTGGCAGTAGTCCCCGAAGCTGTGAAGGTCCGCTGTCTTCGGATGGGAGGGCCTTCGCAGTTTCCCCCCTTGAGGAGGTGAATTTTGCGGCCGCCGGGTCCGGCAACACCCACTGTATGCCGGCTTCCGGAAGCCAGATCGCGGCACCCTGAACGGGGCGGGAAACTGAAGAGTCCATCGAATCTTGGGGTGATCTTTCGAACTTTGCGCAGACGCCACGTGGCGCCCGGAAGCTATAGAGGCCTGACAGGCCACGCGCGCGATAGGACGGGGCGACGCAATGGGGGCTATGGCCGCGCGCCCTCGGCCCATGCGCGTGGATTTATTGTGGCGTCCGCGGGCCGGTTGCCATTCTCGATGCAGTTATCGCGCGCGTACGTGCGCAGTTATCGCGGGGAAGTGGGAGGGGCGAGCGCAAACGATCCCACTTGCCCACCTTTCGACTTGTGGACTATAAATTGGGGGAGGGGGCGGCGGAAGTCATTCTCGCACGCGCTCCCCTGCCCCTTCTTCCTTCCTCTGCTTCTTGCGACCACCGCGCATCGCGACGCCCGCTGCCCCGAGCAGAGCTTTGTTGTCATCTTCCTTTCTCTCTTCCACCTTCGTCAATGGCGCTGCTGTTGGGCTCGTGGATGGGCTCGACCGTCACGCCCGATGACATCGCCTATCTTCGCACCTCCAGGCGCTTGCCGGGGGAGACGGAGGTTGCCGTGCGCCTGCCGCGGGCGAGCGAGAGCCATGGCCAGAGGGCACGGAGCGCGTAGTCTTCTACCCGCACTTCAAGCGCGGGTTCAGGCTTCCAGCAAGCACCTTCTCCAACGACTTCCTAGAGTTCTTTGGGCCCCAGCCTCACCATCTTGGCGCCGGCGCCATCATGTAACTTCTGGCTTCGTTACCCTCTGCGAGGGGTACCTGGGGGTCGAGCCTTCGATCGACCTCTGGGTGCGCTTCTTCTCCCTGAAGCAGTAGGGGCCGAGGCCCGGGGAGATGTCTGAGTGCGGGGCCGCCGTCATCTCCAAGCGGTCGGGCGCTGACTGCCCAAAGATGCCGCTGGAGGATTCTGCCAAGAAATGGCAGAATTCCTTCTTCTACGTCCGCAAGATCGGCGCGGACCGCATCAACTTGCCGCCCTTCATCAACTTGCCACCGAAGGAGAAGAAGAACTAGGGTTATTACCCCAAGCACCCGTCGCAGGAGGTGCTCAACCTGTGTGAACGGGTGTCGGTGATGAAGGAGCGGGAAGGGCTCACCGGCACCGACCTCATCACCGTCTTCATCAGGCGCCGAGTGCTGCCGCTACAGTAGTGTAGCCATCTCATCGGCGAGATGACGGGGCTTCAGGACCCCACCCGCATGTCGAACTTGCGGCTGGGGGCAGACTAGGTTGCCCGCCGGGTCAACGACATCTCCAAGGCCAACCTGTGGGACGACTGGGAGTTCGGGAAGTCTCCGTACAGCCAAGCGAATCCGGCGCCTGCAGTGAGTCCCTGGTCTCCATACTTTGCTGCTACTCATCTTCTTGTTCGTCCCGACACGATGCGGGAGATACTTCTGAACGCCATCCGACATCCTTACGACCGGGCGCGGATGCAGGTGGCCCGAGCTATCTCGGAGGAGCCCGAGGCCCATGGCGGAGGGGAGGGGGCGACCGCCGACGCGGGCGCAGGGCGCCGTGCCGGTAAGCTTGTCTCCATTTCTTCGAGTTGCCGGCTCTAGGATGGTCTTGGCGATGCTGACGCGAGTTGTTGTTGTAGTGGTGGTAGGTGGTGGAGGCGGCGCGGCCGGAGCCGGGTCGTCTTGGGGGGCGGCGGTGATGAGCCGGCCGCACGGGAAGGATAACGTCGCGCCGCGGGCCCCGGCCGCAAAACGCGCGGCGGACCCGGCTGGTGGCGCAAAGCCGCCCGCCAAGAGGAGGCGCGGCGTTCCGCAGGGGAGGGCAGCGAGGCCCACCATTCCGGTGGTGCCGGGGTGAGTTTCCTTGCTTGAATCGAGTGACCGAGCTGCTTGGCTCTTGTGTTTTTATTTTGTCCTTTGTTTCAGGTCACCGATCTCGTTGGCGGTGGCGGCGTCAGACGCTGCGTCCAATCAGGGCGCCGCGTTCTGGAGGAGTCGGTCCGGCACCTTCAACCAGGATGAGGAGGAGGAGCGGGCGGAGGCGGCGGATCTGAACCTCGGTGTGGACCCGGCTGGCGCCGAAGACCAGGCCTGGCAAGACTGGAACCGGGTCGTGGGATGAAGGTGGCGTTGACCCATGCCTTGGTTAACGCCGCAGCGACATGGGCGCGGGCCGGCGAGGGACCGGTGTGGCTGGAGATGCCGGCGGGGACGTTGGCGGCGGCAACGGTCTTTGTGCCGGCGTCGAGGTGAGAGCACGGCCGGGATGGCCGTGCGGATGTGATGGACCTCGACCAGGAGGTCGTGGTGCTTGAGGACGGCACCCCGCCGTGGACCGATGTGGTCGAGCGGGCGAGGGCTGGCGGGGGCAGCGATGATGCCGTTTTGAGGGAGGCGTCGCGGACGGCGCCGGAGTGGGCGCCCCAGGCGCTGACGAGCAGGGCGTCGATGGTGGTGGGGCCGCAGGACACCCCAGCCACCGAACCGGCGATGGTGCCGGAAGGTGCGCCGCAGAGGGCGCCGACCGCGAGGGAGGCGGCCAGCGGAGAGTGCACCCTAGTGCTCAGGCCAGGGGGACGCCGGGCCGTCGGGTCGTAGCCGACGCGAAGCGGGCCCAACGAGGTTTTCTTTGGGCCTCTGACCCAGGAGGAGGCGACGATGGCCGCCGTGACCCGGCGCCTGCGAGGGTGGGCGGATCGGATCCAGGCCTTCGCCCAGGCCGAGGTGGAGCAGGCGCGAGATCTGGAGCGCGCCGTGACCGTAAGTATTTTCCTTGCCTTTTATTTTTTTCCTGTTGTTTTTTCTTCATGGGGGCGCGCCAGCGCACACACTAAGTGTATCCCCCAAGATTCCGGCCAACTGGGTAGCAGTTGGGTTGAATCTTAAATTGATGTCTTCATGTTGACCGTCGCTTCTTGCAGCAACTGGATTCCTATCGGGTCAGCATCTTCAACTGGCTCCTCGAGAAGCACCGGCAGCTCAAGGAGCAGCTCGCCGCCAAGGAGGAGGAGCTCCGCGCCACGGCAGGTATTTCTTTTGCGTGCTCTTATTTAGTGGGGGCGCTAGCGCACCCACTGGGTGCAGCCCCCGAGATTGGGGCCAACTGTGTCTTCATTTTTGACTCTTTCTTCTGCAGCCGAGGTGCTGTCTTGGAGGACCCGGCTGATTCGAGCCGACCTTCATTACGACCGGCTTGTCGCGGACATCGGCCGGCTTGGGGCTGAGGTGGTCTTGATAACCCACAAGTATAGGGGATCAATTGTAGCCTCTTTCGATAAGTAAGAGTGTCGAACCCAACGAGGAGCTAAAGGTAGAACAAATATTCCCTCAAGTTTTATCGACCACCGATACAACTCTACGCACGCTTGACGTTCGTTTTACCTAGAACAAGTATAAAACTAGAAGTACTTTGTAGGTGTTTTTGGATAGGTTTGCAGGATAATAAAGAGCGCGTAAATAAAAAGTAGGGGCTGTTTAGATGAAGACACAACTAAGTTAATATAGCGAGTTGGAAAAGTGGTGGTAGGAGTGGTGAAATTGTCCCTAAGCAATTGACTACTTTACTAGACCGATAGCAAGTTTTATGTGGAAGAGGCCACTGCTAGCATGTCATCCATGATTTGGAATTCTATGCACTTATGATTGAAACTATTAGCAAGCATCCACAACTACTAACGTTCATTAAGGTAAAACCCAACCATATCATTAAGATATATTGGCCCCCCTTTAATCCCGTATGCATCAATTTCTATGCTAGGTTGAAGCTTCTGTCACTCTTACCCTCCAATATATAGTCCTATCAACATACAACTAAACCTATGGTGTGATCCACGCGCGCGCTCATATGATGGGCATCAAAGGACAACAACATAACCACAAGCAAATTAAACCAATCATAGCAATTCATCAATCACCGATAGGACAACGAAAATCTACTCAGACATCATAGGATGGCAACACATCATTGGATAATAATATGAAGCATAAAGCACCATGTTCAAGTAGAGGGTACAGCAGATTGCGGGAGAGTGGACCACTGTAGATAGATGGGGGAACGTGATGGAGATGTTGGTGAACATGACGGAGGTGTTGGTGTAGATCGCGGTGATGATGGCCTCCGGCGGCGTTCCGGCGCCACCGAAAGCGAGGGGGAGAAAGCCCCCCTTCTTCTTCTTCCTTGACCTTCTCCCTCTAAAGCAAGTGCTTCTATTTATTTGAGTACGTCATATTGATATCGCTTTTCTGCATGATCGACCGACCATGATGACGAGGCGAGGCGTATAATAATCAACTGAATTCGGCCGAGCCAAGGCCCAACCAAGCCCACAAATTGAGCAAGGCACTAGCCAGGTTTGAGGCACACGAGGCCAGGAACGCCTAGGATATGCCTAAGAACAACCTAAATTTAGGTAAAAAATGGGAAAACATGTCAAATCTCACAATCCCTCCCTCTAGGTCAGAATCAACCGATTTAGGCGACAATTAGGTAGGTTTTCAGGTCAACTGCCTCGGATGTGCCTTCTGCTACCTAGCGTTTCAGGCCAGGTTCCCTGCACTGGATTTCTTGGGCCGACTGAGGCCTTGGGCTTTCTAGCTTCTTTCCTTTATCTGCCTACATTCTGTATAGTTCAAAAATGATAATTTTATTACCCAGTTGATGTTTTCATCAGCGAAACTGATTGGTCACAACTTGCGTACGTCACATTTAAGGACTCACAAGGAGCAGACACTGCTGTGCTTCTCTCAGTACGTTCAAGCTCCTGAAACTTATTACTTGGTGATATTTCATCTCACCGCTCTTTGGTGATTTGGCTTATAATCTTAGATTGCTAATGTACAGGGAGCAACGATTGCTGATCTTTCTGTCATCATAACTCCAGTTGAGAACTATTAGTTGCCTCCTGAAGCCCGCAAACAATTACCTATAAGAATGTTTTAATGTTTTAAGTGCATCACCATTATTTTAAGTTGTATTAAACAGGAAAGAGCTTACTTTCAGGCCTGGGATTTTTTTAATCTCTGAAACTGAAAAGGAACTAGATGAATATTACTCCCTCCGTTCCAAAATAGATGACTCAAATTTGTACTCACTTAGTATAAAGTTGGGTCATCTATTTTGGAACGGAGGGAGTACAACTATTTTAAATCAAGAATATGGTGCATTTTTTAATAGCGCTTAACTTGGGGTAGAAATACCATTTCTTTTCCTACTCTTACTGTTTAATGGCTTTCTATAGACGTGGTTTCCTCTCTGGAGCAGCATTTTTTTTAAGTTTAGCAATTCAAAAGTCAAATATTGTAGTATTAACTTCCACTGACATTGTTTCAGTTTCTTACCATGGTAAGAACATTTCTATGTCAATGAGGAGAGAAATAAAGATGCTGCATGAATTGTCTCTCAAATTAGTCTCCTGCAACTGTAGTTAGCTTACCCTCATTTTTTGTTCATTTTCTTTACAATATTATTTAGTCACTATCCTGATTACTTCTAATATGCTTTGATATTCCACTCTTCTGAATTTTTGTGCATGTCCTTGTGGGTGCAGGGAGAGAATTCTCCCTCTGCTGAATCTGCAGTCAGGAAGGCGGAGGTGTTGACGTATAATGTGCTGCCTAGTCTCTTCCATCAGATCGGTCTTTTGGTTGCATTGGCTAGAGCATGCACTTCTACATGGTAACAGAGCCTCTACCTCGATAGATTGGATAGAGATTGCATCTAGCTACCCAGGCGACCACAACCATGTCCACCACCACTGCCGCCATGACGGCTAGCACCATGGGTGCGCTCACCACCGACACCTCCTCCACTTTTGCGTCCTCGTCCGCCTCCACCTCCACCAACTCCTTCCTCGGATCGCCGCCGCAAGAGAAACTGACGAGGGGCAACTTCCTGCTCTGGAAGGCCATCATCCTACCCCAGATCAAGGGCGCGTAGATGGAGCACCATCTCGACGCGAAGAGTCCGGCACCGCCGGCCACCCTCACCATTACCAAGGACAGCAAAGAAGAACATGTACTGAACTTTGCGCGATCTCTTTGGTTTGCACAACAGCAACAGCTCGAAGGCTACCTGATGGGCTCCCTCTCCCGCGAAATCCTTGCTCAAGTCGCCACGCTCCAGACGCCAGCTGAAGTCTGGCGTGCCATCCACGACATGTTCGCCGCCCAGAGCCAAGCTCAAGCTATCAATACACGCATCGAGCTCACGAATCTCCAAAAAGGTAACATGACTATGGCCGAATACCTTGGAAAGATTAAGAGCCTTACCGATGAAGTTGCCTGCACTGCTGCCGCGCTCTCCGATCCGGAGATCGTGTCCAAGATCTTGGCCGGACTAGACATGGATTACAATCCAGTCGTCTCGGCCCTTGCTGCCCGGGTTGAGCCCATCACCGTGTAGGAGCTGTACAGCCAGCTCCTCAGCTTCGACGCCCGCCTCAGCCTCCTTCATGGCGCCAGCTTTCGCCAGTCCTCTGCCAACGCCGCCTCGCGTGGACAGGCCATGGGCGCGGTCACCACGCGCAACGTGGCGGTGGGCGCGGGCGTGGCAACGCTCCAGGCGACAACAGCTACAACAACACCTACAACAACACCGGCAACCGATCAGGGGGTGCTGGCTTCAACAACAACAGCCGCCGCCCCCCTTCCACCTCCCGTGGCCGCCCTCGCTGTCAACTCTGCAAGAAGGCCGGCCATGAGGTGATGGATTGCTGGCACCAGTTCGATGAGAACTATGTGCCCGATGCTCGCCATGTTGCTGCAGCCATGCGTGAGCAAGGAGGAGATGGCATCTGGTATGTTGACTCCGGTGCCACAGATCATGTCACGAGTGAGTTGGAGCAACTTGCCCTTCGTGAACAGTACCACGGCCATGATCAGATTCATACCGCAAGCGGTGGAGGTATGGATATTCAACACATTGGTCAAGCTTATATTAATTCCCCTATGCTTAAACGTGATCTAGTTCTCAAAGATGTCCTTCATGTTCCTCAAGCTGATAAAAACCTTGTCTCTATGTCTCGTTTAGCCACTGATAATAACATCTTCTTTGAAACTCACCCTCGTTACTTTTTTATTAAGGATCGGGCAACGAGGGAACTTCTACACCACGGTAGATGCATTGGAGGCCTCTACCCCATCACATCCGGAGCACTTAGTCGCAAGCGTCGTCAGGTCTACTCCGTCACCAAGCCCTCTTTGGCAAGGTGGCATCAACGATTAGGACATCCTTCTTCAGTCATAGTTAAGCAAATAGTCAATAAAGACAATCTTTCTTTGTCACATAGCCATGTTAGTGATTCGGTTTGTGAAGCTTGTCAATGTGCCAAAAGTCACCAACTTCCCTATCCTAAGTCAGATAGTATATCTCATGCTCCTTTAGAGCTTATTTTTAGTGATGTATGGGGTCATGCCCGAGACTCCTTTGGAAGAAAAAAATATTATGTCAGTTTCATTGATGATTATAGTAAATTCACTTGGATTTATTTACTCAAGCATAAATCTGAAGTTTTCTCTGTATTTCAAGAGTTTCAAAAACTTGTTGAACGCCACTTTGACAGAAAAATTTTAACAGTCCAAAGTGACTGGGGAGGGGAGTATGAGAAGCTCAACTCCTTCTTTCGTAGCATAGGCATTGCACATCATGTGTCCTGTCCTCATGCCCGTCAACAGAACGGCTCGACAGAGCGTAAGCATCGCCACATTGTTGAAGTTGCTCTCTCTTTGCTCGCTCATGCTTCCATGCCTCTCAAATATTGGGATGAAGCCTTCATCACTGCCACATATCTTATTAATCGTTTACCTAGAAAAGTCATTGGCAACTCTACTCCTTTGGAACGTCTCTATCATCAAAAACCTGATTACAACTCTCTGAAATTTTTTGGGTGTGCCTACTATCCCAATCTTCGTCCATACAATCGTCATAAACTCGAGCTTCATTCTACTCAATGTTCGTTTCTTGGCTATAGTAATCTTCACAAAGGCTATAAGTGCCTTGAAATTGCTACTGGACGTATCTATATTTCAAGGGATGCTGTTTTTGACGAAACTTTGTTTCCTTTTGCCAAACTTAATCCCAACGTAGACGCCCTTCTCCGTGCTGAAATAGCCTTGCTTCCGGATCACGGGGGTGAATTAAATAAAGCTGATCATGTTGAAAATTCCAAAGAAAACTGTAATTCTGCAGATTGTGGGTGTCATTTTATGTGTGCAGATCTGGACAAAACAGGCACGAGATCCCATGCTGATGCGCTTGGCAGCGGCGCTGGATCCCATGCAGATTCTCGCGTCAGCCCATCTGTCGCTGATGGCACGCTATCCCAGGAGGATATGCCTCCCCTGCATGCGTCCACTGGCGCACGGGTGGCCGACCAGGCGAACCCCGCTTGTCTCGCTTCGCGATTGGGTGAGACCGCCAGCCCAGGCACGGGCGCAGGTGCGAGCGTGGTTGCCAGACGCCACCAGGAGGAGCCCACCAGCCCAGGCGTGGGCCAAGGCGCGGGCACCGGTACGTATATGGCCGACAGCCGCTCCCGAGTGGAGCCCACCAGCCCAGGCGCGGGCGGGGACGACGCGTCGATTGGCGCGACTGCTGCCAGAAGAACACCTGCGTCGGCAGCGTCAGGATCTGCTACAGGGGCAGAATCTGCCTTGGATCCAGTACTAGGATCTTCTGTGGAGGTGTCTACTGCTTCTGGATCTCCTGTGGCTACGTCAGCAACACCAGTTCAGCCTCCTCGTCCACACACTCGGTCATAGTCAGGTATTATCAAACAAAAGGAGTATAATGATGGTACGGTACGGTATGACAGAGTCAAACGTGCTTTTCTTAGTAGTGTTGGAGAACCAAATAATTTGCATGATGCTCTGGCTCATAAAGAATGGAAGGAGGCTATGGATAATGAATATGATGCCCTCATGAAAACTAGAACTTGGCACTTAGTACCTCCAAAAAAGGGTAGCAATGTTATAGATTGCAAATGGGTATATAAAATAAAAAGAAAACCTGATGGAAGCATAAACAGATACAAGGCTAGATTAGTTGCCAAAGGTTTTAAGCAGAGATTTGGTATTGATTATGAAGATACATTTAGTCCTGTTGTTAAGGCAGCCACTATTCGACTTGTATTGTCTATTGCTATTTCCAGAGGTTGGAGTTTACGCCAGCTAGATGTTCAGAACGCGTTTCTTCATGGTGTTCTTGAGGAAGAAGTGTTCATGCAGCAGCCACCTAGATATGAGAAACAAAGCACACCTCATCATGTCTATAAGTTGGATAAGGCCTTATATGGTTTGAAACAGGCCCCTAGAGCCTGGTACTCAAGATTGAGCATGCAGTTACAACAACTTGGGTTTACACCATCCAAAGCAGATACCTCATTGTTCTTTTACCATAAAGACAATATTATTATATTTGTGCTTGTTTATGTTGATGATATAATTATTGCAAGCTCAAGTTCAGATGCTACCACTTGTTTGCTTAAAGATCTGAAGCTAGAGTTTGCTCTCAAGGACTTGGGAGATCTTCACTACTTTCTTGGCATAGAAGTGAAGCAGATCAAGGATGGTATACTTCTTGCACAGGAAAAATATACAACTGATATACTCAGGATAGTAGGTTTGCACAATTGTAAACCTGTGAGTACACCAATTTCAACTTCTGAAAAACTTACAATTAAAAGTGGAGAAGCACTTGGGCCAGAAGATGCAACTAATTACAGAAGTGTTGTGGGTGCTTTGCAGTATCTGACTCTTACACGTCCTGATATCTCTTACTCTGTGAATAAGGTTATGAGCAACCGGATGAAGTGCGCCAGGGACTGGTTATGAGCAACCGGATGAAATGCCTCCTCAATCAAAGAAGCAGATAAGGGAGAGGAACATGATATACGATTTTCGGAAACTAGCAAAGTTTGCGAGTGGTTTTGATCCAGCACAAGCTATTGTATACAAGCATATGCGTGCAGCACGTACCGAGATCGGCCACCTGAACAAGTCCAAGAAAAAGAAAAAACCGACTGCTGCAACGGGGCCATCAGATGATGGCAACCCTCGAGAACCTCCTCCACCTCCAGGCAGCAATCAGGGGGCTCATCATCCAGGTAATTACCTGCCCCAACTCCTGATCTAACTAGGTGTGTAACTTCAGTTGCACACATCATTGTGCCCAGTTGCACACACCATGGTAGCCACTTGGACAGAACATATTGCCTATTTGTGCACGCTGTGTTAGTTGAAGCATCAAGATAACACATCTAACTTATTTTTCTAGTTCTGGATATAGGTGATGTCAACCCTCAAGGACCTCCTCCCCCTCCTGGCTGTACACGGCATCCTCCGCCACCTCCTCCCCCGCGTGCTCCTCCCAATGGCCCTACAGGCAGCACTCAGGGGGCTCGTCGTCCAAGTAATTACCTGCCCCCAACTCCCCATCAAACTAGGTCTGTAACTCCAGTTGCACACATCATGGTGCTCAGTTGCACCGAACAGGCTACCTAGTTGCGCACGCTGTGTTAGTTCGAGCATCAAAAAGATAAACACAACTGACTTGTTTGTCCTGTTCTGCCTATAGGTGATGCCAACCCTCAAAGACCTCCTCCCCCGCCAGGCCCAACTAGCAGTGCCCTTTGTGCTACTCCCAATGGACCTACAGGCAGGACTCAGGGGGCTCATCACCCAGGTTAGTACCTTCACCGACTCCAAAACAAAAACTAGGGTGAGTAACTTTAGTTGCACATATCATAGTGCCCAGTTGAACAGAACATGCTGCCTAGTTGCGTGCGCTGTGTTAGTTTGAGGATCAAGCTAAAAATCTAACTTGTTTTTGATGTTCTGCCCATAGGTGACTACAATCCAAGTACCATGACAGGCCGTGCTACTGCAGGTGTTTTTTTAACTTAACTTGCACACAACAACCATTTAGTTGCACAAAATGTACTGTGTGGTTGCACAGAACATCAGTGCTGGTTGCACAATAACAAAAATACTAAACTTTTTATATGATTATTACACAGGTGATCGTGACGGTCCTACTGCATCGTTGGAGGTTGCATCCCTTGCACAAGCTTCTGATAATTTTGTGCCCAGGGATCCTCCAAGGTCTACTACAAAGGGTAGGGCAAAGAGTCGACGGTACAAATCGGCGCTGGAGCTACACCCAAAGAAGAAAAACAAATGCAGTCAGTGCCAATCTACAGAGCACACTGCTGGTGTGTGTCCACAGAGACTCCTGTGATTCTGTTTCCTCATATGTAACTTTGGAACAAAAAAGGAAAATAATGATGTCTTTTTAGCAATGTTGGGACCAAGTGGACACATTCAGCATCTATGATTCCTCTTTATCTAATTTATGCTGCTTGAATTAGTTCATGCAATGTGTAAAAAAAGTTGCTATTTGTGCCTTTGTTGGCAACTGGTTAAATATTTAGTTGTTGAACAGTTGTATATCCAGTGCTCCTAATGTATCAACAAAAGTGATGATATTGAGTTGCTAACGCAATTACTAGTAGTGTGCAACTACAAAATCTACTTAATAAAATTGTACAAACCAGCAACTTCCTCCATGGAGCAGAAAAAAAGAAAAAAAGTACTGACCTACTCCTTGTCGTATCTCAGCAAGTTCCTCCATGGGGCGGCGTTGTGCATGCTGGTGACCCAATCATATGCCAGCTTCTTCCTGATGTTGAGTACTTCCTTGGGGTCGTAGTTGGGCAGTTCGCTACCATTCCACTCGGTGGCGTTAAGCAGTGCGAACAACCCACACTCATTACTGCAAAAATGGGCAAAAAAAATTTGTCACATAAAATTAAAACCAAATAAAGGTAATGCACTCTGTGCAACTACTTATGTCCTACTGTGCAACTGCTTGTGTTCTACTGCAATTCATTATGTGCCACTGTGCAACTGCTTACGTGCCAGTGTGTAACTACTTATGCGCCACTCTACAACTAGCTAGATAATCCATTAGAAACTCATAAAAATGATAAGACAGATTGAAGACTAGTACTGTGTCTTAAAAATACTAAAGATTGCACATGTAGAAAAATTTAAAAACTACAAAATGATGGTATATGATTGAGAAGGAATGAAATGATTATTGTCTTACTTGCCGAGCTGCTTCGGTACGTCAATGTCAATAATCTGGAAGTGCTCGATGCTGAACTTTGGGTAATGCTTCCTCCATAGCTAGCATACTGCCCCCGCAATGGTAAAGGCGGTGTTCATCAGCTCAATGTTGTCCAGCATCCTGCTTGAATCAAGAACTTCGAAGCGTACGTCCCTCAAGTTGACACTGAAGACCCAATAATGCCTCCCTCCGTCCTTATCGGTTACATTTGCGCACTCGAGCACTGGCAGTATGACCTGCAAGCGTGAACGATTTCAGACACAAATACAAGCTGTAGCTAAGAAAAACAGTAAAAGACTTGGTCAAGTTAAAAACAGGTTGCAACAAGTATCTGCCAACTAACAGATGTGTCATGTGCAACTGGACATGCTGTGGGTGCCAACTAAAAAAAAGATTGATCATGTGGGCACAACACTCACCAAGTCTTTCTTGTCGAGACGGTTCTTGTAATCAAACTTCTTGTTTATCTCATTCACATTGTGGATCCCTTGCTGTAATTTTATCTGCAGAGATTATAAAACATGGTTCAAAACTCCTTAGTAGGTGAAAGGCCTCCCTCAAATGGTCAATATAGAACAAAGATGAGGGTAAAAAGAAGGTTTTGGAAAAATTTACAGAAAACCTCAGTGGCATAACAACCTTCTTTGACCCTTCTGGTAAGTTATCCATGATGTGTAAGATTCCAGTCTCAATAACAATTTTTGACAACCATTGAACCGGCTTCATCGAATCAACTAACTCCTTTAAAGAAATGTAGAAAGCACCATACCTAATTATCTCAGGGCTGATTTTTTTGAAAGCAATAAAAAGATAAGTTAGCTCGAAGGGTCACAGCAGCAAAAAAAATGTGCATGAAAATGAAAACAGAACAGTGTGCAACTAAAAGCCTTGTTCTGTGCAACATGTTATGCTTTATGTGCAACTAAGTGGCTGGTCCTATGCAACTGAAAAAGATATGTATGTAGGCTGTGGGGAGTTAGTTTACCTGGTAGCTCCATCATCTGCTCCTTTGTGATGCCTGACCCAATACAAGAGGGCAGCGTAAAGCTTGTTCACTACCTCATTGGTGCTGAAAGTCTTCTTCTTTTTGTAGTCGATGAATGGAGACCTTTGAGATGCTGCGGGCCTTCTTACCCTCCTCTGTCTTCGTGCAAGAGGTGGTCCCGAAGAACTGCTCGTGCCAAGTTCTTGTTCTGCGCATATCGGGGTGTGGCAATTCTCTGGTGAACCAACATCTAGTTCTTGAGCTATTGCCTTGCCAGCATCAGCAGCATCACATCCTTCATTCACAGCTGCTGGGTCCAACTCACACTCATCGATGCAGATCACACCGGCTTCCGCTGTTTCTGCTGCTGGAGCAGGTGCTGGGGCATCACCATCTATGCCGAGGTCAAAAGATGGTGCATCATAGAACCCGTCACCATGATAAGAGTTTGATCTTCGTAAGGGTTCAAGGACCGGGGCATCTCCTTGCGGCACAAACACGGGTGCATCATTCACTGACTTGGTTCGCATAGTGTTGTAGTTGGCGGCCTTGGAGGCTTGCACCTACTTATAATGTCGAACACCTCCTCTTGTGTTAATGGTTGCTGAAAGTCAGCTCTTGGGGACGGCACTTTGATAGTTGGATCACCTCCTTTTGTGTTTGGCATTGAAGCATCTCTATGAGTAGGCACTTTGGACTTGCAGTTGCAGTGGTGCCTTCCTGACCAGCTGTGGTGGTTTTGACTGTGACCATGCTGCTAACTGACACATCAGTTGGCACACTGGTATATGTAGTTGGCATCTTTCCAGTCTGAGTTGGCAGCAACCTAGCAGAACTTGGCACCCCTGCATCAATGGCTGCGGCTCGCAGCTCTCTCTCGTCTCTGAACCCCAAATCTTTTTTGGCCTGTTCCCCCTTTGCGCCCCTGGCAAACTTGAAAATCTTCTGCTTAGGTGGTTTTGGTGGGACTGTTGAAAGGGGAGTCTTCCCCTTGATCTGTTGAACTTCTCTGACATTGGTTGGCTCTCTGCTCACTACAGTTGGCATATCAGTTTGAAGCACAACTTTCTTGACCATATTTACTTCAGCATCTGCACTCACCATCTTCTCCTTGGTTTGAGGCAACTGCAGATTCTTCTTCATTGAAACTGCTTTACGCTTCTGGACCACGTGAGGGTTTGCCGTGGATGCTGCCTTGCTCTTGCTGGAGCTTAGGTCTGGGAGCTGCTTTAAATATTCCTTGTATTTTTTCTTTGAATGAACCCAGTCAAGACCCTTTCCTGCTTCCTCCATGTCAATTTGATTCTTTTCAGCATCACTTGATAAGAACAGGCTCTTGTCAATGGCAAAGTTGATCTTCTCACACATATCTTTGTCGCTGAAATCTGGCACGGGAAAGGTGGTTGGCAAAGCTGGCTTCAAGTTGCAGAGCTTGAACATGTCAATGCTACCCTGAGACTCTGCTACGTCATTTTTCTTTGACTTCGGCAAATCCTTGTCTTTCCAGCAAGTTTTGTCAATCAACATCTGTAGTATGCTCCTGCTACTCAATGAATTGCTGCTGCTCGCAGGGGTGGCATAAGTGCTAGTCCTCCTGGATGTGTTGCCACCTGTACCACCAGAACCAGGGGCGTTGTCATCATCATCGTCATCGCTGCTGTCGCTGCCTCCATTGGATCCCCCTTTATCATCACCATAACCATCCTCGTCTTCTTCATCATCGTCTTCTTCCCTCTCACTGCCATCAGCTGCTGCGCCTTTGTCTTCTCCCCTCTCACTGCCATCAACTGCTGCCCCTTTGTCCCCGTCCCCCTCTTTGGCCTCACCTTCTTCTTCCTCCTCCTCTACATCACTATCTTCTTCCTTGTCCTCCTCCTCTCCTTTGTCCTCTTCTTGTTTGTCCTCCTCCTGCTCCTCCTCTTCCTCCTCATCCTCCTCCTCCTCTGCATCTTCTTCATTGTCATCCTCATCCTTGTCCTCCTCCTCTGATTCATCCGCATATGTGTCCTCATCGTCGTCAGCATCTATCGCTGCTTCCATTTCCTCATCTTCTTCTGACTCATCCTCAACAAACTCTTCTTCTTCTTGTATAGTTGACCGCCTTCTCTTTCTTTTTGGAGCACGGTGTGACGCCCCAGTTTGCATTGATGGCTGCTGTACGTAAGGATCAATATCTGGTTCCTCGTCATCGATCTTGGCAACTACTTCAATGAAGGTGCCAACATGTTCAGTTACAGCCTTGCACAGCTCATTGACCACTTTCGCAATCTTTGCCTTTTTCTGCATCAACACAAAAAAGATTCAGTACTGATTCAGTTAGAAAAAATAATAAAAAGTAAAAATGTCTATAACTGACCATGATGTGATAAGCAAAAACGACTAATACACACTTTCTGGCCAACTAAAAACATGATTCTAGCCAACTACACATGCACTGTGGCACAAACTAAAAAACATGCATTCTGCCAAAAGTTGATGACAATGGTTGTAAATGAACACTTTGACTATCCAAAAGAACATGTGCAACTACAAAAGCTTATATGTGCAACTGAACATACATCACAGCCAACTAAATTATGTATTCTCGCAACTACAAAAGTTATACATGTCCATCTGAACATACATCCCAGCTAATAGAAAAATATTGGTAAGTGATACAAGTTTCTGTATGCAAAACACTAACCTGCGGATTGTATGTTATTGGTAACTTGGATGCCACGAATGCTTCAGCTTGCAAAATTCCACCAAACAGTGGTGTCTGCTCCGTGCCTCTATACTCCTCTTTAAGCTGATGTGAAAAAAAGAGAAACAGAAAATAACAAGGTTATCAAAAATAGATTTGTGTGTTGAATGAAACCACACATTACAACCTGTGCAACTACAACAAGATACTGGGGTAGACAAATTCAACTATACATATATGCAACTGAACAAAGACACAAAAACTGTGCAACACACATGGCACCTAAAAAAAGTTTCTACCAACTGATGCAACACATCTGTGCAACAAGATTAGTAAAACTGTGCAACTTAAAAAAGATGGTGTGCCAATTTAAAATGAACATGTGTGCAGATTGCCAAACTGAAAGCTACAATCTGTGCAACTACATGCATTGTTGTGCCAGCTGATGACAGTTTTCTATGCAATTTCCAAAAAGAGTGACCAGACATCAAAAGAACATAGAAGGAAGACACTGTTGGAAAAAAACAAAAAAGAACTCACTTGTAATTTGCCGAACACACCAGGAGAGATAGTATCCTTCTTGATCACCTTGACAATTAGAGTACTATCCCATGCATTCGATCGTATCGCGCAGTTGCTTACTGGGATGTCATGTACGAGCGCATCAAGGTATAGTATCTGCACCAGACCCAAACAAAAGAAAAGGCCAAGTTCAGTTATTGTTATGAGAATTTCAGCAAACTATAACTGCACAGAAAGAACAGGAACAGATGGAAAAAAGTGGTCATTTTCACTAACCATCAAGTGATACAAGCAGCAGCAGACAGTTTGCTTCTCCTGGTCCATGTTCCGGAAAGCTTCGTTAATGTGTTCTGCTACAAAGAGGCAGATGTTTGTATTCTTTAGCATTTGATGATCTAGCACAAGTCCATAACACTTTGGGCTGAGCTTCAAGGCCATGGTTGGTGCTAGAAAAGTGCTGAAGGCAACCGCAAGCCAGGCCATAAAGAATGTGTCATCTGTTCTTCCAGCCATATCCTGAATCATCTTGAGCCATGTAGTGATCTGCGGATGAGAATTTCCAGTTATGTTGAAAGCCTGTCTGAATCTCCTAGTGGCATCCTTGTCAACTAAATATCTGACTTTTGGACCCTTGTTTGGGAGATCAAATACCCTCTGAACACTGTCAGCATCGACACGGATCCTTCCCCTTCCTGGGAAAACCATTTCAGAGGTCTATGGCTGGTAGGACTGCACCAGTGTAACACCCTCGATGCGACTATATCTCCCACGTGTCGAGGCGCGACTTAGAGGCATAATCGCATTGAAGGCATATGTCGCAAATTAGGCAATCTTCGCAAACATCCCATGTAATATAATTAATAAAAGGGGAGATAACATAGTTGGCTTACACTCGCCACGTCAATCAAGGTACATAAATAACATTACATCATCCAAACACTCATGGCCCGACTACGGCGCCAAAATAAAAGATAACCCAACATGCGACACGGTCCCGATCACCCCCCACAGGACACCACTACTGATCATCAGGAAAGGAAACATAGTATCACTGAGAGTCCTCGTCGAACTCCCACTTGAGCTCGAGTGCGTCACCTGGAGCGGAATCATCAGGCCCTGCATCTGGTGTAATAGTAATCTATGAGCCACAGGGACTCAGCAATCTCGCACCCTCGCGATCAAGACTATTTAAGCTTATAGGCAGGGCAAGGTAAAATATATGTGGAGCTGCAGCAAGCGACTAGCAAATATGGTGGCTATCCTGTTCGCAAAAGAGAGCGAGAAGAGGAGGCAAAACGCGGTCGAATAACTAAAGGGCAAACCTGTGGCAAGCATTACTCCAACACCGTGTCCACTTCCTGGACTCTGCCAAGAAGAGGCCATCACGATAACACACTCAGTTGATTCATTTTAATTAAGTTAAGGTTCAAGTTATCTACAACCGGACATTAACAAATTCCCATCTGCCCATAACCGCGGGCACGGCTTTCGAAAGTTCAAATCCCTGCAGGGGAGTCCCAACTTAGCCCATGACAAGCTCTCACGGTCAACGAAGGAATAGACCTCCTCCCAAGACGTTCCGATCAGACTCGGTACCTCGGTTCTTCAAGACACTTCGACAGGTTAAAACAATACCAGCAACACCGCCCGAATGTGCCGCCAAATCCCAATAGGAGCTGCACATATCTCGTTCTCATGGCACACTCAGATGAGCCAGACGTCGGGTAGGCCAGCCCAGAGTTGCCCCTGGTAGCCCTGGACATCGCTCGGTTGGACCAACACTCAGAGGAGCACTGGCCCGGGGGGGGGGGGCTAAAATAAGATGACCCTCGGGCTCCGGAAACCCAAGGGAAAAAGAGGCTAGGTGGCAAATGGTAAAACCAAGGTTGGGCATTGCTGGAAAAGCTTTAATCAAGGCGAACTATCAAGGGGTTCCCATTATAACCCAACCGCGTAAGGAACGCAAAATCCGGGAACATAACACCGATATGACGGAAACTAGGGCGGCAAGAGTGGAACAAAACACTAGGTGAGAGGCCGAGCCTTCCACCCTTTACCAAGTATATAGATGCATTAAGATAACACGATAATATAATGATATCCCAACAAGTAAATAAATGTTCCAACAAGGAACGGCCTCCAATCTTCACCTGCAACTAGCAACGCTATAAGAGGGGCTGAGCAAAGCGGTAACATAGCCAATCAACGGTTTGCTAGGACATGGTGGGTTAGAGGTTTGACATGGCAATTTGGGAGGCTTGAAAGCAAGTGGTAGGCATTGTACCATTGGCATAGCAAAAGAGCGAGCAATCTAGCATAGCAAAGATAGTAGTGATTTCGAGGGTATGATCATCTTGCCTGCAAAGTTGTCAGAGTTGACTGGATCCTCGAACGCAAACTCAACAGGCTCCTTTCTAGTGAACTCGTCTCCCGGCTCTACCCAAACAAGACAAACAAGCAACAAGGACACAATCAACCACGTGCAAGGATCAAACAATATGATGCAAGGATGGTATGCTATGCGGGATGCATATGCAAGATGTGCCAGGAAATGCAAGATCCTGGCCTCAACTTGGAAAACCAAGTGTGCCACTGGAAAGATGAGATGAAATCGCTTGAAAACGATATAAAGATCACTGGAATCGGAGTTACGGTTTGGAAATGGCAAGCAATTCAAATATGACCACGATCTGCGATTTACAACAAGTAGCCATCTAAATGCAATGAGATGAACAAGCTACAGCACCCAAACATGGCAACAAAATACATGGCAGGGATGCATTCAAGATGCTTAACAAAAGTCTAGCACTGAGCTACGGCCATTTCATCCATTAACAGGTTCAAACAAGCATGGCAAAAATGCATATGACAAACAGATCTCAGACTTAGTGAAATTAACACTTGTCTGGAATTTCAGATCAGGTAGCACTCTTTGGAGCAACAAAACTACATGCTACAGGACCTGAACATGGCAAAGTAAAGCATGGCATGGAGCTACTCAAAGAGCTTAACAAAAGTCCCTTAGTGACCTTGAGCCAAAAGGGATTAGAAAATACAATTGCAAGCATGTGAACATGCTAAAACATAATCAGATCACAGACTTAGTGAAAACTGGAGCATGCTGAAAACAGATATCAAGTAGGCATGTTTATAAGCTCGATGCACTCACTACGTAGCAAGTCATGATAAGCTAAGCATACACCCATTAAGAATACATAAAATGCAAGCTAGACATGGCAAGAACAATATCATAGCATGCACGGATCAACTATAACATCATCGGCAAAATCGCTAACAAGTAGACAATCTGTCCAGATTCACGAAGTAGCAAAAGTAGAGCTCGATTGACTCAAGCTAGGGTGCTCCATAATTGCAAACAAAGACATAGATGGATAGAGCACTACAAGATTTACAAAACATCCTTACTGATCATCCTCAAAAGAGGCACGGATCACTAGGAAACAACATGAGCATATGGCATCATGAGATAAACAGCTCAAGGACTTAGTGGAAATGCTAAGTCCCTGAAATCAGCACTAACAAGTGCCTCACTTTGCAAGCTTGTGCTAGTCACCACACACATCACAAAAATACATGGGTTGGACCTCTGAAAAGATGGAAAAACCCTTAACAAAACATATGTAGAGCTCAGGGGCATATCATGCACACAATAATCATGGCAAAAATGACAAATATCTAAATGGAACAGCAGATCTGACAATTTATCTCAAGTAGCCCTCTTCTAACAGCATTCGGGCATCAAGATGAACTCAAATGAAAATTATGCAATGGAATGAAATGATGTACACTCTAAGACGAACAATTTGATATGCTATAAGCTCAAATCGGAGTTACGGGTGCAAAGTTGTGACATGATGAAGATTGCAAAATACTTAGGGTTTGGAGGAGAAAAGTCAACCGTCAGGTGGATCCAGATCTGTATCTCGAGTTACTGTAGCAACGCGGAAAACGAGGATCTCCGGCGAGAAGGTCGCTGCTCCGGCGAGGAAAACCCGAGGGGGAGGCCGGAGGAGAGGAGGCCGGCGAGGTCGGTGGTGCACCGGCAACGAGGGGAGGCCGGACGGCGGGGGCGGCATCCCCTGCGGGCGGTTTCGGTCGCGGTGGCGGCGAGGCGATGATGGCGCCATGGTGGCCGGTGATGGCGGTGGCGTCGCCGGGCGGCGCGAGGCACGGCGGCGTCGGGCAGTCGGGGCGGAGAGCGGGCGGCGCGGCGAGGAGGCGCGGGCGTCGGGTTGCAGTGGAGACGAAGCGGGCCGGGAGGGCCCGCGGCAGGCTCCGGCGGGTCGCGCGGTGGACGGCGCGGGTATGCCAGGTGGCGCGAGGCCATTGGCGCGGACGGCGGCGGAGGTTGAAATGGACATGTCCGTCAGTGGAAGAAACGTCCGGGCGCGAGGTGGAGAGGACTAGGGTTTGTACCGCGAATATTTCGGAGGGGATCACATATATATAGCTAGAGGGAGCTAGGAGAGTCCAAATGAGGTGCAGTTTTCGGCCACACGATCGTGATCGAACGACCGAGATGATGGAGGAGGTTTAGGTGGGTTTTGGGCCACTTTGGAGGGGTGTTGGGCTGCAACACACACGAGGCCTTTTCGGTCCCTCGGTTAACCGTTGGAGTATCAAACGAAGTCCAAATGGTACGAAACTTGACAGGCGGTCTACCGGTAGTAAACCAAGGCCGCTTGGCAAGTCTCGGTCCAATCCGGAAATGTTTAATCCCCACACACGAAAGAAAGGTAGAAATGACCACCGGAGAAGAACGGAGCACCGGAATGCAAAACGGACAACGGGGGAAATGCTCGGATGCATGAGATGAACACGTATGCAAATGAAATGCACATGACGACATGATATGCAATGCATGACACGCAAGCAAAGACAACGCAACAACAGAGAATAACTGGACGACACCTGGCACATCGGTCTCGGGGCGTTACAACTAGGAACTTAGTGAGGTCCGCTAGAAGTGTGTCTGATAAGTTCAATAGCCCCCCGACCGACCTCGAAACTAGCTCTGATTTCTATAGTGGGGTTAGAGAGGCGTTGAAATTTGCAAAGCGCGCTGGTGATGCCCTTATCCTGCCTGCTTGTGATGGTCGCTCCACATCTTCCCCTGGAGCCACCTCAACTCCTTCACCGCTGCCCTGTTGATTAGAAAATGAAAGCATTACACAAACATTAAACACAAGAGAAAAAACAAGAATGAAAAAAACTAGCAATCATCATTTGGATCAGTATTAGAATGAGCTATATATTCATAAAATGGATCATGCCAACTAATATGATGTATTTGTGCAACTAATAAAGCTCATGAGGACAACTGCAAGACCGCCAGTGTGCAAGTGAATGTGCAACAATAAAAACAGTAAATAAAAAAAGAACGAGACCTGGCAGGTACAAAAAGTTATAGTGGATGTGCAATAATAAGAAATGATACTGCAACACAAGAAAAACAGTAACTGAAAAAAGGTTTGCAAAGAACTATTCAAATAGCTCATAAACACACACAAAAAACCCACATACCTCAGCATCTGCTGCGGGAGATACGACAGCTTCTCTAGCAACTGCTGCCTGCACAAAAAAATGACCACTGATGTCAACTATGAAAAGATGCCAACTAGTGAACTACAAGATGCCAACTAATGCCAACTAATGTCAACTGTATTTAAATCAATATGACTAGAGATGTCAACTACAAAAAAATGGACTTATGTCATCAGCATGCCACTTACCTCAACATCCTCTCCCTGCTCAACACTATGTGCAGGTCGTGGCTGGCGATTAGCAGAACGCTTCGAGTTCCGGTGAAGCGGCTGACTTCCAGAACGCTGATTAAGCAACCAAAAGAAAACATGAAAAAAGACATTAGCATACATGCATAAGTTGAAAACAGCTTAAAAAAAACAAAAAAGGTTTGCAAAGAACTATTCAAATAGCTCATAAACACACACACAAAACCCACATACCTCAGCATCTGCTGCGGAAGATGCGACAGCTTCTCCAGCAACTGTTGCCTGCACAAAAAAATGACCACTGATGTCAACTATGAAAAGATGCCAACTAGTGAACTACAAGATGCCAACTAATGCCAACTAATGTCAACTGTATTTAAATCAATATGACTAGAGATGTCAACTACAAAAGGTTGTTATTGACAGACTAAAAACAAAAATAGTGGTCCGAACTGCTGCATAATTTAATCACTATCTAAAAAAGGCTAGAAAAACACTTATATTTAAGATTTTACTTACCCTAGAAGATGACTCAGCTCCCTTGCCAAGTGCTGCACGTCTAGTCCGCTTTACAACACGGAACTGATCAGCATCCTAAGAAAAAAAATAAAAAACATGAGCATGGGAAAAAACAAAAAAATGTTATATGACCCAAACAAAACCAAAAAATGGACTTGTGTCATCAGCATGCCACTTACCTGAACATCCTCTCCCTGCTCAACACTCTGCGCAGGTCGTGGCTGGCGATTAGCAGGACGCTTCAAGTTCCGGCGAAGCGGCTGACTTCCAGAACGCTGATTAAGCAACCAAAAGAAAACATGAAAAAAAAGACATTAGCATACATGCATAAGTTGAAAACAACTCAAAAACAAAAGAAAAAAAGTGAAAAAAAATACATCTCCTTCATTGCCATCTGCATCTCCTCCTATTATAACCATTTTTGCCCTGCGGCAGGAAATACAAAAAAATAGTTAGAAAATGTGGACAACCAACTACTACAATGATGCAGCCAACTGGACAGTAAACCTTGTGCAAACTGGACATCAAAAAAGCCAACTAACTTTTTTCTGCCTAGTTATTACTTGCCAACTGTGACAAGTAATACCTAGGCAGAAAAAAGTTAAGTAAAGGCAACAAGCTCAGTGAGACAACTTATTCTGAAAAAAGCGTCCCTAGTTGAACATGAGGGAAGACACATGAAAACAACCATATCCACAACAAAAAGACTTGCACATTGAGAAAAATTAAAAAATGGAAAAATGGCAAGCATTGGTACTAATTTGCACAAATCAAGGGGTCCTAGTTGCACAAAGCACGAGAATAACACATAAACTGTTGGAAATATGCCCTAGAGGCAATAATAAATTAGTTATTATTATATTTCCTTGTTCATGATAATCGTTTATTATCCATGCTAGAATTGTATTGATAGGAAACTCAGATACATGTGTGGATACATAGACAACACCATGTCCCTAGTAAGCCTCTAGTTGACTAGCTCGTTGATCAATAGATGGTTACGGTTTCCTGACCATGGACATTGGATGTCATTGATAATGGGATCACATCATTAGGAGAATGATGTGATGGACAAAGACCCAATCCTAATCCTAGGACAAAGATCATGTAGTTCGTTCGCTAAAGCTTTTCTAATGTCAAGTATCATTTCCTTAGACCATGAGATTGTGCAACTCCCGGATACCGTAGGAATACTTTGGGTGTGCCAAACGTCACAACGTAACTGGGTGACTATAAAGGTACACTACGGGTATCTCCGAAAGTGTCTGTTGGGTTGGCACAAATTGAGACTGGGATTTGTCACTCCGTGTGACGGAGAGGTATCTCTGGGCCCACTCGGTAGGACATCATCATAATGTGCACAATGTGATCAAGGAGTTGATCACGGGATGATGTGTTATGGAACGAGTAAAGAGACTTTCCGTTAACGAGATTGAACAAGGTATCGGGATACCGACGATCGAATCTCGGGTAAGTATCGTACCGCTAGACAAAGGGAATTGTATACGGGATTGATTAAGTCCTTGACATCGTGGTTCATCCGATGAGATCATCGTGGAACATGTGGGAGCCAACTTGGGTATCTAGATCCCGTTGTTGGTTATTGACCGGAGAGTCATCTCGGTCATGTCTACATGTCTCCCGAACCCGTAGGGTCTACACACTTAAGGTTCGGTGACGCTAGGGTTATAGAGATATTAGTATGCGGTAACACGAAAGTTGTTCGGAGTCCCGGATGAGATCCCGGACATCACGAGGAGTTCCAGAATGGTCCGGAGGTAAAGATTTATATATGGGAAGTCCTATTTTGGTCACCGAAAAAGTTTCGGGTTTTATCGGTAACGTACCGGGACCACCGGAAGGGTCCCGGGGGTCCACCGGGTGGGGCCACCTGCCCCGGGGGGCCACATGGGCTGTAGGGGTGTGCTCCTTGGACTATATGGGCCAAGGGCACCAGCCCCAAGAGGCTCATGCGCCAAGAGATAAGAAATGGAAGAGTCCTAAAGGGGGAAGGCACCTCCTAGGTGCCTTGGGGAGGTGGGACTCCTCCCTGGCCGCACCCTTCCTTGGAGGAAGGGCCAAGGCTGCGCCCCCCTCTCCCTTGGCCCTATATATAGTGGGGGGAAGGGAGGGTAGCCACACCTAAGCCCTGGCGCCTCCCTCTCCCTCCCATGACACATCTCCCTCCTCCCGCAGCGCTTGGCGAAGTCCTGTTGGAATCCCGCTACTTCCACCACCACGCCGTCATGCTGTTGGATCTCCATCAACCTCTCCTCCCCCCTTTCTGGATCAAGAAGGAGGAGACGTCGCTGCTCCGTACGTGTGTTGAACGCGGAGGTGCCGTCCGTTCGGCGCTAGGATCATCGGTGATTTGGATCACGACGAGTACGACTCCATCAACCCCGTTCTCTTGAACGCTTCCGCGCGCGATCTACAAGGGTATGTAGATCCACTCCTCCCTCGTTGCTAGATGACTCCATAGATAGATCTTGGTGACACGTAGGAAAATTTTGAATTTATGCTACGTTCCCTAACAGTGGCATCATGAGCTAGGTCTATGCGTAGTTTCTATGCACGAGTAGAACACAAAGTAGTTGTGGGCATTGATTTTATTCAATATGCTTGCCGTTACTAGTATTATCTTGATTCGGCGGCATTGTGGGATGAAGCGGCCCGGACCGACCTTACACGTACTCTTACGTGAGACTGGTTCCACCGACTGACATGCACTAGTTGCATAAGGTGGCTAGCGGGTGTCTGTCTCTCCCACTTTAGTCGGATCGGATTCGATGAAAAGGGTCCTTATGAAGGGTAAATAGCAATTGGCATATCACGTTGTGGTTTTTGCGTAGGTAAGAAACGTTCTTGCTAGCAACCCATAGCAGCCACGTAAAACATGTAAACAACAATTAGAGGACGTCTAACTTGTTTTTGCAGGGTATGCTATGTGATGTGATATGGCCAAAAGGATGTGATGAATGATATATGTGATGTATGAGATTGATCATGTTCTTGTAATAGGAATCACGACTTGCATGTCGATGAGTATGACAACCGGCAGGAGCCATAGGAGTTGTCTTAATTTATTTATGACCTGCGTGTCAACATAAACGTCATGTAATTACTTTACTTTATTGCTAACCGTTAGCTGTAGTAGTAGAAGTAATAGTTGGCGAGGCAACTTCATGGAGACATGATGATGGAGATCATGATGATGGAGATCATGGTGTCATGCCGGTGACGATGATGATCATGGAGCCCCGAAGATGAAGATCAAAAGGAGCAAAGTGATGACGGCCATATCATGTCACTATTTGATTGCATGTGATGTTTATCATGTTTATACATCTTATTTGCTTAGAACGACGGTAGTAAATAAGATGATCCCTCACTAAAATTTCAAGAAGGTGTTCTCCCTAACTATGCACCGTTGCGAAAGTTCGTCATTTCGAAGCACCACGTGATGATCGGGTGTGATAGATTCTTACGTTCGAATACAACGGGTGTTGACGAGCCTAGCATGTAAAGACATGGCCTCGGAACACATGCGAAACACTTAGGTTAACTTGACGAGCCTAGCATGTACAGACATGGCCTCAGAACACAAGAGACCGAAAGGTCGAGCATGAGTCGTATAGAAGATACGATCAACATGAAGATGTTCACCGATGTTGACTAGCCCGTCTCACGTGATGATCGGACACGGCCTAGTTGACTCGGATCATGTAATCACTTAGATGACTAGAGGGATGTCTATCTGAGTGGGAGTTCATAAGATGAACTTAATTATCCTGAACATAGTCAAAAGGTCTTCGCAAATTATGTCGTAGCTCGTGCTTCAGTTCTATTGTTTAGTTATGTTCCTAGAGAAAATTTAGTTGAAAGTTGATAGTAGCAATTATGCGGACTAGGTCCGTAAACTGAGGATTGTCCTCATTGCTTCATAGAAGGCTTATGTCCTTAATGCACCGCTCAGTGTGCTGAACCTCGAACATTGTCTGTGGATGTTGCGAACATCTGACATACACATTTTGATAACTACGTGATAGTTCAGTTAAACGGTTTAGAGTTGAGGCACCGAAGACGTTTTGAAACGTCGCTAAACATATGAGATGTTTCGAGGGCTGAAATTGGGATTTCAGGCTCGTGCCCACGTCAAGAGGTATAAGACCTCCGACGATTTTCTTAGCCGGCAAACTAAGGGAGAAAAGCTCAATTGTTGAGCTTGTGCTCAGATTGTCCGAGTACAACAATCATTTGAATCAAGTGGGAGTTGATCTTCCAAATGAGATAGTGATGTTTCTCCGAAGTCATTACCACCAAGCTGCTTGAGCTTCATGATGAACTATAATATATCAGGGACATATATGATGATCCTTGAGATATTCGCGATGTTTGACACCACTAAAGTAGAGATCAAGAAGGAGCATCAATTGTTGATGGTTGGTGAAACCACTAGTTTCAAGAAGGGCAAGGGCACGAAGGGATACTTCATGAAATGGCAATTCAGCTGCTGCTCTAGTGAAGAAACCCAAGGTTGAACCCAAACCCGAGACTAAGTGCTTCTGTAATAAAGGGAACAGCCACTGGAGCAGAATTACCCTAGATACTTGGTAGATGAGAAGGCTGGCAAGGTCGATAGAAGTATATTGGATATACATTGTGTTGATGTGTACTTTACTAGTACTCCTAGTAGCACCAAGGTATTAGATACCGGTTCGGTTGCTAAGTGTTAGTAACTCGAAATAAAAGCTACGGAATAAACAGAGACTAGCTAAAGGTGAGCTGACGATATGTGTTGGAAGTGTTTCCAATGTTAATATGATCAAGCATCGCATGCTCCCTCTACCATCGAGATTGGTGTTTGCGTTGAGCATAGATATAATTGGATTATGTCTATCGCAATACGGTTATTCATTTAAGGAGAATAATGGTTACTCTGTTTATTTGAATAATACCTTCAATGGTCTTGCACCTAAAATGAATGGTTCATTGAATCTCGATCGTAGTGATACACATGTTCATGCCAAAAGATAGTAATGATAGTACCACCTACTTATGGCACTGCCACGTAAGTCATATCGGTATAAAACGCATGAAGAAGCTCCATGTTGATGGATCTTTGGGCTCACTCGTTTTTGAAAAGTTTGAGGCATGCGAACCATGTCTATTGGTGTATATGCATGAAGAAACTCCATGCAAATGGACCGTTTGGACTCACTTGATTTTGAATCACTTGAGACATGCAAATCATACCACATGGGCAAGATGACTGAAAGCCTCGTTTCAGTAAAATGGAACTAGAAAGCAACTTGTTGGAAGTAATACATTTTGATGTGTACAGTCCAATGAGTGCTGAGGCATGTAGTGGATATCGTCATGTTCTTACTTCACAGATGATTTGAGTAGATATTGAGTATATTTACTTGATGAATCACGAGTCTGAATTATTGAAAGGTTCAAGTAATTTCAGAGTGAAGTTGAAAGATCGTCGTGACAAGAGAATAAAATGTCTATGATATGATCGTAGAGATGAATATCTGAATTACGAGTTTGGCACAGAATTAAGACATTGTGGAAATTGTTTCACAACTAATACAGCCTGGAACACCATAGTGTGATGGTGTGTCCGAACATCATAACTGCACCCTATTGGATATGATGCATACCATGATGTGTCTTATCGAATTACCACAATAGTTTATGGGTTAGGCATTAGAGACCACCACATTCACTTTAAATTGGGCACCACGTAATTCTGATGAGATGACACCGTATGAACTATGGTTTAGAGAAACCTAAGCTGTCATTTGTTAAAAGTTTGGGGCTGCGACGCTTATGTGAAAAATTTTCAGGCTGATAAGCTCGAACCCAAAGCGGATAAATGCATCTTCATAGGACACCCAAAACAGTTGGGTATACCTCCTGTCTCAGATTCAAAAGCAATAAGGGATTGTTTCTAGAATCGGGTCCTTTCTCGAGGAAAAGTTTCTCTCGAAAGAATTGAGTGGGAGGATGGTGGAGACTTGATGAGGTTATTGAACCGTCTCTTCAACTAGTGTGTGTCATGGCACAGGGAGTTGTTCCTGTGGCACCTACACCAATTGAAGTGGAAGCTTATGATAGTGATCATGAAACTTCAGATCAAGTCACTACCAAACCTCGTGGGATGACAAGGATGCATACTACTTCAGAGTGGTACGTAATCCTGTCTTGGAAGTCATGTTGCTAGACAACAATGAACCTACAAGCTATGGAGAAGCGATGGTGGGCCCAGATTCCGATAAATGGCTCGAGTCCATAAAATCCAAGATAGGATCCATGTATGAAAACAAAGTGTAGACTTTGGAAGAACTACTTGATGGTCGTAAGGCTGTTAGGTACATATGGATTTTAAAAGGAAGACGGACAATGATGGTAAGTATCACCATTAAGAAAGCTCGACTTGTCGTTAAGATGTTTTCCGACAAGTTCAAGGAGTTGACTACGATGAGACTTTCTCACTCGTAGCGATGCTAAGAGTCTGTTGGAATTATATTAGCGATTACTGCATTATTTATGAAATCTTGCAGATAGGATGTCAAAACATTGTTTCCTCGACGATTTTCTTGAGGAAAGGTTGTATGTGATACAACCGAAAGGTTTTGTCAATCCTGAAAGATGCTAATAAGTATGCAAAGCTCCAGTAATCCTTCTAAGGACTGGAGTAAGCATCTCGGAGTTGGAATGTACGCTTTGATGAGATGATCAAAGATTTTGGGTTTATACAAAGTTTATGAGAAACTTGTATTTCCAAAGAAGTGAGTGGGAGTACTATAGAATTTCTGATGAGTATATGTTGTTGACATATTATGGATCAGAAATGATTTAGAATTTCTGGAAAGCATATAGGGTTATTTGGAAAGTGTTTTTCAATGAAAAGCCTGGATTAAGCTACTTGAACATTGAGCATCAAGATCTATAAGGATAGATCAAAACGCTTAATGGTACTTTCAAATGAGCACATACCTTGACATGATCTTGAAGGGGTTCAAGATGGATCAGTCAAAGAAGGAGTACTTGCCTGAGTTGTAAGGTATGAAGTTAAGACTTAAAGCTCGACCACGGCAGAAGAAAGAGAAAGGACGAATGTCGTCCCCTATGCTTTTGTCATAGGCTCTATACGGTATGCCATGCTGAGTACCGCACCTGATGTGTGCCTTGCCACATGTCTGGCAAGAGGGTACAAAGGTGATCCAGGAGTGGATCACTAGATAGCGGTCAAAAATTGTCCTTGGAGTAATAAGGACATGTTTCTCGATTATGGAGGTGATAAAGAGTTCGGCGTAAAGGGTTACATCGATGCAAGCTTTAACACCTATCCGAATGACTCTAAGTAGCAAACCAGATACGTATAGTGGAGCAACCATTTGGAATAGCTCCAAGTGGAGCGTGGAAGCAGCATTTATAATATGACCTAGAGATTTGCGAAGTACATACGGATCTGAATGTTGCAGACCCGTTGACTCAAACCTCTCTCACAAGCATAACATGTTCAAACCCAGAACTCATCGAGTGTTAATCACATGATAATGTGAACTAGATTATTGACTCTAGTAAACTCTTTGGGTGTTAGTCACATGGGGATGTGACCTTGAGTGTTAATCATATATCGATGTGAACTGGATTATTGACTCTAGTGCAAGTGGGAGACTGTTGGAAATATGCCCTAGAGGCAATAATAAATTAGTTATTATTATATTTCCTTGTTCATGATAATCGTTTATTATCCATGCTAGAATTGTATTGATAGGAAACTCAGATACATGTGTGGATACATAGACAACACCATGTCCCTAGTAAGCCTCTAGTTGACTAGCTCGTTGATCAATAGATGGTTACGGTTTCCTGACCATGGACATTGGATGTCATTGATAACGGGATCACATCATTAGGAGAATGATGTGATGGACAAAGACCCAATCCTAAGCCTAGCACAAAGATCATGTAGTTTGTTCGCTAAAGCTTTTCTAATGTCAAGTATCATTTCCTTAGACCATGAGATTGTGCAACTCCCGGATACCGTAGGAATACTTTGGGTGTGCCAAACGTCACAACGTAACTGGGTGACTATAAAGGTGCACTACGGGTATCTCCGAAAGTGTCTGTTGGGTTGGCACGAATCGAGACTGGGATTTGTCACTCCGTGTGACGGAGAGGTATCTCTGGGCCCACTCGGTAGGACACCATCATAATGTGCACAATGTGATCAAGGAGTTGATCACGGGATGATGTGTTATGGAACAAGTAAAGAGACTTGCCGGTAACGAGATTGAACAAGGTATCGGGATATCGACGATCGAATCTCGGGCAAGTATCGTACCGCTAGACAAAGGGAATTGTATACGGGATTGATTAAGTCCTTGACATCGTGGTTTATCCAATGAGATCATCGTGGAACATGTGGGAGCCAACATGGGTATCCAGATCCCGCTGTTGGTTATTGACCGGAGAGTCATCTCGGTCATGTCTGCATGTCTCCCGAACCCGTAGGGTCTACACACTTAAGGTTCGGTGACGCTAGGGTTATAGAGATATTAGTATGCGGTAACACGAAAGTTGTTCGGAGTCCCGGATGAGATCCCGGACATCACGAGGAGTTCCGGAATGGTCCGGAGGTAAAGATTTATATATGGGAAGTCCTATTTTGGTCACCGGAAAAGTTTCGGGTTTTATCGGTAACGTACCGGGACCACCGGAAGGGTCCCGGGGGTCCACCGGGTGGGACCACCTGCCCCGGGGGGCCACATGGGCTGTAGGGGTGTGCGCCTTGGCCTATATGGGCCAAGGGCACCAGCCCCAAGAGGCTCATGCGCCAAGAGATAAGAAGAAGGAAGAGTCCTAAAGGGGGAAGGCACCTCCTAGGTGCCTTGGGGAGGTGGGACTCCTCCCTGGCCGCACCCTTCCTTGGAGGAAGGGCCAAGGCTGCGCCCCCCCTCTCCCTTGGCCCTATATATAGTGGGGGGAAGGGAGGGCAGCCACACCTAAGCCCTGGCGCCTCCCTCTCCCTCCCATGACACATCTCCCTCCTCCCGCAGCGCTTGGCGAAGCTCTGTTGGAATCCCGCTACTTCCACCACCACGCCGTCGTGCTGTTGGATCTCCATCAACCTCTCCTCCCCCCTTTCTGGATCAAGAAGGAGGAGACGTCGCTGCTCCGTACGTGTGTTGAACGCGGAGGTGCCGTCTGTTCGGCGCTAGGATCATCGGTGATTTGGATCACGACGAGTACGACTCCATCAACCCCGTTCTCTTGAACGCTTCCGCGCGTGATCTACAAGGGTATGTAGATCCACTCCTCCCTCTTTGCTAGATGACTCCATAGATAGATCTTGGTGACACGTAGGAAAATTTTGAATTTATGCTACGTTCCCCAACATAAACCACCACAGCCACCACAACGCTGGTGGATTGGGTAGATTATATTGGAAAACTGGCAAGCATTGGTGCTAAAATTGCACAAACAAGAGTCCCTAATTGCACACAGCAGAGGGGAAAACATTCAACTCATGCGCAAAATGAGTTAGAAGATGCGCAAAATGAAGTACATAACCAACTAGTACATGGATGCACCCAACTAATCAAGCAACTTGTGCAATTGAACGACGCGTAGACAGACAACCTAGCACAAAATAGCAAGCAAACTAAGCAGGGCAACTAGTGTCCATTGTAAAACACATGGACAACCAACTTGACCACGAAAGCAGAGCAACTTGTGCAACACAAAAACAGTATATATATACAGCCAATTAGTATATGGATGCATCTATATAATTGTGCAAATGAACAAGATATAGACGGTCGACCTAGTGCAAAACAGCAAACCAACTAAGCGGGACAAACTAGTGCAGGTGTAGAACATATGGACAGCCAACTAGTAAAAGTGATGTAGCCAACTGAGCAGACAACTTGTGCAACTGAACAGTATGTAGACACCCAACTAGCAAAAAATTGGTGCAACTGCAGAACATAGGGACAGCCAACTACTATATGAATGAAGCCAACTGGATAGAATTTTGTGCAACTGGAACACAAGTGTCTACCAACTACACGGCAACTTCTGCAAAACTCGAACACAACTAAGAGACAACAAGTTCACAGAACCGCAATTGCATAGCCAACCAGTTCATAAACTTCCTGCAGCGGCCATGAACATCGAATCAAGGACGAATCGTGGGACAAAAACCACCACCACCACTACCGCACAAAAATGAAGCAAAACACAGCGGAAACACAGCAAGGGCTCCCCCCCCTATGCAGCCCGCCACATCCGCCACCCGTCAACCTAGACACCACCTCGCCACCGGCGACGAGAGAGAGAGAGGGAGGATAGCAGAGGGCAGTCGCGGATGTCTGCCTCGAGCGCAAATCCAACAACCACCTGCACCAACAACAAACGCATTCCCCCACGAATCCCCACCATTACAGATCCAATGACACTGTGACTAGTCGAACAGAAGCACACCCATCCCACCCGAAAAGCGTCTACACCAAAACGATCGTGCGTGTAAGTTGACCACAGAAACCGTAGAAACCCTAGGAATCCTAGCCCGCCATTTCCGCCGCCGACGACCTCGAGACGACCTAGACCCCCGGCGACGAGACAGAGAAAGGAGAGATGCACTGGGTACCTGCAACGCCGACGAGGGCCAGCAGAGAATCCCCGCGCGGTCCACCGGAGATTTGGAGAGCCGCGGCGCGATTTCGCCGCGGAGCGAGAGCGAGGGCGGAGGAGAGGAGCGGAGAATGGGGGAGGAACAGGAGAGAAAGGGGGAGAAAGAGCGAGAACGGCTCGCGTTTCGAAAACGGCCGCTCACGATCTACGCCACGCCCGCTTACATGTGGGTCCACGCTCGTCCGGATAAGGACAAACCGCCCACGACCGCGCGGTTGGACGAACCGACCAGGCGACACCTGGCGCTCCCCCGAGGCCGATCGCAAGCGATCGTGCGGTCACGAGCCGGCCGCCCGGATCGTCTATTTGGTGCGCGGCCACTTTTTAGATTTTAGGTTTAATCTAACCCTATGCCACCCGTGGCTAGTGGAGCCGCCCGATCCCCTGGGAAGCGGTGGATCTCCCACGAACGCTATATCTGCCGCCACCTGCCACAAGAGAGGTTCGCGCCTGTGTGCGGCGTCTGTGACAAGAGGTTCCGCTCCGCTGCCAAGTTGAGCCAATAGGTTGCGTCCTTGCGCGGCATTATCCTGGAGGAGATGGGAAGGGAGAAGGGGGAGGTAGCGAATAGGGCTTTGGTGATGGGGATGCCTCGCCGCCAGGTTTTATAGCCTGGGATGAAGCAGTATGGCCATTTGAACAACCGCCTTGGAAATGGGAGGCCACTAATGGACGGGTGGCTATTCGTCACCATGGCTCGCCGGTGATTATCAGTGCCCGGTGGTACGTGTATCTGGCTTGCACAACTTCAAATCTCGACCGTGACGTGGGGAGAAAGAAGCAGAAACTTCCCTCCCCAATCTCCAAATTTAGAGGTTGCGAGTTCATTTACAGGACGACCTCCATCCATACAGTATGCCGATTATGACCTCTGCTAGAGTGCCAGCTAAAATCATCATCTTGACATTATTATTATTATGCAGATCGGACCAATATGACGAGTTGCTTTTACAGCCCGAAGTCTGAAACCGCGTGGACGTGGCACTGTGAGAAATACGGGGGCGTTGGATTCCAAGCAGCTGTGCTTAGGCGAAGCTTCTGACTTGGTTGCTCTCAAACTAGGCACTGGCTCTCGTACTTCTTGGATAATGCACGAAGCATAGCATACATAGTGTCCTACGTGCGCCGTGGCCTCACGAAGATACGTACGTCACGTCCGGGCCTTGTGGTTGACGAAGAGAAGGCGTGCCGACATGCATCCGGCTCTCGTAGCACTGGCTGTTCGATGATCATGCAGCAAGAAGATTAGGTTGATGTTGTCAATGCCAGTGGGCAGTGGCCTATCATCCTACTGTCGGGAATGGGATGCGTGGATGCCGACCATGTGGATTGGCTCAAGGTGAAGATGTCAACGATGTACTGGATTGGCTCAAGGATAATGTAGGCTTAAGAAGAGAATGTAGCTTGCAGTACAAGCTTCACGTGCACAAAAACCATTGGAAATAACTATCCAACTTTTTTCTCGAGGGCTGCAGGAGTTCATCCCTCGTTGGAGAGTCGCCTCCGTGCTCGCTTTCCAAAGGGAAGTCTCGTGTCAGAAATGCCTTTCTTGCAAGGGTGCAAATGTGCAATACCAATTGGCAACAAATCTGCTAGTAGTAACGAATGTTGCAAGAACAGTACATGAATGGCGATGTACTATGCACGTGCAATTAACGAACACACATGATTAATACGTAATATAGTAAAGCAATGAAGATGAGAACCATGACCAAGCTAATCTCGGGCCAAAATGGTGTGCTAAGCGGTCGTGCGTGATGGCCGACGTTGGCACGGGCCGCATCCTTTCTTCAAGCTTGCGCTAAACCTGAACCAGATATGATCTGCTGACTCCATGCATGGTCCAACAACACCCGCACCCGTCAGCATCCATCTCACTCTCTAGTCTTATCTATCATGCATCTTTTTTATTTTTGTGTTGTGTTCATTCTCTCGTTCAGCCGGTCTACATCTTAGGACTAGTAAATACCTCCTCCGCTGCCCTGGGAGAATATCTTCTGAATTAGGGCTATGTTTTCCCACTAACCTTGCCAATTAAGAGGTATGTACCCACGTCACCTCGAATTAAAGATGACAGTGTTCGTTAGCGACGGCGGTCCTTAAGCCCCCAAATGCGAGGCTTATTGGCAGAGTGGATAACTATCTAGCCCCACTTGACACTTGTTTACAAATTAGTCGGGCCCATTTTAAAGTTGGCACGCATGATAGAATTATAAAGGTATCTAGTTTACATGAATTATTGTTTGTGTTGTCCTCCCACTAACCAGTCCTCTTGTGTACTTTCCTGCAATTGAACTACTTGTGTGGATGTGGTAAAGCGGACCGAAAACCTAATATTGAGAGTACAACACACATATAACAAAGTGAAACGAACATAAACATACAAAACCAAATGGTGTGCACGTCCACTAAATAGATTATACTTGTGGTAGCTACCATGCTACGTACACACTAGCAAATTTAACTTTCATGTTACCAGAAGAGGGCATCATGTTCTGAATACTAGCTTAGTTTACTATTTACATAAGAAATTATGAGAAACTAATTGTGAAACTTGACTTTCGTAACTCAATTTATGGACTTGAAAGACCTTTTTTGGAATTTTTTTGACATTATTTGTAGACATATGTATATTACATTGATGTAGTATATATCTTTTAGAAATGTTGTGTTCCCTCCGATCCAAATTACTTGTCACAGCTCTAGTAATATGGATCAGAGACAGTAACTCGATTTATGGACTTAAGGTATTCTATTCTAATCTATCATGCATCTTTTTGTTTGTGTTGTGTTCATTCCCGCGCTCAACCAGTCTGCATCTTAGGACTAGTAAATATCTCCTCCGCTACCAGAAGAATATCTCCTGAATTAGGCATATGTTTTCACACTAAGCTCACCAATTAAGAGGTACATATCCACATCACCTGAAATTAAAGATGACAATGTTCGTTAGCGACGGCGGTCCTTTCAACCCCCAAGTGTTTGGGATTAATATCAAGATCAGGCTTAGCATAGTGGATAATTATATAACCCCACTTGACATTTCTTCAAAAATTAGTCAGACTAGTTTAACAGTTTTAACACATGAAAAAATTAGTCATAATACTTGAAGTATAGTAGAACAGACACATATAATAAAGGAAAAAACATAAACATACAAAGCAAAATATGTGTGTACTAGTTCGACTGAATAACATCATACAAACCCTAAAGAATAACATAATACACGACTCGTGGTAGCTACCATGCTACAAACACACTAGCAAATTTGATCTAAGTGATATTGGAAAGCACATCATGTTCTGAATAGTACCTTACTTACTATTCACATAAGAAAATTTTGAGATACTTATGTTGGTGAAATTTGCCTTTCTTAACTCGGTTAGTGGACTTGAATTATGTTTGGAACTTTGTGACAGTTGACACTGTAGATAGACGTACATTATGTTGATGTAGTGCATATATTTTAGCACTTTTTTTTGTATAACACTTCGCTAGTCTAACAATGTATTGATAACACGGTCATGAAAATAAAAGGAGAAGGTGGAGGTGTGGTGGCGGGAGCTGGAGAATGACGAGGCGACAGTAGCGGCAATTGCAGTTAGGGTATAGCATAGCGAAGTGAAGATTGATCTCAAGAATGTGAATGAAGATCTAACAGCTAGGGGAAGACAAACCAAGTTCCACTGCCTAGGCCAAATACATACATCAAAATCATAATTCCAAAAGCATTGGTGTATTATTATACAACGGTATTAAGCTTACAAGTGTATCTTACCAGCCATCAGCGATTCTCGGCCGGAAACGGAATGGAGGAAACCGGTGTAAACATTACATGCCCAAAACGGCGACCCAACCCAAGCATCCGGAACAAACCCAACCGTCTATTTTTTACCAAGCAATGTTTTACGGGGGTATTTGGAAGGAAAGCTTTGGCATAAATCTCCTTAAGTTTCAGACTCAATAACATCATGAATATCCATTCTTGCACACAAGATAAATAAGCAGATTTTCACATCGTTTTCAAAAGAAAGATTTAAAAAGATTCGGAAGTTAGACATCAAAATCTCAGCACAGTCAGCCAAATTAACTTGCGCCGCCAGGTCGTAGTATAAAGCTAACCTCACCTCCACACAAAAACATCATCCGTTACTCGATCATCAATTTCATCATACTATTGCCGATACAGTTCTTGCGAAACACACACACATACACACGGCGACTCAAGATCATGGCGGCTGCCAGAGAAAGACGACTGCCGCAGCTTCACCTCAAGCTCGACGCTCCCACGTGGGCCTTCCGGTGCCCCGCCCCGGCGCCGGTCACCGCGGCGACGCCGTCCACGTTGGCGGCTCGGCCGGACGGCGAGTTCCGCCTGATCGACTTCTACCGGCTCTCCGTCCTTGGTCGCGGGAACGGCGGCACCGTCCACAAGGTCTCGCACCGCCGCACGTCGGCGCTGTACGCGCTCAAGATCATTCACCGCGGCCACCCCGGCGCCGACGAGGAGGTAGAAGTTGTACGGCGCGTCGACTCGCCGCACATCGTCCGGTGCCACTCGGTGCTCCCGACGGCGTCCGGCGACTCCGCCTTACTCCTCGAGCTGATGGACGGCGGTTCGCTCGACTCGCTCGTCCGCGCCGGCCAGGGAGGCTTCCCGGAGGAGGCGCTGGCGGAGGTGGCCGCGCAGGCGCTGTCCGGCCTGGCGTACCTCCGCGCCCGCCGCGTCGTCCATCGCGACATCAAGCCTGCGAACCTCCTGGTCAACAGTGGCGGGCAGGTCAAGATCGCCGACTTCGGCATAGCCGAGGTCGTCTCCCGCGCCGGCAAATATCGCGCGGCCTACGAGGGCACCGCCGCGTACATGAGCCCCGAGCGCTTCGACACGGAGCGGTCGTTGCAGGGCGACGGCGACGAGGAGGGCCCCGTCGACCCCTACGCCGCCGACGTGTGGGGGCTGGGGGTGACCGTCCTGGAGCTCCTCGTGGGGCGCTACCCGCTGCTCCCCGCCGGGCAGGAGCTGACCTGGGCGGCGCTCATGTGCGCCGTCTGCTTCGGCGAGCTGCCGGCACTTCCCGACGGGGCGGCGTCGCCGGAGCTCCGGAGTTTCGTGGCCGCTTGCCTGCAGAAGGACCACCGGAAGCGGGCGTCCGTCGGGGAGCTGCTCGTGCACCCGTTCGTCGCCGGGAGAGACGTAGCGGCGTCGAGACGGGCGCTACGCAAATTGATCGAGCAGCGGTGTTGATAGACACGCGCGTGTAAATGTTGAACTGTCACATTCTCGAATCGTGAATACCTAAGCTAGGCATTTGCACATACAGATAGTGGACCATACTTTGAGCTTCGAAGGGTCTCGCTCCCTGAGAGCATCTCCAGCCCATACCTTATACACTACCGGAATAACCTTATATGCCTACGGCCTTATCTATGCCGACAGCTGCCGTAGGCATAGATGGAGCTATGCCGACGGTCTACCGTCGGCATAGTTCCATCTATGCCTACGGCAGCCGTAGGCATAGTAAGGCCGTCGGCATATATCGATCTATGCCTACGGCAGCCGTAGGCATAGTTAGGCTATCGGCATAGAGGTGGCCCTCGTGGCCAGGGGACAGACGGCGGGCTGACGGCGGCCGTCGGCATAAATATCATATGTTTTTTTATTAGGAGCTGCCACGTGGCAGAGCTATGCTGACGGCTACCGTAGGCATAGCCTCGCCACATGGCACCTCCTGGTAGCCCCTGGCCGAGAACTATGCCTACGGCCGTAGGCATAGATATCATCTTTTTTTATTTTAAATTATTTTTTATGTTTTTAAAAGTTAAAATTTGAATAATTTAAATCTAACTTATCTAAACTTAAACATACACAAATTATATATCGACTTGGGGTAAAATTTTCCATAGATTATGAATATACAGTTTGTTTTTGTTTTTGAGTATGTTAGAAATGTGACCTCGTGTACTTTTGCATATAGGTCCTTATAGTTTGTTAAAATCATAAGTCATTGATAGTTGGATCAATTTTGACAAATTTTATATGGTTTTTTATCAAAATCTTGAAAGTAGGGATGGCAGTTTTGCCCATGGGTATGGGTACCCGTGGGTACCCTACCCGAAAACAATGGGTATGGGCAAGACTTGAAGAGATTTTCTACCCACGGGTAATGGGTACCCATACCCGCAAAATATATGGGTAGGGCATGGGTAAGAAATTGTGCCCACGGGTAACCCAATGGATACCCAGCAAAAATTAATAAATGAAAATAACTCCTATAACATGTGGGGTTAACATCCAACTCATATGGTCCAACTCTAAATCTCGTATTCCTTAAACAAGTCATAGCTCATAGGGTCATAATCACCTGCTCGCCACTCCTCAAACGTCCTATGTGACTCCTTAAAAGATGAAATATCGACTCTTAGCTACCAGACTCTTGTCGAATACTCGATCCAGTGATCCCCAATTCCCACCACCGGCTTCCACTACGTCGGCCTTCCACCAACCGCCGCTCATACTCCCCTAATGCCTCTAAGAGGCCACCCACTGGAGGAGGCAACATACGTGTTATACTACTCTACCATGATCACTTGAACTTTGAACTCATTTCTCTACCTCATAATAATTTGACTGCTATATATTGTACCCAATGGATACCCATTGGGTATAGGATATCTGATGGGTATGGGCATGGGTGTCAGTTTATACCCATGGGTATTGAAGTGGGTGGGTATAAAAAGTTCCTATGGGTATGGGTTTGGGTAGAAGGAGGTTGTACCCGCCCATACCCTACCCATTGCCATCCCTACTTGAAAGGATTCTGTTGCTATACTATTTTTAAAATTTGAACAAACTTAAATCATGTTTGCTTCAAATTTATAGAACACACCCTTTTGTTTTGAATTTGTTGTATATTTTTCATTCCTTGGCCAATCGAGACAAATTTTATATCTACATCCATCAGATTGTTTCAAGGATTGTGGTGGCCAGCGCAAACACCCAGCAACCGGCTCCGGAGTGTGACTCCTTCATGGACGGCAATGTCGTCGTCACTTGGAGGGGGAAACGGCCACGTTGGGTCGACATGGAGGGAATCTTATGATGGGTTTGGCCCAAACCTTGTTCTCAAGTGTTCCTATGGGCTGACCTATAACCAGGTGAAAACGTCCATTGGTCAAAACCCGTCTGACGAAAGTCAAAGGCGTAGATCTCCGGGTCAACAAGTCCAGGGTTAGGCCGGTTGGGGGCCTTCGGGGGGTAGCAATGCCACCAGAGCATTACGTCGGGTCCTCATACATGTCTTAAGGTGTGGTGGCATGTCTGAAGAGGCAATACGCGGCTCCGGTGTGAGGTCCCCCCCCCTCACGGACGGCAATGAAATCGAAGTAATCCCTCTACGGTTTTGGCGTTGCATGAATATTTCTGAACACTCAGAGCATGATCAATTCATGAAATTTTTACACAGTGCAGACACATGTGATATAATAGGCGTGGAAATTTCTTATATTTTTTAAAGATGCAAGAGTATGTGAAAAAATCCCCCACTATGGATTGTTCTTCGCGTGTCTACGAGTGTGGCCAGGGGCCTTCGGGGGCTAGCTATGCCACCAAATCTTGCGTTGGGTCCTCTTACATGTCTGTCTGTGTGGTGTCAGGTGCAAAACACCCGTCATGCGGCTCCGGAGTGTGACCCCCTTCACGGAAGGCGCCACCGCCGGCACTTGGAGGGAGGAAACGGCCGCGTCGGGTTGCACGAGGGGGATCCGGTGGTGGGTTGGGCCCAGTCGGGCGCCTTCGGGGGTAGCAATGCCACCAAAACTTGCATTGTGTCTTAATATATGTATACAAGTGTGATTAAGTGTTGAAATAGCCAATGGAGCAACGGGCAGCACACTTCCTTCACAAAACCGGACACGTTCTCTCTCGATAACCATACACTACCTTGGAGATGGTGTAGTTTACAAGTGGCCTCATGTGGGGCTTCTGCGAAACATGCTCAAACTTTTACCACGCCCTAAAAGGGCCATATGACTACACCATGCCAGGTCCCGAGGATTTTTGGCATCGTATGATTTCTCGTGGATTTTAACGGCAAGATCTGGCATGCCCCGAGGTACATTCACCCTACGGTGGTGGGGCCTCCCCCTCCTTTGGTTGCACTAGGCCTACACATACCGCAAAGACATCATATGTGATTTAACAAACCACTTCTGGACATCATTTCAGGTGCTCGCCAAGTAGATCCGCAATTTCCCGCATTGAAACCCTACGGATGCAATAAATGTCTCAAATATTGCAGGTGGCCCAGAAAAATGCCATGTCCTAGCACGTGTCATGCAATGGCCCCCTTTGAGAGCACGAGAAGTTTCAAGGTCAACGAAGCAACGGGCATCACACCTCCTTCACAAACTGAACACGTTCTCTCTTGATAGCTAGATATTACCTCGGAGATGGAGCAGTTTACAAGCGACCTACGGACAGGCTTCTGCGAAACAGGCTCAAACTTTCACCGCACTCTACAAGGGCCATATGACAACACCGTTCCAGGTCTCGAGGATTTCCAGCATCGTATGATTTTTGTTTGATTTTAACGGTTGAATCCGGCATGCTGTCGAGGTACATTCGCCTCCCGGTGGTGGGACATGCCCCTCCTTGGGTTGCACTAGGCCTACACATACCGCAAAGACATCATATATGATTTGACGAACCACTTATGGACATCATTTCAGGTGGCCGCCGTGCAGATCTGCAATTTCCCGCATTGAAACCCTACGGATGCAGTAAATGTCTCAAATATTGCAGGTGGGCCCGAAAAATGCCATGTACTGTCACGTGTCATGCAATGGCCCCCTTTGAGAGCACGAGAAGTTTCGAGGTCAACAGAGCAACGGGCAACGCACTTACTTCACAAACCGGACACGTTCTCTCCCGTTAGCCAGATACTACCTTGGAGATGGTGCAGTTTACAAGCGACCTCTGATCAGGTTTCTGCAAAACGCACTAAAACTTTCACCGCACCCTACAACGGCCATATGAAGACACCCTGCCAGATCCCGAGGATTTCCGGCATCGTAATGTTTGCCGTGGATTTTAACGGCTAGATCCGGCATGCCGCCGAGGTACATTCGCCCCTCAATGGTGGGGCCTGCCACTCCTTTGGTTGCACTAGACCTACACATTCTCCCCAGTGGTGGGGCCGGTAGCTGCGTGACGCACGGTACGGCATCGGCGCGGACGGGGGCACCCCTGCCACCCTCCGCCAAGATCCCCTGCAGGCCAGCACCTTCGGCCCGCCCCAATGAGCAGCGGGGTCACCAGATCGGCACAACGGGTGCCCCAACCAGTCGAGACCCGTACCTGTATCAGCCATGAAGGAAGACGCCTCACCTGGCCCGAGCCTGATGCAGATGAACCGCCGCCAGAGAGACTCGCCGTCGCCGCATGCAGATCGGCCGACCGCCGTGGCCGCAGCAGCGCTGCTGCAGACCACCCCCGCAGAGGCCACGATAGGCCCCTGGCATCATATATGATTTAACGAATCACTTTGCGTACAATTTCTCAAATGACTGTAGGAAAAATGAGTTTATCAATTTTTTAATTCTAAAAAGTTCATTTTTTTGAAAAAACATGAAATTTGGCAGAATATTGGTTTATGATTCATAGAGGGTGTGGAAAAAGTTTGAAAAGATTTCATAAAAAAATCTAATAAATCTAGCAAAACAAATACGTAAAGAAGCATACAAAAATGAAGAGTTCCTATTGGGTGACCACCCGGTCACGCGGATCGGTGACGTGGATGGCTGGCCCCACGCTCCTCTGCACCTCCAAAAAGAAAAGAAGAAAAAGAGAACACACGCACGCAAACACGAGACAAAATCAAATGAAATTTTGGGCCTTCCCGCGCCACTCAGCCCGCTTCCCTCCCACCCACCAAAATTAAAAAAAAAGAAAGGAAGAGAAGCGAGAGAGAGCCCACCCAAGACCCAACACAGCCGCACCACTCCCCACCCCCACCACACGCAGCCCTCGACCTCTCTCTCCCCGCGAGCCTTCTCCACCGCCGCCACCCACGCCGGCGATTCCTGCGGCTTCCGGAGTCTGCCGACGACGCCAAGCATACTCACATGATCGCCTCCGTCCGCTCCGTCTTCCCCTCCGAGCAGATTCGTCGCTCGCATCCTCTACCGGTCACCCGCGACCATCCCCTAAGCTAGGGTTTCGGCCACCGCGTCGCCAGCATGGCTCCGACGGCTCAGGTACATCTCTCCGTCGAGATCCCCCACAACCCACCCTCTCTTATTCACCTCATATCATCTCCCTCCCAGATCGAGCACACCACCATCGCCGTTGTTTCGCTCGTGCTGGAACAGCAAAGGGAAGGCCATGGACGACGCCGCTCTAGCCCTACTTCGACGCCATAAGGTCAGCCCCTTCCTCTCATATTCGATCTGTTCCCCTACCCTTCCCTGATGTGCCTACCTTCCTCACCCACACGCAGTAGTAGCAGCAACTCGATGCAGGGAGGAGGGAGAGGAGGAGTCCTGCTTCCCCCACGTGCATCTTTTCTCTCGGAACGACCGAGAGGTTTCCCTTCCCCTCCACGCCTCCCTTGTCCTCCTCGATTGCCTAGGCTTGCTCTCAATTTGCTGCTGCTATGCTCTGCATTTTTTACTTCCACACATGCTTGACTAAATTTTGAATGGGTGCTACTGCTGTCACACTCCACTGTTGGGTCCTCTTAGCTAGCTAGCTCTCAGTTTGGACTGCCCTTGTTGGTTGCTGCAGCCAGGCTAGGCGTATCTTGCATAATATCAATCGATCGAAACTTGTTTGCATATATACATACTACAGGAAGTGAGTGTGGTAACTAACTATTGTTGTTCAATCTAGCTAGCTAGCTTGAAATCTTGTTTGTACTACATACATTGCAAATTTGCATGCCTAGTGAACTAGCCCTGTACGTATTATTTTTATAGCACGGTCTAACTGAACTTTGTGTTTGTGCTAAATGGAACACCTGATGCACTTGTCTTGGTACTGCTTTTGATGATGTGACGGTGTGGTGTTCAAACAGTTAATGCCACCCATCCATTGATGAACTAGAGTCCATCTCCGGTTTGAATTGACTCTGCTTTTAGTATATTTTGTTTGCTACCCCAAAAATGCAGTAGAATTTAGCTTATGAATTGGTCTGGTTGGATTTCTCAAGTTATCTCAAGATGCTACAAAATAAATTGTTGTTGCCCTCTCCCTTTGATGTTTGATTTGATTTGATTCGGTTTCCTCACGCCTCTCCAATTGCTCTATTCATACTGCTACCGGATCCAGGAAGGTCTTTGAGAACCTAAAGGTTCTTGTTTTGATTGATAGATGCATGTGTGGGTGGCAGCAGATCAACCTCCTTCTCAACTCATGGGTAAGCCCAGCCCCTGAGATACTCAACTTCTCAACCCAATTTTTTTTGTTTGTCTTGTTCCTTGACAAACAAATTTTTTTAGGCCAAAACTTTTTGTTCCATTACTACCAACTTGCTGCGCTCGATATCCATGCCCTAATTCATACCTGATCCATTCTTAGATGCTAGTAATAAGTAAACATGACATGTGGTAGAAAACATATTAAGGCACCATTATGTGTGACAATTACACCGACTCATGTCAGTGTATGTAGTTTGGATGAAATTTTCTTTTTGGCAACAAATGCATCAACTCTGACAGAACCATTCATGTTTAATACTGTCCTGTGCAAAATGTAGTGCTAGTTCTGTAGTTCGTCATATGTACACATGTGCTCTGCAGTTTTAGTTCTTCTTCTTGTGTTGCTGCACTTGGTCTAGAGATACAACAACATTAGTTAGGTCCATGCATGGATGGATGGATCAACACATACAACTAGTAGTGCTAGTAACAAACAAAATAAGCTTGTGATTGATTATGTTGAGGCTAGCATTCTCTGTTTGTTTTGGAGCCCAACCATGTATTGTACGTACTAAGCTAGCTCATGCACACACATAGCCAGCTCGATTTATTTCTGTAGATACTAGCACCAGCACGCCTGTGTCTCCTATACTAGCTTGTTTAATTTCTGTACTAGCTAAACAACACTAGCTCTTGTTCGTTCGATTCGGAGCAGCAGGCAGCCTCCGTGGATGATGACGACAACCAGGGCATCCACTGCCACGACGACACCCCGCACATGGTCCAACTCGGCTACAACCTCCTCTACCGCGTGACTGCGGCCGCGGTCGTGTGCGGCATCGACTACAACCTCCTCTCCGGTGAGTCCATCTCCTACCTCTAGCTCCCTCTCTTGTTCTGCTATAGTAGTACCTTGCTCTGTTTCATGCGCATGGGTGATTTTGTTTGTGCTTGTCGTGCTTTGTGCCATGGGAAAGATCATTCCTATTTATAGTGATGATGATTCAGAGTAGCACACTTGTTAAATTCTACTCTTGTATTAGACCCCATTTGTGGTTACTGTGATGTGCATTGATTCGGCATCCTAGTACTGCAGATCATGCATGTTAATAATTTATAATGGCCTTGCTAGTTTCTGCAGCTAGGCTGTGTTAATTGTTGGTGTTTAATCTAGCTAGCTTGTTTGTACCATCAGGATTGCAGCAAATTACAGCTAGCTAGCCTGTTTGAAATCTGTTTTTTTGATTGGTATGCTGCTGGTCTGAATCTACTTACATGCTTGACTAAATTTAACTTGGTGCTATTGCTGTCAGACCCTAGTACTCAATCACTTGGACATTGCTGCATTGTTTGCCAATTAGTTTGCTTGCTTCCTTGTTGCCACAAAAAAATATGAATCTTTTGTGTGTGTAATTCCGTTTTATCATTATGTATGCAATCTGATCTAGACTTTCGATTTTGACTTACAGTTGCGTCTAGATTAGAACTATGTATGTGCTTTCGGAGAACATGCCTTTCTCTTTTAGGGAGTTCAACATTTTAGCATTGGTCAACTCCTCTTCTTTGCTTACAACCAGCATCACAGGAACCATATGTGTACACTGACATGTTCCTTAATTAGCACTCGGTCTATTTCATTTCTTAGCGTCCACTCCAGATAAAGTCATGTCGTGTTTGTGATTTGGAACAACCTGCAAAACTTGATGGTTTTGTTTGAAATCATAATTTATCTGATGTGGTTTCCTATCTGTCAAGGAGTTCAAGATGCTCCAAAATACCTTTTTGCTTTGTTTAGTTGATTTTCATATTACCTCATGATCAAGTCCTACATACTCCTACTCTGTATCTATTGAATCATCATAGGGGCCATTTGTGTCCAGTTTAAATACCTACTCTGTACCTAGTGGAAAAACTATGTTATGACTGTATACCCTGTACCCTTTGCTGTGGGCTATGTTGTTATATTCCTGCATGTCCATTCCAGACATTGTTGTATTGCTCATACCCTTGTATATGAGCTCTACCAAACACTAATACTATAATGAGTGGACAAACAACGTTTTTTCTTGTGTAACTTGTATATTCATGAGGATTTTTATTGGGACATAACATGACCAACCCTGGCCTTTTTGGCTAATGTATCAACTATGAAATTACTAGCCTTTTTGGCTAGTATAATTTTTTTGCTTCTCGTCAGCAAGTATGCCGACGGCATTGCCCTCGGCATAGCTTGACTATGCCGACAGCTTTGCTGTCCGCATAGACATGCAACCAGAGCTCGCATGCCATGACACGTGGCAGCAGAGGTATGCCGACAGCCAGGCCGTCAGCATAGATGCTGCAAGGAGCGTTCAGCGGCTGCCACGTACAACAGATATGCCGACGGCTTGGCCGTCGGCATAGATTTTCATCGACCGTCGGCATACCTCTGCCAGGCGGTGGCCCGTCATTCGTTAGCGCTTTTGACGGCGTCGTCCGTTGCCGTCAGGTGAAAATCACTGCCGACGGCTAAACTATGCCGACGGCCGTACGGAAGTCGTCGACATAGGTCCCTATGCCGATGGCTAAACTATGCCGACAGTCTCACAAACTACGCTGACGTGATCTATGCCGATGGAGGCCGTCGGCATAGATCTAAGTCGACGGCAAACGACCTATGCCGACGGCCCATGGTCGTCGGCATAGGTGGTGAATCCGGTAGTGATATCACGGTACCGTAAAAGCATTATATAATGAAAAACCTTAACGAAATATGTATTTGGCAACTCTGCGCCCGATTGCAAAATCGCCACACGACATGATCTCCGTCCGATCCGGCCTCACACACTTCGGTCGCTGGATATGCCTCGTGCACGATCCCGTCGTTAGTTCCTTTTTTTCCACTTTTCTCTCTAGGTCTGGTCTCGGTCACTCCGCCTGTGCGCCTATGCCTTTTTCCTCGTTCCTCCTGTCGGCATCGTGAGCTGCGCCAGGCCATCGGCCGGGATCCCCCGGCGTAACCTCCCCAATTGATGTTCCGTGGTGGCGTGATGGGAGGCGTTGCGGGGTCGATGCCCCAGCGCCTGCTGCAGCCGCATGCCGCCGCCTTCCGCACCTGCCAGGCAATCGTCACCGTCGCCGTCGGCACCCACTTCGTCGGTACACCCGCATCCCCCCTCTCTCGCATCTCTTTTTGGGTGCCACGACAAAGCTAACTCGGAGGGCGGGTTCAGTGATCCGGTCTCTGCTGTTGATCTGGGTATGACGGCGCCTGAATCATTTACTGAATGTGGCAACAGAACCTTTACACATTTGTACATAGGTTGAATGAACTAACAGAAACTGAGAATTGTCACATTATTATTGATCTGATTACTGGTCCTAGCATTATTAGCTCAACAGTCTCTTGCGCCTAAGACGGCGGAGTGGTTTTTTTATAGTAAGTTGTTCGCTGGATGTAATTCTATCATGTGTAGCCAGAAGTATAGATTTCAAAGTCCAACCAACCTTTTGCCTATTTTTCTTACTGGGCTAAATGCCATTTTCTATCTCAACGTTGGTTCTTATTTTTGTTCACCTCCACGCTGAAACACTCCAGGCTGGGGTGATTAAGGAGGCTCAAACAATACCGTCATTCAGTAGGACAGGATGATCCAACTATTGAAGGAGAAGGATTGTGATGGCTGAAACATATAGCAAGTAAATGTAAAAGAAATAAATAAATCAAACAATAGTATAGTTCATTCAGTAACCTTCTCCTTGAATTAATGGCAAAAGCAACATATAAGGTCTTTAGTCTAAAGGAAGAAACGAGGTGGTGTAACCTGATCTAACGTGGATAGCTACTAGCACTATTCTAATTGCAACTTTATCCTTGTATGCCTCGAGAAGAGAAATAAGAGAAAATGTTATGGAGTAGAACTCCTGACATTACTGAATGTGGCAACACAACATTTACATGTGTATAAATAGGTCGAATCAACACAACCTTATGACCTTTGACATTGTTATTCATATGATAATCTGTCATGACAATATTAGGCCAATAGTCTCTCTCTTTCATGTTGAGACAAGAGGCAAGCTTGCTGACTAGTATGATCCATGCATGCATCCACACTAGTCATTCTTGATTGCACCTAGGACACCTTTTGGGCCTTAAAGAGTTATTGACTCAGAAAAAAAGTTATTGCAAACAAATCCCTAGTAATTTCTAGTAAATAGATAGACGGTAATATACGCAATGCACATTTGATAACTTACACAAAAACACTACGGTAACTTTAACCTGGGGAATAAGGTTGTTAAAAACATACCCACGGTAAATTCTGTGTAAGTAGCATGGTAATATCTCCACCACAAACCTGATAACTTAGGTACAAACAAAATGGTAATTTTAACCATTGGAAAAAATTGTTGAAAAGATTTCCCCGGTAATTACTGACTCTTTTAATCGCTACAGTGGCCCTCTCCTGATTGAAACTGATTGAATTGTTCCTATATGGTGGATGGAATTTTTTTTGCAAACACAAAATAGATCGCTCCCAACCAAACCCTACCTTTTTACTCTGTCGCCCAGACGCCCACCGTCCAAATCCATGAGTTCATCCATGTGCGAATCGCTTGGTAAAATAGGAAACACCGACTTGATATCTTGGGTGCAAACACCATGGTAACTTTGCCCAGAAAGGGGAAATTGTTGAAAAATATACCCCTGATAACTTACGTGAAAATAGAGAGTTAATATACGAGTCGTATATCCGATAACTTACGTACAAACACCGCAGTAACTTTGATTAAAGGGCAAAAAAGTTGTCAAAAAATATACCCGCGATAATTTAAGTGAAAATAGCACGGTTATATATGAACCGCAAAACCCGATAACTTACGTACAAATACCATGATAAGTTTGATTCAAGTGGATGAAGTTGTCGAAAATATACCTCACGAACTCATGTGTAAATAACACGGTAATAATCTTGATTTGGGGAAGAGTAGTAAAAAATGGTCGAAAAATACACATGGTAACTTTTTGTATGTAAATAGCATAGAAATTATACACCACAACGTTGATAATTTCGGACCAAACACCGCGGTAAATATGACCTGGAGAAAAAAAATGTTGAAAAGATACCCCCGGTAACTTCTGTGTAAATAGCATAGTAATATACCCATCACATACCTGATAACTGACGTACAAATACCATGGTAATAATTGACTCGGTGAGGAAATTGTTGAAAACATAACCCTGTAAATTTTGTGTAAATAGCATGGTTACATACGCATCACATACCTACGTACAAACATCACTGTAATCTTGATCAAGCGGAAAAAATGTTAGAAACATACACCCCATCCCCCCGTAACTTATATGAAAACATCATGGTAACATACGAACCGCAGACCTAAAAACAACATGGTAATATAAAAACCGCAGGCCTGATAACTTATATGAAAATAGCACGGTAATATATGAACCACGTACCTACTAAATTAAGTACAAATACCTGCGGTAACTTTTGAACCGGCGAGGAGGGGGGGGGGGTGATATAACCCCGGTAACTTATGTGGAAATAGCACGGTAAGTTGCATACCACAGGCTTGGTAACTTATGTAGCCGAGGCGTGGTAACTTTTGACTCGGAAAAAAGATTCGTCGGAACATAGCAACATGGGATCTAGTTTCAAAGATCTCATCGTGACGAATCTTTTATATGAAAACGGGTTTTATATCGGACCAACGGTTCAAGCTACAAAACATTTTGAATTTTTGAAATAGGAGAGAATTTAGAATGACATCAACTTTTTTGTCCTCTAGTGCATATATGTAATTAGAGAGAGGGATGGGCGTAGAAAGAGAGTTAGTCACACCCTAATCTATATCCTAATGCATGCATGTATTTATATGGAAGGAAGGAGGAGTGTGGTAGTTTTGCTATCCACCAAACATGTGCCAAATATCACGGTCCAAACCTTAAACCTGTCTTGTGGTACCATCCGGAGTGCAGCGGAACAGATCCCGTGAATTAATACTGTAACAACTGTATATATGATTCTAAACTTCACAACAATGGCTTTAAAATGTTGGTCGACAAAGCCTTAGACACCCCCGTAAATAATATTGTATAGATTGGGGATCACTGCATGATAAACCCTTGATCATTCGAGCCATAGTCGTTGTATTCAAATTTTGGATAATACGAAAGTTTGGATTGATATTTAATTGAATTTTGGATAATACGAGAGTTTGGATTGATATTTCATTATAGTGAAATTATTTTGACAAATGATTTGATTCTAATAGTTGATGACATTGATAATGCACATCAGATCGAAATACTAAAACAAACACAAACAATATAGACCCTCGTTAAAACTAAAAGTTACATCAAAGTTCTTCAAAGTCGTCGCCTCTAGGACCACCACCTCTATCTCGACATTCATTCATACCTCTACTGAAGAAAACACGGTAGACCTAATCTGCACCATTTGGGTTGACCTCATATGGTTTGAGGAATTATAACAGTTGATTCCTATTGTATGTGCAACATATTCTTCATTAAATAATTCGTCTTATCTTTTATAAGAGAATCAATGTATTTTTGATAGAAATATAAATTTTAGATCCCATGGAGCATTTCTTCGAACCTTGAACCCAAGAACGTTCCGAGAAGAATCGTCGGCTGATACTGCAATAATCCTAGGAATCTGGGAAGATACCACCGTCCACAAGTAAACTAACCGACCCTCAGACGAATCACACGGGAGCCTCTCCATCCCTACATTGTGTGCATCGTTTCACAGTTGATAGCTGTAATTACGTACGTACGTACTCTATGGTACATCCTGTCGACATGTCGGTTTCATGAGATAACCAGCCTAGGTTTTGACAAGCTGCTCTATAGTACTATAGCTAGCAGCAGGGAGATGAAACTTAGGTGGCGCGAGAGCTTGAGTGCCAAGTATCTTGCGAGATCTCATATAGTATGATATGATGATTTTGTTGTACCTGCAGAGGAAAGTACGTTCAAGCATCTGCTGAAATCTTTCTTGCGCGCTATCTCACTTCATAACCACGGTCGACCCAAGGCTCATGCAGCAGTTTCGCCATTGCTTCCCGTGCATGTGTGATTAACGTACGGCACTAAACTTTCAGATTTGTGAGGCAAAACCCAGGCTAATTACATTGTTGCGCATGGGTCTTCGATGGCGACAGTGTGCGTGTAAGTACTAACTAGTAACTTCTACTAAGTAGTAAGAGTATCTCCAAACAGTCGCGCAACGCGCCGCGCGCTAAAAGTCACGATACAACGCTAGGTTAACCAGCTTTTGCGCGCGGCGGTGACCGGACTCCAGCGGCCGCCGCAAATTAAAGCGCGTCCACACCGCTTCAGCAGACACGCTATATTTCAGTTTTTTTTACTACGATTCGATACATATTTGGTTTCGCAGACAGTTCTCCTACTACTACTACTCATTCGATTCGGACTCTGTCTCGGTGATGTCCTTCTCCGATGTCGGAGCGTAGGCATCAAGGAACCGCTCATCGCCAGAGTTTCAGGAGGACGCATCTCCTAGCACTTGGTTGTATTTGTTAAGACTAATTAATCCCTACTAATTAATCCCTGTGATTAATTAGGGGAATCCCCGTTCCCCCACGTGCAGTCACGCTCAACCGCACGGCGGTTACTTCCCGTAAGCGTCCCTGCAAACCGACGTCTCCTAGAGGCGTCTCCCCAACTTGTATATAATCTGTGACAATCATCAATAAAGGATACATTGATTCATTCCATTCAATTGTCTCTGTCTTTCTCGATCTCAATTCTAAACACGTTATCAGCACTGTTCTCCGGCGAGAGCGATTCCGACGAGAAGGAGAGAACGAACGGGCAAAAGCGCTCCCTCCTGCCGGCAAGGCGCGTGTAGCGACACGGCGGTGTGCATGGTCTTCTCGACCGGCAGCGAGCGCAGGCACGCGCGTGGCGTCGCGGCCTCACTCCGTGATGCGGTGGCAGCGGCTGGACGCGACTGCATCACGGGAGGCGGGCGGCGTGACGGATGCGACTACGGCCCGGTTTCTCCGACCGCAGCGAGCCGCGTCAGCCCCCTCCTTCCCTTCTTCTCCTTGAACAGAGCCGGCGCATGGCCCCGGCGCACGGTGCCCTCCTCTGCGACGGCCGGCCTTGAGCCTCAACGCCGTCATGGCCCGGCGCACGGTGCCCTCCTCTGCGACGGCCGGCCTTGAGCCTCAACGCCGTCATGGCCCTCGGTTACGGTGTGCCTACGCACAGTAGCAGCAGTGCGGCGGCGCCCGACTGACGCCCTCCGGCGACGCCCGGCGTTCCATCGCCGCTTTCCCCGGGCCAGAATCGCGGCTTCTCGCGAACGGCAGAGGCGATGGCGGTGGCCAACAGCCAACGATGCCCAGCTTGCGGCAGCGCCCGGCCCATCTCCACACGCCATGGCCACTCATAGCGCAGCGGTCGGCACCCCTCCGCACGGCGGCTGCGCGGTGCATAGTTCAGCCTGGTGCTGAAGCAAGGCGGTGACGTCAGGCAAGGCTTCCCGGCCCTCGAACGCGCGTCCGCGGCGATCGACTGCCGGAGCCTCTGCACAGAACCACAGAGCGGGGCGCCCCTGTAAATGCTGCTTGCACAAGGCCCAGTGGCCAACGGCGCCCTCCGCGGCTGCCAGGTCCGAGCGCGACACGCAGAGCACAACCACAGGGGCGTCCTCTGGCGTGGCTGCTCGCCATCACGGCCTCTCCCACAGCGGATTCGACGGCGTGGCTGCTAGAGCAAAGCTAGACGAATCGATTGATTCGTATGAAAGACCACATGAAGCGATAGAGAACCTTATCTCTTCGTCATGTTTCGTTTTAACCCTTACCTTTTATGTTATTTACGAAATGCTCCGCAAATTTCCCAGTAAGTCCCTGCACTTATCTGTTAAGCTGGTAGGCTTACAATGAATTGCAAATAGGACTATATAGATATGCATTTAGCCTATTTTCTGTTGAATTTTATAATTCCACAAATATGTGTATGTTGATGCTTGACATGTTCAATGTGTTTACCACATATCAAATTCTATAGAACATGTTTCTCGCGATTGAGATTAAGTTTTCTCGCACAACAATGTAGATTTGCAATTGAGAATTATTATTTTCTCGCAAAACAATCTCATTGCGATGAGATCAATTTTCTCTCGCAAATTATTAATTCACCTTGTTGAATTATCTTGCAACTTGATACAAGATCATCTCATTTTAATTTGAGGTCTTTATAATTTAAGTTTTTAATTTGGGCCGTCACCCCCCAGGTGGCGCGCCGTATCTTGATCCGGATACGGTGGCAAGTGAGCGAGGATCGGGTCGTCGCATCCTTAGTGGCGCGCTACATCGGCGCCCGGATGTAGTGAAAAATGAGCAAGGGTCTTCGCATTTGACTCGACGAGTGCGAAGGGTAAGGAAGCTAGCCGAGCCTAGGAGGATTCGCTTAGGTAGCTGGAACGTAGGGTCTCTGACAGGGAAGCTTCGGGAGCTAGTTGATGCAGCGGTGAGGAGAGGTGTTGATATCCTTTGCGTCCAAGAAACCAAATGGAGAGGACAGAAGGCGAAGGAGGTGGAGGATACCGGCTTCAAGCTATGGTACACGGGAACGGATGCAAACAGAAATGGCGTAGGCATCTTGATCAAAAAGAGCCTCATGTATGGAGTGGTAGACGTCAAGAGACGTGGGGATCGGATTATCCTGGTCAAGCTGGTAGTTGAGGACTTGGTTCTCAATGTTATCAGCGCGTATGCCCCGCAAGTAGGCCACAATGAGAACACCAAGAGGGAGTTCTGGGAAGGCCTGGAAGACATGGTTAGGAGTGTACCGATTGGTGAGAAGCTCTTCATAGGAGGAGCCTCAATGGCCACGTGGGTACATCTAACACAGGTTTTGAAGGGGCGCATGGGGGCTTTGGCTATGGCATCAGGAATCAAGAAGGAGACGATGTCTTAAGCTTTGCTCTAGCCTACAACATGATTGTAGCCAACACCCTCTTTAGAAAGAGAGAATCACATCTGGTGACTTTTAGTAGTGGCCAACACTCTAGCCAGATTGATTTCATCCTCTCGAGAAGGGAACATAGGCGTGCGTGCCTAGACTGTAAGGTGATACCTGGAGAGAGTGTTGTACCCCAGCATAAGCTGGTGGTTGCTGACTTCCGCTTTCGGATTCGTGTCCAGCGGGATAAGCGGGCTAAAGTCGCTAGAACGAAGTGGTGGAAGCTCAAGGGGGAGGTAGCTCAGGCGTTCAAGGAGAGGGTCATTAAGGAGGGCCCTTGGGAGGAAGGAGGGGATGCGGACAATGTGTGGATGAAGATGGCGACTTGCATTCGTAAGGTGGCCTCAGAGGAGTTTGGAGTGTCCAGGGGAAGGAGAAGCGAAGATAAGGATACCTGGTGGTGGAATGATGATGTCCAGAAGGCGATTAAAGAGAAGAAAGATTGCTTTAGACGCCTATACCTGGATAGGAGTGCACACAACATAGAGAAGTACAAGATGGCGAAGAAGGCCGCAAAGCGAGCTGTTGGTGAAGCAAGGGGTCGGGCGTATGAGGACCTCTACCAACGGTTAGGCACGAAGGAAGGCGAAAGGGACATCTATAAGATGGCCAAGATCCGAGAGAGGAAGACGAGGGATATTGGCCAAGTCAAATGCATCAAGGACGGAGCAGGCCAACTCTTGGTGAAGGACGAGGAGATTAAGCATAGATGGCGGGAGTACTTCGACAAGCTGTTCAATGGGGAGAATGAAAGCTCTACCATTGAACTGGACGACTCTTTTGATGAGACCAGCATGCGTTTTGTGCGTCGAATCCAGGAGTCTGAGGTCAAGGAGGCTTTAAAAAGGATGAAGGGAGGCAAGGCGATGGGCCCGGATTGTATCCCCATTGAGGTGTGGAAAGGTCTCGGGGACATAGCGATAGTATGGCTAACCAGGCTTTTCAATCTCATTTTTCGGGCAAACAAGATGCCAGAAGAATGGAGACGGAGTATATTAGTACCAATCTTCAAGAACAAGGGGGATGTTCAGAGTTGTACTAATTACCGTGGAATTAAGCTGATGAGCCATACAATGAAGCTATGGGAGAGAGTCATTGAGCACCGCTTAAGAAGAATGACAAGCGTGACCAAAAACCAGTTTGGTTTCATGCCTGGGAGGTCGACCATGGAAGCCATTTTCTTGGTACGACAGCTTATGGAGAGATATAGGGAGCAAAAGAAGGACTTGCATATGGTGTTCATTGACTTGGAGAAGGCCTATGATAAGATACCGCGGAATGTCATGTGGTGGGCCTTGGAGAAACACAAAGTCCCAGCAAAGTACATTACCCTCATCAAGGACATGTACGATAATGTTGTGACAAGTGTTCGAACAAGTGATGTCGACACTGATGACTTCCCGATTAAGATAGGACTGCATCAGGGGTCAGCTTTGAGCCCTTATCTTTTTGCATTGGTGATGGATGAGGTCACAAGGGATATACAAGGAGATATCCCATGGTGTATGCTCTTTGCGGATGATGTGGTGCTAGTTGACGATAGTCGGGCGGGGGTAAATAGGAAGTTAGAGTTATGGAGACAAACCTTGGAATCGAAAGGGTTTAGGCTTAGTAGGACTAAAACCGAGTACATGATGTGCGGTTTCAGTACTACTAGGTGTGAGGAGGAGGAGGTTAGCCTTGATGGTCAGGTGGTACCTCGGAAGGACACCTTTCGGTATTTGGGGTCAATGCTGCAGGAGGATGGGGGTATTGATGAAGATGTGAACCATCGGATCAAAGCCGGATGGATGAAGTGGCGCCAAGCTTCTGGCATTCTCTGTGACAAGAGAGTGCCACAAAAGCTAAAAGGCAAGTTCTACAGGACGGCGGTTCGACCCGCAATGTTGTATGGCGCTGAGTGTTGGCCGACTAAAAGGCGACATGTTCAACAGTTAGGTGTGGCGGAGATGCGTATGTTGAGATGGATGTGTGGCCACACGAGGAAGGATCGAGTCCGGAATGATGATATACGAGATAGAGTTGGGGTAGCACCAATTGAAGAGAAGCTTGTCCAACATCGTCTGAGATGGTTTGGGCATATCCAGCGCAGGCCTCCAGAAGCTCCAGTGCATAGCGGATGGCTAAAGCGTGCGGAGAATGTCAAGAGAGGGCGGGGTAGACCGAATTTGACATGGGAGGAGTCCGTTAAGAGAGACCTGAAGGATTGGGGTATCACCGAAGAGCTAGCTATGGACAGGGGTGCATGGAAGCTTGCTATCCATGTGCCAGAGCCATGAGTTGGTTGCGAGATCTTATGGGTTTCACCTCTAGCCTACCCCAACTTGCTTGGGACTAAAGGCTTTGTTGTTGTTGTTGTTGTTGTTGTTGTTGTCTTTATAATTTAAGTTTTTCACTTGAACATCAAGTTTGCAACATCATTATTATTCACTACATTAGTAGTATTTTTCTGTTGAGTATTGATATGTATTCCAGATCTTAAGTTGATGTAATACATTCCCACGTTTACCACGTGTTGAGATTAATTATGTCCATTTGCAATAGAGATTTTTAATCTCTTGCAAAGATAAATCCAGTATCTCTCTACCGTACTGTTTCTCCGTTGAGTACGAGGTATTCCGGAATATTTCTATGATGTATCTATCTCCATGTTAAACACATGTCGAGATTAATACGTCTATTTGCAATTGAGATTTTCAATTTCTTGCAAATACGAATGCAAAATTCAAGGTGATTTCTTCAAATTGATGCTTGAGATCACAAGGTAGTCATATGGATCTACTACCTATGCAGATTATCGATGACTACTGTTAAAGCCTATATTTTGTCATTCTGACATTATAATTGCTTTACAAAGTGTTGCATGATCTACTCCATTTTGAAGACTATCTTCAAGGTGTCATATTTAGCAATTTGAGATTCACACTAATGGTTTCAAGATAACTTCTTGAAATACCCGTTGATTTTGCTAAGTTCATTACAACATCAACCATGATGGTATTTAATTTACTGAATGTAAATTGATTATGTCTGGCTTACCCATAGCGGTAACATATGGCTATATAATTTGAGGTATTCACCCTCAGTGGCCACCACTGCCCTATCTGGGCCATGGACATCATGATCACTCTTGTGTCTCGTGGGATCATGTGTGCAACCCTGGATTCACCTCTGATCAGGATCACACCGCTAACAGAAAAATGGTGTCTTATATATCATAAGGCATTAGATTCGGATGTCAGCATTTGGTTATTCTGTATAAGCAATTCCTGGGATACAATGAACCTCAAGGGTAAAGGTTTGAATATTACTTCAACCTTCAATCCGACATCACCAACTGTGACAGGACCCTATGGGCACGGAGAATGTGATGGTTGAATATGCCTCAACCGACATGTTTGGAGACTATGAATAGTCTTTCAGTCTCCTGAGTGGTCAATATAATTAATGTCCATTTACAATGTCGTAACAACAACATAAGTATTGTTGTCATCATATATTGTATATCACAATATATTGTATCAGCACTTTGATACAAATTCATTTGTATGTATTCTATATATCCGACAATGAATCTTTTGAGAATCTTCATGTCTATATAGAGATTTCTACGGGAGTCAATCCGATGAAAAATGATGTGTGCCTTGTGGACATATGCACCACAAACTCTATACTCAGGGAAGTCCAATGTTTCCACTCTCATTGAGAGAAATGGGATATTTTAAAATCGCTAGATGCAATGAATATTTATTGGCTCAACTCGAGTCATATTTACTGTCCCTGTGGGTACTCGAGTAACGTTGGGATGCTTCATTGCTTCCCAAGTTTAACGCGTACCCTTCTAAGCTAGAGAGATATTCGTCACAATGGTTTCCATAGCGAAACTTATGCTGACAGGAAAGAGAAATACATTCTCTTTACCATATGCAATGGATATGGCAAGCACATTCTCTATGTATCATATGGATTGTACTACACATACTACAAAACCCGTAGCACATGTTGCGCCCAAGATAGTTTTCCAAAATGTCTTGTACATGAAAAACTTGGCATACTCGCCTTGGTCATTGAGACATTGGGTTGAAACCGAAACTATCAGCAGTTCCAATAGTTTATGATTATTATGATGCTAAATTCTAACACCATTTGGATTTTATGTGCACTACAAGTGACACAGGGAAGCTAATTTTAAGGCTCGCACACCTTAAAGTCTATGCTGAACCACTTAGACTCCTTGAATGCATCAAGTTGAGGTAAGTGGCTCTTCCCATCCATTGACTAGACTATTCAGGTATTCCATGGTTCTAAAAGACATATCTACATGATGTTCTTATGTGTGTGCTTTATTCACACGAAACCATTGGCTTATTATCCTGACATCGATTTCAAGCAAATCGAATGGATAACATTGTAGAATTCTCCTTGAGTGCCTTCTCTATAGCCCTTGGATTGAGTTTAGCAATTTGTCCTAATGTCTAGGCTCAAAATGGTTTGGTAGAATCCTATCAAAAGAGTTAAGCTCATTGCATTATCTTTACTTTGGAATTGCAACTTGCCAAATTTACGTTGGAGTCATGCAGTTTTACACACTCATGACAGAACTGCATAATATTATTCCCCTCTATCTTTGATATGTGGATATGTACCAAGTATTTCCTATCTGCGGTAATTCGGTTGCATACCGATATCACCACCTGGCATACATCATTGGCCCCTTAACATATAGTTGGGATCTATGTGAGGAATAAATGTATTTTCGTCAATACCTCAAGCCCCTCGCATGGGGAGTTATTCAAGGCCAGTATGCTAATTCAATGTGGAATATTTCCAGGCATTAGGGGGTGAATTCAAGTACCATAAAGAATGCCAGGAAATTAGTGGAATGTTCAACACATTTCTACCTCATATCCACGTACTCAAAGAGCTGAACCATGCGTTCAGAAGATTTGCAACATATTGCAAATAACCTGCCAGATTCATTTACTGACTATAAAGGTGTCACATAATCCTACAATCCTGCAAATGTACGCCTGAAAGAGTGGAGGTACCAGCAAAATCCACTCCACTCCCCGTTCAAAGCAACAGGGGGAGATATATGGCAGAAATATACCAGGATTCAGCTTCTCGCAAGCAAGGATATCAAGGCCTGTGAATTAGTAAATGCAAGTCAACTTCACGTTGACAGACACCTAGCTAATGGGTAGTATACACCCAGTGGACGGGAAACCTCCACCAACCCAGGTCATAGTGCACACAATGACCGGGACATCGGAATACCCGACTCAATCGCATTGGGAAATCGCGAGCAGTCACCATGGGTAACGATATTTCCATCAACTATATATTGATATATAGATTCTGGTGAAACATATAACCGGAAGTCTACAATTGTCGACATACATTTCTCAACTAGATTGCAAAAGCCTTTCAAATGATTCAGATCCAAAGACCATGGCCATGGCAAAGTGTGAACAACACTCGGATTGAACTCAAGCAAAGGGTATAATCTAGGTAGAAATGATCTTGCTCAATAATGGGAAGGTATTCATAAGCAATACCTACTCCAGTTTTCTTCTGGAAACAGAATTGAGAACAACAAGGTGGTGAAACAAAGAGCAAGTATTGTAGCACAAGGGTTTACACAGACACCCAACTATTCTCCAGAGGTGGAATCTCATTTCGATAACTTATATCATTGGCAGTATAAAATCATCTATCTCTACAGTTGATAGATGTAGTGATCACATATCCATGTGGATCACTAGATTCAGACATATATGATTGATTCCCGATGGAGTCTCACTTCTGAATCAAAATGCAAAATGCAACATACATTGTGTAAAAATCAGTAAGTCACCGTACAACTTATTGTTGTCGGTACATATGGTATAACCAACTTAGTGAGTTCCTTATACACAAGGATTACTCCTACAATGATGATTATCCATGTTTGTGTGTCTGCAATGACAACACATGTAATCATCTAAATGACGGAATTTAAAATGAAGGATTTGGGTAAACCAAAGTACCGCTCGTTACTACAAACTAAGCACCTTCATTCATACATTATGGTATACTATGTTGTCTATATTGATAATATATTAGAGAAATTCATTGTGGACAAATCTTATCCATCCATAACTCTCATGGTAGTTCATTCTCTAGACGTAGAGAAAGATCTATTTAGACCAAGAGATGATGGAAATGAGATATTGGGACTCAGCGTTCCATAACGCCATTGGATCCACCAAACACAGTTGGTTGGTATACAAGAATATCTTTTGATATCTCCAATGCATCAAACATATTGTCCTGGTTTTTTAGTTTCACACAAATGTGAACACCGATATCGTTGGATACATCAATTAGATCCCTACTATATCAGATTGTAGACAAGCTTAGTGTTCCTCCTAGGTGTAGTAGCCCTCGCATGAGAAGTCTTTGAAACAGACCTCATGGCTACATCCACCAATCATTATCTGAACGATAATGTTTCTTGTGTTGCCCGAATGCAAACAGGTTACATAATAAGCAATATCACTATATTGCATATCTTGCAAGTTAAATCATGTGACTGATTTATTCATGAAGTCTCTATCAACTTTTCACGGAATTGGTATGTGACGACTTCGAATTTTACAAGAATCAGGGGGGGTATCTTCCTAAATTGTTCCTGTTCAATGCATCATAGTATACTCTTTTTCCCTTCATGAGTTTACTTTACAGGTTCTCATAAAGGTTTTTCATGAGGTAATATCAACACAAGACCATATGTCATATTTTCTGTTTTCCCCACCGGGGTTTTTAAGAAAATATATGTGACATATTTATTGTCCTCTAAACTCTATGAGTTTTCTCGTATTGAGTTAAAACAGACAATAACCATTATATGTTGCATCATTTTCTCCTTATTTTCCCACTGGGTTTGAAGGAGTTTTAGCAACATATCAAACACCTATCTCCTCACATTTTTCCCACATGCTTTTTGGACGAGCTTATCAAGATGATGGTCACTAATGAGGTGAAGCGGTGATTAGGGGGAGTGTTAAGACTAATTAATCCCTACTAATTAATCCCTGTGATTAATTAGGGGAATCCCCGTTCCCCCACGTGCAGTCACGCTCAACCGCACGACGATTACTTCTGGGATGCGTCCCTGCAAACTGATGCCTCCTAGAGGCATCTCCCCAACTTGTATATAATCTGTGACAATCATCAATAAAGGATACACTGATTCATTCCATTGGATTGTCTCTGTCTCTCTCGATCTCAATTCTAAACAGTATTTAGCGATCTCCTTCCGCGTTCGCTTATCCTCGCGATAGTCGGCTCGCTCCTCCCTCCTCTTCGCCCTCCTCTGGGCGAAGAACTGTTCCTCGTTGGTGTCTTCCGGGAAGCGATGGCTCCACAACGCCATGGCTTGCTCGTCCATCTCGACCAGCCTGAGACGATGCTCCCGCCTTCGGTGCTTGCGATGATCCTCGTCGGTGAGAAGCCGCGGGAAAGGCGCCAACTCCTGTGCGCGCTCCCGCGTCACCACGTCGGCGAAGTTCATGTCCTGACGGGACGCAGGAGGCGCCACGCCACAGCATCGTACGCACGGGCGCCTTCCTGGGCGGTGTTGAAGGTTCCGAGACGGAATCGCATGCCGCCGCCCGACCGAATCTCGGTGGAGTAGGTGCCGGACGGACGCACGTGGACGCCGCGGTAGTCTGTACCTCCCGATGGCGAGGCGGCATGGTGGCGCGATGGTGGCGTGTCGGCGGCAGAGTGCGGCAGAGGGCGATGGAGAGATGGAGAGAGCGACAGAGGGCGCTGCAATTTATAGGCGCGCCGGACGCGGTGCGTCAAATGTAGCGTGCGAGCTGCCGCCTTTTCCCGGGCGCGCTAGTTTCCCGTCACCGCGCGAAAACATCCTGCATGCGCTAAAAAGCCAATTTACTGCGCGCGCGTCTTTTGACGCGGATGATGGAGATGCTCTAACTGCAAGTACTAAGTAGTAACTGTACTGTGTACTCTGTACTCCAGGCTAGGTTCTATTAGCAATGTCGCTGTCGAGCGGTAGACGATGTAGTGCGGTCCACCGCCAGCGACAAAGAGTGCTAGGACGTAAGCCAGTACGTAATGACACCGACAGTTAACTTCTCTGACAGAGAGTGCGTATTGAGTTAACGTACAACCAGCCGTCAAATAGTCTGCGATACTAAGGGCCTCTTTGATTCACAGGATTTTGAAAATGTAGGAATATGAAAAGTATAGGATTGCAGTGGCATGTCAACTTGAATCCTATAGGATTAGCAAAGAGTGTTTGATGCCACATGAAAAACAAAGGAAATGTAAAAAGAGGTTGGAGTGGATGTTAGATTTCCGATAAAATGTAGTACAAAAGATTCCATAGGATAAATTCTTATAGGATCCAATCCTATGAATCAAAGGGCTGATATAGGAAAAAATCCTAAGGATTTCAATCCTCCAAAAAATCCTAAAGATATCCTTTGAATCAAAGGAGCCCTAAGTGTAGCATTGTTTCTTTCTTTCTTTTCGTGGCATCTTTTTTGGACGATGCACTGGATTATGCACTAAGTTGATGCCAGCAATTACCAACACAATGCACGTAGAGATACTGCAATGCTCAATGCATTTTGGAGTATAACAACAATTCTCTTTATTTTTTATTTCTGGAATAAATGCATGACCTTCAAGGGAAGGTTTGCAAGGGTTCCTCAATAATGTATAGTTCAAATCCTTCAAAATCCCCACATGGATACTTTTGCTGAGCTATGGGTGCTCGGTCCTCCTAATGTGTTCTGATAAATATTTTGTATTATCCATGTCAAACTCTTATTTAGAAAAAACCAATTCATATATTTCTTTTAGAAAAGGAGGATTATTGAATTCATACTCCAACCAACTCATCCAAAAGTTCGAACTGATAGAGGGAGGCGGGTGTGACGCCCCCGATTTAATCGTACACTAATCATACACGCAAACGTGTATGATCAAGATCAGGGACTCACGGGAAGATATCACAACACAACTCTACAAATAAACTAAGTTAAACAAGCATCATAATACAAGCCAGGGGCCTCGAGGGCTCGAATACAAGTGCTCGATCATAGACGAGTCAGCGGAAGCAACAATATCTGAGGACAGACATAAGTTAAACAAGTTTGCCTTAAGAAGGCTAGCACAAACTGGGATACAGATCGAAAGAGGCGCAGGCCTCCTGCCTGGGATCCTCCTAAACTACTCATGGTCGTCGTCAGCAGCCTGCACGTAGCAGTAGGCACCTCCAGTGTAGTAGGAATCATCGGCGACGGTGGCGTCTGGCTCCAGGGCTCCAGCATCTGGTTGCGACAACCAGATAGAAGGGAAAGGGGGAAAAGAGGGAGAAAAGCAACCGTGAGTACTCATCCAAAGTACTCGCAAGCAAGGAGCTACACTACATATGCATGGGTATATGTGTAAAGGGCCATATCGGTGGACTGAACTGCAGAATGCCAGAAGAAAAGGGGGATAGCTAATCCTGTCAAAGACTACGCTTCTGGCAGCCTCCATCTTGCAGCATGTAGAAGAGAGTAGATTGAAGTCCTCCAAGTAGCATCTCCAAGTAGCATCTCCAAGTAGCATCTCCAGTCGCATCTCCAATCGCATCGCATAGCATAATCCTACCGGCGATCCTCCCCTCGTCGCCCTGTGGAAAAGCGATCACCGGGTTGTCTGTGGAACTTGGAAGGGTGTGTTTTATTAAGTATCTGATTCTAGTTGTCATAAGGTCAAGGTACAACTCCAAGTCGTCCTGTTACCGAAGATCACGGCTATTCGAATAGATTAACTTCCCTGCAGGGGTGCACCAACTTACCCAACACGCTTGATCCCATTTGGCCGGACACACTTTCCCGGGTCATGCCCGGCCGCGAAAGATCAACACATCGCAGCCCCACCTAGGCTCAACAGAGAGGCCAGCACGCCGGTCTAAACCTAAGCGCACAGGGGTCTGGGCCCATCGCCCATAGCACACCTGCACGTTGCGTACGTGGCCGAAAGCAGAACTAGCCCCCTTAATACAAGAGCAGGCTTACGTTCCAATCCGGCGCGCGCCACTCAGTCGCTAGCGTCACGAAGTGCTTCGGCTGATACCACGACGCCGAGTGCCCATATCTTTCCCACGTAGTTGGTTAGTGCGTATAGGCTCGTAGCCAACTCAGATCAAATACCAAGATCTCGTTAAGCGTGTTAAGTATCCGTGAACGCCGAACAGGGCCAGGCCCACCTCTCTCCTAGGCGGTCTCAACCTGCCCTGTCGCTCCGCCACAAAGATCCACTCGCGGGTGCTCCACCAGCCGACCCGACTTTAGTCTCCACATGTATCATGTATAAAGTATATAGTATATACCCGTGATCACCTCCCGAGTGATCACGACCCGATAGTTTAGCACGGCTGACGGACAAGAATGTAGGGCCACAGATGAATATACTAGCATCCTATACTAAGCATATAGGATTGCAGGTAAAGGTAACAACAGTAGTATCAAGGATAGGCTATGCATCAGGATAGGTATAACAAAAAGCAGTAACATGCTACACTACTCTACTGCAAGCAGTATAGAGTAGAATAGGCGATATCTGGTGATCAAGGGGGGGGGGGCTTGCCTGGTTGCTCTGGCAAGAGAGAGGGGTCGTCAACTCCATAGTCGAACTGGGCAGCAGCAACGTCGGTCTCGTAGTCTACCGGAGAGAAGAGGGGGAAGAAACAATGAATACCATGTAAACAGATGCATATCGATGCATGACAAGACAAGTAACGATGCTAGGCGTGCCCTAACGTGGTATGAGGTGGTACCGGTTAAGGGGGGAAACATCCGGGAAAGTATTCCCGGTGTTCCGTGTTTTCTGACAGATGAACTGGAGGGGGAAAGTTGCGGGTTTGATATGTTAGGGGTGTGTGGTGGACGAACGGGCTGCATATCCGGGTCCATCTCGTCGTTTTGAGCAACTTTCATGTTGAAAATATTTTAATCCGGGTTACGGATTAAAAGATATAATTTTCTAAAGATTTTATTAATTTCTGGAATTCAATTAATTATTTAATCCAACATTATCCAGAATAGTAAATGATGACATCAGCATGACATCAGAGTGATGTCAGCAGTCAACGTTGACCATTGACCTGGTCAACCTGACGTGTGGGTCCAGTGGGACCCACCTGTCATTCTCTATTTAGGTTAATTACAGATTAGTTAATTTAATTAGGGATTAGGTTAATCTAATCAGGATTAATTAACTTAATTAATTACTTAATTAATTAATTAATCAATATTTTAATTATTTTAGTTGTTATTTATTTATTTATTTGTTTAATATTTTATTTTATTATTATTATTATTATTATTATTATTATTTAATTCCTTTTTTTTATTAAAACATTCTGGGGGCTGGGCCCCACATGTCATAGGCCCCAAGGGGCCTTAGCGAGTTCGGGCGCTAGTGGGCGCCGGGTGCGGCCGCACCCGAGCGGGCACTCGCCCGCAGAGCAGGACGAGGCCGCTGGGGCACCGAGGACGGGGCAGGCGGGCGCGGCCAGCCGTGCCATGACGGGCGGAGGCGAGGGGGGGTGCGAGGAGCGGGGCCGCGGCCCTGAGCGGAGGAGGCTGGAGACGGGCGAGCAGCGGGACCGTGGCGCGTGTGTGTGCGCGCGCGATGGCGTGCCATGCGGGCAGCGGTGAGGTCCAGTGGGCGAGGCGATGATCGAAGCGACGACAACGTCAACAGCAAGCAGCAGTAGGGGTTTGAGTAGTAGGGAGAAGAAAAACGAACGAAGCTCACATAGGGAGCTCATGGAGGCTCTGCGAAAGCTTAGGAGCAGCAGGGGTTCGAGTAGCCGATGACGAACGCCGGCGGCTGAAGCGGGTAGCTGAAGTCGCTCTGCTTGACTTGGCGCATCCCAGCTCGTTCTTCTTCTCGATGACGATGTAGTGGACGACGACGGAGTGGCCGGACATGGCCTCACGGCGCGGGGACGACGGTGATGCTTGGCGGCGGGGCAGAGCGAGATGCGGGAGCAGGCAAGCGGCGGCGCAACAGCTCGGCAGGCGCGGCACGGGGAGCATCGCAAGCAGGGGGCGCCAGGGGACAACGCCAGGCGGCCGCGGCCATGGGCGCGCAGGGGACGAGCGCGGGGGGGGGGAGGGGAGGAGGCGTGCGGGGACGGGCGACGGGGTCGGGCCTCTCCCCGATCCAGATGGGATCGAGAGGAGAGGGGGGGAGGGAGTGGCGTCATGGGGGGGGGAGTGGGTGACGGGGTGGTTAGGGTTTCGGGGGGGATGGATAAGGGGGGGGGGGTGGCCGGTTGGGCCTGCGCCCGAATGGGCCGGCCAACTAGGCCAGTAGGCCGAGGGAGGGGGTTCCCTCTTTTTTTTGTTAGTCTCTTTTTTTATTTATTTTCCTTTTCTGTTTTTAATTCATTTTAAATTATTTAGGCATTTTATAAAAATGTGTTTACTACATCATATTTATATATGCAATATTTAGTACAAACCGAACATTTTTATTTTAATTTTTGAAAACTGTTATTATTTACCAAACTTTGAATTTGAATTTTGGACCGGTTTTGACCTAATGATAGATTAGCAACAGTAACCGAGGTGATGTGGCATGATTAGCGTGGGATTACTTGTTGGATTATTATCCGGGCGTCACAGCGGGCAATATATTTCAACAACCCCCCCCCCTCATGTCTAGCCTATTTTAGTTCTTAGACGTGGGATCGATGTAGGCCGCAGAATCGTTTTATTAAGGGCCCGTTCGGAATCTCTCCAGCTTCCAAAACGGGCCAGCTTCTCGCGGGAGCCCAGCGAGTGTTCGGCAGCGACTTGGTGGCTGTAGCGAGAGAAAACGCTTCGTGCGGGGCTGTAGCGAGAGAAAACGCTTCGTGTGGGACTGTACCGAGAGAAGACGAACCGGTATGTTGCATGGAGCTCACTTGGAGGTGGCATACCAGGTAATATTGTCCAACTTCTTCTCCTTCGAGTTTTGGGAGCTAGGCTCGTCCAGCTTCTAATTTTTGCACTGCAAGGATGCTCTGTTCCATGAGGCCAGCTTCTGGGAGCTGCGCCGTTCGGGTCTGCTCCTGCGCGGAGCGGATGAAGCTGGGAGCTGGAGATGTTCCGAACGGGCCTTAATTGTAACACCCACAATGCGGCTATATCTCCCACGTGTCGGGGCACGACTTAGAGGCATAGCTGCATGGTAGGTCTGTCGCAAGAGGGGTAATCTTTACATATCCCATGTACTGAATAAGAAAGGGATAGAGAGTTGGTTTATAATCTCCACTTCACACAAATACAAGTTAAACATACATCATCCAGAATACAATCAAGGTCCGACTACGGAACCAAAATAAAAGAAGACAACCCCAAATGCTAGATCCCCGATCGTCCCAACTGGGCCCCACTACTAATCAATAGGAAACGAAAGAAAACAACGATCAAGATCTTCATTGAGCTCCTAGATGAGCTGGGTTGCGTCACCTGCACTGGTATCATCGGCACCTGCAACTGTTTGGAAGTATCTGTGAGTCACAAGGACTCAGCAATCTCACGCCCATGAGATCAAGACTATTTAAGATTATGGGTAGGAAAGGGTAGTGAGGTGGAGCTGCAGCAAGCACTAGCATATATGGTGGCTAACATACGCAAATAAGAGCGAGAAGAGAAGCAACGCAGCGGTCGAGAAGATAGAAATGATCAAGAAGTGATCCTGAAAGCTACTTACGTTCAAGCATAACACAAGAACCGTGTTCACTTCCCGGACTCCGCCGGAAGAGACCATCACGGCTACACACGCGGTTGATGCATTTTAATTAAGTTAATTGTCAAGTTCTCTACAACCGGACATTAACAAATTCCCATCTGCCCATAACCGCAGGCACGACTTTCGAAAGTTCAATCCCTGCAGGGGTGTCCCAACTTAGCCCATCACAAGCTCTCACGGTCAACGAAGGATATTCCTTCTCCCGGGAAGACCCGATCAAGCTCGGAATCCCGGTTACAAGACATTTCGACAATGGTAAAATAAGACCAGCAAAGCCACCCAATGTGTCCAGATAGGAGTCGCACGTATCTCGTTCTCAGGACCACACCAGATGAGACTAGCTATGAGTAAAACCAAACCTCAAGTTTCCCCGAGGTGGCCCTGCAGGCAGCTCGGTTCGGACCAACACTTAGACAAGCACTGGCCCGGGGGGTTAAAATAAAGACGACCCTCGGGTTGGCCGACCCAAGGGAAGGGTAATAGGTTGTTAGGCAAATGTAAAACCAAGGTTGGGCCTTGCTGGAGGTGTTTTATTCAAAGCGAACTGTCAAGGGGTCCTGATAGGTCTCCGTTGTATCTACTTTTCCAAACACTTTTGCCCTTGTTTTGGACTCTAACTTGCATGATTTGAATGGAATTAACCCGGACTGACGCTGTTTTCAGCAGAATTGTTATGGTGTTATTAATGTGCAGAAACAAAAGTTCTCGAAATGACCTGAAACTTCACGGAACATCTATCCGGAAATAATAAAAAATCCTTGCAAAAGATGAAGACCAGGGGGACCACCACCTGTCCACGAGGGTGGGGGGCGCACCCCCTACCTCGTGGCCCTCCTGCAGCTCCTCCGACCTCAACTCCAACTCTATATATTTGGTTTCGGGGAGAAAAAAATCAGAGAGAAGGATTCATCGCATTTTACGATACAGAACCGCCGCCAAGCCTTAAAACCTCTCGAGAGGGCTGATCTGGAGTCCGTTTGGGGCTCCGGAGAGGGGAATCCGTCGCCATCGTCATCATCAACCATCCTTCATCACCAATTTCATGATGCCCACCGTTGTGCGTGAATAATTCCATCGTAGGCTTGCTGGACGGTGATGGGTTGGATGAGATATATCATGTAATCGAGTTAGTTTTGTTAGGGTTTGATCCCTAGTATCCACTATGTTCTGAGATTGATGTTGCTATGACTTTGTTATGCTTAATGCTTGTCACTAGGGCCCGAGTGCCATGATTTTAGATCTGAACCTATTATGTTTTCATCAATATATGAGAGTTCTTGATCCTATCTTGCAAGTCTATACCTATTATGTGTTATGATTCGTTAACCCCGAAGTGACAATAATCAAGATACTTACCGGTGATGACCATAGTTTGAGGAGTTCATGTATTCACTATGTGTTAATGCTTTGTTCCGGCACTCTATTAAAAGGAGGCATTAATATCCCTTAGTTTCCATTAGGACCCCGCTGCCACGGGAGGGTAGGACAAAAGATGTCATGCAAGTTCTTTTCCATAAGTACGTATGCACTATATTCGGAATACATGCCTACATTACATTGATGAATTGGAGCTAGTTCTGTGTCACCCTAGGTTATGACTGTTACATGATGAACCACATCCGACATAATTCTCCATCACCGATCCATTGCCTACGAGCTTTCCATATATTGTTCTTTGCTTATTTACTTTTCCGTTGCTATTGCTATCATCACTACAAAATACCAAAAACATTACTTTTGCTATCATTACCTTTTTCTACCGTTACCACTACTATCATATTACTTTGCTACTAAATACTTTGCTGCAGATGTTAAGTTTCCAGGTGTGGTTGAATTGACAACTCAGCTGCTAATATTTGAGAATATTCTTTGTCTCCCCTTGTGTCAAATTAATAAATTTGGGTTGAATACTCTACCCTCGGAAACTGTTGCGATCCCCTATACTTGTGGGTTATCAGGTCCCCATAACACCCAACCGTGTAAGGAACGCAAAATCAAGGAACATAACACCGGTATGACAGAAACTAGGGCGGGAAGAGTGGAACAAAACACCAGGCATAAGGTCGATCCTTCCACCCTTTACCAAGTATATAGATGCACCAATTAAATAAGAGATATTGTGATACCCCAAACATATCCATGTTCCAACATTGAACAAACTTCAACTTCACCTGCAACTAACAACGCTATAAGAGGGGTTGCGCAAAAGCGGTAACTTAGCCAAACAATGGTTTGCTAGGAAGGTGGGTTAGAGGCTTGACATGGCAATATGGGAGGCATGACATAGCGAGTGGTAGGTATCGCGGCATAGCAATAGAGCGAGCAACTAGCAAGCAAATATAGAAGTGATTTTAATGGTATGGTCATCTTGCCTGAGATCCAACAAGGAAGAAGAACGGGTCCATGAAGAAGACAAACGGACGTAGTTGAACGGATCCTCACAAACGCGACATTATCAGAACTAACCCGAAGAAGCAACACCAGAAAGAAGCAAACAACATAGTAAACAACCATCGCATAAACATGACATGATGCACAACCAAGTATGATGCATGTCCAGTTTAAAGAGGCATGGCATGGCAAAGTGCACAAGCAATCCTACAAATTAATTGGAGCTCAATATGCAATGAGTTGCATATTGACGAAACACCACGTGACTTATTTAGTTCTCTCCCGTTTATGTACTCAACAATATTAAATGTTGGTTAGCATGGCAAGAGGTGAAGCATAACAAAACTACCTATCTATGAAAGTTTAAATGAGGCTGGAACAACAAGCAACAAGTCCGGAAACTCCTCATGTGCATATTTTAGGTTTGGTACTGTTCTGCCCTAAACCATATTTTAGAGTTGTTAAACATGCAAAGCAAGTACACCATATTAAACTAGGCATTAAGCAAAATAAACACAAACAACATTGTAAACATTACGAACATGGATAAAAGTGGCATATTATTAATGTACACATAATTCTAAGCATTTTTCATATATGAATTATTTTAATCCGATGCACGGTTTGTGAGGTATGATATGCATGAAGTTTAGGGGCTATACTGCAAAACTGTCAAACTCCTAGAAAATAGCTAAAATGCAAAACTAAAAAAACATGACACGAGCTGCAACTGTTGCATCGCTGGGCTGAACAGGAGGGGCTGTGGGGAGCTCACCCATGGGCCAAGCCCAGCTGGAGAGGAGGAGGCCCATACGGCGCAGATTTAGGCCTCGTGCGTGCTTGCGGCCCAGGAGGCTAGAGAGGAGGCCGGCCCATGCGCAACCGATGACGCGGAGGTGACGTCCTTCGCGTGTCCGGCCACAGCAGGAAAACAGGATAGCGGCGGGTGGCTCTCCGGCGACGGCGAGGGCCGAAGACAGCGGGAAGGCTGGTGAACGGACGGATCTCGGCGGTGGGCGGTCGGATCTGGACGGAAACTTGCCGGTTCCGATGAATCCGGGCGACGTCGGAAGCTGGGCGGCGGCAAGGAACTCCGGGCGGTGGCGCTGTCCATGGACAAAGAGAGAGAGAGAGAGAGAGAGAGAGAGAGAGAGAGCTGTAAGAGAAGGAGGAAGGGAAACAGAGGAAGGAAGGAGAGGGGCGGCCGGGGACGCGACCTGTGGGGCGCCGGCGACAAGGCGGAGCACGACTGCGGCGAGGATCCGGCGAAGATGACGCCCGACGACGAGGTTGGGGTGGCGCTAGAGTAGGTAGCGCGGTTCGGGAGCTCGGGGAGGAGCCAGGGGAGCGGCGGTGGAGCGCTCAGGCCCCGATGGGCTTCCTAGGGCCGATCCAGGTCCTGGCGGGCCCGTGGGCTTCGCGGCAGCGCAGGGTGACCAGGGGGCGACGTGGAGGCATGGGAGTGGCCCAGGGCGGTGGCGCAGGTGGCGGCCGGCCCTGTGGGACGACGCCAAGTGGCAAGGAGGGGCTGGAGAGGCGCGGAAATTGAGGGGGAGGGGCTAGAGGTAGGTGGAGGGCTAGGGATGCCCAAAAATGGCAAGGGTACTGTTTAAATGGGGTAGGGGTTAGGGTTTGGTGGGGTTGATGCCGTCTCTGGACCCTCCGATCGCAATCGAACGGTTCCGGTCAGAGGGGGGGTTGGTGGGCTGCAGGCGGGCTGTGAAGAGTGCGATGGCTGAGTGGAGATAAGAGAAAGCAGCCCGTCAATGGTTTCTGGAGACCGAAAACGTCCGACGTTTTGACCAACTATAATGCTGCAGTTATCCGTTGGGGCGTCAAACGAACTCCCAATGCGATGAAACTTGGCAGGCGGTCTACTGACAACATAATAACACCGCACGCCAACTTTCAACCCATTCTGAGAACATTTTTCGGCCACTTATAAAATACTATTTCGGACATGCGGCGGGCGCGTGCAAGTGTGTCTGAGCTTAGAACGGACAACAAAGAGAACGAGGAGACTGGGACGGATGCAAGTTTTTAAAACATGATGATGCAATGCGGATGATGACATGGCAAAATGCAACACGCTAGCAAATGACATGGCAAAGATAGCGAATAACTGGAGGACACCTGGCGCAACAGTCTCGGGGCGTCACAACACTCCACCACTACGAGAGGATCTCGTCCCGAGATCTAGGATGGCACCGGAGGGAAACGGAGGAGGAAGAGAAAAGGTAAAACAAAGTTGCTTCTTTGACAATTGAGTGAAACCAAAGAACCTTGCGAGGTTGAACGAATTGAAAGAAAGAAAACAATGAAGATGAACAAAGTTGAAACACTCCATTAGAAAGGAGGAACAAGGAACATTACTAGAACCTTGTAGGTAGAAAGACATAAGAAAAGGGTTGCAATGGACAAGAAGTACATGCAAGCACTCTGGTAGAAACGAGTTGTACAAGGAACTATAAGGATCAATTACGACAACACTCCAGTTGGAAAAGGAAGGTATAGAATATGATCTTGGCAAAATGAAAGCACTTGGATGAGAGTCCGGTTAGAAGTGGAATGATAGCCACAACACTCTGGTTAAAACAAGATAGAGAAGGACAAAATAATGATATAATTTGGACATCACTCTGACTGTAAATGGAAGGAATTGAACATGATCTTGACAAGATGAGAAGATACTTGATGAAATGAACAACACACTAACTCCGGAACTATTGAAAGAATGGCACAAGGGGTAAGAGAGATTTCAGACAGCACTCCGGTTGAGAAAGGAGGCAAAACTTGGCAGAATGGGAATAACTTGAAAAGAGGGCATGCTACTCCGGTTGAATGGATAGGCAAAGGAAAGAGCATGATCTTGGCAAAACGAGATGATGGGACGAAGAGAGCAACATCACCACGACTCTAGAACAAATGAAAGGAAAAACTAGATGGTTGGAAAGAAAATGAACGGAGAAGAGGAATGACAACTCTTGCAAGTAAAATTGAAAGAGAAAAGGTTGAACTGAGTTGTTGGAAAACCAACAACGAAAATAGTAAGCTTGTTGTGGGCTTATGGAAAACTTCTCAAAATTGAGGCGAAATTCTGCCACTACGGAAAACAAAAGATTGGTTTGATATCAACAAGACGACGAGAAGCTTATTTCACCGGGAGGATAAATGAAGAACTTGGGTCATTTATGAGCACCATAAATAGCAACAATCCTTAGGAAAAAACTTGAGGTGAAATATAACCCAAGATAACTCCAATGAAGAGATTGATGGGTTGCAAAAGATGTCTTGAGCGAAGAGAAAATGATGGATTTAGATATGTCACTCTTGAAAACTTGTGAATCATGAAACACGAAGGGAAATTATCAACAATGACATCACACCACCTCAAAAGATGAGATATGAAAGAATTGCACTTCGGAATGCAAGATGAAGAATGCTTGACCTCCTCAAAACAAACATGTGTTGAGCATCATGTTTATTTGAGAGCATAGCTTGGCGGATCTTAACTTCGAGAGAAATCTTGAAGAACAATTGAAGAATGAAAGGAAACCTTGACGAACCACCATGTTGAGCCTCCATGAAGAACTCTGGTAACAAAAGAATGATGAAACGAAAGGAAAGAGAAGATGAAAACACAAGGTGAATCCTTGCAATGATTTAGACGGAGCTTCGCGATGATATAACCGAGAAAACTTGGAACTCCAAAAAGAAGATGAACAACTTAGCACCGACAAATTGATATCAAGAATGAACTCCGGAAGAAAAGAATTTAATCATCTCAAAGAAAACAAGAATAAGATTTACTGTAAGTTTATCCTTCATCAACTTAACTTGATGACAAGCAACGGATTTGGCATACTACTTATTCTTCTTGAAAAGAGTGAAAAGAGATATAGCTTAAACTTGAGAAGGTCTTCAACGAACCACCGTAGGATTGAAAAAAATGAATTGATACAATAACAACGGAAGAGAACTCTTGAACGAACCACCGTAAGAATTCAAAATGAAAGTAGCAAAGGCACAAATCACCGGGAAGAATTGGAGAATGAAAGAATATACTTGAGGCGATTTGGATACATGAGAACGAAGAGATCATGAGCTGATCAGAGAATATTTGAACGATGCACCGATAAGATTTGGAGAATGAGAGCTGAAAGCTGGAATGAATAATCCTGAGATGATGGACTCTGGAGAATCAAATGGAAAAGACTCGTGAATTGCTCCGGATGGGTGAAAAGAAATCCCACAATCAAAAACAATTATGAGAGGATGGTATCGAGCTTGAACTACGCATCTCTGAGAGAACGGATAAGATTTGGAGGGAAAACTTTTCTTCGGTCTTCACAAACGCGAGAATGACGACGAGAAACACCACCATGATTTGTTTTTTTGAGCAAACACAGTAGGGTAAAAACCCTACTGTAACTCTATTTTCATTTATATTGGGGGGAAGTTATGTACATATGGGTTACAACAGAGGACAACATAAACTGAAAATTACAAATAATCCAACCAGCTTTGCATTCCCTCCTTTAAACTAGGTCTGACTCTTTTGATGATGGTGCCAAAATGGTCCTTGAAGCAGGAGATACAGTAGCTTAAATCCCTTCTTTTGTTGTCAAAGATGATGCCATTTCTATGTTTCCAGATGGTCCAACAACCGGCAATTAGGCATTCTTTAAAGGGCTGAATCTGAGTTCTGTTTCTTGCCTCAATAAGCATCTCATTGCAGCTCAGATCAGTGTTCCATTGAAAAACAATTGATAACCAAAATTTTTAATGAAGTCACATGAAAAGAAAAGATGTTTCATGTACTCATTAGGCTCATCATCACATAATACACAGACAGAGCTTTCAATGTAAAAACTTTTTCTGGTGAGAAGATCTCTGGTGTTTAACCTGTCCAAAACAAGAAGCCAGAAAAAGAATTTTTGCTTAGGTAGGCAACCAGACTTCCAACTCCATTGGAAAGGCTTGGGAGCTTTCTCTGGGCATCCCAAGTACTCAAGGTAGACTTTCTTAGCATTGTAGTGTCCAGATGCCCATTTAAACTTCCATGTGTCAGGATCTCTGTTACTCATCATACCATTAATGAGGGCTATTAGCTCAGTGCTTTGTTGGACAGCCACTGAAGACATAGGCAGATGGAACATACTATAGAAATCATTCTCATTTTTAGTGCAAGCATTCTGGAGAGAGATGTCTTTATTTATGGCATAGGAATATAGGTGTGGAAAACTGTCTTTCATTGGATTATCATTCCATTTGTCATGCCATAAAGAAATGGTGTCACCAATACCAGCAGAACAGGTTGTGAGGCTCTTGTATTTGTCAAGAATAGAGCAACAATCTCTCCACCAGAAAGATCCTATCCTAGTTGGGAATTGAGGTAAGTCTCCATTTCCATAGTATTTGCTCCAAATTAGTTGCACCCATGGGATATCCTGTTTATTGAAGAACTTGTGCAAGAATTTGGTTAGCAAAGCTTTGTTGTGCGCTCTAAGATCTATAACACCAAGACCACCAGCATCCTTGGGTAAACAAACTTGCTCCCACTTAACAAGGCATTTGCCAAATTTATTGATGTCCTTACCATACGAGAGAAAACTTCTTCCAAAATTTTCAAAATGATCCAGGATAGTGAGAGGAACTCTGATACAACACATAGCAAATATAGGTAGAGCTATGACAATGGCCTTTAGGTGGGTGATCCTACCTGGATATGACATCATTGTTGCAGTTCCAGATAGCCTTCTATCAAGTCTAGAAACCATTGGCATGAATTCCTCTACTTTTGTTCTGGTGGACCCCATTGGCAAGCCCAGGTAGGTGAATGGCATGCTTTCTTTTTTACAGCCCAAAATATTAGCAAGCTGAGTGGCTTTTTCATCAGATATGTTAATGGGCACAAGGGAAGATTTGTGGAAATTCACCTGAAGCCCAGTGAAATCAGAGAAGATCTTAAGAGTTTCCATGACATGTAAGGTCTGATGATGCTTAGCTGGCATAATAATTAAGGTGTCATCAGCATATTGAACAATAGGATATGACATGGAAGCAGGTTGCTCAATGGGAGTATTGATGTGGCCATTGTGCCAGGCTTGGTTAATCAGGATCTGAAGTAATTCAGTAGCAATAACAAATAAAAGAGGGGACAGAGGGTCCCCTTGTCTTACTCCACATTTACAATTGATTTTTTTTCCCAGGAACACATTTAAGATTACAGAAGCAGAGGCAGTCTGTAAGATGTTATTGATCCATCTAATCCATTTCTCTCCAAATCCCAAGTGCTTGAGCATGAAAAGAATGGCCCCATAGTTGATTTTGTCAAATGCTTTCTCAAAGTCTACTTTAAAAATGACAATCTTGGAGAAAGACATTTGGGTGATGATAACTCAATCTTACGTCAAACTTTGAGAAAATTTGAGGATAGCTCCGGGAAAATTAGAAGAGTCAGGTAAGATCCTGGGAAAGACCTGTGGGTTAGGGCCCACTCAAAAGAAGCACCATTGAAGAGATTTAAAAGAGAGATTGCACTGGTTGAATTAAATGACTTGAATGAGATAACATCCTCAAAAGAACTTTAGCGAATTGAGAATGGAAATTTGAATCTTTTGAGATATCTTCAGCACTCTGGAACAAATGAATAGTGAGAGGCGAATGATTAGGGGTGTGCACTGGCATGAGAAAACATTTGAAATAAGGAAAAGAATATGATCAACACCGAAAGCTTGAATTGAATCCACCGGAGAAGAAAAAGAATGAAGAATGATAAAGTTGTAGAGCATCTTAATGAGAAATGCCAGATAAAACATTGAAAGAAAAGAATGGAGAGACTACCCATCAATAAGATGGATAGTTGATTAAGAAATCCGAGTCCTTGTAGGAAAGGGTGGGAGGGCGGGAAAAAACAAAGACAACTTGGGGCGGATGAAACAAATACCATTGAGAATAAATGATAATTGATCTTACGGATGGAGAGAATGATGGGATCATCTCGAAGAGAAGCACGCTGGTTGGAAAAGAATTAATATGACCATCTCGATGATCGAAAATATTAGTATTCACATAGAAATATGAGAACACCGCTTGGAAAAGGTATGGAATCAACATTTGACTTTGAAGCAACTCGAATACCACAACTCAAAACAAAACAAAGATTGGCTTGAAGAATAAGCCGGAACAAACATATGATAGATCCCATATCATATCATGTGTCTGTTGGAAGGATATCCTACGTGATACTTGAATTCCCACTTATAAACTCTAGAAACTTTCTGGTTATGCAATCAGGTGTTGGGGATACAGGGGAAGCATAATATCTCACCCAAACTAACAATACCTACATCCAGCTGTATCGATCCTTCAACACATAACCAAGAAACGTTCGGAAATCGCGTACCTCAACCTTCGAAAAGCATCCGTTATACGAGTTATGGCAATACTCCCGAACTCCCGCCCCAGTATTGGGTGGCATCGATGTTATCTCACCAACAACTACATAAAAGAGATTTTCGATGTCGGCGAACTCAGGTATTCCAGAACTACAACGATAAAATTGTGACGACAACACCTCGGAGCTCAACTCCCCGGGACACTGCCACAACCCCTAAATATCAGGAGGCACCAAGAACAATGTTCTCGTCACAAAACCATCGTAACGATTCCAAGATAACCGCGTGATCCAAATTTTTTTGTGAAATTTGAGGAGAGAAGAGTCAAAACTCTACGTTATGAGGCCTCACCAGTGCGATGAAGGGACTGAGGAGTAAAAATAATCCTACTCTCCGATATATATAATCCTAAGACTCAAAACATTTTGTTCTAGACTCAACAACGTCAGCGATTCGATTAAGCAGGGGGCTCCTAAGTCGGGGAAGGCTATGATTACCAACTTGTAACACCCACAGTGCGGCTATATCTCCCACGTGTCGGGGCACGACTTAGAGGCATAGCCGCATGGTAGGTCCGTCGCAAGAGGGGTAATCTTTACACATCCCATGTACTGAATAAGAAAGGGATAGAGAGTTGGCTTACAATCACCACTTCACACAAATATAAGTTAAACATACATCATCCAAAATACAATCAAGGTCCAACTATGGAACCAAAATAAAAGAAGACAACCCCAAATGCTAGATCCCCGATCGTCCCAACTGGGCCCCACTTCTGATCAACAGGAAACGAAAAAAAAACAACGATCAAGATCTTCATCGAGCTCCCACATGAGCTGGGTTGCGTCACCTGCACTGGTATCATCGGCACCTGCAACTGTTTGGAAGTATCTGTGAGTCAGGAGGACTCATCAATCTCACACCCGCGAGATCAAGACTATTTAAGCTTATGGGTAGGAAAGGGTAGTGAGGTGGAGTTGCAGCAAGCACTAGCATATATGGTGGCTAACATACGCAAATAAGAGCGAGAAGAGAAGCAATGCAACGGTCGAGAAGCTAGAAATGATCAAGAAGTGATCCTGAAAGCTACTTACGTTCAAGCATAACACAAGAACCGTGTTCACTTCCCGGACTCCACCGGAAAAAGACCATCACGGCTACACACGCGGTTGATGCATTTTAATTAAGTTAAGTGTCAAGTTCTCTACAACCGGACATTAACCATCTGCCCATAACCGCGGGCACGGCTTTCGAAAGTTCAATCCCTGCAGGGGTGTCCCAACTTAGCCCATCACAAGCTCTCACAGTCAACGAAGGATATTCCTTCTCCAGGGAAGACCCGATCAGGCTCGGAATCCCGGTTACAAGACATTTCGACAATGGTAAAATAAGACCAGCAAAGCCACCCGATGTGCCGACAATCCCGATAGGAGTCGCATGTATCTCGTTCTCAGGGAAACACCAGATGAGACTAGCTACGAGTAAAACCAAACCTCAAGTTTCCCCGAGGTGGCCCCGCAGGCAGCTTGGTTCGGACCAACACTTAGACAAGCACTGGCCCGGGGGGGTTAAAATAAAGATGACCCTTGGGTTGGCCGACCCAAGGGAAGGGTAATAGGTTGTTAGGCAAATATAAAACCAAGGTTGGGCCTTGCTGGAGGAGTTTTATTCAAAGCGAACTGTCAAGGGGTCCCCATAACACCCAACCGTGTAAGGAACGCAAAATTAAGGAATATAACACCGGCGTGACGAAAACTAGGGCGGCAAGAGTGGAACAAAACACCAGGCATAAGGCCGAGCCTTCCACCCTTTACCAATATATAGATGCATTAATTAAATAAGAGATATTGTGATATCCCAAACATATCCATGTTCCAATATGGAACAAACTTCAACTTCACCTGCAACTAACAACGCTATAAGAGGGGCTGAGCAAAAGCAGTAACTTAGCCAAACAATGGTTTGCTAGGAAGGTGGGTTAGAGGCTTGACATGGCAATATGGGAGGCATGACATAGCAAGTGGTAGGTATCACAACATAGCAATAGAGCGAGCAACTAGCAAGCAAAGATAGAAGTGATTTCGAGGGTATGGTCATCTTGCCCGAGATCCCGCAAGGAAGAAGAACGGGTCCATGAAGAAGACAAATGGACGTAGTCGAACGGATCCTCACAAACGCGATGTTATCGGAACTAACCCTAAGAAGCAACACCGGAAAGAAGCAAACAACATAGTAAACAACCATCGCATAAACATGACATGATGCACAACCAAGTATGATGCATGTCCGGTTTAAAGAGGCATGGCATGGCAAAGTGCACAAGCAATCCTACAAATTAAGTGGAGCTCAATATGCAATGAGTTTCATATTGACAAAACACCACGTGACTTATTTAGTTCTCTCCCGTTTATGTACTCAACAATATTAAATGTCCGTTAGCATGGCAAGAGGTGAAGCATAACAAAACTACCTATCTAGGCAAGTTTAAATGAGGCCGGAACAACAAGCAGCAAGTCCGAAAACTCCTCATGTGCATATTTTAGGTTTGGAACTGTTCTGCCCTAAACCATATTTTAGAGTTGTTAAACATGCAAAGCAAGTACACCATTTTAAACTAGGCATTAAGCAAAATAAACACAAACAGCATTTTAAACATTACAAACATGGATAAAAGTGGCATATTATTAATCTACACATAATTCTAAGCATTTTTCATATATGAATTATTTTAATCCGATGCACAGTTTGTGAGATATGATATGCATGAAGTTTAGGGGCTATACTGCAAAACTGTCAAACTCCTGGAAAATAGCTAAAACGCAGAACTAAAAAAACATGACATGGGCTGCAACTGTTGCATCGCTGGGCTGAACATGAGGGGTTGTGGGGAGCTCACCCATGGGCCAAGCCCAGTGATACGTCTCCGTCGTATCTACTTTTCCAAACACTTTTGCCCTTGTTTTGGACTCTAACTTGTATGATTTGAATGGAACTAACCCGGACTGACGCTGTTTTCACCAGAATTGCCATGATGTTGTTTTATGTGCAGAAGACAAAAGTTCTCAGAATGACCTGAAACTCCACAGAATATCTTACAATAAATAATAAAAAATCCACGCCAAAGATGAAGACCAGGGGAGCCACACCCTGTCCACGAGGGTGGGGGTGCCCCCCCCCTAGGGCGCGCCCCCTACCTTGTGGGCCCCCTGGAGACCTCCCGACTCCAACTCCAACTCTATATATCTGCTTTCGGGGAGAAAAACAGGAGAGAAGATTTCATCGCGTTTTATGATATGGAGCCACCGCCAAGCCCTAAAACCTCTCGGGAGGGCTGATCTGGAGTCCATTCGGGCCTCCGGAGAGGGGGATTCGTCACCGTCGTCGTCATCAACCATCCCCCATCACCAATTTCATGATGCTCATCGCCGTGCGTGAGTAATTCCATCGTAGGCTTGCTGGACGGTGATGGGTTGGATGAGATTTACCATGTAATCGAGTTAGTTTTGTTAGGGTTTGATCCCTAGTATCCACTATGTTCTGAGATTGATGTTGCTTTGACTTTGCTATGCTTAATGCTTGTCACTAGGGCCCGAGTGCCATGCTTTCAGATCTGAACCTATTATGTTTTCATCAATATATGAGAGTTCTTGATCCTATCTTGCAAGTCTATAGTCACCTATTATGTGTTATGATCCGTTAACCCCGAAGTGACAATAATCGGGATACTTACCGGTGATGACCGTAGTTTGAGGAGTTCATGTATTCACTATGTGCTAATGCTTTGTTCCAGTTCTCTATTAAAAGGAGGCCTTAATATCCCTTAGTTTCCATTAGGACCCCGCTGCCACGGGAAGGTAGGACAAAAGATGTCATGCAAGTTCTTTTCCATAAGCACGTATGACTTTATTCAGAATACATGCCTACATTACATTGATGAATTGGAGCTAGTTCTGTGTCACCCTCTGTTATGACTGTTACATGATGAACCACATCCGGCATAATTATCCATCACTGATCCGATGCCTACGAGCTTTCCATATACTGGTTTACGCTTATTTACTTTCCCATTGCTATTGTTACAACCACTACATAATACCAAAAATATTACTTTGCTTTCATTACTCTTTTGTTACTGTTAACACCATTATTGTATTACTTTGCTACTAAACACTCTTCTACAGATACTAAGTTTCCAGGTGTGGTTGAATTGACAACTCAGCTGCTAATACTTGAGAATATTCTTTGGCTCCCCTTGTGTCGAATCAATAAATTTGGGTTGAATACTCTATCCTCGAAAGCTGTTGCGATCCCCTATACTTGTGGGTTATCTAGACTAATTTCTGGCGCCGTTGCCGCGGAGCATAGCTCTATTCTTTGAGTCACTTGGGATTTATATCTGCTGGACACTATGAAGAATTTGAAAGACGCTAAGACAACAATTTATCCCTCAACTACGAGGGGAGGTAAGGAACTGCCATCTAGCTCTGCACTTGATTCACCTTCTGTTATGAGTAAGCTTGCAACACCTAAACCTGCTTCTGCTATTCGTTCTGATATGTCGCATGTTATTGATGATGCTACTTCTGTTATACATGATACTTATGATGAAACTACTTCTATGCTTGATACTACTGTGCCACTGGGTGATTTTCTCGAGGAACAACTTGCTAGGGCTAGAGAGATTGGAAATATTGAATCTGATTATGATGATGAAAGTGATGATGAAGAATCACTTGTTATTCCTGAGGGTTATTTATTTGATCGAGAAGCTACTTTAGCTATTTTAGCTTGCAAAGATAGATATATGAACTCAAAAGGTTATTAGCTAAACAGAATAAGCAATCTCTAAATGCTAGGATGAAACCTGACCCTACTTTTGCTACTTCACCTATCTGTGTTACCAATAAGGATTATGAATTCTCTGTTGATCCTGATATAATTACTTTGGTTGAATCTGATCCTTTTCATGGCTATGAATCTGAAACTGTTGTGGCACATCTTACTAAATTAAATGATATAGACACCCTGTTCACTAATGATGACAGATGTCGCTACTTTTATATCCTTAAAATATTTCCGTTCTCATTAAAGGGTGATGCTAAAATATGGTTTAATTCTCTTGATCCTGGTTGTGTGCGTAGCCCCCAGGATATGATTTTTTACTTCTCTACTAAATATTTCCCTGCTCATAAGAAACAAGCTGCTTTAAAGGAAATATACAACTTTGTGCAAATTAAAGAAGAGAGTATTCCACAAGCTTGGGGGAGGCTTCTCAAGTTACTTAATGCTTTGCCTGTTCATCCTCTTAAGAAAAATGAAATACTTGATATCTTTTATAATGGACTAACCGATGCTTCCAGAGATTACCTGGATAGTTGTGCTGGTTCTCTTTTTAGGGAAAGAACACCGGATGAAGCTGAAATCTTATTGAACAATATGTTGACAAATGAAAATAATTGGGCACCTCCTGAGCCAGCTCCTGCTCCAATTAATGATCCTATTCCTAAACCAACTCCGAAGAAGAGAGGTGTTCTATTTCTCAGTCCCGAAGATACGCAGGAGGCAAAGAAATCTATGAAAGAAAAAGGTATTAAAGCTGAAGATGTTAAGAATCTACCTCCTATTGAAGAAATACATGGTCTTATTTACCGCCTGTCGAAGAAACATATGATCTTAATCCTTTATTTATTGAAGAACCTCCTGACCTCGATAACCCGGCACAGGTAGTAAAGGTAAATTCTCTCTATAGATATGATAAAGCTGAAATCCCTACTACTAAAATTGCTAGTAAGTGCTTGGATGAGTTTGATAATTTTATGTTTAAGCAAGAAGACTTCAATGCTTATTTTGGTAGACAATTAAAACAAGATGCGGGTATGATTAAATACTTGGGTGATTATATGGCTAATATTAGAGGTGAACTTAAACTTGTTAGCAAACATGCTTCTATGGTTACCACTCAAGTAGAACAAGTACTTAAAGCTCAAAAGGAATTGCTCAATGAGATGAATAGTAAGAAAAATAATTATGCTATTAAAGTGGATACTAGAACTGGTAGAATGACTCAGGAACCTTTGTATCCTGAAGGCCACCCGAAGAGAATTGAGCAAGATTCCCAGAGAAATAATATTGATGCACCTAGTTCTTCTAAAAAGAAGAAAAAGAAAAATGATAGAAGTGTGCAAACTTCTAGTGAACCTATTGCTGAACCACCTGATAATCCAAATGATATCTCTATGTATGATGCTGAAACACAATCAGGCAATGAACATGAACCTAATGAAAATGTTAATGATGATGTTCATAATAATGCTCAACCTAGTAATGATAATGATGTAGAAATTGAACCTGCTGTTGATCTTGATAACCCACAATCAAAGAATCAACGTTATGATAAGAAAGACTTTGTTGCTAGGAAACATGGTAAAGAAAGAGAACCCTAGGTTCAGAAACCCATGCCTTTTCCTCCCAAACCATCCAAGAAAAAGGATGATGAGGATTCTGAGCACTTTGCTGAAATGATTAGACCTATCTTTTTGCATATGCGATTGACTGATATGCTCAAAATGAATCCTTATGCTAAGTACATGAAAGATATTGTTACAAATAAAAGAAAGATACCAGAAGCTGAAATTTCCACCATGCTTGCTAATTATACTTTTAAGGGTGGAATACCAAAGAAACTTGGAGATCCAAGAGTACCTACTATACCATGCTCAATTAAAAGAAACTATGTTAAAACTGCTTTATGTGATCTTGGAGCCGATGTTAGTGTTATGTCTCTCTCTTTATATTGTAGACTTGACTTGAATAAGTTGACACCTACTGAAATATATTTGCAAATGGCTGATAAATCGACTGCTATACCTGTCGGCATTTGTGAGGATGTGCCTGTTGTGGTTGCAAACGTTACTATTTTAATGGACTTTGTTATTCTTGATATTCCCGAGGACGATAGTATGTCTATTATTTTTGGAAGACCCTTTTTGAATACTGCAGGGGCTGTTATTGATTGCACTAAGGGCAATGTCACTTTTCATGTTAATGGCACTGAGCATACGGTACACTTTCCAAGGAAACAACCTCAAGTTCATAGTATCAACTCTATTGGAAAAATGCCATCGATTATATTTGGAGGTTTTGAATTTCCTCTTCCTACTATCAAGAAGAAATATGATATTCTTATTATTGCGGATGTGCATATCCCCATTGAGGTAACATAGTGTTATTCGAAATTTCTCCAGTTCCATGTTATTCGGAATGAGTTCGTTAACAAGACTTGATCAACCTTGTTAGTGGATTCCTTTTGATGAGCATGAGATGGATGAAACTAGAAGCACAACCTCCTGTACCCTCTCTATACTTTCTGTTATTTAGTTGAAATAAAGTAAAAATAAATAATTTTCTATCTGTTATCTGATTATCCATGCAATATAAAAATACCTCAAAAATAAAAGTTCTCCAAATGCCCTGAAAATTAAATATGATTTTTTCTAGAATATTTGAGGATTTATGGAACAAAGAACACACCAGGGGGGCCAACCACCTTGCCACGAGGGTGGAGGGCGTGCCCACCCCCCTAGGGCGCGCCCCCTGCCTCGTGGGCCCATGGTGGCCCTCCTCCACTTATTCCTGCACCCATCCTCTTCTTCTTCCTCCCACAAACACGAAAAACCAACTCAAGCATGAGTTCCAGCCCTCTTTGCTGCCATTTTCGATCTCCTTGCTCAAAGCACCTCTCACAAAACTGCTTGGGGAGATTGTTCCTTGGTATGTGACTCCTCCATTGGTCCAATTAGTTTTTGTTCTAGTGCTTTATTCATTGCAAATTTTTGCTGCTTAGGTGACCCTGTTCTTGAGCTTGCATGTCAAATTTATATGGTCAAAAGTAGTTTTGATGCATGATATAGGCTCTAGGCACTTTTAGGAGTGGTTGCTATCAATATTATTGAGTTTGGTTTACTTTTATTTTGAAGTTACTAAAAAATTTCAGAATTTTTCAAAGGAAGAAAAATGCTTAGGAAGATGTTCCAAGGTGGTTCTTCAAAGAAGCAAGGACCCAGGCTTGCAATGCGTGATGCTGACGAAGAGCCACCAAGAGACGCTCCAGTGCGTCCTTGTGAGTGGCCTTCTGAGAATTTTATGGATCGAGCGGGAATAAAAGAAGAATTCAACGCATATTTGCATAACGCTGATCTTGTGAGCTTCGAGGAAGAGAAGTGCAGTCAGTATCATAACCTCACTAGTTCCTTTGTGAGGAGGTTTGAATTTTCCACTTCACGTAATTCTCCAACTGTCATGTTTGATCTTTATGATAAATCTTATACCATGGACTTAGAGGATTTTACCACTGCATGCAAACTTCCACAATGGGGTAGTATAAGGGATCCTCGTAAATCTGAATTTAGAGATTTTCTTACTAATATAACTGTGGGAGAATCTAGAGATATTACACAAGCTACCATAGGGAGCATCCACATTCCTGCTATACATTATTTTGCTCTCTTCATAGGTAGATGCATAAATGGTAAAGATGAGGCATGTAACGTGTGTGTCCCTGACCTCAGTATTCTTAGGAGTGCTATGTTAGGAGACAAATCATATAATTTGGGAGCCATTGTTGCACGTAGATTGCATCTTAATATACTTAATGGAGATTTCTTTGGTGGAATTTATGCAACCCGCTTAACTAATTTTCTTGGTGTAGCCATACGCGAAGATGATATTGAATTACCTCCTGCTTATCTAGATTTTAATGCTATGGTTCACCGCTAGTTTGTCGAGAGGAATGAATCGCCTCTCCAGTATCGACTAATCTTTGACAGACGTCGTGCTATCCATATTACTCTCCCTGCTCCTGCCTTCTTTGATTATCACACAAGAGGAAGATATACCATTACCAGAGAGGAGGTAGATGAGTACGAGAGGAGAGCCGAGGCCGCTCGTCGCCACGCTGCAGCTCAGCAGGCGATAGCCGCTGCATCGCAGTACGACCCCAACTATTATTATGGATATCCACCAGGCCAGCTGTGGCCATAAACCAACCTAGGCCAAAAGCCTAAGCTTGGGGGAGTACGTATTTCTCACCGACATTACATTTATGCTCACACACTTATTGCTAGATGTCGGTGCTCATACTTTTTCATTGTATCATCCATGCTAGTTTATTTCCTTTTATGCTTTCTTCTTGTGTGTTTAATAAACCTTAAGAAAAACCAAAAAAATTAGTTGTAGCTTTTAATCAGTTTAATTTCCATGCTTGTAGTAGTAATTAAAAAGAAACCCCAAAAAGATTTCCTGTTCTTCTTTTGCTTGTTGGGAGCTTTCCCGTGTAAATAGTTTTATTTCTTTTCTTTGGGGGTCAGGAGGAGAAGACCATGATTAAATTGTTGAAGTGGCTCTTATATGCTTTATTGTTGATTTAACCAAGAGCCCATATTGCTTTGTCTTCTCCTGTTTATTGAATGCTCGCAGATTCTAGCTTAGTCCAATGCACGTGCACTCTTATTATTATTCACATTGTTCGGTCGTGCAAGTGAAAGGCAATTATGATGATATATGATGGACTGACTGAGATGAGAAAAGCTGGTATGAACTCGACCTCTTTTGTTTTTGTAAATATGATGAGTTCATCATTCTTGATTCAGCTTGTTATGAATAGACATGTTCGCAATGACAATTAGAGATCATAGTTGCTTGTGCCATGCTTAATTAGCTATGAGTTATAATGGTTTACCTTGCGTGCCAACATTCTATTGAGATGGTTATGATGTGGTATGATGGGGTGGTATCCTCCTTTGAATGATTTAAGTGACTTGACTTGGCACATGTTCATGCATGTAGTTGAAACAAATCAACATAGCCTTCACGATATTTATGTTCATGGTGGATTATATCCTACTCATGCTTGCATCCAATGTTTATTAATTTTAATGCATGTACATGGCTGTTGTCGCTCTCTAGTTGGTCGCTTTCCAATCTTTTGCTAACATTCACCTGTACTAAGCGGGAATACTGCTTGTGCATCCAATCCCTTAAACCCCAAAGTTATTCCAGATGAGTCCACTATACCTTCCTATATGCGGTATCTACCTGCTGTTCCAAGTAAATTTGTATGTGCCAAACTCTAAACCTTCAAATAATCATCTTGTTTTGTATGCTCGAATAGGTCATGTATCAACTAGGGCTGTCTGTATCTTCCATGCTAGGAGGGTTATTCTCAAGAGGAGTGGACTCCGCTCCTCACTCACGAGAAAATGGCTGGTCACTAGGATGCCCAGTCCCATGCTTTATGCAAACTAAATCAAAATAATTGCAAAACAAAACTCCCCCTGGGACTGTTGTTAGTTGGAGGCACTCGTTGTTTCGAGCAAGCCATGGATTGATGTTTGTTGGTGGAGGGGGAGTATAAACTTTACCATTCTGTTTGGGAACCGCCTATAATGTGTGTAGCATGGAAGATATCGCCATCTCTTGGTTGTTATGTTGACAATGAAAGTATACCGCTCAAAATATTATTCACCTCTATTTCAAAACCGAGCTCTGGCACCTCTACAAATCCCTGCTTCCCTCTGCGAAGGGCCTATCTATTTACTTTTATGTTGAGTCATCACCCTCTTATTAAAAGCACTAGCTGGAGAGCGCAACTGTCATTTGCATTCATCACTCTTAATTTATATTGGGTGTGACTATGATTGGATCTCTTTTACCATGAATTACAATGTCTAGTCAGTCCTTGATCTTTAAAGGTGCTCTGCATTTATGTTCCGCGGTCTCAGAAAGGCTAGAGAGATACCATCTTGTTATATCATATTATGATTGTTTTGAGAAAGTGTTGTCATCCGAGATTTATTATTATGGCTTGCTCGTTGATTATCCTATTGATATGGGTAATCATGAGACCTGAGAATTATTGCAAATGCGGTTAGTTATAATCTTTGCTGAAAACATGAATGCTAGCTTGACATATTTATAACAACAAGAGCAAACAGAGTTTGTAAAAGTTTTTCTTTATTTCTTTTAGTTTGTCAACTGAATTGCTTGAGGACAAGCAAGGGTTTAAGCTTGGGGGAGTTGATACGTCTCCATTTCAGCAGAATTGCCATGATGTTGTTTTATGTGCAGAAAACAAAAGTTCTTGGAATGACCTGAAACTCCACGGAATATCTTACAATAAATAATAAAAAATCCTCGCCAAAGATAAAGACTAGGGGGCTCACACCCTGTCCACGAGGGTGGGGGCGCACCCCCCTAGGGCACGCCCCCTACCTCGTGGGCCCCCTGGAGACCTCCCGACTCCAACTCCAACTCTATATATCTGCTTTCGGGGAGAAAAAAAATAGGAGAGTAGATTTCATCGCGTTTTATGATACGGAGCCACCGCCAAGCCCTAAAACCTCTTGGGAGGGCTGATCTGGAGTCCGTTCGGGGCTCCGAAGAGGGGGATTCGTCGTCGTCGTCATCAACCATCCTCCATCACCAATTTCATGATGCTCACTGCCGTGCGTGAGTAATTCCATCATAGGCTTGATGGACGGTGATGGGTTGGATGAGATTTACCATGTAATCGAGTTAGTTTTTGTTAGGGTTTGATCCCTAGTATTGCTACCTCTTGAGCACTGTGTTGGATTTCCCCGAAGAGGAAGGGATGATGCAACAAAGTAGCATAAGTATTTCCCTCAGTTTTTGAGAACCAAGGTATCAATCCAGTAGGAGGCTACGCTCGAGTCCCTCGTACCTACACAAAAACAATAGCTCAATGCAACCAACGTGCTTAGGGGTTGTCAATCCCTTCACGGACACTTACGAAAGTGAGATCTGATAGAGATGATAAATAATATTTTTTTTGTATTTTTGGTATAGAGATGCAAAGTAAAAAGTAAAAGCAAAGCAATAATAAAGTGGTGGAGATTGATATGATGAGAAAGAGACCCGGGGGCCATAGGTTTCACTAGTGGCTTCTCTCAAGAGCATAAGTATTCTACGGTGGGTGAACAAATTACTGTTGAGCAATTGACAGAATTGAGCATAGTTATGAGAATATCTAGGTATGATCATGTATATAGGCATCACGTCTGAGACAAGTAGACCGAAATGATTCTGCATCTACTACTATTACTCCACTCATCGACCGCTATCCAACATGCATCTAGAGTATTAAGTTAAAAACAGAGTAACGCCTTAAGCAAGATGACATGATGTAGAGGGATAGTTTCATGCAATATAATAAAAAACCCATCTTGTTATCCTCGATGGAAACAATACAATATGTGCCTTGCTGCCCCTTGTGTCACTGGGAAAGGACACCGCAAGATTGAATCCAAAGCTAAGCACTTCTCCCATGGCAGAAAAACCAATCTAGTAGGCCAAACCAAAGTGATAATTCGAAGAGACTTGCAAAGATAACCAATCATACATAAAAGAATTCAGAGAAGATTTAAATATTATTCATAGATAGACTGGATCATAAACCCACAATTCATCGATCTCAACAAACACACCGCAAAAAGAAGATTACATCGAATAGATCTCCACGAGAGAGGGGGAGAACATTGTATTGAGATCCAAAAAGAGAGAAGAAGCCATCTAGCTACTAGCTATGGACCCGTAGGTCTAAAGTAAACTACTCACACTTCATCAGAGGGGCTTGGTTGATGATGTAGAAGCCCTCCGTGATCGATGCCCCCTCCGGCGGAGCTCCGGAACTGGCCCCAAGATGGGATCTCGTGGATACAGAAAGTTGCGGCGGTGGAATTAGGTTTTTGGCTCCGTCCCCGATCGTTTGGGGGTACGTGGATATATATAGGAAGAAGAAGTACGTCGGTGGAGCTTCGAGGGGCCCACGAGGCAGGGGGCGCGCCCTAGGGGGGGCGCCCTCTACCCTCGTGACCACCTCATGGCTTTCTTGACAGAGGGTCCAAGTCTCCTGGATCTTATCTGATGAGAAAATCATGTTTTTGAAGGTTTCATTTCGTTTGGACTACGTTTGATATTCCTTTTCTTCGAAACCCTAAAACAGGCAAAAAACAACAATTCTGGGCTGGGCCTCCGGTTAATAGGTTAGTCCCAAAAATAATATAAAAGTGGAAAATAAAAGCCAATAATGTCTAAAACAGTAGATAATATAGCATGGAGCAATCAAAAATTATAGATACGTTGGAGACGTATCAAGTATCCACTATGTTCTGAGATTGATGTTGCTATGACTTTGCTATGCTTAATGCTTGTCACTAGGGCCCGAGTGCCATGATTTCAGATCTGAACCTATGTTTTCATCAATATATGAGAGTTCTTGATCCTATCTTGCAAGTCTATAGTCACCTATTATGTGTTATGATCCGTTAACCCCGAAGTGACAATAATCGGGATACTCACCGGTGATGACCGTTGTTTGAGGAGTTCATGTATTCACTATGTGCTAATACTTTGTTCTGATTCTCTATTAAAAGGAGGCCTTAATATTCCTTAGTTTCCATTAGGACCCCGCTGCCACGGGAGGGTAGGACAAAAGATGTCATGCAAGTTCTTTTCCATAAGCACGTATGACTATATTCGGAATACATGCCTACATTACATTGATGAATTGGAGCTAGTTCTGTGTCACCCTATGTTATGACTGTTACATGATGAACCACATCCGGCATAATTATCCATCACTGATTCGATGCCTACGAGCTTTCCTTATACACGTTTATGCTTATTTACTTTCCCGTTGCTATTGTTACAATCACTACATAATACCATACTTTGCTTTCATTACTCTTTTGTTACCGTTACCACCACTATCGTATTACTTTGCTACTAAACACTCTGCTATAGATACTAAGTTTCCAGGTGTGGTTGAATTGAAAACTCAGTTGCTAATACTTGAGAATATTCTTTGGCTCCCCTTGTGTCGAATCAATAAATTTGGGTTGAATACTCTACCCTCAAAAGCTGTTGCGATCCCCTATACTTGTGGGTTATCACCCAGCTGGAGAGGAGGAGGCCCAAACGGCGCAGATCTGGGCGTCGTGCGTGCTTGCGGCCCAGGAGGCTGGAGAGGAGGCCAGCCCATGCGCAACCGACGACGCAGAGGCGACGTCCATCGCGCGTCCGACCATGGCAGGAAAACAGGACGGCGGCGGATGGCTCTCCGGCGATGGTGATAACCCACAAGTATAGGGGATCGCAACAGCTTTCGAGGGTAGAGTATTCAACCCAAATTTATTGATTCAACACAAGGGGAGCCAAAGAATATTCTCAAGTATTAGCAGCTGAGTTGTCAATTCAACCACACCTGGAAACTTAGTATCTACAGCAAAGTGTTTAGTAGCAAAGTAATATGATAGTGGCGGTAGAGGCAACAAAAGTAAAGACAGCAAAAGTAATGTTTTTGGTATTTTGTAGTGATTGTAACAGTAAAAGCAGGAAAGTAAATAAGCATAAACCAGTATAAGGAAAACTCGTAGGCACCGGATCAGTGATGGATAATTTTGCCGGATGCGGTTCATCATTTAACAGTCATAACATAGGGTGACACAGAACTAGCTCCAATTCGTCAATGTAATGTAGGCATGTATTCCGTATATAGTCATACGTGCTTATGGAAAAGAACTTGCATGACATCTTTTGTCCTACCCTCCCGTGGCGGCGGGGTCCTATTGGAAATTAAGGGATATTAAGGCCTCCTTTTAATAGAGAACCGGAACAAAGCATTAGCACATAGTTAATACATGAACTCCTCAAACTATGGTCATCACCGGGAGTGGTCCCGATTATTGTCACTTCGGGGTTGCCGGATCATAACACATAGTAGGTGACTATAGACTTGCAAGATAGGATCTAGAACTCTCATATATTGATGAAAACATAATAGGTTCAGATCTGAAATCATGGCACTCGGGCCCTAGTGACAAGCATTAAGCATAGCAAAGTCATAGCAACATCAATCTCAGAACATAATGGATACTAGGGATCAAACCCTAACAAAACTAACTCGATTACATGATAAATCTCATCCAACCCATCACCGTCCAGCAAGCCTACGATGGAATTACTCACGCACGGCGGTGAGCATCATGAAATTGGTGATGGAGCATGGTTGATGATGGCGACGGCGATGAATCCCCCTCTCCGGAGCCCCGAACGGACTCGAGATCAGCCCTCCCGAGAGGTTTTAGGGCTTGGCGGCGGCTCCATATCGTAAAACGCGATGATTTCTTCTCTCTGATTTTTTTCTCTCCGAAAGCAAATATATAGAGTTGGAGTGGACGTCGGAGGGTCAACAGGGGGCCCACGAGGTAGGGGGGGCGTGCCCTAGGGGGGGAGGGCGCCCCCACCCTCGTGGAAAGGGTGTGGGGCCCCTGGTCTTCATTTTTGCGAGGATTTTTTATTGTTTTTTCTAAGACCTCCCGTGAAGTTTCAGGTCATTCCGAGAATATTTGTTTTCTGCACATAAAACAACACCATGGTAATTCTACTGAAAATAGCGTCAGTCCGAGTTAGTTCCATTCAAATCATACAAGATAGAGTCCAAAACAAGGGCAAAAGTGTTTGGAAAAGTAGATTCGACGAAGACGTATCAACTCCCCCAAGCTTAAACCCTTGCTTGTCCTCAAGAAATTCAGTTGACAAACTGAAAGAAATAAAGAAAAACTTTTACAAACTCTGTTTGCTCTTGTTGTTGTAACTATGTCAAGCCAGCATTCAAGTTTTCAGCATAAATCATAATTAACCATATTTGCAATAATTCTCAGGTCTCATCATTACTCATATCAATAGCATAATCAACTAGCAAGTCATAATAATAAATCTCGGATGACAACACTTTCTCAAAAACAATCATAATATGATATAACAAGATGGTATCTCACTAGCCCTTTCTGAGACCGCAAAACATAAATGCAGAGCACCTTTAAAGATCAAGGACTGACTAGACATTGTAATTCATGGTAAAAGAGATCCAATCATAGTCACACCCAATATAAATTAACAGTGATGAATGCAAATGACGGCTGTGCTCTCCAGCTAGTGCTTTTTAATAAGAGGGTGATGACTCAACATAAAAGTAAATGGATAGGCCCTTCGCAGAGGGAAGAAGGGATTTGTAGAGGTGCCAGAGCTCGGTTTTGAAATAGAGATAAATTGTATTTTGAGCGGTATACTTTCATTGTCAACGTAACAACTAAGAGATGGCGATATCTTCCATGCTAAACACATTATAGGCGGTTCCCAAACAGAATGGTAAAGTTTATACTCCCCCTCCACCAACAAGCATCAATCCATGGCTTGCTCGAAACAACGAGTGCCTCCAACATACATCAGGTCCCAGGGAGAGTTTTGTTTGCAATTAATTTTGATTTAGTTTGCATAAAGCATGGGACTGGGCATCCCGGTGACCAGCCATTTTCTCGTGAGTGAGGAGCGGAGTCCACTCCTCTTGAGAATAACCCGCCTAACACGGAAGATAAGGACAACCTTTGTTGATACATGAGCTATTCGAGCATACAAAACAGAATGTTTATTTGAAGGTTTAGAGTTTGGCACATACAAATTTACTTGGAACGGCAGGTAGATACCGCATATAGGAAGGTATGGTGGACTCATCTGGAATAACTTTGGGGTTTAAGGGATTGGATGCACAAGCAGTATTCCCGCTTAGTACAAGTGAAGGCTAGCAAAAGACTGGGAAGCGACCAACTAGAGAGCGACAACAGCCATGTACATGCATTAAAATTAATAAACATTGGATGCAAGCATGAGTAGGATATAATCCACCATGAACATAAATATCGTGAAGGCTATGTTGATTTTGTTTCAACTACATGCGTGAACATGTGCCAAGTCAAGTCACTTAAATCATTCAAAGGAGGATACCACCCCATCATACCACATCATAATCATCTCAATAGCATGTTGGCATACAAGGTAAATCATTATAACTCATAGCTAATCAAGCATGGCACAAGCAACTATGATCTCTAATTGTCATTGCAAACATGTTTATTCATAATAAGCTGAATCAAGAACGACGGGCTCATCATATTTACAAAAACAAAAGAGGTCGAGTTCATACCAGCTTTTCTCATCTCAGTCAGTCCATCATATATCATCATAATTGCCTTTCACTTGCACGACCGAACGGTGTGAATAATAATAAGAGTGCACGTGCATTGGACTAAGCTGGAATCTGCGAGCATTCAATAAACAGGAGAAGACAAGGCAATATGGGCTCTTGGTTAAATCAACAATAATGCATATAAGAGCCACTTCAACAATTTAATTATGGTCTTCTCCTACTGACCCCCAAAGAAAAGAAAAGAAATAAAACTATTTACACGGGAAAGCTCCCAACAAGCAAAAGAAGAACGGGAAATATTTTTGGGTTTTCTTTTTAATTATTACTACTACAGCAGAAAAATAAACTACTACTAATTTTTTTGGTTTTTCTTAAGGTTTAACAAGCACACAAGAAGAAAGCAGGAAAAAGAAAATAAACTAGCATGGATATTACAGTGAAAAAGTATGAGCACCAACATCTAGCAATGAGTGTGTGTGAACATAAATGTAATGTCGGTGAGAAATACGTACTCCCCCAAGCTTAGGCTTTTGGCCTAAGTTGGTCTATGGCCACGGCTGGCCTGGCGGATATCCATAATAATAGTTGTTGGGGTCGTACTGTGATGAGGAGGAATAGTTGGGATCATACTGATGTGCAGCGGTTATCGCCTGCTGAGCTGCAGCGTGGAGTCGGGCTGCCTCCGCTCTCCTCTCGTACTCTTCTGCCTCCTCTCTGGTAATAACATATCTTCCTTTTGTCTGTGAATCAAAGAAGGCAGGAGCAGGGAGAGTAATACGGAAAACACGTCGTTTATCAAAAATTAAGCGATATAAGAGAGGTGATTCAGGCCTCTCGACAAACTGGTGCGAAGCCATAGAGTTATAATCTAAATATGCAGGAGGCAACTCCATATCACCCTCACGAATGTCTATTTCAAGAAAATGAGCTAAGCGGGTTGCATAAATTCCTCCAAAGAAATCTCCATTATGTCTATTATGATGCAACCTACGAGCTACAATGGCTCCCATATGATAAGATTGGTCTCCTAACACAGCACTCCTAAGAATGCTGAGATCAGGGACACACATGTGACATGCTTCATCCTTAGCATTTATGCATCTACCGATGAAAAGAGCAAAATAATGTATAGCAGGAAAGTGAATGCTCCCTATGGTAGCCTGCGTTATATCTCTGGATTCCCCCACAGTTATACTAGCAAGAAAGTTTCTAAATTCAGATTTAGGGGGATCCCTAATACTGCCCCATGATGGAAGTTCGCAAGCAGAAGTGAAATCCTCTAGGTCCATGGTATAAGATTTGTCATAAAGATCAAACATGACTGAAGGAGAATTACGCGAAGATGAATACTCAAACCTCCTCACAAATGAACTTGTGAGATCATGATACTGGGGGCATTTGTTAGCCTCAAAATCCTCAAGACCGGCATTGCGCAAATATGATTTGAATTCTTCTTTAATTCCCGCACGGTCCATAAAATTTTCCGACGGCCATTCGCAAGGCCGTACTGGAGCGTCTCTTGGTGGATCCTCGTCAGCATCGCGCATAGCAATTCTGGGTCCTTGCTTCTTAGAGGAACCACCTTGGAACATCTTCCTAAACATATTGTTTTTCTCTGAAAAATTCTGAAATTTTTAGTAACTTCAAAATAAAAGTAAACCAAACTCAATAAACTGATAGCAACTACTCCTACAAGTGCCTAGAGCCTATATCAAGCATTAGAACTACTTGGAACCATATAAATTTGACATGCAAGCTCAAGAACATGGTCACCTATGCAGCACAAATTTGCAAAGAATAAAGCACTAGAACAAAAACTAATTGGACCAATGGAGGAGTCACATACCAAGGAACAATCTCCCCAAGCAGTTTTGCGAGAGGTGCTTTGAGCAAGGAGATCGAAAATCACAGCAAAAGTGGCTGGAACTCGTGCTTGAGTTGGTTTTTCGGGTTTGTGTGAGATAGAGGAAGAAGATGGGTGCTGGGATAAGTGGAGGAGGGCCACCGTGGGCCCACGAGGCAGGGGGGCGCTGCCCACCACCCTCGTGGCCAGGTGGCAGCTCCTCCCGCGGTAATTTTTGCACAGTAAATCCTCAAATATTCCCGAAAAAATCATATTAAATTGGCATGGCATTCTGAGGACTTTTATTTTCGGGATATTTTTATATTGCACGGATAAGTCAGGAAACAGACAGAAAAATACTATTTTTACTTTATTTAATATAAATAACAGAAAATATAAAGAGGGTACAGAAGTTTGTGCTTCTAGTTTCATCCATCTCATGCTCATCAAAAAGAATCCACTAACAAGGTTGATCAAGTCTTGTTAACAAACTCATTCCGATAATCATGAAACCGGAGAAATTTCGAATAACACTAAGTTACCTCAACGGGGATATGCACATCCCCAATAATAAGAATATCATATTTCTTTTTGACAGTAGGAAGAGGAAATTCAAAACCTCCAAATATAATCGATGGAATTTTTCCAATAGAGTTGATACTATGAACTTGAGGTTGTTTCCTCGGAAAGTGTACCGTATGCTCATTACCATTAACATGAAAAGTGACATTGCCTTTGTTGCAATCAATAACAGCCCCTGCAGTATTAAGAAAAGGTCTTCCAAGAATAATAGACATACTATCATCCTCGGGAATATCAAGTATAACAAAGTCCGTTAAAATAGTAACGTTTGCAACCACAACAGGCACATCCTCACAAATACCGACAGGTATAGCAGTTGATTTATCAGCCATTTGCAAAGATATTTCAGTAGGTGTCAACTTATTCAAGTCAAGTCTACGATATAAAGAGAGAGGCATAACACTAACACCGGCTCCAAGATCACATAAAGCAGTTTTAATATAATTTCTTTTAATGGAGCAAGGTATAGTAGGTACTCCGGGGTCTCCAAGTTTCTTTGGTATTCCACCCTTAAAAGTATAATTAGCAAGCATGGTGGAAATCTCAGCTTCCGGTATCTTTCTTTTATTAGTAATGATATCTTTCATATATTTAGCATAAGGATTCGTTTTGAGCACATCAGTTAATCTCATACGCAAAAAGATAGGCCTAATCATTTCAGCAAAGCGCTCAAAATCCTCATCATCCTTTTTCTTGGATGGTTTCGGAGGAAAAGGCATGGGTTTCTGAACCCAAGGTTCCCTTTCTTTACCATGTTTCCTAGCAACAAAGTCTCTTTTATCATAACGTTGATTCTTTGATTGTGGGTTATCAAGATCAACAACAGGTTCAATTTCTACATCATTATCATTACTAGGTTGAGCATCATCATGAACATCATCATTAATATTTTTACTAGGTTCATGTTCATTACCAGATTGTGTTTCAGCATCAGACATAGAAATATCATTTGGATTATCAGGTGGTTCAGCAATAGGTTCACTAGAAGTTTGCACAGTTCTATCATTTTTCTTCTTCTTCTTTTTAGAAGAACTAGGAACATCAATATTATTTCTTTGAGAATCTTGCTCGATTCTCTTAGGGTGGCCTTCAGGATACAAAGGTTCCTGAGTCATTCTACCAGTTCTAGTAGCCACTCTAACAGCATAATCATTTTTCTTACTATTCATTTCATCAAGCACTTCTTTTTGAGCTTTAAGTACTTGTTCTACTTGAGTGGTAACCATAGAAGCATGTTTGCTAATAAGTTTAAGTTCACCTTTAATATCAGCCATATAATCACCCAAGCGTCTAATCATATAAGCATTTTCTTTTAATTGTCTACCAAAATAAGCATTGAAGTCATCTTGCTTATACATAAAGTTATCAAACTCATCCAAGCACTGACTAGCAATTTTAGTAGGAGGGACTTCAGCTTTATCATATCTATAGAGAGAATTTACCTTTACTACCTGTGTCGGGATATCGGGATCAGGAGGTTCTTCAGTAAATAAATAATTAAGATCATATGTTTCTTCAACAGGCGGTGAATTAAGACCATGTATTTCTTCAATAGGAGGTAAATTCTTAACGTCTTCAGCTTTAATACCTTTTTCTTTCATAGATTTCTTTGCCTCTTGCATATCTTCGGGACTGAGAAATAGAACACCTCTCTTCTTCGGAGTTGGTTTAGGAATAGGCTCAGTAATTGGAGCAGGAGTGGCTCAGGAGCTGGCTCAGGAGGTGCCCAATTATTTTCATTTGTCAACATATTATTCAATAGAATTTCAGCTTCATCCGGTGTTCTTTCCCTGAAAAGAGAACCAGCACAACTATCCAGGTAATCTCTGGAAGCATCGGTTAGTCCATTATAAAAGATATCAAGTATTTCAGGTTTCTTAAGAGGATGATCAGGCAAAGCATTAAGTAACTTGAGAAGCCTCCCCCAAGCTTGTGGGAGACTCTCTTCTTTAATTTGCACAAAGTTGTATATTTCCCTCAAAGCAGCTTGTTTCTTATGAGCAGGGAAATATTTAGCAGAGAAGTAATAAATCATATCCTGGGGACTACGCACACAACCAGGATCAAGAGAATTAAACCATATCTTAGCATCACCCTTTAATGAGAACGGAAATATTTTGAGTAAATAGAGGTAACGTGATCTCTCATTATTAGTGAACAGGGCAGCTATATCATTTAACTTAGTAAGATGTGCCACAACAGTTTCAGATTCATAGCCATAAAACGGATCAGATTCAACCAAAGTAATTATATCAGGATCAACAGAGAATTCATAATCTTTATCAGGAACACATATAGGTGAAGTAGCAAAAGCAGGATCGGGTTTCATTTTATCTCTAAGTGATTCTTTGTTCCATTTAATTAATAACCTCTTAAGCTCATATCTATCTCTGCAAGCTAAAATAGCTAAAGAAGCATCTTGATCAAATAAATAACCCTCAGGAATAACAGGCATATTTTCATCATCACTATCATCATCGTATTCAGATTCAATAATTTCTTTTTCTCTAGCCCTAGCAATTTGTTCTTCTAGAAATCACTAAGTGGCACAGTAGTATCAGGCATAGAAGCAGTTTCATCATAAGTATCATGCATAGCAGAAGTGGCATCATCAATAACATGCGACATATCAGAACGAATAGCAGAAGCAGATGTAGGTGTCGCAAACTTACTCATAACAGAAGGTGAATCAAGTGCAGAGCTAGATGGCAGTTCCTTACCTCCCCTTGTAGTTGAGGGATAGATCTTGGTTTTTGGATCTCTCAAGTTCTTCATAGTGTCCAGCAGATATAAATCCCAAGTGACTCAAAGAATAGAGCTATGCTCCCCGGCAACGGCGCCAGAAATTTGTCTTGATAACCCACAAGTATAGGGGATCGCAACAGCTTTCGAGGGTAGAGTATTCAACCCAAATTTATTGATTCGACACAAGGGGAGCCAAAGAATATTCTCAAGTATTAGCAGCTGAGTTGTCAATTCAACCACACCTGGAAACTTAGTATCTGCAGCAAAGTGTTTAGTAGCAAAGTAATATGATAGTGGTGGTAGCGGCAACAAAAGTAAAGACAGCAAAAGTAATGTTTTTGGTATTTTGTAGTGATTGTAACAGTAGCAGCGGGAAAGTAAATAAGCGTAAACCAGTATATGGAAAACTCGTAGGCACCGGATCAGTGATGGATAATTATGCCGGATGCGGTTCATCATGTAACAGTCATAACATAGGGTGACACAGAACTAGCTCCAGTTCGTCAATGTAATGTAGGCATGTATTCCGTATATAGTCATACGTGCTTATGGAAAAGAACTTGCATGACATCTTTTGTCCTACCCTCCCGTGGCAGCGGGGTCCTATTGGAAACTAAGGGATATTAAGGCCTCCTTTTAATAGAGAACCGGAACAAAGCATTAGCACATAGTGAATACATGAACTCCTCAAACTATGGTCATCACCGGGAGTGGTCCCGATTATTGTCACTTCGGGGTTGCCGGATCATAACACATAGTAGGTGACTATAGACTTGCAAGATAGGATCTAGAACTCTCATATATTGATGAAAACATAATAGGTTCAGATCTGAAGTCATGGCACTCGGGCCCTAGTGACAAGCATTAAGCATAGCAAAGTCGTAGCAACATCAATCTCAGAACATAATGGATACTAGGGATCAAACCCTAACAAAACTAACTCAATTACATGATAAATCTCATCCAACCCATCACCGTCCAGCAAGCCTACGATGCAATTACTCACGCACGGCGGTGATCATCATGAAATTGGTGGTGGAGGATGGTTGATGATGACGACGGCAACGAACCCCCCTCTCCGGAGCCCCGTACGGACTCCAGATCAGCCCTCCCGAGAGGTTTTACGGCTTGGCGGCGGCTCCGTATCGTAAAACGCGATGATTTCTTCTCTCTGATTTTTTTCTCTCTGAAAGCAAATATATAGTGTTGGATTTGGCGTCGGAGGGTCAATAGGGGGCCCACGAGGTAGGGGGGCGCCCCCCCACCCTCGTGGAAAGGGTGTGGGCCCCCTGGTCTTCATATTTGGCGAGGATTTTTTATTCTTTTTTCTAAGACCTCCCGTGAAGTTTCAGGTCATTCCAAGAATATTTGTTTTCTGCACATAAAACAACACCATGGTAATTCTGCTGAAAACAGCGTCAGTCCGAGTTAGTTCCATTCAAATCATACAAGATAGAGTCCAAAACAAGAGCAAAGGTGTTTGGAAAAGTGGATACGATGGAGACGTATCAGATGGCGAGGGCCGAAGACAGCGGGAAGGCTGGGGAATAGACGGATCTCGGTGGTGGGCGGCCGGATCTGGACGGAAACTTGCCGGATCCGACGAATCCCGGCGACGTCGGAAGCTGGGCGGCGGCGAGGAACTCCGGGCGGCGGCGCTGTCCATGGCCAGAGAGAGAGAGAGCTGTAAGAGAAGGAGGAAGGGAAACAGAGGAAGGAAGGAGAGGGGCGGCCGGGGACGCAACGTAAGGGGCGCCGGCGACAAGGCGAAGCACGACGGCGGCGAGGATCCGGCGAAGACGACGACCGGCGACGAGGTTGGGGTGGCGCTGGAGTAGGTAGCGCGGTTCGGGAGCTCGGGGAGGAGCTAGGGGAGCGACGGTGGAGCGCTCGGGCCCCGATGGGCTTCCCAGGGCCTGATCCGGGTCCTGGTGGGCCCGCGGGCTTCGCGGCGGCGCGGCGTGACCAAGGGGCGACGTGGAGGCGAGGGAGTGGCCCTGGGTGGCGGCACAGGTGGCGGCCGGCCCTGTGGGACGGCGCCAAGTGGCGAGTGATACGTCTCCAACGTATCTATAATTTTTGATTGTTCCATGCTATATAATATTCTGTTTTGGACATTATTGGGCTTTATTATACACTTTTATAGTAGTTTTGGGACTAACCTACTAACCGAAGACCCAACCCAGAATTGTTGTTTTTTGCCTATTTTAGGGTTTTGAAGAAAAGGAATATCAAACGGAGCCCAAACAGAGTGAAACCTTCGGGAACGTGATTTTTGGAACGAACAAGATCCAGGAGACTTGGACCCTACGTCAAGCAACCAACAGGGAAGCCACTAGGTAGGGGGCGCTCCTAGCCCCCTAGGCGCACCCTCCACCCTCGTGGGCCCCCTATTGCTCCACCGACGTACTCCTTCCTCCTATATATACCTACGTACCCCCAAACGATCAAATATGGAGCCAAAACCCTAATTCCACCGCCGTAACTTTCTGTATCCACGAGATCCCATCTTGGGGCCTGTTCTGGAGCTCCGCCGAAGGGGCATCGATCACGGAGGGCTTCTACATCAACACCATAGCCTCTCCGATGAAGTGTGAGTAGTTTACCTCAGACCTTCGGGTCCATAGTTATTAGCTAGATGGCTTCTTCTCTCTTTTTGGACCTCAATACAATGTTCTCCCCCTCTCTCGTGGAGATCTATTCGATGTAATCTTCTTTTGCGGTGTGTTTGTTGAGACCGATGAATTGTGGGTTTATGATCAAGTTTATCTATGAACAATATTTGAATCTTCTCTGAATTCTTTTATGTATGATTGGTTATCTTTGCAAGTCTCTTCGAATTATCAGTTTGGTTTGGCCTACTAGATTGATCTTTCTTGCAATGGGAGAAGTGCTTAGCTTTGGGTTCAATCATGCGGTGTCCTTTCCCAGTGACAGTAGGGGCAGCAAGGCACGTATTGTATTGTTGCCATCGAGGATAACAAGATGGGGTTCTTATCATATTGCATGAATTTATCCCTCTACATCATGTCATCTTGCTTAAGGCGTTACTCTATTCTTATGAACTTAATACTCTAGATGCATGCTGGATATCGGTCGATGTGTGGAGTAATAGTAGTAGATGCAGGCAGGAGTCGGTCTACTTGTCTCGGGCGTGATGCCTATATACATGATCATACCTACATATTCTCATAACTATGCTCAATTCTGTCAATTGCTCAACAGTAATTTGTTCACCCACCGTAAAATACTTATACTCTTGACAGAAGCCACTAGTGAAACCTATGGCCCCCGGGTCTATCTTCCATCATATTAATCTTCCAACACTTAGTTATTTTCATTGTCTTTTATTTTACTTTGCATCTTTATCATAAAAATACCAAAAATATTATCTTATCATATCTATCAGATCTCACTCTCATAAGTGACCGTGTAGGGATTGACAACCCCTTATCGCATTGGTTGCGAGGATTTATTTGCTTTGTGTTGGTGCGAGGGACTCGCGCGTTGCCTCCTACTGGATTGATACCTTGGTTCTAAAAACTGGGGGAAATACCTACGCTACTTTGTTGCATCACACTTTCCTCTTTAAGGAAAAACCAACGCAGTGCTCAAGAGGTAGCAGTGAGGAGGGGCTGGAGCGGCGCGGAAATTGAGGGGGAGGGGCTAGAGGTAGGTGGAGGGCTAGGAATGCCCAAAAATGGCAAGGGAACTGTTTAAATAGGGTAGGGGTTAGGGTTTGGTGGGTTTGAGGTCATCTCTGGACCCTCCGATCGCAATCGAACGGTTCCGGTCAAAGGGTGGGTTAGGTGGGCTGCAGGCGGGCTGTGCAGAGTGCGATGGCTGAGAGGAGAGAAGAGAAAGCAGCCCATCAACGGTTTTCGGAGACCGAAAACGTCCGATGTTTTGACCGACTATAATGCCGCTATAGTTATCCGTTGGGGCATCAAACAATCTCCGAATGCGATGAAACTTGGTAGGCGGTCTACTGACAACATAATAACACAGCACGCCAACTTTCAACCCATTTTGTGAACATTTTTCGGCCACTCATAAAATAATATTTCGGACGTGCCGCGGGCGCGTGCAAGTGTGTCTGAGCTCAGAACAGACAACGGAGAGAACGAGGAGACCGGGACGGATGCAAGTTTTTAAAACATGATGATGCAATGCGGATGATGACATGGCAAAATGCAACACGCAAGCAAATGACATGGCAAAGACAGTGAATAACTGGAAGACACATGGCGCAACGGTCTCGGGGCGTCACATTAATACTGCGTTGGCAGGGTCTTGAATTCAAGACCTCTTCGCTCTAATACCATATTGAATTCATGCACCGACCAGCTCATTCAGAAGTCCGAACTGTTGGAGAGAGGCGGGCAATATATTTCAATAAGGATGACCCCGACCTCTGCATCTGAGCGATTGCAGTCATTTTATTAATTATTCACTAAGACTCTATAAAGTAATACATCAACAAGTCTGAAGCCACCATCTCGACAACATCTATCGCTACTCCTATCCACGTGATGAAGGGGTGCCGAAAATCCAAGCCGAATACCGGGTCTGGGGCACACACCGGTCTGGCGTATTCTCAGAGGCGACCGCCGCCATCTTACACATATCCATCTTCAGAACAGGAATTGATGCATCAACCTTGGCAGGCCTGCCGTCGACGCCACCACGACGCCAGACATCGTTGTCCTCCTGCGATAGTCCGTCAACCCGCATCGGCCGTCGAGACTTCACTGCTCCACGCTACCAAGATCCGCCTTCATCGATGCAGAGGATGAAATCCCGCTCTGCCACTGGGCCCTTCCAGTCAGCACCTACTCGAAAATGATGCCCCCAGGAGTGAGAACGACATCGAAGATGCCATCGTCGTTCGATTCGGGAAGACCTAGATCTAGGTTTTCCCCCCGGAGCAACCCGAGGGCGATGACGTTGCCTGTAACTACGATGCCTCAATAAGGAAACAACGTCAATGATGCCGCCATCATCTGTCGAGACCGAAGTCGACGTGATTTTGACCGGCAGTCGCGCTATCCCAACCCAATAGCTGACTGGGACCGCGCAGTGCCTTGCTAAGTAGACGCACGCAACCGCTGGAACATCGGGGACCGCCACCGCCGCCCCCGCCCCCATCCACCATCGTCGTCGCCCACTACTGTCCAAAAGACAGCACTAGCCGGCCGTCGTCACCGGCCGCGGCCTGCGCCGCCTGGTGCTTGGGACCACGGATCTCAGCGAGATCACCGCTGTCGCCAAGACCCAGCACGCCCCACCACCGGAGACCACATCCGCATCACCCGCCTCCCAACGTAGCCGCTAGAAAACCAGATCGTGCCGCCACGACCCTCCGCATTGCGACGCCCTTCCCCGTCAAATCTGGCCCGCATCGGATCCACGCGTGAGGGGGCGGAAGAGCCCTGTTGCCGCCGGGCGCTGGCCGAGCTTCGCCCGGTCTTTCCCTCTCCTAAAACAAATTAAATCATAGATCTTTCGGATATAAAACAATAAGATACTACTCCCTCCGTAAACTAATATAAGAGCGTTTAGAATACTAAAATATAGTATTCTAAACGCTCTTATATTAGTTTACGGAGGGAGTACAATCCTAAGTTCATATAATGCATACAGCTTAAGATGTAATCATTAAGAGCGTCCTAATACAAAAAGGTACACTCGTAAACTTTGTAATTACAAATGGCAAAACGTGCGGCAATCATACAAGATTATTAAAGCAAACAAGATGAAAAGGCATGCCGACATGTATCCGGCTCTCGTAGCACTGGCTGTTCGATGATCATACAGTAACCGGATTAGGTTGATGTTCCCAATGCCAGTGGGCTATCCTCCTGCTGGCGAGAATGGGATGTGTGGATGCCGACCATGCATGCGGATTGCCTCAAGGTGAAGATGTCGACGTTGTACTGGATTAGCTCAAGGAGAACGTTAGCTTAAGCACAGAATGTAGCTTGCACTACAAGCTTCACGTGCACAAAAACCATTGGAAATAACTATATCGAGTTATTATTATTTTTGGCAGCACGAGTTTATCCCTCGTTGGGGAGTCGCTTCCATGCTCGCTTTCCAAAGGGACGTCTACTGGTCCAAAGAAGTTTTTCGTGTCTTCATTTCGTAAGGATCTCTTTTTTTTCAAGAAACTTTCAATCTATTTATCTTCAATCATGGCAGTACAAAGAACAACAGAGGTAATCAAAATTACAACCATGTCCGTGGACCACCTAGCGATGACTACAAGCACCGAAGCGAGCCGAAGGCGCGCCGCCATCATCGCCCTTCCATCACCGGAGCTGGGCAAACCTTGTTGTAGTAGACAGTCCGGAAGTCGTCATGCTAAGGCCACATAGGACCAGCGCACCAGAGTAGCAACCATCGCCGATAAAGAAAGTCGTAGATCAGAAGGGTCAAACCTGTAAACACCCAAACGAAGACCGGATCCAAACAGATCCACCGAAGACCAGCACCGACCAAATGCGGCGAGATCCGACGGAGACAAACCTCCGCACGCCCTCCAACGATGCTAGACGCACCATTGGGACGAGGATAGAACGTGGGAGACATTATTCCTACTAAGGGACATCGCCGCCGCCACACAGCCTCAACCAAGACGTTGAATCTAACAAGAACAAGAACGGGGTCCCTCCGCCGACAGGGGGCCGAGATCCTCTGCACCTCCATGGCCAAGAGGCCATCGGAGATGGGGCGGACCAGCGGCGGCGTCGACGGGAGGAGAAGAACTTTTCTTGTAGAGGAGAAACGAGATGGAGGGTCTTGTAAGGACCTCTTTGCCTGAAAGAACTCCCATAGAAACCTTAGGACTGTATGTTTTTGTTGTAATGATTTTTCACTGAGATGTATGAGAAACCTAAGGCCTCTTTGATTCAAAGGATTTTCAAAGCGTAGGAATAGGAAATCATGCCCATCCAAATCCCACAAAGATTTGGTTGTTTGATTGCATCGTAGGAAAACAAATGGTTGTCGCCGACCACTAGACGACCGGCCTGCGCGGCCTGCGCGGCCAACAGTTTGAAGGTAACACTTCAACAGATGTTTCAAAGATTCAGCAAGTCTCGTATCAGAAATGTCTTTCCTGCAAGGGTGCAATAGTAACGGGTAGCATTCTGCTAACAAATGTTGCAAGAAGCCAAGAACAAGTACATGAATAACAAATGTTGCAAGAAGCCAAGAAGAAGTACATGAATAACAAATGTTGCAAGAAGCCAAGAACAATTACATGAATAACAAATGTTGCCAATACACGTGCAATTAACGAACACGTGCAATTTTGGCCCGAAGCAATGAAGATGAGAACCATGACCTGACTCCACAACCAAACTAATCTCGGGCCAAAATGGTGTGCTAAGCGGTCGTGCGTGATGGCCGACGTTGGCACCGCATTCTTTCCTGAAGGTTGTGCTGAACCTGAACCAGATATGATCTGCTGATTCCATGGTCCAACAACACCCGCACCCGTCAGCATCCATCTCACTGTCTAGTCTTATCTATCAATACATCTCGCTAGGAGTGGTAAATATCTCATCCGCTGCCCTTGGAAAAAATATCTCCTGAATTAGGCCTATGCTTTCCCACTAAGCTTACCAATTAAGAGGTATGGATCGGCGTCACCTGGAATTAAAGATGACAGTGTTCGTTAGCGACGGCGGACCTTTCAACCCCCAATATGTCATGGATTAATATCAAAATCAAGCTTCTTAGCGGAACGGATAAGTATCTAGCCCCACTTGACACTTCTTTGAAAATCAGTCACATTTGTTCAAAAGTTGGAGCACATAACAAAACTAGTAAGAGTACATGAATTATAGTAGAACACACACATACATCAAAGAGAAATGAACATAAACATGCAAAACAAAAAGTGTGTGTAAAAGAAATCATACAAACCCTTCATGAAAAAAAACATCATAGAAGACTTGCGGTAGCTACCATGCTACAAACACACTAGAAAATTTGACTTTCGTGTTGTCGGAGAGGATATCATGTTCTGAATAGTACCTTGCCTTACTATTCATATAAGAAATTATGAGATGTCACCTCTTGTGTCAACTGTCTAAAACATCGTATGTTAGTTTAAAAAGGAGTGCTGATGATGGTGAAATTTGAATTTCTTAACTGGATTTGTGGACTTAAATTATGTTTGGAACTTTCTGACAATGTAGATAGATGTACATTATGTTGATGTAGTGTATATATGTTTTAGCACTTTTTCTGTGTAGCACTTCGCTAGTCTAACAATGTATTGATAGCACGGTCACAAAAGAAAACGGAGAAGGTGGAGGCCGTCGTGGGAGCTAGAGAGTGACGAGGCGGCAATTACAGTTAGGGTATAGTGTAGCCAAGTGAAAGTTGATCTCAGGACATGTGAATTGAGATCTACTGATTCAGGAAAAAAAATCAAGTTCCTCTGCCTACGCCAGATACATTGAGCTTACAAGTGTATCTTACCAAGATAAAAAAAATATACGTATCTTACCAGTCCGGGCTCTTGAGAGCATCTCTAGCGGATCCCTTATATCACGGTACCATAAAAGTGTTATAATGAAAAACCTTAAACCTGTTTTGTGGTATCATCCAGACCGCAGCGGAACAGATCCCGTAAATTTTTACTATAGAACAGAATATTCCTGGTGGTGATCTTGTTCGTCCTTTCTCGCGCCCGGCGAAATCCAGCCTGACTCGGGGTGGCCGGGCAAGGAGTGCGGTGTAGTCGGTGTAGTGCGTATTCGACGGGAGCACTGGGGATGCCGGGGCCGTCAGGTGCAGCACGATCATGCCTTGGTGGCCATGGCGACACGCGATGGAAGAGGGAGCCCGCGTGTGGAAGGTGGAGGCAATAGGGTTGGAGAGCGACGTCGGCCGGCGGCGTTGGCAGTAGGAGAGGCGGGCGCTCCCACTCGAATCATTTTTTTGGCCGTAAGCGGTGGGGTTGGAGTGCGGCATCGGCTGGCAGCAGTTGGACCTGAAACTTCCCTCCCGTCAATCATTTTTTTATTCAAGGGAACTGAGGCATTTGCCCCGAATCCTTAACATATGCGGTATTGCATGCTCGCTTTAAGGTTTTCCTCGGGAAAAAAATCTACAGTCACCCAATTTTTAGGAATCTAGTCGGATCTGTTTTTCACTCAAAAACATAAAACAACGTTATTTTACAGTTTTGGCTCTTTTAAGCAATCAGCTAGAGATGCTCTAATGGGTCTAGAAATATGAAATGGATTTGGTGTCCATTATTTGCTCATTTCTGAATCAAACAAATTACAACACGCCACCAAAGACGAAGTTATATAGAGCTACTCAATAACACGTTTTGAGCTTAAATTTGTACATAATTTATATATTAGGGATTTATTTTTCAAAGCGAACACCATTTGTCTCCTCCTGGTTATTGCAACGCAAGTGTCATTGCCATCACCCATCCACGACGATGAACATCCGCACGTCCCTAAAGGCTAAAGCTGTAGACCACATAACTCGTCATTGAGATCGTGCTCCAAAATGATGCCTCCGAAAAGGGAAACGGGAAACAACACCATAGGCATCACCATCATCTGACCCAATAAGACATTGGTCTAGTATTTCACCCGAACATGGACTGCACAAACAGGAGATGGAGGTGGCACCACAAACGACCCCTCAGATGACGTATGATGATGCCCTTGAGAGTAATTGTCATCGTTTTGACCGACTCTCCTCGAACATGCTCAAATGGTTGAGTCCCACTGTTAACCAGTAGCCATTGTCACCCATCCAAAGACATATCCCAGCGAGACGTAACCACCCGCAGCACATGGAGAAACATATCCAACGAGGCCACAAAATAGTGCCCAAGCTCGGTTGTTGCATCGATCGGATGCGGCGCTTTAGCTCTGGTACCACTATGACCGCACATGGTTATTATTGGACACTCAATCCTAATGCCAACAAGACAAAGCACCACACAACCAAAACCCCGCCACCAAACCCTACGTGATGCTAAACTTCCTCCGCCGGTGTTCCAATGCACCACCACGTCCGAGTTCATCATCCTCTACCAACGAGCCACCAACTCTGGCCATATCTAGTCACCATTGCTGCCTGCAAGAGCACTCATGCAGCGCCATGTGCATGGTGCCTCCATTATCCAACGCCTTCCTCCACGACACAACACCACATAACCGCATGCCCCCCTTTAGGGCGAAAGGACGATAGTGACAATTGTTGGCAGTTGCCCAAGTAAGGGGCTATGGCATTATGGTTTTTTGTCACCACCCTGTGTCGACCCTGAGGAGGGAAACATGGGTCAATTGGGCGTTCCCTTCTTTATTTTTCCATGCTATTGAGAGTCTTCTCAATTATTGTTAATTACTATATGATTCCAAACTTCACAACATTGACTTAAAATGTTGGTCGACAAGCCACAGACACTCCTGTGAGTAATATTGTACACACCAGGGGATTGCTGCATGATAAACTCTTGACCATTCAAGCCATAGTCATTGTATTCAAATTTTGCATAATACGAGAGTTTGGATCGGTATTTGAGAATAATGAAATTATTTTGATGAATGATTTGATTTTAATAGTTGATGACATTGATAATGCACATCAGATCAAAAATACTAAAACAAACACGACCAACGTAGACCCTCGATAAAACTAAAAGTTACATCAAAGTTCTTCAAAGTCGTCGCCTCTAGGTCCACCACCTCTATCTCGACATTCATTCATACCTCTACTGAAGAAATCACCTAGTTAACCTCACAGGGTTTGTTGAATTACAACCATTTATTCCTGTTCTGTGTAATATATTCGTCATTAAATAATTCATCTTATCTTATACTCCCTTCATCCGGAATTATCCATTTGAGCAACAGGTAATTCCGGAAGGAGGGAGTATAAGAGAATCAACAATTTTTATTTAGAGAAATATAAATTTGAGATCCCATGTAGCATCTCTGGGAACCTTGAGGCCAAGAATGTTCCGAGAAGAACCGTCGGCTGAGACTGCAATAACCATAGGAATCTGGGAAGATACCACCGACCACAAGTAAACTAACCAACCCTCAGTCGGCGAATCACACAAGAGCCTCTCTATCCCTACATTGTGTGCACTGGTAGAAAAAGAGGCTTCCGTCCAGCCCCATTAGTCGCGAAACTGTAGGAACCGCGACTAATGAAGTCTTTAGTCGCGGTTCGGCAGACGAACCGCGACCAAAGGCCTGGGCCCGGGGTGCTCGGTGGCCAGCTGGTTCACGTGAGGGGCTTTAGTCGCGGTTGGCCAGGCCAACCGCGACTAAAGGTGCCCAAAGGCCTTTAGTCGCGGTTGGCCAGGCCAACCGCGACTAAAGCTCCTCCCCTATATATACCAGTTCAGCACGCTCACTTAGCCATTTGGTGCCACTTCTCTTCACAAACTTCACAAGGGGGTGTAGGTTTGCTTTTGGTTCCTCTTATGCACTCAAAGTGTTTGATGAAATGCCCCAAGAGGGTGAAACAAACATGATATGAAGTGTTGGAGCCACACTTGAGGTTCCTCATTTATTTTTTCCTCCTCGATCGCGGTTAGCAACTTGAACCTTTCATGCATGTGTATCATTGATAAAATATGCATGTGTGTTGTTCATTGTTTAATTTCTATTGTTTATAGCTAGTTAGTTTAACAAATGCATGATGGTTAATTATATATTTTATATTATAATAATGCAGATGAATCGGCAATGGATGTACGGTAACCGACTCTCCCGCGAGTTCACTACGGGTTTGAAAGATTTCCTCGTAGTGGCTAATGTGAACAAGCAGAAGGGTTTTGTTATCTGTCCATGTGTTGACTGTAAGAATCAGAAGGGTTACTCTTCCTCAAGAGAAGTTCACCTGCACCTGCTTCGGCACGGTTTCATGCCAAGCTATAATTGTTGGACCAAGCATGGAGAAAGAGGGGTTATAATGGAAGAAGATGAAGAAGGGGATGATTTCATCGATGAAAGCTATCTTGCTCATTTCGGTGATACTTTCATGGAGGATGCTGAAGGTGAAGGGGAAGGTGAAGGGGAAGGTGAAGGTGAAGAAGAGGCACGTGATGAGACCGTTGATGATCTTGGCCGGACCATTGCTGATGCACGGAGATGCTGCGAAACTGAAAAGGAGAGGGAGAATTTGGATCGCATGTTAGAGGATCACAGAAAGTCGTTGTACCCCGGATGCGATGATGGTCTGAAAAAGCTGGGCTGCACACTGGATTTGCTGAAATGGAAGGCACAGGCAGGTGTAGCTGACTCGGCATTTGAAAACTTGCTGAAAATGTTGAAGAATATGTTTCCAAAGAATAACGAGTTGCCCGCCAGTACGTACGAAGCAAAGAAGGTTGTCTGCCCTCTAGGTTTAGAGGTTCTGAAGATACATGCATGCATCAACGACTGCATCCTCTACCGCGGTGAATACGAGAATTTGAATGAATGCCCGGTATGCACTGCATTGCGTTATAAGATCAGAGGCGATGACCCTGGTGACGATATTGAGGGCGAGAAACCCAGGAAGAGGGTTCCCGCCAAGGTGATGTGGTATGCTCCTATAATACCACGGTTGAAACGTCTGTTCAGGAACAAAGAGCATGCCAAGTTGTTGCGATGGCACAAAGAGGACCGTAAGTCGGACGGGGAGTTGAGACACACCGCAGATGGAACGCAATGGAGAAAGATCGACAGAGAGTTCAAAGATTTTGCAGCTGACGCAAGGAACATAATATTTGGTCTAAGTACAGATGGCATGAATCCTTTTGGCGAGCAGAGCTCCAGCCATAGCACCTGGCCCATGACTCTATGCATCTACAACCTTCCTCCTTGGTTGTGCATGAAGCGGAAGTTCATTATGATGCCAGTGATCATCCAAGGTCCGAAGCAACCCGGCAACGACATCGATGTGTACCTAAGGCCATTAGTTGATGAACTTTTACAGCTGTGGGGCAGACCTGGTGTCCGTGTGTGGGATGAGCACAAAGAAGAGGAATTTAACCTACGAGCGTTGCTTTTCGTAACCATCAACGATTGGCCTGCTCTTAGTAACCTTTCGGGACTGTCAAATAAGGGATACAATGCATGCACGCACTGCTTACATGAGACTGAAAGTGTACATTTGCCAAATTGTAAGAAGAACGTGTACCTTGGGCATCGTCGATTTCTTCCGAAAATTCATCCAGTAAGAAAGAAAGGCAAGCATTACAACGGCAAGGCAGATCACCGGCCGAAGCCTGCGGAACGCACTGGTGCTGAGGTATTTGATATGGTCAAGGATTTGAAAGTCATCTTTGGAAAGGGTCCTGGCGGACAATCAGTTCCGAAGGGAGCTGACGGGCACGCAGCCATGTGGAAGAAGAAATCTATATTCTGGGAGCTAGAATATTGGAAAGTCCTAGAAGTCCGCTCTGCAATCGACGTGATGCACGTTACGAAGAATATTTGCGTGAACCTCCTAAGCTTCTTGGGCGTGTATGGGAAGACAAATGATACAAAGGAAGCACGGCAGGACCAGCAACGTTTGAAAGACCCTGATGACCGGCATCCGGAATGGTTTCAAGGTCGTGCCAGCTACGCTCTGACCAAAGAAGAGAAGGTCATCTTTTTTGAATGCCTGAGCAGTATGAAGGTCCCGTCTGGATTCTCGTCCAATATAAAGGGAATAATAAACATGGCGGAGAAAAAGTTCCAAAACCTAAAGTCTCACGACTGCCACGTGATTATGACGCAATTGCTTCCGATTGCTTTGAGGGGGCTCCTGCCGGAAAATGTTCGAGTAGCCATTGTGAAGCTATGTGTATTCCTCAATGCAATCTCTCAGAAGGTAATCAATCCAGAAGTTCTACCACGGTTACAGAACGATGTGATCCAATGTCTTGTCAGTTTCGAGTTGGTGTTCCCGCCATCCTTCTTCAATATTATGACGCACCTCTTGGTTCACCTAGTCGAAGAGATTTTCATTCTCGGTCCTGTATTTCTACACAATATGTTCCCCTTTGAGAGGTTCATGGGAGTATTAAAGAAATATGTTCGTAACCGTGCTAGGCCAGAAGGAAGCATCGCCAAGGGCTATGGAAATGAGGAGGTAATTGAGTTTTGTGTTGACTTTGTTCCTGACCTTAAGCCGATTGCTCTTCCTCGATCGCGGCACGAGGGGAGACTAAGTGGAAAAGGCACGATCGGAAGGAAATCAACGATATGTATGGACGGCCATTCTCTGACTGAAGCACACCACATTGTACTGACCAATTCCAGTTTGGTGGCTCCGTACTTTGAGAAACACAAGAATATTTTACGCTCGGACAACCCGGGGAAGCCTGAATCCTGGATTAGGAAGGCCCACATGGAGACTTTCGGCAGTTGGTTGAGAAAACATTTAATGAATGACAATGATGTTGTAGATCAGCTGTACATGTTGGCCAAGACACCATCTTCGACTATAACGACTTTCCAAGGGTACGAGATAAATGGGAATACATTTTACACGATCGCCCAAGATAAAAAGAGCACCAATCAAAACAGTGGTGTCCGCTTTGATGCAGCAACCGAGAATGGGCAAAAGGTCACATATTATGGTTACATAGAGGAGATATGGGAACTTGACTATGGACCCTCCTTTAAGGTCCCTTTGTTCCGGTGCAAATGGTTCAAGCTAACAGGAGGTGGGGTAAAGGTGGACCAGCAATACGGAATGACAATGGTGGATTTCAACAATCTTGGTTACCTTGACGAACCATTCGTCCTAGCGAAAGATGTCGCTCAGGTTTTCTATGTGAAGGACATGAGTAGCAAACCGAGGAAACGGAAAGATAAGAAAACGATCAGTACATCATGCGATGATCCAAAGCGCCACATTGTTCTTTCAGGGAAAAGAAACATCGTGGGAGTGGAGGACAAGACAGACATGTCAGAAGATTATAATATGTTTGCTGAAATTCCGCCCTTCAAAGTGAACACCGACCCAAGCATTAAGTTAAATGGTGAGGATGCTCCATGGATACGGCACAATCGTAAGCAAGCAGGGACACAAGGGAAGAAATGATGTGTAATAATTTATTGTACCAAACTTTGTTGAATGGATCATGTGAATTATATTACCTGTGATGTGTTTGGTGTCCATTTTCGAATGATTCGAGATACCACTGATGATACATGAAATTTGGAGTGATTTATTCATACTCCTGCCTAGGCGTATAATATGCATACTCGTAGTCTTCATAGCCGCCGCCGTTGTACTGGTAGTCGTCGCCTTCTAAGTTGTCGCCGTCGTCGTCGCTGCTGTCGTCGCTGTCGTACTCCTGCCTAGGCGTATAAAATTTTGAATTGAATTAGTTTTATTTTTCTGAATTTTTTGATATATTATTTGTATTTTTAACATTTTGAATTGAATTAGTTTTATTTTTCTTAATTTTTTGATATATTATTTGTACTTTTAGAATTTTTAATTGAATTAGTTTTATTTTTCTGAATTTTTTGATATAATATTTGTGTTTTTAACATATTGAATTGAATTAGTTTTATTTTTCTGAATTTTTTGATATATTATTTGTATTTTTAAGATTTTGAAAAAGAAAAAATATTTTGAAAAATACCTTTAGTCGCGGTTGGCCTGGCCAACCGCGACTAAAGGTCGTTGCGCGCGGGAACGCAAAAACCCGCCAAAAAACCCTTTAGTCGCGGTTGGTCTGGCCAACCGCGACTAAAGGTTACCCTTTAGTCGCGGGTCGCCTCCCCAACCGCGACTAAAGAGGGGGGGCTATAAATACAAGGGCTCGAACCCTTTCTCGTCTTCTCCGATTCAACACCGCGCCGAAGGCCTGCCGCCGTCGCCCTCGCCCTCGACGCCGCCCGCCGTCGCCCTCGCCCTCGACGCCGCCCGCCGTCGCCCTCGACGCCGCCCGCCGTCGCCCTCGCCCTCGACGCCGCCCGCCATCGCCCGCCGTATGTTTGCACACCGCGCCCCGCCCCGGCCCACGCGCGCCGCCCCTCTCGCCCACACGTACGGCGCCGCCGGCCGTCACCGGCCTCCCTCGCCCACCGCGCGCGCGCCGCCTCGCTCGCCCGCCCTCAACGCCGCCGGCCGGCCTCGGTACTGCCGCGCGCGCACGGGCCACCGGTCTCAGACAGAGAGCGAGATCGTGGAGAGAGAGAGGGGCGCCGCGGGCCACCGGATTTTTTTCTTTTTTTTCTTTTTTTTGTTCTTTTTAATTTTAACTAGTTAATTAGTTTAACAAAAACGGTAAAATAACTTAAAACTCAGCCGACGCCCCCCAGTCCACAACGTCCGGCGGGTGATCAGACGCCGCCCCCCAGTCCTCGTCCGGCGGGTGATCAGACGCCGCCTCCCAATCCACCTCCGGCAAAGAAGCAGAAGCAGTCCTGGATTATTAACCCGGACCCTTATGTACCTAAGACCACAAAGGTACCGGAGCCATCACTGAAGCCTCTCCCCACAAGGCCTTGGGAACGTAGTGCCGAGGAAACTGCCGCGGCCGCGGCTGCTGATCATGAGAAACGGAAGGCGGACTGCAAGAAGAAAAGAGAGCCCGAGCCCAAGCCAGTATTTTCTGATGAGCAAAAGAAGTGGGCTAAGTCATTTTTGAGCACACCGTCCCAAGCCGCGAAGAATCTGCCTGACGACTATGCACGTGAACTTCGTAGGCAGGCACTCATGTTGAAGGAGAAGAAAGAGCGGGCGGAGAACCAGGAGAACAAAGCCTTGGAGGAGGCCGAGAAAACGGAATTAGAAAGTAAAAAAAGCGGGAAACGAGTTGCCCAGCTCGGGGAACAAAGTAAACAATCGATTGCCCCGCTTATAGTGAAAGCCGCCGGTCCGGATGACCCCGATATCATAGCAGCTGCGGCAGCACATGGATTGACTGTAACGAGTGCCAGAGAACAAGCGGCCAACTTAGGTATTACTCTTCGTGAACTGTTAGGCCTTGATGAGGCACCAGTGAAGGAGGTAGTAATTACATATGTGAAGAATGGGCCTCTCGTCGAGCCTGCGCAGGAAGAGGATCTACCTCCACAAATGAAAGGTCTGCTGAAATGGTACAAGGGTTACATAAAAAATAAAAATGCCAAAGAATATATTTATGCGGAAGTTAGATATGAGCATCACTTCAAACATTACTATGTACAAATTCATCTGAGTGAATTGTTCCAGCTTTTCAATCTGCGCGAGCTCGACAAATCTATCATCAGTTGCTACGTTCTGTAAGTGATTTATTTCTACCCCATATCGTTCATATTGCCTGCACTATATATATGTCCTAACTATATTGTTGTGTCCGCTATTATACATGCAGAATGAAAATTAAGGAATGCAGAGTAAGGAACATCCATGATGTTGGGTTCATTGACCCACACATCGTTAATGGATATGTGTTGGAGCATCACCCCGCCGACATGGAGGCAGACCTGTGGCAGTTTCGTACAAAGCAGGAACTCAAAAGTGATATTCTATTTCCTTACCATTTTGGGTGAGTGTTTCTGTCTTGAGCACATTCTTTTTTGTTTACTCCATGCATGGTATGTGGCTGGCTAATCGATGAGTTATGCATGACGTACTGTGCATGTATCGTGTCCGCAGGTTTCACTGGATTCTGCTAGTAATTAAAGTTGACACCTCAGAATGTCTCGTCCACGACTCTCTGAATAAGGATCCAAAGCTTTGGGGCGGCAAGAGAAGAATGTTGCAGAAGTAATTATTTTCATTCATTTGCGCTCTATATCGATCGGCCTATTTCGTTCATTTCCTAATATCAAGTAACTAATAACTCTCTTGTTCATTTAATTGTCTTTGCCTCGTAGGGTTTGGAGACGGTTCGTAGATACAAAGGTCGGTGAATTCAAAAAAGAGCTAGAATTCAAAAGGTCAAAGGCTAAGAATGGTGAGGATATTCAGCCAGCGGGGACCAATCTATGTGCATACGATGTCTGTGAGATGATCCGGAGATACACCTCTGAGCGGGTTCCGAGTGATACCAATGCTCAGAGGAATAACCTCCGGATGATGCTTAGTCCAGAAGCTCGCTTCCGACCACTTCAAGAAGAACTAGCTGGATGGTTCAGGAGCGAAGTCCTCCATCCTAAAGGAGAACACCATTACAAGGACGTAGAACTTTATATGCATTAAATTATGTATGGAAACTTGTTCAAAATTGTATATGGTCATCCGATGATATTGAATATATATTGTATATTCCTCTTGAATTCTTTTTGGTTCTAATTTCAAATTTGTTTGAAATTGTACATTCATATGCATGTATGTAGTACCGTAGAATATGTGAAACTCCTTCAAAATTAAAATAAAGCACAAAAGAAATAAAACAATACAAATTAAAAGAAAACAGGTTTAGGGGGGGGGGGCTAAAACCCTAAACCTGCGGCGGCCTTTAGTCGCGGTTGGCCAGAAGAACCGCGACTAAAGGTCCTCCGCCCCGACGGCCGCCTGGCGCCCACGTGGACGGGCCTTTAGTCACGGTTCTTAAGCAACCGCGACTAAAGGGGGGGGGCTTTAGTCGCGCCTATTTGGTCGCGGTTGCGCAACCGCGACTAATGGCAGTTGCGAACCGCGACCAAAGGCCCTTTTTCCACCAGTGGTGCATCGTTTCCCAGTTGATAGCTCTTATAGCTGTAATTACGTACTCCCTCCGTAAACTAATATAAAAGCGTTTTTGATCTAAACACTTTTATATTAGTTTACGAAGGGAGTACGTACGTACTCTATGGTACATCTTGTCAACATGTCGGTTTCTGCAGATAACCAGCCTAGGTTTTGACAAGCTGCTCTACTACTACTATAGCTAGGGAGATACAACTGAGGTGACGCGTGAGCGTGAGTGCAAAGTATGCTGCGAGTTCTCATATATGTTATGATATGATATGATAATTTTGTTGTACCTGAAGAGGAAAGTGCGTTCAAGTATCCGCTGAAATCTTTCTTGCACGCTATCTCACTTTCTAATTACGGTCGACCCGAGGCTAATGCAGTTTCTTCATTGCTTCCCATGCATGTGTGATTAACGTACGACACTAAACTTTCAGATTTGTGAGGCAAAACCCAGGCTAATTACATTGTTTCGCATGGGCCGATGGCGACAGTGTGCGTGCAAGTACTACTAACTAGTGACTTCTACTAATCTCTACTAAGTAAGCAGTAACTGCACTGTGTACTCAGTACTCCTGGCTAGGTTCTATCAGCAATGTCGCCGTCGAGCGGTAGACGATGTAGTGCGGTCGACCGCGAGCGACAAAGCCATCCCTAGCTGCAAGTACCCAAGGGATTATTAGACGTTGATCGATCGACTTAACGTAAGCTAGTACGTAATGACACCGACAGTTAACTTCTCCGACAGAGAGTGCATATTCAGTTAACGTACAACCAGCCGTCAAGTAGTATACTTGCGATACTAAGTGTAACATTATTTCTTTCTTCCTTTTCGTGGCGTCTTTTTTGGATGATGCACTGGATTGTGCACTGAGTTGACGCCAGCAATTACCAACGCAATGCACGTAAAGACAATGCTCAATGCATTTTGGCCTTGATGGTTATAGCAACAATTATCTTTCTTTTTGATTTCTGGAACTAGTGGAGGGACTTCAAGGGAAGGTTTGCAAGGGTTCCTGTAGTTCAATTGTTCAAATCCTTCAACACTCCCACAGATACTTTTGCTGAGTTATGAGTGCTCCTAAGAGCATCTACAATCTCACGCCCCAAAACCGTCTAGAACATCCGGGCGGACGGCCCCGTCACTGACCGGTCATAAAAATTCAACGCAGACGGGCGCCGCAAATGGGTCTCAAACGTCCGGATTGACCAGCACCCCTCGTATGTAGCCCAAATATAGGACGTATGTCGTTCACCAACCCTGCTGCAGGTCGTATAGGTCCCACCTGCAGCCACCAAAACTCCTTCCTCTCACATCGGTGCACCCAAATTTAGTCCCACATTGCCACGCGAGGCGGACACCGACCGGCTTAAATAGCCGCGCATGCGTATGGCGGCAAGCTTGTCTGTTGTTGCATAGGTCAATCAATTCTTGTTGTTCGAACGAGATAACTTGACACTAGATCGCATTTCATCAACTGATGATTGTTCATTCAGTGTCAAGTTCCTCTCGTTCATATACTTTGATACCCCTACGACAATGACAATAGATTTTTATTTTGTTCATAAAAGTTGTATCGTCACATGGTGATTCATAAAAAGTAATGTTGACATCAATGCCCTCGTCAAGGAGATAGACCTTACTATGAAATTATGAATGTTCTATGTGATAAGCATATAAGATTCATAGTGACAGTCTATCTTCTTAAAAAGGATCCAATGATGTCAGAAGCTTAACACTTCTGGACGACCCGGCTATTTTAGCCGGTCGACTAGTTCGTCACGCGGCGAGGTGTGATTAATACGGATGTGACAATCTGAAGTATGTGCAATTTTCAGTGTGTTTAGACAGCCCCGCCAACCCAAAACGGGCGCGATGATCGTCGTGCATGGTCCTTGAGAACCCATAAGCATATGGGATCTCAACAATTTTCAAGGGTTGAGTATTCAACCCAAATTTATAGATTTGACACAAGGGAAGCCAAAGAATATTTGAAGGTATTAGCAGCTGAGTTGTCAATTCAACCACACCTGGAGATTAATTATCTGCAGCAAAGTGATCAGTAGCAAAGTAGTTTCACTAGTAGAAAAAGGGTCAAATGTGAAGCACATTAGTGCCGGTTTGAATTTGAGCCGGCACTAATGTGACCATTAGTGCCGGTTCCAACGACTAGGCGGGCGGGCATCATTAGTACCGGTTCGTGGGTAACCTTTAGTACCGGTTCATGCCACGAACCGGTACTAATGAGGCTATGTCAGGCTATGGTCAGTCTGGGGCCCCCACGAAGACCTTTAGTACCGGTTCATGCCATGAACCGGTACTAGAGTTTCTTTGTAAGCTGATTTTTAGTCCCACCTCGCCAAGAGAGAGGCAGTATGAGCGGTTTATAAGCCGTGAGTGCACAGACAATGATGAAGAGTTGCAATGCTCACCTACATGTTGATTAGCTTCAAGCCTTGCGGAATAGCATAGATTGCACTGAGCTATGTGCAGTGTAGTCTACACTATTTCGAATGGCTTGAAGCAAATTAACCAGCATTGCACCTCTTTTTTATTTTTAATAACTTATTTGAACTTCAGACTTCTTTTGTTTCAGTATGCAGCATTCAAAGCGACATCATCAATTTCCAACATGTTCTGACATCATTTTTTGTTTTTCGGTCATTTACCTAATTGTTTAGAGAGCTAAATGACCGTTAAATTGAAAATCACTACAAAATGAATCCTGAAAATGTTGAAACTTGGCATGGTATCATCATATCACCCGCATAGCATGCGCGAAAGAGTAGAGAGGGTCACGGTAAAAACTGGACGCACTTCGTGTACAAACTGGACAAACTCTTTCAGAGTATCAGGGTTTCGGACGAGAACTCATCTGTTACATGGCCACTTCAATGTTTTTTAAACTTATTTGAACTCTGGACTTCTTTTGTGTTTAGTATGCAGCATTCAAAGCGACGTCATCAATTTCCAACATGTTCTGACATCATTTGTTGTTTTTCGGTCATTTACCTAATTGTTTGGAGAGCCAAATGACCATGAAATTGAAAATCACTACAAAATGAATCCTGAAAATGTTGAAACTTGGCATGGTATCATCATATCACCCGCATAGCATGCGCGAAAGAGTAGAGAGGGTCACGGCAAAAACTAGACGCACTTCGTGTACAAACTGGACAAACTCTTTTGGAGTATCAGGGTTTGGGACGAGAACTCATCTGTTACATGGCCACTTCAATGTTTTTTAAACTTATTTGAACTCCGGACTTTTTTTGTGTTTAGTATGCAGCATTCAAAGCGACGTCATCAATTTCCAACATGTTCTGACATCATTTGTTGTTTTTCGGTCATTTACCTAATTGTTTGGAGAGCTAAATGACTATGAAATTGAAAATCACTACAAAATGAATCCTGAAAATGTTGAAACTTGGCATGGTATCATCATATCACCCGCATAGCATGCGCGAAAGAGTAGAGAGGGTCATGGCAAAAACTGGATGCACTTCGTGTACAAACTGGACAAACTCTTTCAGAGTATCAGGGTTTCGGACGAGAACTCATCTGTTACATGGCCACTTCAATATTTTTTAAACTTATTTGAACTCCGGACTTCTTTTGTGTTTAGTATGCAGCATTCAAAGCGACGTCATCAATTTCCAACATGTTCTGACATCATTTGTCGTTTTTCGATCATTTACCTAATTGTTTAGAGAGCTAAATGACCGTGAAATTGAAAATCACTACAAAATGAATCCTGAAAATGTTGAAACTTGGCATGGTATCATCATATCACCCGCATAGCATGCACGAAAGAGTAGAGAGGGTCACGGCAAAAACTGGACGCACTTCGTGTACAAACTGGACAAACTCTTTCAGAATATCAGGGTTTCGGACGAGAACTCATCTGTTACATGACCACTTCAACGTTTTTTAAACTTATTTGAACTCCGGACTTCTTCTGTGTTTAGTATGCAGCATTCAAAGTGACGTCATCAATTTCCAACATGTTCTGGCATTATTTGTTGTCTTTCGGTCATTTACCTAATTGTTTAGAGAGCTAAATGACCGTGAAATTGAAAATCACTACAAAATGAATCCTGAAAATGTTGAAAGTTGGCATGGTATCATCATATCACCCGCATAGCATGCGCGAAAGAGTAGAGAGGGTCACAGCAAAAACTGGACGCACTTCGTGTACAAACTGGACAAACTCTTTCAGAGTATCATGGTTTCGGACGAGAACTCATCTGTTACATGGCCACTTCAATGTTTTTTAAACTTATTTGAACTCCGGACTTCTTTTGTGTTTAGTATGCAGCATTCAAAGCGACGTCATCAATTTCCAACATGTTCTGACATCATTTGTTGTTTTTCGGTCATTTACCTAATTGTTTAGAGAGCTAAATGACCATAAAATTGTAAATCACTACAAAATGAATCCTGAAAATGTTTAAACTTGGCATGGTATCATCATATCACCCGCATAGCATGGTAAAAAGAGTAGAGAGGGTCACAGCAAAAACTGGACACACTTCGTGTACAAACTGGACATACTCTTTCGGAGTATCAGGGTTTCAGACGAGAACTCATCTGTTACACGGCCACTTCAATGTTTTTTAAACTTATTTGAACTCCGGACTTCTTTTGTGTTCAGTATGCAGCATTCAAAGTGACGTCATCAATTTCGAACATGTTCTGACATCATTTGTTGTTTTTCGGTCATTTACCTAATTGTTCAGTATGCAACATTCAATTTCCAGAAAAAAAATAAATAGAAGAAAATAAATAATGCAGAAAATAAAAAAACTATACAAAAAAATTACTCAAAAATAAATAGAAGAAAATAAATAATGCAGAAAAGAAAAAACTATATAAAAAACTACTCAAAAATAAATAGAAGAAAATAAATAATGCAAAAAAGAAAAAACTATATAAAAAATTTGTTGGCGCGCTGCCGAGTGGGCCTGCCAGACCTAGGGTGTGCAAATGCAGGCCCAGAAGGGCCAGCAGGCTCACAGGGCAGTGCGCCCTAATTAATTAGGCCCAGAAGCCTGCTATATAGAGGAGTTCGAAGAGGTAGCCGCGGCTGGGTTTATAAACCAGTGCGGCTGCCCTTCGCCCGGCGAGGTGGGACTAAACTTTGGGGTGGCAGCGCGAGGTCTTTAGTACCGGTTGGTGGCTCCAACCGGCACTAAAGACCATCCTTTAGTACCGGTTGGAACCACCAATCGGTACTAAAGGCCTGCTCTTCCCGCCTTTTGGCCTGGTCAAAGTTGGCCTTTAGTACCGGTTGGTAGCTCCAACCGGTACTAAAGGCCTCTCCTATATATATACAACACTTACGAAAATTCAGTTAGATCTCCCACTTCTTTCGTCTCCAACCTCTCACGCGCCGCTCGAACCCGTCCTCGCCGCCCGTCGCCCGTCATCCGTCGTCGTCGTCGCTGTCCCCGCCGCCGCCCGTCGTCGTCGCCGTCTCGCGCCGCCGCCCCGAACGCCGCGCGCCACCGTCCGTCCTCGTCCCGCCGCGGTCCCGTACGTCTCTCGCTCTCGCGTATACCCCCGCGCCACCGTCCGTCGTCGTCGCACCCGGCCCGTATGGCGGCGCCCCCGCCCGTACGTACGCCGCCGCCCCGCCCCGTACGCTGGCGCCCCCGCTCGTACGTACGGGGCGGCGGCGTACGGGGTTGCACACATACACACATACACACACATGCATATATACGTACACACTACACACACACATACACACACACACATTTTTTTACTTATTTTCTGTTTTTTAGAAAAGTTAATTAGATGATCGAATGTTTGATTAATGTCGAATGTTAGATGAATTAGCTAGATAGAAAATTGTCGAACTAGAGATTTGAACTAGTTGAATAATTAATATAACTAGTTTATTTTTAGTAAGAAAATTATCGAACTAATTTATTTAGGTATATGAGATTTGAACTAGTTCAATAATTAATATAACTAGTTTATTTTTAGTAAGAAAATTGTCGAACTAGTTTATTTAGGTATATGAGATTTGAACTAGTTCAATAATTAATATAACTAGTTTATTTTTAGTAAGAAAATTGTCGAACTAGTTTATTTAGGTATATGAGATTTGAACTAGTTCAATAATTAATATAACTAGTTTATTTAGGTATATGAGATTTGAACTATAGTTCAATAATTAATATAACTAGTTTATTTTTAGTAAGAAAATTTAGGTATCTGAGATTTGATGATCTAATTAAAATATTTTTTGTTAATGAGTTTTCTGTTTATTTAATTTCTTATATATTTTGAGTTTATATAAATGTTAGATTAATGTCGAATGTTAGATGAATTAGATAGAAAATTTAAATATATAGTAATATCAATTGTTAGAGATGAATATAGTTAGATATATTAATGTCAAATGTTAGATGAATATATATTTGGCTAGATATTAATTAATGTTAGATAGTAATAGGTGTTTAATATTTCACCTATATGAACATAGGAAATGTCATCTGACGATGAAAAAGATTTCATTATGTGCGAACACTGTGAAGACCAGCGCGGCCTGTGCGACAGAAATTTCCTTGTTGATGGTAGGCGCTTCAGCATCAAGCTGGATGAGACATTCGAAGTTGATACAGTAAGTCACTTTGTCAATTATTATTTGAATGCAAAACTTATGCTTCATTTGCTTCAACTTATAATTTTAAATTTTCACTATTCTACTAACGCATCCCCTGCCATGCAAGAATTTTTGTTTTGGATAAGATAGGTTTTAGTGCTATAGATGATATGGAGGTAAAGAGAGTTTACTTGAAGGCGGAGCATGGGTATACTTTCAATGTCAAATTATATAATGGAGACACATACACCCATTTTGAATGCAAAACTTGGCAAGCACTATGCAAGGCTTATCCATTTGAGCCTGGTATGGTTGTCACCTTTGATATTCGTCCGGAAGATGATATTGAAGGTAATATAGACATCTGGGTCGATGTGCAAACGCCTCCAGTTCTACCATTATGTGAGTTTTTCTCAACCATGCATGCATATGTTTATGTCTTTGATACAGTTTATTCAAAAATAGTTGACAACTAATTTGTATTGTCAGCTTATTTCGGTTCAAGCAAACATGTCCGGCGTTTGGTAGACAGGACCTACTACTGCCCCGGGGCTCAACTAAACTGTGAGGAGATAAGTCATTATGTTTCATGGCTTGAGGATCTTAATACTGTCAAGACAAATTTTTTTCCTGAACTTAGAAATGTTAGTACTCAAAACGTGCGACCAATGGTGATCGTATTGAACTACGGTCACATCTATAATCGAAAGATGGTAAGATTTTAACTATTTGTCCTTAATTAGTGCATCTTTTGCATACATTATTTTTGAAGCTAAACTTTTATTGCTTAGTATATTAATTACTATACGATGTTCTTCAACAGGGACTTTCGATGACAGTTGTGCCTCAGTGGATCGAGACTAAAGGTGACATGTCAATGGTTAGCTTACGGCCAAGATATCCTACATTGCACATGAGTGCATTCAGGATTTCTGAAAGCGAAGAATGCTTAATAATGAAAGATTGGAGCAAAATTGTTAACGATCGCAGAGAAGTACTAGGGGGCAGCAAGGAGAAGCGCAACCCAAGATTAGGAGACAGATTCATCTGCATGCTCCAGTATAATGAATCAGGAGAGCTATACATGTTCTATGCTATTCTACCTGAGAGGGAGCAGCACTAGTTCATGCTCTTAATTAATTAGCGTCTCATGTCCGTGTCCTGAACTTCGATGTTGGTGATGATTATGTTGAACTCGATGATATCTTTGCTTCTGTTACAAAGTGAATGTTTCCTCTTTAAGCTAGCCAGTGTTGGTGATGATTAGATAGCTAGCGGTAATGACTATGATGATTAAATAGTGGTAATTAGACGACTACGATGATTTTTAGCTAGCTAGAGTTTATTTATTTATTAATATGCGATGATGATGATGATGATGATGACGATTACAACTCATTATAACGTAAAACAATCCTAAATTAAATTGATAACACAAATTTAATTGAAAAATACAAAATAAAACAAAAACTCACAAACATTTAGTACCGGTTGGTGTTACCAACCGGTACTAAAGGGCTCCCGGCCCCTGGAGCTGGCTCGTGCCACGTGGTTTCCCTTTAGCATCGGTTCGTGCTGAACCAGTACTAAAGGGGGGGGAGCCTTTAGTGACCACACTTTAGTGCCGGTTATGGAACCGGCACTAAAGGACCTTACGAACCGGTGCTATTGCCTGGTTCTGCACTAGTGTTTGATAGTTTTGATAATACTGACAACTGCAACGGTAACAGTAACAATGATAGCAATAATTCGTAGCAAGTGTGACAGTGATGATAACAAGAGTAACGCAGCAAGATCAATAAGGATACATTCATAGGCATTGGATCAGTGACTTGTTGGATGATATTCATCATGAGATAGTTATAACCTAGGGCGATACGGCACTAGCTCCAGTTCATCGATATAATGTAGGCATGTACTCCATAAATAGTCATACGTGCTTTATTGAAAGAACTTGCATGACATCTTTTGTCCTACCCTCCCGTGGCAGCGTGGTCCATATTGAAAACTAAGGGATATTAAGGCCTCCTTTTAATAAAGAACCGGAATAAAGCATTAATACATAGTGAATACATGAACTCGTCAAACTACGGTCATCACCGGGAGTGGGCCCAGTTGTTGTCACTCCGGGGTTGCCGGATCATAACCGTAGTAGGTCACTATAACTTGCAAGATCGGATCTAGAACATGGATATAATGATAAATTCATAAACGATTCAGATCTGAAATCATGGCACCCGGGCCCAAAGTGACAAGCATTAAGCATGGCAAAGTCATAACAACATCAATCTAAGAACATAGTGGATACTAGGGATCAGGCCGCTAACAAAACTAACTCGATTACATGATGAATCTCATCCAACTCCTCACCGACCAGCGAGCCTATGAAGGAATTACTCACTCCCGGTGGGGAGCATCATGGAATTGGTGATGAACAAGGGTTGGTGATGACGAAGAACGAATATCCCCCTCTCCAGAGCCCGAAACAGACTCCAGATCTGCCCTCCCGAGAAAGAACAGGCCTGGCGATGGCTCCGTCTCGTGGATCGCGATAATTATTTCTCCTTGGTTTTTTCTAAAAATATGTGATTTTATAATATCAAGGGGTCGTTAGCGGGGCCACCAGGTGGGTACAACCCACCTGGGCGCGCTAGGAGAGGGGGCGCGCCCTGGTGGGTTGTGCCCACCCAGGGGCCCCTCTCTGGTGGGTCTTGGCTCTAGTAATTCTTATTATTGATATAAAAATCCTCAAAAAGTTTTGTTCCATTCCGAGAACTTTTATTTCTGCACAAAAACAACATCATGGTAGTTCTGTTGAAAACAGCGTCAGTCTGGGGTTAGTTTCATTTAAATCATGCAAATGAGAGTCCAAAACAAGAGAGAAAATGTGAGAAAAAATAGATACGTTGGAGACATATCAACTCCCCCAAGCTTAAACCATTGCTTGTCCTCAAACAATTCAGTTGATAAACTGAAAGTGAGAAAGAAAAACTTTCACGAACTCTTTTGCTCTTGTTTGCATAAATAAGCTTAAACAGCACCCAGGTTTTAACCAGCATTATAACTAACCATATCAACAATAACACTTAAAGATTATAATGACTCATATCAATGACATAATCAGCTAGCGAGCAATAATAAGATATCTCAAATGGCAACATTGTCAAAATAGCCATGATATAATATGACAACAATGGTATCTCGCTAGCCCTTTCTGAGACCGAAAAACATAAATGCAGAGCACCTTCAAAGTTCAAGTAGCGAGTAAACATTGTAATTCATGGTAGAAAATATCTAGACATGATGCACCCAACATTAGCTATACACAATGCATAAATCATGACAGTTGTGCTCTACTCAGTTTCTGGCGATTGTTTTTAGAAGGTGATGACACGACATAAAAGTAAATAGAAAGTCCCTTCGCAGAGGAAAGCAGTGATTTGCAGAGGTGCCAGAGCTCAGTTTTTAAAACAGAGAAATGATATTTTGAGACATGCACCCTTCTTATTCACTTCACGACCATCAGTTCTCAACATATTCCATGCTAAGCACGCCAATGACGGTTCCCTAGGGGTAAAATTAAAGGTTTACTCCCCCTCCACCAACAGTCACACTCCACGGCTTGTCCGAAACAACGGGTGCCGTCCATACCAACATCAGTCCCGGGGGAGTTTTGTTTAATTATTTGCATTTTTTAGTTCGGGATTGAGAAATTCTATTACCGCCCATTTTCTCGTGTGATGGCGAGTGAATAAACACTCGACCTGAGAATATCCCGCTTAGCATGGAAGATATCGACCACCTCCTGTCGTTCCATGAATGATCCAGGCACACAAAAAAGATAATTTTTTAGAGGTGGCACATGCAAATTTACTTAGGATGGCAGGGTAAGACCGCATATAGGTAGGTATGGTGGACTCATCTCGAATAAATTTGGATTCAAGGTTTTTGATACACAAGCAAAATTCCCACTTAGTACAGGCGAAGTCTAGCAATTAAGAGTGAGAAGCGGCCAGCTAGAGAGGAACAACGATCATGACCAAGCATTATGCATAAGTAAAATTGGACACTAGCATGAGTAGGATATGAACACCATGAACATAAACATTATAGAGGCTATATTGGTTTTGATTCAACTACATGCATGAACATGTACCAAGTCAAGCCACTTGAACATTCAGAGGAGAATTCCATATCATCGTACCACATCACAATCATCTTAACGCTATGTTGATATCCAAGATAAATCATTATTAACTCCCAGCTACTTATGCACGGCATGAGAAACTATAATGTCTAATTGTCATTGCAAACATGTTTAACCATAACAGGCTGAATCATGGACGCTAGGTTAAACATATTTACACAAACAGAACAAATTGAGTTCATACTAGTTTCCCTTTGCCACGACCAGTTTATCGAATGTCGTCATTATTGCCTTTCACTTGCACGACCGAATGATATGAAAATAATAATAGTGCAAGAGTGTCATGGACTAAGCTGGAATCTGCAAACATTTTATTCAACAGGAGAAGACAAGGTAAAATTGGCTCTTTATTAGTTCAATAATTATTCATACGAGAGCTACTCAACATTTTCATCGTGGTCTTCTCCTCGGTACAACTCGAATAAAAGAAAAGAAATTCATAGAAACACACTGAAATATTTTTGGAGTTTTTAGTTTACTTAAGCAAGCAAATAAGAGAAAAGCAAAAACGAGAAAAACTATTTACACGGGAAAGCTCCCAACAAGCAAAAGAATCTTTTTGGATTTTCTTTTTAGTACTACTAAGCATTCATAGAAAGTAAATTAACTATAACTAAATTTTTTGGTCTTTCTAAAGTTTTTTCAAACACACAAGAAGAAAGCAAGAAAATAAATCTAAGCATGGATGATACAATGAAAAAGTGTGAGCATCGACAACTGGAATAATATGTGAACATGAATATAACGTCGGTGGAAACACGTACTCCCCCAAGATTAGGATTTTGGCCTAAGTTGGTAATCAATCAGTAGTCTGGAGGGTAGTATGGACCCTGAGGAGCGGGCATCCACTCATCCCACTACAGAGGTGCCTGGTGTGCTGCCTCAGCAATAGCCTGAGTGTTCCGGTAGGCGATGATATCTGCTGGCATAGTCCTATATCCGCCCCTGGCAATAGAATCAAACAAAGCAGGAGCAGGCAATGGAATAACATCACGAGTCCTCACACTAAAAACCAGGTTATACGGAATAGGGATGTGAGGAGATTCGATATCAGTAAAATGGTGGTGATCCATGGCTACACAGTCTAGGTAAACTTTGGTCAGAGGGAAATCATGAGGGCATATCTCAACCTCGAAGTGAGCCGCCAAACAAGTAGCATAAATCCCACCATGTATTTCATCCTGTGATTTATTAAGATGGAGGCGACGAGCCACAATAGCTCCCAAGCTCTAGGTGTTGCCGCCCTCTAGTGCTCAGCGTAAAACAACAAAGTCTGGTGCACTGAGCGCACCTACTTTCTTTCTAGCAAGCAAGCACTTAGCAACAAATAAAGCAAAATAATGTATGGCAGGAAAGTGTATGCTAGCAGCCATAGTGGCTGACACTCCTCTCTCATCACCCATTGTCAGAGTGCGATAAAAATCATTAAACCCAGCCAGCCTAGGCTCAGCCAAGCTCCCATCAGTTGGGATCAAGCATATATCACAAAACTCAGTAAGTGGTATCTGATGGTTTTTAGCATATAAATCAAAGCTCACTTTAGGAGGATTATTTCTAGGCAAGAAAGTAAAGCTCTGAACAAAGATGTTTGTGAGGATGTGGTGCTGGTCACACTCATCTGCGATGAAGTCGGTGAGGCCGCATTAGCAATATATTGCATGAACTCCTCTAGAATTCCAGCCTCTTGCAGGAACGGGGTGTGCGGCCATTCGCACAGCCGTAATTCCGTCAACCACCGAGGGTGGAGATCATTATCAGAAGACTCCCCAATAACACCCTTGGAGTTCTTCTTAGAGCCAAACTTCCTGGAGATATTCATGTCCGCGTATAATTTTCTAAAAATAAAAAAAATTGAGTGACAAAAATTTGTCAACAAAACTTTGTAAGATTGATAGCAACTACTCATAGGGATACATGGAGGCCATAGAAAGCATTCAAACAACTTAGAACACTAAGAATTCAACATGCAAGCACATCTATAATAACACCAATAGTAGCTAAGTATTCAAAGTATAAACCACTAAAACAAAAACTAATTGGACAAATGGTGGAGTCACATACCAAGCAACAATCCACCGAAACAGTTTCAGAAACAGAGCTTCGAACAAAGAGATCGAAATCCGCGGGTTAGAGCTCAAGAACACAGGAGAGAGAGCAATGGGGATTTTTTTTCTGGAGGTAAGTGACAATGTGGGATGAAGAGATAAGTGAAGGGGCCCACGTGGGGACCACAACCGACCTGGGTGCGCTTGGGGGCTCTGGTGCGCCCAGGTGGGTTGTGCCCACCTGGTGCACCTCCCTCTGGTAATGTTTGCACCAAAAATTCTAAAATATTTAGAAAAAAATCATATAAAATTTTCAGGGCATTCTGAGAACTTTTATTTTTGGGTCATTTTTTTATTTTCACAGGGAATTCAGAAAACAGACAAAATAAGGCATTTTATTTTATTTAACTAATAAAAACAGAGAATAAAAAGTAGGGACAGAAAGTAGTTCTTACTAAATTCATCAGCTTCATACCATTCAAAAATGATCCATTAATAAGGTTGATCAAGTCTTATTAACAACCACTTTCGATTAGCATGAAACCGAAGAACTTTCATAAATCACTAAGTTACCTCAATGGGGATATGCATTCCCCAACAATAAGTATTTCATATTTCTTTTTGACAGTAGGTAGAGGTATTTGAAAACTTCCAATAGTGACTGTCGGAGATTTTTCAATAACATTAATACCATTCACTTGGAATTGTTTCTTTGAAAAGTGCAACGTATGCTCATTGCCATTAATATGAAAAGTGACCTTGCTTTTATTGCAATCAATAACAGCCCCTGTAGTATTCAAGAAGGGTCTACCAAGGATAATTGACATATTGTCGTCCTCGGGCATCTCAAGTATAACAAAGTCAGTCAAAATAGTAACATTAGCAACAACAACGGGCACATCCTCACAGATACCGATAGGTATGGCAGTTGATTTGTCGGCCATTCGTAGAGATATTTCAGTAGGTGTGAGTTTATTCAAATCAAGTCTTTTATATAAAGAAAAATCATAACACTAACACCAGCTCCTAAATCACACAAAGCAGTTTTAACATAATTCTTCTTGATAGAGCAAGCTATAGTTGGTATTCCCGGATCTCCAAGTTTTTTAGCTACCCCATCTTTAAAAGTGTAATTAGCAAGCATAGTGGAGATTTCAACTTCCGGTATTTTTCTCTTATTTGTGATGATGTCTTTCATATACTTTGCATAAGGAGGCATTTTTAAGATATCAGTCAAGCGAGTACGCAAAAAGACTGGCCTCAACATTTCAGCAAAGCGTTCAAATTCTTCATCATATTTCTTTTTAGTTGACTTGGGTGGAAAAGGCATAGATTTTTGAACCCACGGTTCTCTTTCTTTACCATGTTTTCTAGCAACAAAGTCTCTTTTGTCATATGTTTTATTCTTAGGTTGTGGGCTATCAAGATCAACAGGTAGTTCTATCTCAACAACATTATCTGGTTCTTTTTCATTCTTGGGTTGAGTGTCTTCATGAACCTCATCATTATCTTTTTCATTATCACTAGTTGAGTGTTCATTACCAGATTGAGTTTCAGCATCAGAGATAGAAGTTTCATTCTCATTATCAGGAGGTTTTTCTATTTCAGGTTCACTAGAAGTATGCAAAGTCCTATCATTTTTCCTTTTCTTTTTAGAAGGACTAGGTGCACTAGTGTTAGCTTTTCGTGAATCTTGTTCAATTCTTTTTGGGTGTCCCTCAAGATAAAGTGGTTCCTAAGTTATTTTACCTCCTCTAGTTGCAACTCTAACAGCAAAGTCATGCATATTATGATTCATTTCATCAAGTAATTCCCTTTGAGATTTAGCAACTTGTTCCAACTGAGTTTGTCCCATAGAAGCATGTTTTCCAACACCTATAAAATCATTTGATATTCTAAATAACAATTCACTCAAGTGAGCAATCATATTAGAATTGTATTTCAATTGTTTCATAACATTTGCATTGAAGTGATCTTATTTTCTAATGTAGTTTTAAACTCATAAAGGCATTGACTAGGATGCATATTGTGAGGATTATCATTATCATTAAACTTCATAAGAGAATTTACCTCTACCACCTTAGACAGTGGTGGTGTATTAAGCCCATGTATTTTTTCAATAGGAGGTAAATTTTCAACATCCTCAGCTTTAATACATTTTTCCTTCATAGATTTCTTTGCCTATTGCATATCTTCAGAACTGAGATATAGTATACCCCTCTTCTTCGGAGTGGGTTTAGGCGGTGGTTCAGGAATAGTCCAATCATCATAATTTTTCAATATGTTATTCAATAATTCTTCAGCTTGAGCAATAGTTCATTTCCTGAAAACACAACCAGCACAACTATCTAGGAAGTCCTTAGAAGCATCGGTTAGTCCATTATAGAAGATATCAAGTATTTCATTCTTCTTAAGAGGATGATCAGGCAAAGCATTAAGTAACTGGCAAAGCCTCCCCCAAGCTTGCGGGAGACTCTCTTCTTTAGTTCGAGCAAAGTTAAATATTTCCTGTAAGGCAGCTTGTTTCATATGTGCAGGAAAATATTTTCCAGAGAAGTAATAAATCATATCCTGGGGACTACGCACACAACCAGGAGAAAGAGTATTGTACCAAGCTTTAGCATCACCCTTTAATGAGAAAGAAAATAATTTGAGAATAAAGTAATAATGAGTTTTCTCATCATGAGTAAAAAGGGTGGCTATGTCATTCAACTTAGTAAGATGTGCCACAAAAGTTTCAGTTTCATAATCATGGAAGGGATCAGATTCAACCAAAGTAATTAACTCTGGGTCGACAGAGAATTCATAATCCTTATCATCAATAAAGATAGGTGAAGTAGCAAACTTAGGATCACATTTCATTCTAGCATTCAAAGATTTTTCTTTATACTTGCATAGTAATTTCTCTAGATCATCTCTATCATTGCAAGGTAGAATATCTCTAGTTGCTTCTTCACTCATAACATAACCTTCCGGTACCTTAGGCAATTCATATCTAGGAAGGCTAGTTCTAGCAGGTGTTTCAGTTTCAAGCTCATCATCACATTCAACAACATCATGTTGTATAACTATAGCAATTTGTTTATCCAGAAATTCACCAAGTGGCACATCATCATTATCAAGCAAGGTACTAGCATCATCATAAGCATCATTCATAGTAGAAGTAGTATCATCAATAACTTGCGACATATCAGAATTAATAACATGTGGTGGTGTTGCAAGTTTATTTATAACAGAGGGTGAATCTAAAGCAGAATTGGATGGCAGTTCCTTACCTCCCCTCGTCTTTGAGGGAAATATCTTAGTCTTAGCATCCTTCAGATTCTTCATAGTGATAATATGATAGTAATCCCAAGTGACTCAACAAATATAGCTATGCTCCCTGGCAACGACGCCAGAAAAAGGTCTTGATAACCCACAAGTATAGGGGGTCGCAACCGTTTTCGAGGATAGAGTATTCAACCCAAATTTATAGATTCGACACAAGGGTAGCCAATGAACATTTGAAGGTATTAGCAGCTGAGTTGTCAATTCAACCACACCTGAAGATTAATTATCTGCAGCAAAGTGATCAGTAGCAAAGTAGTTTGATAGTTTTGATAATAGTGACAGTAGCAACGGTAACAATAACCGTGATAGCAGTAATTTGTAGCAAGTGTAACAGTGATGATAACAACAGTAACGTGATATGTCTCCGTCGTATCTACTTTTTCAAACACTTTTGCCCTTGTTTCGGACTCTAACTTGCATGATTTGAATGGAACTAACCCGGGCTGACACTGTTTTCAGCAGAATTGCCATGGTGTTATTTATGTGCAGAAACAAAAGTTCTCGGAATGACCTGAAACTCCATGGAGCGTCTTTTTGGAAATAATAAAAAATACTGGCAAAAGATCAAGGCCAGGGGGCCCACACCCTAGCCACGAGGGTGGGGGCGCGCCTGCCCCCCTAGGCACGCCCCCTACCTCATGGGCCCCCTGGAGCTCCTCCGGCCTCAACTCCAACTCTATATATTCACTTTTAGCAAGAAAAAAATAAGGAAGAAGGATTCATCGCGTTTTACTATACGGATCCGCCACCAAGCCCTAAAACCTCTCGGGAGGGCTGATTTGGAGTCCGTTCGGTGCTCCGGAGAGGGGAATCCATCGTCGTCGTTGATGACCCACAAGTATAGGGGATCTATCGTAGTCCTTTAGATAAGTAAGAGTGTCGAACCCAATGAGGAGCAGAAGGAAATGATAAACGGTTTTCAGCAAGGTATTCTCTGCAAGTACTGAAATAAGTGGTAACAGATAGTTTGTGATGAGATAATTTGTAACGAGCAACAACTAACAAAAGTAAATAAAGTGCAGCAAGGTGGCCCAATCCTTTTTGTAGCAAAGGACAAGCCTGGACAAACTCTTATATAAGGAAAAGCGCTCCCGAGGACACATGGGAATATCGTCAAGCTAGTTTTCATCATGCTCATATGATTTGCGTTCGGTACTTTGATAATTTGATATGTGGGTGTACCGGTGCTTGGTTGTTGTTCTTACTTGAACAAGCATCCCACCTATGATTAACCTCTATTGCAAGCATCCGCAACTACAACAAAAGTATTAAGGTAAACCTAACCATAGCATGAAACATATGGATCCAAATCAGCCCCTTACGAAGCAACGCATAAACAAGGGTTTAAGCTTCTGTCACTCTAGCAACCCATCATCTACTTGTTACTTCCCAATTCCTTCCTCTAGGCCCAAATAATGGTGAAGTGTTATGTAGTCGGCGTTCACATAACACCACTAGAGGCTAGACAACATACATCTCATCAAAATATCGAACGAATACCAAATTCACATGACTACTAATAGCAAGACTTCTCCCTTGTCCTCAGGAACAAACGTAACTACTCACAAAGCATATTCATGTTCATAATCAGAGGGGTATTAATATGCATATAGGATCTGAACATATGATGTTCCACCAATTAAACCAACTAGCATCAACTACAAGGAGTAATTAACACTACTAGCAACCTACTAGCACCAATCCCGGACTTGGAGACAAGAATTGTATACAAGAGATGAACTAGGGTTTTGAGATGAGATGGTGCCGATGAAGATATTGATGGAGATTGCCCTCTCCCGATGAGAGGAGCGTTGGTGATGACGATGGCGATGATTTCCCCCTCCGGGAGGGAAGTTTCCCTGGCAGAACAGCTCTGCCGGAGCTCTAGATTGGATCTGCCAAGGTTCCGCCTCGTGGCGGCGGAGTTTCGTCCCAAAAGGTTGCTTCTTTTTTTTTCTTGATGAAGGTCATCGTCGAGCCACCAGGGGGCCCACGAGGTAGGGGGCGCGCCCTAGGGGGGGCGCGCCCCCACCCTCGTGAGCAGGGTGTGGGCCCCCTGGTCTTCATCTTTGGCGAGGATTTTTCATTATTTATTATAAGGTGTTCCGTGGAGTTTCAGGACTTTTGGAGTTGTGCAGAATATGTCTCTAATATTTGCTCATTTTCCAGCCCAGAATTCCAGCTGCCGGCATTGTCCCTCCTTATGTAAACCTTGTAAAATAAGAGAGAATAGCCATAAGTATTGTGACATAATGTGAAATAACAGCCCATAATGCAATAAATATCGATATAAAAGCATGATGCAAAATGGACGTATCAACTCCCCCAAGCTTAGACCTCGCTTGTCCTCCAACGAAAGCCGATAACAATAAATATGTCCCCATGTTTAGAGGTAGAGGCGTCGATAAAAAATAAAATACGGACATGAGGGCATCATGATTATTCTCATAACAGCAACATATATAGATATTGTCATATGATTACTTATGTTCAAGTGATGATCTATTCACAATGCAAAAGTATGAATCAGAAACCATACTGAGAACTAACAAACTATAACCTCAGTCATTGAAATAATTGCAATTTATCATAACATCAGAAAGAGTCTATGTCAGAGCTAAAAAGCAAGTCCACATACTCAACTATCATCTAGTCTTTCATAATTGCTAACACTCGCGCAATACTTGTGGTTACGGAGTTTTAATCGGACACAGAAAAGATAGGGGCTTATAGTTTTGCCCCACAACCTTTTACCTCGAGGGTAATGTGAACAATAATAACTCATGCTCCCCTACATCCAATTAGATATATCTATCAAGATCTTTCCAATACACTGGGCTTGCCAAAGGATAAAATGTAAAGGGAAAGGTGAAGATCACCATGAATCTTGCATAAGATAGAAGATAATAATAAAAGATAGGCCCTTCGCAGAGGGAAGCAGAGGTTGCCATGCGCTTTTATGGTTGGACGTACAAAATCTTAATGCGAAAGAACGTCACTTTATATTGCCCCTTGTGATATGAACCTTTATTATGCAGTCCGTCGCTTTTATTACTTCCACATCACAAGATCGTATAAAGCTTATTTCTCCCACACTAATCAATCATACATATTTAGAGAGCAATTATTATTGCTTTGCACCGATGACAACTTTCTTGAAGGATCTTATTCAATCCATAGGTAGATATGATGGACTCTCATGGCAAAACTGGTTTAAGGATATTTGGAAGCACAAGTAGTATCTCTACTTGGTGCTGAGAATTTGGCTAGCATGAGGGGGAAAGGCAAGCTCAACATGTTGGATGATCCATGACAACATACTTTATCTCAGATATAAGAAAACATAACCCATTATGTTGTCTTCCTTGTCCAACATCAACTCTTTAGCATGTCATATTTTGATGAGTGCTCCCAATCATAAAAGATGTCAATAATAGTATATTTATATGTGAAACCTCTCTTTCCTTATTACTTCTTATTAATTGCAACGATGACCAAAGCTATGTCTGCCAACTCCCAACAACTTTTAATCATCACACTCTTTCTATGTGAAGTCATTATTATCAATAAGATCGATATGAACTTTTGTTTCTTTTTATTCTTTTTCTCTTTTCTTTTATTCACCCAAGATTATAGCAAGAAAATCAAGCCCTTGACTCAACACTAGTCTTTATTATATAGCTCACGGACTCGATTACAAAGAAGGATAATAAAGCAAAAATCACAACTAGATCATGCCATAAACTTTATTCTACTAGATCAAAAATACTACCAAAAGGATCGAACTAAGAAAAAGGGTAAAGATAGGAGTTGTGATTGTGATATGATACCGGGGCACCTCCCCCAAGCTTGGCAGTTGCCAAGGGGAGTGCCCATACCCACATGATTATATCTCCTTGGTTGGTGAAGAAGGTGGAAGTGTTGTTGATGATGCCGGCTTGTCATCCATCTTCCAAGGCATAGGTTCACCATCATAGAAGGATGATCGAGTCTCCGGAATCCTCGAATCTGTAGCCAAACTCATTCTTTTGAATCTATAATCATACTCACAGTTTTGGTTTTGCAGGTCATAGATTTGGGCTTGGAGGTGCTCGATCCTCTCATGTAGCTTGAAGATGGCCTCCTCGATGCTCTTGGCATCCGACTTGTAGTTGTTAGTGAACTCCGCGAGCATCGTGTGGTTAGCATTGATTCCATGCTCCACCATCCCCTGGCACTTGAAAACTTGTTGCTCCATTGCTTCGAGCCTTGCATCCACGCTTCCGGTTCCCTTTGGTCCCTCAGCATCGCGGATGTGCAGCAACCCATCACGCATCTCAATGGTTTGAGGGTGTCGCAGCACCTCCGCGAGGTAGGGGTTGATGACCTTCTCGAAGAACTTGTCCTTGGAAGCACTTGGGGACGTCATGATAACCTATATCTGTCAGAAAAACAGCTCGAAACAAAATCAGGAGATTTTTGCGTGATACGGGAGTCAAAACCCCCGGGAGATTATATAATGAATTTTTACCGACCAAAATATGTATCGTGCAAGAAAACAGAGTCCGGAAGGCACACGAGGTAGGGGGGCGCGCCCAGGGGGTAGGGCGCGCCCTCCACCCTCGTGTCCTTCCCGGACTGCTACTTAATTTTCTATTTTTCTAAATATTCCAAAACGGAGAAATATTGCCTTAAAAATTGTTTTGGAGTCGGTTTACTTACCGTACCACATACCTATTCCTTTTCGGAGTCTGAAACATTTTGGAAAGTGTCCCTTATGTATTCCTCCAGGGTTACGGTTTCAATAATATTGTTTCCAACATTTATGGGATTACCTTAGATATAGTGTTTGATTCTTTGACCATTTACCACCTTCGGATTTGTGCCCTCAAAGTTGTTGATTTTTATGGCACCGGAACAATAGACCTCCTTGATAACATAGGGGCCTTCCCATTTAGAGAGAAGTTTCCCTGCCAAAAATCTTAAACGAGAGTTGTATAGCAATACATAATCACCTACATTAAACTCACGCTTTTGTATCCTTTTGTCATGCCATCTTTTAACCTTTTCTTTAAACAACTTGGCATTTTCATAAGCTTGGGTTCTCCATTCATCAAGTGAGCTAATATCAAATAACCTCTTCTCACCGGCAAGTTTAAAATCATAATTTAGTTCTTTAATAGCCCAATAAGCCTTGTGTTCTAGTTCGAGAGGTAAGTGACATGCTTTTCCATAGACCATTTTATATGGAGACATACCCATAGGATTTTTATATGCAGTTCTATAGGCCCATAATGCATCATCAAGTTTCTTGTACCAATTCTTTATAGATCTATTGACAGCCTTTTGCAAAATTAATTTGAGTTCTCTATTACTCAATTCTACTTGACCACTAGACTGTGGGTAATACGGAGATGCAATTTTATGATTGACATCATATTTAGCAAGCATTTTACGAAAAGCACCATGAATAAAATGTGAACCACCATCAGTCATTAAATACCTAGGGACTCCAAACCTCGGAAAAATAACTTCTTTAAGCATTTTAATAGAAGTGTTATGATCAACACTACTAGTTGGCATAGATTCTACCCACTTAGTAACGTAATCAACAACAACTAAAATATGTGTATATCCATTAGAGGCAGGAAAAGGACCCATATAATCAAATCCCCAAACATCAAACGGTTCAATAACAAGTGAATAATTCATAGGCATTTCTTGGCGTCTACTAATATTACCAATTCTATGACATTCATCACAAGATAGGACAAACTTACGGGCATCCTTGAAGAGAGTAGGCCAATAAAAACCGGATTGCAATACCTTATGTGCAGTTCTATCTCCCGCGTGGTGTCCTCCATAAGTTTCGGAGTGGCACTTGCGTAGGATCTGTTCATGTTCATGCTCAGGTACACAACATCTAATAACACCATCTACTCCTTCTTTATAAAGATGTGGGTCATCCCAAAAGTAATGTCTCAAATCATAGAAGAATTTTTTCTTTTGTTGGTATGTGAAGCTAGGTAGTATGAATTTAGCAAATATGTAATTAGCATAATTAGCATACCAAGGGGTACTACGAGAAGTACTTATGACATTTAATTGTTCATCAGGAAAGCTATCATCAATAGTTAGTGGGTCATCAAGAGCATTCTCTAACCTAGATAAGTTGTCTGCAACGGGGTACTCAACTCCTTTTCTATCAATAATATGGAAATCAAATTCTTGTAGCAAGAGAACCCATCTAATAAGTCCAGGTTTAGCATCTTTCTTCTCCATAAGATATTTAATAGCAGCATGATCAGTGTGGATAGTTACTTTAGAAATAACAATATAAGGTCTGAACTTATCACAAGCAAATACAACTGCTAAAAGTTCTTTTTCAGTAGTAGCATAATTTCTTTGAGCATTGTCTAGAGTCTTACTAGCATAATGGATAACATTTAATTTCTTATCAATTCTTTGCCCTAGAACAGCACCTACATCATAATCGTTAGCATCACACATAATTTCAAAGGGTAAATTCCAATCAGGTGGCTGAACAATAGGTGCAGAGACTAATGCTTTCTTAAGTATTTCAAATGCTTCTACACAATCATCATCAAAGACAAATGGTATATCTTTTTGTAATAAATTAGTCAGAGGCCGAGAAATTTTTGAGAAGTCCTTAATGAACCTCCTATAAAATCCGGCGTGACCAAGGAAACTTCTTATACCTTTGATGTCCTTGGGACATGGCATCTTTTCAATAGCATCAACCTTGGCTTTATCAAATTCAATACCTCTTTCAGAAACTTTATGCCCTAAGACAATACCTTCATTAACCATAAAGTGGCACTTTTCCCAATTCAAGACAATATTAGTTTCTTCACATCTCTGCAAAACTCGATCAAGATTGCTCAAGCAATCATCAAAAGAAGATCCATAGACGGAAAAGTCATCCATGAAAACCTCACAAATCTTTTCAGAAAAGTCAGAGAATATAGCCATCATGCATCTTTGAAAGGTAGAAGGTGCATTACATAAACCAAAAGGCATACGTCTATAAGCAAAAGTACCAAAAGGGCATGTAAAAGTAGTCTTTGATTGATCTTTAGCCGACACAGGTATTTGAGAGAAACCAGAATAACCATCTAGAAAGCAGTAATGTGTATGTTTGCATAATCTTTCTAGCATTTGATCGATAAAAGGTAAGAGGTAATGATCTTTCTTAGTAGCCTTATTTAATTGCGGAAATCAATTACCATCCTATAACCTATAATAATTCTTTGTGGAATCAATTCATCTTTATCATTAGGAACAACAGTAATACCTCCCTTCTTAGGGACACAATGAACAGGACTTACCCACTGACTATCAGCAACGGGATAAATTATACCTGCCTCCAGAAGCTTTAGTATTTCTTTTCTTTCCACTTCTTTCATTTTAGGATTCAGACGTCGTTGAGGATCATGAAATGGTTTGGCATCTGCTTCCAAATTTATTTTATGTTGACATAGAGTGGGACTAATGCCCTTAAGATCATCAAGAGTATATCCAATAGCAGCACGATGCTTCTTCGGAGTTTTCAATAATCTTTCTTCTTCATGCTCTGAAAGGTTAGCACTAATAATAATAGGATATATCTTCTTTTCATCAAGATAAGCACATTTAAGATTATCAGGCAACGGTTTAAGCTCAAACACGGGATCACCCTTAGGTGGAGGGGGGTCCCCTAGGATTTCAACAGGCAAATTGTGTTTCAGAATAGGTTCCTGTTTAAAGAATACTTCATCTATTTCCCTTCTTTCATTCATAAACATATTATTCTCATGGTCTAACAAATATTGTTCTAAAGGATCATTAGGAGGTACGACAATAGAAGCAAGACCAATAATTTCATCCTTACTAGGAAATTATTCTTCACGGTGTTGTTTACTAAATTTAGAGAAATTAAACTCATGAGTCATATCATCTAGGCCAATAGTAACAACATTCTTTTCGCAGTCTATCTTAGCATTAACAGTGTTCAAGAAGGGTCTACCAAATATAATGGGACAAAAACTATCTTGTGGGGAACTAAGAACAAGAAAATCAGCAGGATATTTAGTTTTCCCGCACAAGACTTCAATATCTCTAACAATTCCCACTGCTGAAATAGTATCTCTATTAGCAAGTTTAATTGTGACATCAATATCTTCTAACTCAGCAGGTGCAATTTCATGCTTGATTTCTTTATACAAGTCATAAGGTATAACACTAGCACTAGCACCCATATCACATAAGCCATGATAACAATGTTCTACTATTTTAACAGAAATAACAGGCACGCCTACCACAGGTCTATGTTTATCTTTAGCACAAGGTTTAGCAATTCTAGCAGTTTCACCGCAGAACTGAATAACATGCCCATCAATATTATCAAACGGGAGCTCTTTAACAATAGCAACATTAGGTTCTACTTTAACTTTCTCAGGAGGTGTATATGTTTTAATATTGCTTTTACGAACCACAGTTCAAGCTTTAGCATGATCCTTTATCCTAACAGGGAAAGGTGGTTTCTCAACATAACAAGTAGGAACAATAGGATCATTATAAGTGACAGTCTTTTCTTCAACTTTAATAGGTGCATCTACTTTTAATTCTATGGGAGGATGATATATAAACCACTTCCCCTTAGGGTGATCAACATAAGTAGCAAAAGATTCACAGAAAGAAGCTACTATCTCAGAATCAAGTCCATATTTAGTGCTAAACTTATGGAAAATATTGGTATCCATAAAAGATTTAACACAATCAAACTTAGGTGTCATACCTGACTCCTTACCATTGTCGAGGTCCCAATCTTCAAAGTTGCGTTTAATTCTATCCAATAAATCCCATTTGAATTCGATAGTCTTCATCATAAAAGAGCCAGCACAAGAAGTATCGAGCATGGTGCGATTATTTTCAGAAAGCTGAGCATAAATTTTTTGAAGAATTGTTTCTCTTGGAAGCTCATGATTGGGGCATGAATATAACATTGATTTAAGCCTCCCCCAAGCTTGAGCAATGCTTTCTCCTTCGCGAGGCCAAAAATTATATATATAATTGCGATCACGATGAACAAGATGCATAGGGTAATACTTTTGATGAAATTCCAATTTCAATCTTCTATAGTTCCACGATCCCATATCATCACATAGCCTATACCATGTCAATGCGTCTCCCTTCAAAGATAAAGGGAAGACCTTCTTCTTAGCAACATCATCGGGTATACCTGTGTAACATCCCAAATTTTCAATTTGGAATGTTATACATTAGATCATCTATGCATATCATATTTTATTTTGCTTTTGGTTGATCCTAGAAATTCTACACAACTCAAGGACCCACGGAGAGAGTTGGGGATTTCGTTATTTTCATATTTGAGTTTTCTCAAATTTTGAGAATAGGATCATTTGATTTTATTTATTTTATCATCAATTATTTCTATTACAAAAATATGAGAGAGGGAATAAAATGACTTTCCCAAAATAAATAAATATTAAGGATCAAATAATAAAATCAAATAAGATTTTATTTCGGAGTTTTTCGGTGTTTTATTTGAAATTAGGAAAAATGTGCGTTTTTCAAAATTGCATTTAGGTCCCAAATAAATGTTCACCTTGTGTGGCTTGATTTTAGAAGCCCGTGAAAATTTATTTCGGAATTTTTGGAGTCCTTTTAGTATTTCTTTTTATTTTTCTTCTGCGCGTAATTTAAAAAAAAACGCGCACCGACCTACGGGTCGTGTCCGACCTGGACACCGGCTCGGGAAGGCTTTATAAGCCGGGGGAGAGGCCCAGCCGAGCCTGCGCCTCAACCCCCAAAACCCTAGCCGCCAGCTCCCGCCGGCGCCGCCGCGCCGCGCTGCCCCGCCGCCGACCCGCCGCCCGAGGTCCGCCGCCGCCTCATTTTCCATGGCGGTTTTTTTTTATTTTTTTCAAAAAACCATTCGGTTTTTCCGTCGGTTTTTTTCTAGTTTCGTTTTTTTAAGTAGATTGGTTTTTCCGGTTTATTTAAATACTGAGCGTTCGTCTGTTCGTTCGTTCTAGCGAACGTTCGTCATTTTTCTTTTTCTCGGATTAAATCCGTGATTTTTCTGATCGCGATTCCTGATCCGATTTTCGTTTTAGTATAACTTTTCGCTCGTTTATCGGAATCAGGCAATTCAAGCGCCTGGAGTTTCGTCTCGAAACCCTCTATCCGTTTAACCAACTTAAACAAGATTTTGCTACTGTAAAATTTGCCCTAGATCCAGATTAGTAGAACGAAGTTGTTTTCTTTCGCCGTTTGACTTTCGTTGCTTCGTTCGATTTGATTCTTTTTGCCAACCGGAGTTCTTAAGTTGAAACTTCTGGTTAGATCTCTTATTTGCGTTTTACCCGTGCATTAGATGAGTACTTATTCTATGCTTGTTTGTTTGTCTGTGATAGAATACCCGGAGTGCGCCGCTTGTTATTTCGAGTCTCTAGGTTTCGCGGATCATCAGCAAGGCAAGTAACACTTTGATCATACTTTTCCTACTACCCAGTTTTATTGCATTAGATCAATCCTCACATTGCATGGTTAGGATCTAATTAAATTGTGGGATGGGAAGTAGTTGAGGTAGTACCTATTACCTATTTATTATCAAACCTTTGGGAGTTACTTCTACGTTTGCTTATTATGCCAAGCTATGCTAGTAGACGTGGATTGGGTGAGTGATATCCATGACAGATGTGAGTTTGTTAATTAATGGTTTATCTAAGGTGGCAACTTAAACACACATCTGGGTGGATTGAGGCACCTGGGTATTCCAGGACTTGCCTGTTTTCTTTTGGACCGCCACCCAGGCTCAAAGGGATCATGAGACTATTCATACTAGAAACTTCCGTGTGCAGCCACAAGCTATTATGGGCTCTAGCATAGTTGACTAAGTCGTGCGAACTCTTACAGTGGTAGACTAGCAGATGTAGGGGATGTAGGTGGTACGGTCTACCCGATCGTAAGGTGCTAGCGCTTCTGAAAGACTATGTCTCGGTCATCCGTCTTCTCAAACACCATGTAGTGCGAGAAACCAAACGAAGGCGATCGAGTCTTGTGGGGAAAAGTGCGCAAACCTCTGCAGAGTGTAATAAACTAATCATGATTAGCCGTGTCCCCGGTTATGGACATCTTGAGTATCTAGTACCTGGATTATCATGTGAATCTCAACATGTTACTCTAAATTAATTTTGTTGGGTTATGTTTAATGATGATGTTTAATTGGGATTGAGAATGGTGTCAACCATTCTCAATGTTTAACAACTACCATGATATTAATTAAATTTTATTCCTTTGAAGTAGGGAAAAATTGGCTTTACGCAAAACTGTAACCATAGAGCTTTCCACCAGCCAAATATGCATATAGTATAGCTGTTTCATTCCATTACTCTCTATGTGTTACATTGCCAGCATATTCCATGTGCTGACCCGTTTTCGGGCTGCAACGTTAATGTTGCAGACTTTTCAGACGATGATTAAGGAGTTTTAGGTCGTGGTTCTATACTCAGTGATGCCGTTGGAGTTGATGGACTCACTTATCTTCCAAGCCTTCCGTTGTTATCGTTGTTAGATGGCCTTAAGCCATATTTATTGTAATAAGTTCTCTTATGAGACACTCGATGTAATAAGTGTGTGATTGCTACTCTGCTATAAATCCTCCGAGTACTGTGTGGTGTCAGCATTACTGATCCAGGGATGACACCGGAGCACAGAGATCAGACTGTTTGAGGTCTGGTCGCTACAGAGATGGTATCAGAGCACACGCTGACTGTAGGACACGACCACTAAGCTAAAAGACCTAGATCACTTTTCACTCTCTTCTCTTCTGACTTCTCATCTTTTATACTCTTTAGGATGGCGGATGCAAGGAACAAGTTCACGCAACCGGATGAAGATACACCCTTTGGACGTCACTTGAAGGAAGTCACTAGATACCTGAATATAGGAGTACCAAGCTTCACCGGAACCTACAACGCCACTTTACCTGAAGAAGAGCGCTGGATGATTCAAGTTCAAGTTCCAGGAAGGACGTTCATGCCAGTCACTGAGCCCATAGAGTTTTCTTTTGATGCACCAACTTGGAGTCTAGGAAAGAGCATGGCAGCTCACATCGCCATGGGACGCATTGGAGAAGTCTACCGCAAGGATCTCAAGGATACTATCTACCAGATTTGTGGGCGCCGAGATGAGCACTGGGAGATGATCAGCACCAGGAAGGATAGATCAATTGCAGCTTTTATCCAGGAGTTAAACCAGCACATTCGACGACAGGAGAACCAGATGTGCGCCGACATGATAGATCTGAAGAAGGCTAAGACAAGAATCAAGGAACTGGAGGAAGAACTCAAGGCTACACGTGAAGATTATGAAGAGGAAATTGAAGTATTGGTGGAGAAGAATGACGACCTGATCAAGAAGATTGGAATATTTATGGGAGGCCCTACACCAGTGGATGAAGACGAAGAACCCAAGGAGATTAGCCCGGAAGACTACATCATCATCGACGACACCGACTCGGATCCAGATAGTAGCGATGATGACTATGTTGATGAAGCTGGAGCAGATATCATGGAGTCTGCCACCGAAGAATATTTCTAGTAGACCCCCTCATCAGTAGTAGTAGTCCACCATGTAAATATAGTAGTCCGACCACTTTTGCGATAGATAGATCGATTGTATGCCCTTGTTTGATTGAATGAAGTGAATTGTTTGCTTTTGCCTCATGTGCATATGGGTAGTGTTTTCTCTTTAGACCCCCTCTATTCTTACATCTCATCTTTTCTAAACCCCTCAGATGCCTCCGAGACGTGACCCCGGATTTGCCTTTCCACTGGAGCTCACCCAGTTCATCCAGCAACAGAACACATTGATGCAGTTGCTAGTCCAGAATCAGAAGCAGGGGAACAACAACAACAACCCACCACCACCACCACCACCTGTTGACCACTTAGCACGTTTTCTTAGGCTAAACCTGCCGGTGTTTTCCAGTAGCACCGAGCCGATAGTAGCAGATGATTGGCTCCGCAAGACAGCTAGGGAGTTGACCACAGCAGGATGCACAGATGCGGAGAAGGTGAAGTTTGCCGCACATCAGCTAGAAGGACCCGCAGCATCATGGTGGGAGAATTTCACAGCCACTTTCCCTGTCGACACTGTCACATGGGACCAGTTTCAGCAGGCTTTTCGTACTGCACATGTTTCAGCAGGAGCTATGGCCATGAAGAAGCGTGAGTTTTGCAACTTGCGCCAAGGAGGATGAACAGTTGGCCAGTATGTGGAGGATTTTAGTAAATTAGCACGTTATGCACCAGATGACGTCGCTACGGATGCAGCTAAGCAGGAGAAGTTTCTGGAAGGACTGAATGATGAGTTGAGCATGCAGTTGATGGTAGCAACCTTCAACAACTACCAGGAGTTGGTAGATCGTGCTCTTATGATTGAAGGGAAGCAGCAGCAAATTGAGAATCGCAAGAGGAAGTATGGACAAGGGAAGTACAATTCAGGAGCTCAGCAGAAGCCACGTTTTACCCCTAGACCGGGAGGACATTTTCAGCATACCCATGGAGGAGGTAGCTCGCACAATCACAATGGCACCAAGAATGGTAATGGCAATGGAGGAAGCAACGGCCAGAATCGCACCAACCCATCAACCCCAGCCAAGAAGGACCTGAGCCAAGTCACTTGCTTTAAGTGTCAGAAGACCGGACACTATGCCAATGAATGTCCTGAAGGCCAAAATGGCAATGGAAGTTCTGGGAAGAAGCCGAACCCTTTCAACAGGGGACAGGTGAACCACGTTAGCGTGGAGGAGGTTGAAGCTCAGCCTGATGCAGTAATAGGTAAGTTTTTGGTTAAGTCATTTACTGCACTCGTTCTTTTTGATACTGGTGCATCGCATTCATACATCTCAAGGGGATTTGTGGATAAGTATAACCTATCAACCCAAGCCCTTAGGTCACCCATGTTAGTAACCTCGCCTGGAGCAGAGTATGTGGCTAGTCTATGGTGTGATCGGTTACCATTAAGGATTGGTAACTATGTTTTTCCCTCAGACCTAATAGTATTGGAATCCCAAGGATTGGATGTGATATTAGGCATGGATTGGTTATCAAAGTATGAAGGGAATATTGAATGTGCTAGTAAGTCAATTTTGCTTACCACCCCAGAAGGGAGAAGGATCAAGTATGTATCCCGACATGTGCCAAAGAGGACTCAAGTAAATTGCCTAACAGGAGTTGTGCAGGAGGAAGTACCAGTGGTAAGGGATTTCCCTGAAGTATTTCCAGAGGAGTTGCCAGGCATGCCACCCGATAGAGATATTGAGTTTTTGATTGAGCTATTGCCAGGCACAGGGCCAATATCAAAGAGACCATATAGGATGCCAGCAAAGGATTTGGTGGAAATTAAGAAGCAGATTAAGGAGTTACTGGATAAGGGATATATCCGCCCAAGTTCTTCGCCTTGGGGATCGCCAGTACTTCTAGTGGAGAAGAAGGATGGATCGTTAAGGATGGTTGTTGATTATCGAGGATTGAATGAAGTAACAATCAAGAACAAGTACCCACTACCAATGATTAATGATCTGTTTGATCGATTGCAAGGAGCTAAGGTATTTTCCAAGATCGATCTGCGATCAGGATACCACCAGTTGAAGATTCGAGAACAGGATATACCTAAGACAGCTTTTACCACCAGGTATGGGCTGTACGAGTATACCGTTATGTCATTTGGTCTGACTAACGCACCCGCATATTTTATGAACATGATGAACAAAGTATTTATGGAATTTTTGGATAAGTTCATTGTAGTGTTCATTGATGATATCCTGGTTTATTCGAAGAATGAAGAGGAGCATAAGGAGCATTTGCGTTTGGTACTTGGAAAGCTCAGAGAACATCAATTATATGCCAAGTTCAGCAAATGTGAGTTTTGGTTGAAGGAAGTAGGATTCCTCGGACACGTTATATCTGGAGAAGGTATAGCAGTTGATCCCACTAAAGTTGATACCGTGACCAAGTGGGAAGCCCCAACAACAGTTGGAGAGATCTGGAGTTTTCTTGGACTCGCAGGATACTACCGGAGATTTGTTGAGAATTTCTCAAAGATTGTGAAGCCTATGACTGAGTTGTTAAAGAAGGATACCAAGTTCATATGGACGGAGGAATGTGAGGCTAGTTTCCAGGAGTTGAAGAAACGTTTGGTTACCTCACCAATGTTGATTTTGCCAGACCAGACCAAAGATTATGAGGTGTATTGCAATGCTTCACGTCGAGGACTTGGAGCAGTGCTTATGCAAGAAGGGAGAGTTGTTTCATATGCCTCAAGACAACTGAAACCTCATGAGTTGAATTATGCCACGCATGATTTGGAGTGAGCAGCCGTAGTGCATGCTTTGAAAACATGGAGGCATTTCCTCATTGGAAATCATTGTGAGGTGTACACGGATCATAAGAGTTTGAAGTGCATTTTCACACAGAAGGGGTTGAATCTCAGACAAAGGAGATGGTTGGAGCTGATCAAGGATTATGATATGAGATTGCATTATCACCCCGGAAAGGCTAATGTAGTAGCTGACGCATTAAGCCATAAGAGCCATGCCAATACATTAATGACGGGAGAAATACCAAGTGAGTTAGCAGTAGATCTTTGTGAACTATGTTTGGAAATAGTTCCGAGAGGCTACGTAGCAGCATTGGAGATTCAGTCAACCTTGATGGATAGAATCAGGAAAGCTCAGAAGACAGACAAAGAAGATTGCCTCTATTAAGGAGAAACTTAGCAAAGGAAAAGCTAAGGGATTTCGTGAGGATGAACACGATACCCTATGGTTTGAAGACCGCGTTTACGTGCCCAATGACTTGGAGACCAGGAAGTCAATATTACAAGAGGCACACGATTCACCATATTCGATTCACCATATTCAATTCACCCAGGAAATACCAAGATGTATTTGGATTTGAAAGATATTTTCTGGTGGACCAGAATGAAGAAGGATATTGCGGAGTACGTAGCAGTTTGTGATGTATGCCAGAGAGTAAAGGCAGAGTATTAGAAGCCAGCAGGATTGTTACAACCATTGCCGATACCCGAATGGAAGTGGGATAAGCTAGGCATGGATTTTATCACAGGATTACCCAGGACTCGTTCAGGCTATGACTCAATTTGAGTTGTAGTTGATCGATTGACGAAAGTAGCTCATTTCATCCTGCTAAAGACTGTTGGGGAACGTTGCAGAAAACAAAAAAAATTCTATGTTTCATCAAGATAAATCTACGGAGTCAACTAGCAACGAGAGGAGAGTGCATCTACATACCCTTGTAGATCGCGTGCGGAAGCATTCAAGAGAACAGGGATGATGGAGTCGTACTCGCCGTGATCCAAATCACCGATGACCAAGTGCCGAACGGACGGCACCTCGGCGTTCAACACACGTACGGAGCGGATGACGTCTCCTCCTTCTTGATCCAGCAAGGGGGGAGGAGAGGTTGATGAAGATCCAGCAGCACGACGGCGTGGTGGTGGATGCAGCAGTGATCGCAGCAGGGCTTCGCCGAGCTTCTGCGAGAGGGAGAGGTGTAGCAGGGGAGAGGGAGGCGCCAAGGCTTGAGGTGTAGCTGCCCTCCCTCCCCCCCCTTTATATAGGCCCCTAGGGGGGTGCGCCGGCCCTAGGAGATGGGATCTCCTAGGGGGGCAGCGGCCAAGGGGGTGGAGTACCCCCCCCCCCCCAAGGCAAGTGGAGGCGCCCCTCCCCTAGGATTCCCAACCCTAGGCGCATGGGGGCCCAAGGGGGGGCGCACCAGCCCACTATGGGCTGGTTCCCCTCCCCACTTCAGCCCATGGGGCCCTCCGAGATGGGTGGCCCCTCCTGGTGGAGCCCCGGGACCCATCCGGTGGTCCCGGTACAATACCGGTGACCCCGAAACTTTCCCGATGGCCGAAACTACACTTCCTATATATAATTCTTCACCTCCGGACCATTCCGGAACTCCTTGTGACGTCCAGGATCTCATCCGGGACTCCGAACAACTTTCGGATTACTGCATACTCATATCTATACAACCCTAGCGTCATCGAACCTTAAGTGTGTAGACCCTACGGGTTCGGGAGACAAGCAGACATGACCGAGACGACTCTCTGGTCAATAACCAACAGCGGGATCTGGATACCCATGTTGGCTCCCACATGCTCCTTGATGATCTCATCGGATGAACCACGATGTCAAGGACCTAATCAATCCCGTACTGAATTCCCTTTGTCAATCGGTATGTTACTTGCCCGAGACTCGATCGTCGGTATCCCAATACCTTGTTCAGTCTCGTTACCGGCAAGTCACTTTACTCGTACCGTAATGCATGATCCTGTGATCAACCACTTGATCACATTGAGCTCATTATGATGATGCATTACTGAGTGGGCCCAGAGATACCTCTCCGTCATACGGAGTGACAAATCCCAGTCTCAATTCGTGCCAACCCAACAGACACTTGCGGAGATATCTGTAATGTACCTTTATAGTCACCCAGTTACGTTGTGACGTTTGGCACACCCAAGGCACTCCTACGGTATCCGGGAGTTGCACAATCTCATGGTCTAAGGAAATGATACTTGACATCCAGAAAAGCTACAGCAAACGAACTACACGATCTTTGTGCTATGCTTAGGTTTGGGTCTTGTCCATCACATCATTCTCCTAATGATGTGATCCCGTTATCAATGACATCCCCATGTCCATAGCCAGGAAACCATGACTATCTGTTGATCAACAAGCTAGTTAACTAGAGGCTCACTAGGGACACATTGTATTCTATGTATTCACACATGTATTACGATTTCCGGATAATACAATTGTAGCATGAATAATAGACAATTATCATGAACAAGGAAATATAATAATCATTTTATTATTGCCTCTAGGGCATATTTCCAACAAAGACCACTTACACTAGTGCTAAGTTGGCAAAGATATACATGACCAGGATCGTATGTTTGCATGGAGTTCCAAGGAGTATCGTATCAGATAGAGGAACCCAGTTTACCTCAAAGTTCTGGAAGCAGTTGCACGAAACTTTGGGTACCAGGCTAGAATTCAATACAGCTTTTCATCCACAGACAGATGGACAGACCGAGAGAGTTAATCAGATTTTGGAGGATATGCTGAGAGCTTGTGCGCTAGATTACGGATCTAGTTGGGACGATAATTTGCCATATGCAGAGTTCTCTTACAACAACAGTTACCAAACCAGTTTAAAGATGGCCCATTTCGAAGCCTTGTACGGAAGGAGGTGCAGGACACCGTTGTCGTGGGACGAAGTTGGAGACCGCCAGTTGTTTGGACCTGACTTGATTAAGGAGTCTGAACGGAAGGTGAAATTGGTTCGCGATAGGCTCAAGGTAGCTCAATCCAGACAGAAAAGTTATGCATAATTCTAAACGCAAGGAGACAGTTTACGAAGTCGGAGATAGAGCTTATCTTCGAGTATCTCCACTTCGGGGAACAAAGCGTTTTGGAGTTAAAGGGAAGTTAGCACCACGATTTGTAGGACCATATCGAGTTTTGGAGCGTATGGGAGAAGTGGCCTACAGGTTGGAATTGCGTGAAGGATTGTCAGGAGTTCATGATGTGTTCCACGTTTCTCAGTTAAAGAAGTGCCACGCGGAGATGGCTGACATACCTTTGAGAGACACAGTGCCATTGGAAACTATTCAGTTGGATAACAATTTGACCTATGAGGAGAAACCAGTTAAGATTCTCGAGTTTGCCAGCCGAGTTACCCGCAGCAAGGTTATCAAGTTTTGCAAGGTTTAGTGGAGCCACCACACGGAGGATGAAGCCACCTGGGAACGAGAGGAAGATTTGCTCAAGAACCACCCTCACCTATTTTCTAGCCAACCCGAATCTCGAGGGCGAGATTCATCTTAAGGGGGGTAGGTTTGTAACATCCCAAATTTTCAATTTGGAATGTTATACATTAGATCATCTATGCATATCATATTTTATTTTCCTTTTGGTTGATCCTATAAATTCTACGCAACTCAAGGACCCACGGAGAGAGTTGGGGATTTCGTTATTTTCATATTTGAGTCTTCTCAAATTTTGAGAATAGGATCATTTGATTTTATTTATTTATCATCAATTATTTCTATTACAAAAATATGACAGAGGGAATAAAATGACTTTCCCAAAATAAAGAAATATTGAGGATCAAATAATAAAATCAAATAAGATTTTATTTCGGAGTTTTTCGGTGTTTTATTTGAATTTAGGAAAAATGTGTGTTTTTCAAAATTGCATTTAGGTCCCAAATAAATGTTCACCTTGTGCGACTTGATTTTAGAAGCCCGTGAAAATTTATTTCGGAACTTTTGGAGTCTTTTTAGTATTTCTTTTTATTTTTCTTCTCCGCATAATTTAAAAAAAATGCGCACCGACCTACGGGCCGTGTCCGACCTAGACACCGGCCTGGGAAGGCTTTATAAGCCGGGGGAGAGGCCCAGTCGAGCCAGCGCCCCAGCCCTCGAAACCCTAGCCGCCAGCTCCCGCCGCCGCCGCCGCGCCGCCCCGCCGCCACCGCCTGCCGCCCGAGGTCCGCCGTCGCCTCGTTTTCCGCGCCAGTTTTTTTTTTGAAAAACCGTTCGGATTTCCGTCGTTTTTTTTTCTAGTTTCGGTTTTTTTAAATAGATTGGTTTTTTCGGTTTATTTAAATAGTGAGCGTTTGTCCGTTCGTTCGTTCTAGCAAACGTTCGTCGTTTTTCTTTTTCTCGGATTAAATCCGTGATTTTTCTGATCGCGATTCCTGATCCGATTTTCGTTTTAGTATAACTTTTCGCTCATTTATCGGAATCAAGCGATTCAAGCGCCTGGAGTTTCGTCTCGAAACCCTCTATCCGTTTCACCAACTTAAACAAGATTTTGCTACTGTAAAATTTGCCCTAGATCCATATTAGTAGAACGAAGTTGTTTTCTTTCGCCGTTTGACTTTCGTTGCTTCGTTCGATTTGATTCTTTTTGCCAACCGGAGTTCTTAAGTTGAACCTTATGGTTAGATCTCTTATTTGTGTTTTACCCGTGCATTAGATGAGTACTTATTGTATGCTTGTTTGTTTGTCTGCGATAGAATACCAGAGTGCACCGCTTGTTACTTCGAATCTCTAGGTTTCGCGGATCATCAGCAAGGCAAGTAACACTTTGATCATATTTTTCCTACTACCCAATTTTATTGCATTACATCAATCCTCACACAGTGCATGATTAGGATCTAATTAAATTGTGGGATGGGAAGTAGTTGAGGTAGTACCTATTACCTGTTTATTATCAAACCTTTGGGAGTTACTTCTACGTTTGCTTATTATGCCAAGCTATGCTAGTAGACGTGGATTGGGTGAGTGATATCCATGATAGATGTGAGTTTGTTAATTAATGGTTTATATAAGGTGGCAACTTAAACACACATCTGGGTGGACTGAGGCACCTGGGTATTGCAGGACTTACCTGTTTTCTTTTGGACCGCCACCCAGGCTCAAAGGGATCATGAGACTATTCATACTAGAAACTTCCGTGTGCAGCCACAAACTATTATGGGCTCTAGCATAGTTGACTAAGTCGTGCGAACTCTTACAGTGGTAGACTAGCAGATGTAGGGGATGTAGGTGGTACGGTCTACCCGATCGTAAGGTGCTAGCGCTTCTGAAAGACTATGTCTCGGTCATCCGTCTTCTCAAACACCATGTAGTGCGAGAAACCAAACGGAGGCGATCGAGTCTTGTGGGGAAAAGTGCGCAAACCTCTGCAGAGTGTAATAAACTAATCATGATTAGCATTGTCCCCGGTTATGGACATCTTGAGTATCTAGTACCTGGATTATCATGTGAATCTCAACATGTTACTCTAAATTAATTTTTGTTGGGTTATGTTTAATGATGATGTTTAATTGGGATTGAGAATGATGTCAACCATTCTCAGTGTTTAACAACTACCATGATAGTAATTAAATTTTATTCCTTTGAAGTAGGGAAAAATTGGCTTTATGCAAAACTATAACCATAGAGCTTTCCACCAGCCAAATATGCATATAGTATAGCTGTTTCATTCCATTACTCTCTATTTGTTACATTGCCAGCATATTCCATGTGCTGACCCGTTTTCGTGCTGCAACGTTAATGTTGCAGACTTTTCAGATGATGATTAAGGAGTTTTAGGTCGTGGTTCTATACTCAGTGATGCCGTTGGAGTTGATGGACTCACTTATCTTCCAAGCCTTCCGCTGTTATCGTTGTTAGATGGCCTTAAGCCATATTTATTGTAATAAGTTCACTTATGAGACACTCAATGTAATAAGTGTGTGATTGCTACTCTGCTATAAATCCTCCGAGTACTGTGTGGTTTCAGCATTACTAATCCAGGGATGACACCGGAGCATAGAGATCAGACTGTTTGAGGTCTGGTCGCTACAACCTGCAAGCTTAAATAATCCACAAACTTTATCCACATATATTAGGTGTTCATCAGGATGCTTTGCTCCATCTCCTGTAAAAGGATTAGCTAGCAGTTTTTCTATCATACTCGAAGGATACTCATAAGGAATTTCATTTTCAATAGGTTCAGTAGGTTGAGGAGCAACTCTTTGCTCTACTGGCCGGGGTGAAGATACCCCGAACAAGCCCCTCAGAGGATTACTTTCCATAGTAACAAGTGACAGTAAATTTCAGCACACTATATAAATTTTTCCATACCAAGTTCCACCTACCAAAGGCGCTTCACTCCCCGGCAACGGTGCCAAAAAAGAGTCTTCATGACCCACAAGTATAGGGGATCTATCGTAGTCCTTTAGATAAGTAAGAGTGTCGAACCCAACGAGGAGCAGAAGGAAATGATAATTGGTTTTCAGCAAGGTATTCTCTGCAAGTATGGAAATAAGTGGTAACAGATAGTTTTGTGATGAGATAATTTGTAACGAGCAACAAGTAACAAAAGTAAATAAAGTGCAGAAAGGTGGCCCAATCCTTTTTGTAGCAAATGACAATCTTGGACAAACTCTTATATAAGGAAAAGTGCTCCCAAGGACACATGGGAATATCGTCAAGCTAGTTTTCATCACGCTCATATGATTCGCGTTCGGTACTTTGATAATTTGATATGTGGGTGGACCGGTGCTTGGGTGCTATTCTTACTTGAACAAGCATCCCACTTATGATTAACCTCTATTGCAAGCATCCGCAACTACAACAAAAGTATTAAGGTAAACCTAACCATAGCATGAAACAAATGGATCCAAATCAGCCCCTTACGAAGCAACGCATAAACTAGGGTTTAAGCTTTTGTCACTCTAGCAACCCATCATCTACTTATTACTTCCCAATGCCTTCCTCTAGGCCCAAATAATGGTGAAGTGTTATGTAGTCGACGTTCACATAACACCACTAGAGGCTAGACAACATACATCTCATCAAAATATCGAACGAATACCAAATTCACAGACTACTAATAGCAAGACTTCTCCCTTGTCCTCAGGAACAAACGTAACTACTCACAAAGCGTATTCATGTTCATAATCAGAGGGGTAATAATATGCATAAAGGATCTGAACATATGATCTTCCACTAGTTAAACCAACTAGCATCAACTACAAGGAGTAATTAACACTACTAGCAACCTACTAGCACCAATCCCGAACTTGGAGACAAGAATTGGATACAAGAGATGAACTAGGGTTTTGAGATGAGATGGTGCTGATGAAGATGTTGATGGAGATTGCCCTCTCCCGATGAGAGGAGGGTTGGTGATGACGATGGCGATGATTTCTCCCTTCGGGGGGGGGGGGGGGGGAGTTTCCCCGGCAGAACAGCTCTGCCGGAGCTCTAGATTGGATCCGCCAAGGTTCCACCTCGTGGCGGCGGAGTTTCGTCCCGAAAGGTTGCTTCTTATTTTTTCTCGACGAAAGACTTCATATAGGAGAGGATGGTCATCCGAGAGCCACCAGGGGGCCCACGAGGTAGGGGGCGCGCCCCCCACCCTCATGAGCAGGGTGTGGGCCCCCTGGTCTTCATCTTTGGTGAGGATTTTTCATTATTTATTATAAGGTGTTCCATAGAATTTCAGGACTTTTGGAGTTGTGTAGAATAGGTCTCTAATATTTGCTCCTTTTCCAGCCCAGAATTCCAGCTGCCAGCATTCTCCCTCCTTATGTAAACCTTGTAAAATAAGAGAGAATAGCCATAAGTATTGTGACATAATGTGAAATAACAGCCCATAATGCAATAAATATCGATATAAAAGCATGATGCAAAATGGACGTATCAGTTGTCATCATCAACCATCCTCCATCACAAATTTCATGATGCTCACCACCGTGCATGAGTAATTCCATCGTAGGCTTGCTGGACGGTGATGGGTTGGATGAGATTTATCGTGTAATCGAGTTAGTTTTGTTAGGGTTTGATCCCTGGTATCCACTATGTTCTGAGATTGATGTTGCTATGACTTTGCTATGCTTAATGCTTGCCACTAGGGCCCGAGTGCCATGATTTCATATCTAAACCTATTATGTTTTCATGAATATATGTGAGTTCTTGATCCTATCTTGCAAGTCTATAGTCACCTACTATGTGTTATGATTTGGCAACCCCGAAGTGACAATAATCGGGACCACTTCCGGTGATAACCGTAGTTTGAGGAGTTCATGTATTCACTATGTGTTAATGCTTTCGTCCGGTACTGTATTAAAAGGAGGCCTTAATATCCCTTAGTTTCCGCTAGGACCCTGCTGCCACGGGAGGGTAGGACAAAAGATGTCATGCAAGTTCTTTTCCATAAGCACATATGACTATATTCGGAACACATGCCTACATTACATTGATGAATTGGAGCTAGTTCTATGTCACCCTAGGTTATGACTGTTACATGATGAACCGCATCCGGCATAATTCTCTATCACCGATCCATTGCCTACGAGCTTTCCATATATTGCTCTTCGCTTATTTACTTTTCTGTTGCTATTGTTATCATCACTACAAAACACCAAAAACATTACTTTTGCTACCGTTACTACTACTATCATATTACTTTGCTACTAAATACTTTGCTGCAGATATTAAGTTTCTATGTGTGGTTGAATTGACAACTCAGCTGCTAATACTTCATAATATTCTTTGGCTCCCCTTGTGTCGAATCAATAAATTTGAGTTGAATACTCTACCCTCTAAAACTGTTGCGATCCCCTATACTTGTGGGTTATCATAATGCAACAAGATCAATAAGGATAAATTCGTAGGCATTGGATCGGTGACTTGTTGGATGATATTCATCATGAGACAGTTATAACCTAGGGCGATACGGCACTAGCTCCAGTTCATCGATATAATGCAGGCATGTATTCCGTAAATAGTCATACGTGCTTTATTAAAAGAACTTGCATGACATCTTTTGTCCTACCCTCCCGTGGCAGCGGGGTCCATATTGGAAACTAAGGGATATTAAGGCCTCCTTTTAATAGAGAACCGGAACAAATCATTAACACATAGTGAATACATGAACTCCTCAAACTACGGTCATCACCGGGAGTGGGCCCAGTTGTTGTCACTCCGGGGTTGCCGGATGCTACCTCTTAAGCACTGCGTTGGTTTTCCCTTGAAGAGCAAAGGGTGATGCAATAAAGTAGCGTAAGTATTTCCCTCAGTTTTTTAGAACCAAGGTATCAATCCACTAGGAGGCCACACACGAGTCCCTCGCACCTACAAAAACAAATAAAATCCTCGCCACCAACGCAATAAAGGGGTTGTCAATCCCTTCACGGTCACTTACAAAAGTGAGATCTGCTAGATATGATAAGATAATATTTTTGGTGTTTTTATAATAAAGATGCAAAGTAAATAAAGCGAAATAAAAACGGCACCAGAAATAGCTTGTTAACGGGAGATTAATATGATGGAAAATAGACCTGGGGGCCATAGGTTTCACTAGTGGCTTCTCTCGAGAGCATAAGTATTACGGTGGGTAAACAAATTACTGTTGAGCAATTGACAAAATTGAGCATAGTTATGAGAATATCTAGGTATGATCATTTATATAGGCATCACGTCCGAGACAAGTAGACCGACTCCTTCCTGCATCTACTACTATTACTCCACACATCGATCGCTATCCAGCATGCATCTAGAGTATTAAGTTCAAAGGAACAGAGTAGCGCTTTAAGTAAGATGACATGATGTAGAGGGATAAACTCATGCAATATGATATAAACCCCATCTTGTTATCCTCGATGGGAACAATACAATACGTGCCTTGCTGCCCCTACTGTCACTGGGAAAGGACACCACAAGATTGAACCCAAAGCTAAGCACTTCTCCCATTCCAAGAAAGATCAATCTAGTAGGCCAAACCAAACTGATAATTCGAAGAGACTTGCAAAGATAACTGATACGTCCCCAACGTATCTATAATTTTTGATTGCTCCAAGCTATATTATCTACTGTTTTGGACTATATTGGGCTTTATTTTCCACTTTTATATTATTTTTGGGACTAACCTATTAACCGGAGGCCCAGCCCAGAATTATTGTTTTTTGCCTATTTCAGTGTTTCGGAGAAACAGAATATCAAACGGAGTCGAAACGGAATAAAACCTTCGGGAACGTGATTTTCTCACCGAACGTGATCCAGGAGACTTGAACCCTACTCCAAGGAGTCAAAGAGGCGGTCACGAGGATGGGGGCGCGCCCCCCTGCCTCATGGGCCCCTTGGTGCTCCACCGACGTACTCCTTCCTCCTATATATACCTACGTACCCCCAAATGATGAAAGTAGGAGCCAAAAACCTAATTCCACCGCCGCAACTTTCTGTATCCACGAGATCCCATCTCGGGGCCTGTTCTGGAGCTCCGCCGGAGAGGGCCGTCATCACGGAGGTCTTCTACATCATCATAGCCTCTCTGATGAAGTGTGAGTAGTTTACCTCAGACCTTCGGGTCCATAGTTAGTAGCCATATGGCTTCTTCTCTCTTTTTGGATCTCAATACAAAGTTCTCCCCCTCTCTTGTGGAGATCTATTCGATGTAATCTTTTTTTTGCGGTGTGTTTGTTGAGACCGATGAATTGTGGGTTTATGATCAAATCTATCTATGAATAATATTTGAATATTCTCTGAATTATTTCATGTATGATTGGTTATCTTTGCAAGTCTCTTCGAATTATCCATTTGGTTTGGCCAACTAGATTGGTAGTTCTTGCCATGGGAGAAGTGCTTAGCTTTGGGTTCGATCTTGTGGTGTCCTTTCCCAGTGACAGAAGGGGCAGCAAGGCACGTATTGTATCGTTGCCATCGAGGATAACAAGATGGGGTTTATTTCATATTGCACGAATTTATCTCTCTACATCATGTCATCTTGCTTAAGGTGTTACTCTGTTTTTAACTTAATACTCTAGATGCATGTTGGATAGCGGTCGATGAGTGGAGTAATAGTAGTAGATGCAGAATCGTTTCGGTCTACTTGTCACGGACGTGATGCCTATATACATGATCATGCCTAGATATTCTCATAACTATGCTCAATTCTGTCAATTGCTCAACAGTAATTTGTTCACCCACCGTAGAATACTTATGCTCTTGAGAGAAGCCACTAGTGAAACCTATGGCCCCCGGGTTTATTCTCATCATATCAATCTCCATCACTTTAATCTTGCTTTGTTTTTTACTTTGCCTTTACTTTTCACTTTGCGTCTTTATACCAAAAATACCAAAAAATATTATATCTATCAGATCTCACTCTCGTAAGTGACCGTGAAGGGATTGACAACCCCTAATCGTGTTGGTTCCGAGTAGCTATCGTTTTGTGCAGGTACGAGGGACTTGAGCGTAGCCTCCTACTGGATTGATACCTTGGTTCTCAAAAACTGAGGGAAATACTTACGCTACTCTGCTGCATCATCCCTTCCTCTTCGGGGAAAACCAACGCAAGCTCAAGAGGTAGCAAGAAGGATTTCTGGCGCCGTTGCCGGGGAGTCTACGCAAAAAGTCAACATACCAAGTACCCATCACAATCCCTATCTCCCGCATTACATTATTTGCCATTTGCCTCTCGTTTTCCTCTCCCCCACTTCACCCTTGCCATTTTATTCGCCCTCTCTCTCTATCCTCCCTCTCTTGCCCGTTTGCTCTTGTCTGCTCGTGTGCTAGTTTGTTTGCTTGTCGTCATGGCTAGTCCTCTTTCTGCTCCTTTGTCCCCCGAGTTTGAAGTCCTTCACTTCAAACAAAAGAAAGGAGAAAACTTAAAGGATGCTTGGTTTAGAATGATGGAATCTTATCGTAAATGCACCCTAGAAGTAAATTTCAGAATTTTTCTTCACAATTTTTATGTTGGGCTTAATATGTCTCATAGACAACTTTTGGATTGTGTTGCCAAAGGAAATTTTATTGAAATTGATCCCAGTATCGCGCATGAAATTATGGAAGGTATAGTAGGAAATTTACCTCAACAAAAGGGGCCCCATCATACCCTAGAGGAAACGCAAGTTTTTGAGAAAATTTGCGAAGTAACTAAGATTTTACAAAAATCTCTTGAACCTCTTAAAAGCGTTAGCGGAAATCTTCACCGCATGAATATGTTGATTACTCTTTGCAATAAGCGGTTGGATTCTTTAGATCTCAAGATCTATGAATATGAAGGGAAACATAAGGAACCTCCCGGATTTGAGCACAACATCACTAAAAAAATTAAGAATCAAGAGGGCAATACCTAGATCTATCCTCGCTTTTATGCCTAGCTAGGGGCGTTAAACGATAGCGCTTGTTGGGAGGCAACCCAATTTTATTTTTATTCCTTGCTTTTTGCTCCTGTTTAGTAATAAATAAATTATCTAGTCTCTGTTTTGGTTGTGTTTTTTTGTGTTTAATTAGTGTTTGTGCCAAGTAGAACCGTTGGGAAGACTTGGGGAAAGTCTTGTTGAACTTGCTGTAAAAAACAGAAACTTTAGCGCTCACGAGAACTGCTGTCATTTTTATTTGAAGAGTTCTATTTAGTTAATTATTTTTGCAGATGATTAATAGATAAATTACTCACGTCCAGAAATTTATTTTAGAATTTTTGGGGTTCCAGATCTTGCTCTAGCTACAGATTACTACAGACTGTTCTGTTTTTGACAGATTCTGTTTTCCGTGTGTTGTTTGCTTATTTTGATGAATCTATGGCTAGTAAAATAGTTTATAATCCATAGAAAAGTTGGAATACAGTAGGTTTAACACCAATATAAATAAAGAATGATTTCATTACAGTACCTTGGAGTGGTCTTTTGTTTTCTTTCGCTAACGGAGCTCACGAGTTTTCTACTTTAAGTTTTGTGTTGTGAAGTTTTCAAGTTTTGGGTGAATTCTTGTGATGGATTATGGAACAAGGAGTGGCAAGAGCCTAAGCTTGGGGATGCCCATGGCACCCCAAAGATAATCCAAGGACGCCAAAAAGTCAAAGCTTGGGGATGCCTCGGAAGGCATCCCCTCTTTCGTCCACTTCCATCGGTAATTTACTTGGAGCTATATTTTTATTCACCAACATGATATGTGTTTTGCTTGGAGCGTCTTGTATTATTTTTGTCTTTGTGTTTTAGTATGCCACAATCATCCTTGCTTTACACACCTTTTGAGAGAGCCATACATGAATTAAAATTTGATAGAATACTCTATGTGCTTCACTTATATTTTTTGAGCTAAGTAGTTTTGCTCTATGTGCTTCACTTATATCTTTTGAGCTAAGTAATTTTGCTCTATGTGCTTCACTTAGATCTTTTAGAGCATGGTGGTGGATTTTTTTTTTAAAGAAACTATTGATCTCTCATGCTTAACTTAAATTATTTTGAGAGTCTTAATAGCATGGTAATTTGCTTAACAATGACATGCTTGGTATTCAAGATTTGTGAAACTTTCTTTTGAGTGTGTTGAATACTAAGAAAAGTTGGATGCTTGATAATTATTTTGAGATATGGAGGTAATAATATCAAAGTCATGCTAGTAGAGTAATTGTGAATTTGAGAAGTTCTTGAGTTAAAGTTTGCGAGTCCCGTAGCATGCACGTATGGTAAACGTTATGCAACAAATTTGAAACATGAGGTGTTATTTGATTGTCCTCCTTATGAGTGGCGGTCGGGGACGAGCGATGGTATTTTCCTACCAATCTATCCCCCTAGGAGCATGCGCATAATAATTTTGTTTTTGATGGCTTGTAGATTTTTGCAATAAGTATATGAGTTCTTTATGACTAATGTTGAGTCCATGGATTATACGCACTCTCACCCTTCCATCATTGCTAGCCTCTACGGTACCATGCATTGCCCTTTCTCACATCGAGAGTTGGTGCAAACTTCACTGGTGCATCCAAACCCCGTGATATGATACGCTCTTTCACACATAAACATCCTTATATCTTCCTCAAAACAGCCACCATACCTACCTATTATGGCATTTCCATAGCCATTCCGAGATATATTGACATGCAACTTTTCACCATCTAGTTTATCATGACACATCCATCATTGTCATATTTCTTAGCATGATCATGTAGTTGACATAGTATTTGTGGCAAAGCCACTGTTCATAATTTTTCATACTTGTCACTCTTGATTCATTGCATATCCCGGTACACCGCCGGAGGCATCCATATAGAGTCATACTTTGTTCTAGAATCGAGTTGTAATCATTGAGTTGTAAATAAATAAAAGTGTGATGATCATCATTCAATAGAGCATTGTCCCAAAAAAAGGCCAAAGAAAAAAAGAAGGCCCAAAAAAAAGGGGCAATGCTACTATTCCTTTTTCCACACTTGTGCTTCAAATTAGCACCATGTTCTTCATATAGAGAGTCTCTTGATTTATCACTTTCATATACTAGTGGGAATTTTCATTATAGAACTTGGCTTGTATATTCCAACAATGGGCCTCCTCAAGTGCCCTAGGTCTTCGTGAGCAAGCAATTTGGATGCACACCCACTTAGTTTCTTTTGTTGAGCTTTCATACATTTATAGCTCTAATGCATCTGTTGCATGACAATCCCTACTCCTTGCATTAACATCAATTGATGGGCATCTTCATAGCCCATTGATTAGCCTCGTTGATGTAAGACTTTCTCTTTTTTTGTCTTCTCCACATAACCCCCACCATTATATTCTATTCCACCCATAGTGCTATATCCATGGCTCACGCTCATGTATTGTGTGAAAGTTTATGAGTTTGAAATTATTAAGGTATGAAACAATTGCTTGGCTTGTCATCGGGGTTGTGCATGATGAGAGCATTCTTGTGTGACAAAAAATGGAGCATGACTAAACTATATGATTTTGTAGGGATAAACTTTCTTTGGCCATGTTACTTAAAGAAAACATAATTGATTTGTTGGTTTGCTTGAAGTATTATTATTCTTTATGTCAATATGAACTTTCATCTTGAATCTTCCTAATCTGAATATTCATACCACAATTAAGAAGATTTGCACTAAAATTATGCCAAGTAGCACTCCGCATCAAAAATTCTCTTTTTATCATTTACCTACTCGAGGACGAGCAAGAATTAAGCTTGGGGATGCCTGATACGTCTCCAACGTATCTATAATTTTTGATTGCTCCATGCTATATTATCTACTGTTTTGGACTATATTGGGATTTATTTTCCACTTTTATATTATTTTTGGGACTAACCTATTAACCGGAGGCCCAGCCTAGAATTGTTGTTTTTTGCCTATTTCAGTGTTTCGGAGAAACAGAATATCAAATGGAGTCCAAACGGAATAAAACCTTCGGGAACGTGATTTTCTCACCAAACGTGATCCAGGAGACTTGGACCCTACTCCAAGGAGTCAAAGAGGCGGTCACGAGGGTGGGGGGCGCCCCCCCCTAGGGCGTGACCCACTACCTCGTGGGCCCCTCGGTGCTCCACCGACGTACTCCTTCCTCCTATATATACCTACGTACCCCCAAACGATGAAAGCAGGAGCCAAAAACCTAATTCCACTGCCGCAACTTTCTGTATCCACGAGATCCCATCTCGGGGCCTGTTCCGGAGCTCCGCCGGAGAGGGCAGTCATCACGAAGGGCTTCTACATCATCATAGCCTCTCCGATGAAGTGTGAGTAGTTTACCTCAGACCTTCGGGTCCATAGTTAGTAGCCAGATGGCTTCTTCTCTCTTTTTGGATCTCAATACAAAGTTCTCCCCCTCTCTTGTGGAGATCTATTCGATGTAATCTTCTTTTTGCGGTGTGTTTGTTGAGACCGATAAATTGTGGGTTTATGATCAAGTCTATCTATGAATAATATTTGAATCTTCTCTGGATTCTTTTATGTATGATTGGTTATCTTTGCAAGTCTCTTCGAATTATCCGTTTGGTTTGGCCAACTAGATTGGTAGTTCTTGCCATGGGAGAAGTGCTTAGCTTTGGGTTCGATCTTGCGCTGTCCTTTCCCAGTGACAGAAGGGGCAGCAAGGCACGTATTGTATCATTACCATCGAGGATAAGAACATGGGGTTTATTTCATATTGCATGAATTTATCTCTCTACATCATGTCATCTTGCTTAAGGCGTTACTCTGTTTTTAACTTAATACTCTAGATGCATGCTGGATAGCGGTCGATGAGTGGAGTAATAGTAGTAGATGCAGAATCGTTTCGGTCTACTTGTCACAGACGTGATGCCTATATACATGATCATGCCTAGATATTCTCATAACTATGCTCAATTCTGTCAATTGCTCAACAGTAATTTGTTCACCCACCGTAGAATACTTATGCTCTTGAGAGAAGCCACTAGTGAAACCTATGGCCCCCGAGTTTATTCTCATCATATCAATCTCCATCACTTTAATCTTGCTTTGTTTTTTACTTTGCCTTTACTTTTAACTTTGCATCTTTATACCAAAAATACCAAAAATATTATATCTATCAGATCTCACTCTCGTAAGTGACCGTGAAGGGATTGACAACCCCTAATCGCGTTGGTTGCGAGTAGCTATCGTTTTGTGTAGGTACGAGGGACTTGAGCGTAGTCTCCTACTGGATTGATACCTTGGTTCTCAAAAACTGAGGGAAATACTTATGCTACTCTGCTGCATCATCCCTTCATCTTCGGGGAAAACCAATGCAAGCTCAAGATGTAGCAATAACCAATCATACATAAAATAATTCAGAGAAGATTCAAATATTGTTCTTAGATAAACTTGATCATAAACCCACAATTCATCGGTCTCAACAAACACACCGCAAAAGAAGATTACATCGAATGATCTCCACAAGAATCGTTTAGAACTTTGTATTGAGATCCAAAAAGAGAGAAGAAGCCATCTAGCTAATAACTATGGACCCGAAGGTCTAAAGTAAACTACTCACACATCATCGGAGAGGCTATGGTGTTGATGTAGAAGCCCTTCGTGATCGATGCCCCCTCCGGCAGAGCTCCGGAAAAGGCCCCAAGATGGGATCTCACGGGTACAGAAAGTTGCGGCAGTGGAATTAGGTTTTTGGCTCCATATCTGGTAGTTTGGGGGTATGTAGGTATATATAGGAGGAAGAAGTACGTCGGTGGAGCAACATGGGCCCCACGAGGGTGGAGGGCACGCTTTGGGGGTAGGTGCGCCCCCTACCTCGTGCCTTCCAGGTTGATGTCTTGACGTAGGGTCCAAGTCCTCTGGATCATGTTCGTTCCGAAAATCACATTCCCGAAGGTTTCATTCCGTTTGGACTCCGTTTGATATTCTTTTTCTGCGAAACTCTGAAATAGGCAAAAAACAGCAATTCTGGGCTGGGCCTCTGGTTAATAGGTTAGTCCAAAAAATAATATAAAAGTGTATAACAAAGCCCATTAATCATCCAAAACAGAATATAATATAGCATGAAGCAATCAAAAATTATAGATACGTTGGAGACGTATCAAGCATCCCCAAGCTTAATTCATGCTCGTCCTCGAGTAGGTAAATGATAAAAACAGAATTTTTGATGTGGAATGCTACTTGGTATAATTTTTTTAATGTAATCCTCTTAATTGTGGTGTGAATATTCAGATCCGAAAGATTCAAGATAAAAGTTTAATATTGACATAAAAGCAATAGTACTTCAAGCATACTAACTAAGCAATTATGTCTTCTCAAAATAACATGGCCAAAGAAAGTTCATCCCTACAAAATCATAGTGTTCAGTCATGCTCCATTTTCGTCACACAAGAATGCTCTCATCATGCACAACCCCAATGGCAAGCCAAGCAATTGTTTCATACTTTAGTAATCTCAAGCTTTTTCAACCTTCACGCAATACATGAGTGTGAGCCATGGATATAGCACTATGGGTGGAATAGAATATAATGATGGGGGTTATGTGGAGAAGACAAAAAAGGAGAAAGTCTCACATCAACGCGGCTAATCAACGGGCTATGGAGATGCCCATCGATTGGTGTTAATGTAAGGAGTAGGGATTGCCATGCAACGGATGCACTAGAGCTATAAATGCATGAAAGCTCAACAAAAGAAACTAAGTGGGTGTGCATCCAACTTGCTTGCTCACGAAGACCTAGGGCATTTGAGGAAGCCCATTGTTGGAATATACAAGCCAAGTCCTATAATGAAAAATTCCCACTAGTATATGGAAGTGACAAAACAAGAGACTCTCTATCATAAAAATCATGGTGCTACTTTGTAGCACAAGTGTGGAAAAAAATGGATAGTAGCATTGTCCCTTTTTATTTTCTTTTTTGGGGGCCTTCCTTTTTATTTGGCCTTTTTTGGGATAGTACTCTATGAATGATGATCATCACACTTCTATTTATTTACAACTCAATGATTACAACTCGATACTAGAACAGAGTATGACTCTATATGAATGCCTCCGGCGGTATACCGGGATAGCAATGAATCAAGAGTGACATGTATGAAAAATTATGAACGGTGGATTTGCCACAAATACGATGTCAAGTACATGATTACGCAAAGCAATATGACAATGATGAACGTGTCATGATAAACGGAACGGTGGAAAGTTGCATGGCAATATATCTTGGAATGGCTATGGAAATGCCATAATAGGTAGATATGGTGGCTGTTTTGAGGAATATATAAGGAGGTTTGTGTGTGAAAGAGCGTATCATATCACAGGGTTTGGATGCACCGGCGAAGTTTGCACCAACTCTCAATGTGAGGAAGGGCAATGCATGGTATCGAAGAGGCTAGCAATGATGGAAGGCTAAGAGTGCGTATAATCCATGGACTCGACATTAGTCATAAAGAACTCATATACTTATTGCAAAAATCTACAAGTCATCAAAAACCAAGCACTACACGCATGCTCCTAGGGGGATATATGTTGGGGAACGTTGCAGAAAACAAAAATTTTCCTACGGTTTCACCAAGATCCATCTAGGAGTTCATCTAGCAACGAGTGATCGGATTGCATCTACATACCTTTGTAGATCACGCGCGGAAGCGTTCAAAGAACGGGGAAAGGCGTACTCGATGTGATCCAAATCACCGGAGATCCTAGCGCCGAATGGACGGCACCTCCGCGTTCAACACACGTACGGCCAGCGTAACGTCTCCTTCTTCTTGATCCAGCAAGGGGGAAGGAGAGGTTGAGGGAGATGGCTCCAGCAGCAGCACGACGGCGTGGTGTTGATGGAGCTGCAGTACTCCGGCAGGGCTTCGCCAAGCACTAAGGAGGAGGAGGATGTGTTGGAGAGGGAGAGGGAGGCACCAAAGATCAAGGTAAGAAGTCCTCCATCTCCCCACTATATATAGGAGGGCCAAGGGGGGGGCGCCGGCCCTAGGAGATCTAATCTCCTAGGGGGGTGCGGCCAAGGGGAGGAATCCCTCCTCCCCAAGGCACCTAGGGGTGCCTTCCCCCTTTGGGACTCTTCCCTCCTTGAAACCCTAGGCGCATGGGCCTCTTGGGGCTGGTGCCCTTGGCCCATGTAGGCCAAGGCGCACCCCCTACAGCCCATGTGGCCCCCCGGGACAGCTGGCCCCACCCGGTGGACCCCCGGGACCCTTCCGGTGGTCCCGGTACAATACCGGTGACCCCGAAACTTGTCCTGATGCCCGAAATAGCACTTCCTATATATAATTCTTTACCTCCGGACCATTCCGGAACTCCTCGTGACGTCCGGGATCTCATCCGGGACTCCGAACAACATTCGAGTTACTGCATATACATATCCCTATAACCCTAGCATCACTGAACCTTAAGTGTGTAGATCCTACGGGTTCGGGAGACATGTAGACATGACCGAGATCGCTCTCCGGTCAATAACCAACAGCGGGATCTGGATACCCATGTTGGCTCCCACATGCTCCTCGATGATCTCATCGGATGAACCACGATGTCGAGGATTCAAGCAACCCCGTATACAATTCCCTTTGTCAATCGGTATGTTACTTGCCCGAGATCCGATCGTCGGTATCCCAATACCTCGTTCAATCTCGTTACCGGCAAGTCACTTTACTCGCACCGTAATGCATGATCCCGTGACCAGACACTTGGTCACTTTGAGCTCATTATGATGATGCATTACCGAGTGGGCCCAGTGATACCTCTCCGTCATACGGAGTGACAAATTCGAGTCTTGATCCGTGTCAACCCAACAGACACTTTCGGAGATACCCGTAGTATACCTTTATAGTCACCCAGTTACGTTGTGATGTTTGGTATACCCAAAGCACTCCTACGGTATCCGGGAGTTACACGATCTCATGGTCTAAGGAAAAGATACTTGACATTGGAAAAACTCTAGCAAACGAACTATACGATCTTATGCTCTGTTTAGGATTGGGTCTTGTCCATCACATCATTCTCCTAATGATGTGATCTCGTTATCAATGACATCCAATGTCCATAGTCAGGAAACCATGACTATATGTTGATCAACGAGCTAGTCAACTAGAGGCTTACTAGGGACATGTTGGTGTCTATTATTCACACATGTATTACGATTTCCGGATAACACAATTATAGCATGAATAAAGACAATTATCATGAACAAGGAAATGTAATAATAATGCTTTTATTATTGCCTCTAGGGCATATTTCCAATAGTCTCCCACTTGCACTAGAGTCAATAATCTAGTTACATTGTGATGAATCGAACACCCATGGAATTCTGGTGTTGATCATGTTTTGCTCTAGGGAGAGGTTTAGTCAATGGATCTGCTACATTCAGGTCCATATGTACTTTACAAATATCTATGTCTCCATCTTGAACATTTTCACGAATGGAGTTGAAGCGACGCTTGATGTGCCTTGTCTTCTTGTGAAACCTGGGCTCCTTGGTAAGTGCAATAGCTCCAGTGTTGTCACAGAAGAGCTTGATCGACCCTGACGCATTGGGTATGACTCCTAGGTCGGTGATGAACTCCTTCACCCAAATTGCTTCAAGCGCTACCTCCGAGGCTGCCATGTATTCCGCTTCACATGTAGATCCCGCCACGACGCTCTGCTTGCAACTGCACCAGCTTACTACCCCACCATTCAAAATATACACGTATCCGGTTTGTGACTTAGAGTCATCCAGATCTGTGTCGAAGCTAGCGTCAACGTAACCTTTTACGACGAGCTCTTCGTCACCTCGATAAACGAGAAACATTTCCTTAGTCCTTTTCAGGTACTTCAGGATATTCTTGACCGTTGTCCAGTGTTCCTTGCCGGGATTACTTTGGTACCTTCCTACCAAACTTACGACAAGGTTTACATCAGGTCTGGTACACAGCATGGCATACATAATAGAACCTATGGCTGAGGCATAGGGGATGACACTCATCTCTTCTATATCTTCTGCCGTGGTCGGACTTTGAGCTGAGCTCAATTTCACACCTTGTAACACAGGCAAGAACCCCTTCTTAGACTGATCCATATTGAACTTCTTCAATATCTTATCAAGGTATGTGCTTTGTGAAAGACCTATGAGGCATCTTGATCTATCTCTGTAGATCTTGATGCCTAATATATAAGCAGCTTCTCCAATGTCCTTCATTGAAAAACTCTTATTCAAGTAGGCCTTTATGCTGTCCAAGAGTTCTATATAATTTCCCATCAAAAGTATGTCATCTACATATAATATGAGAAATGCTACAGAGCTCCCACTCACTTTCTTGTAAACGCAGGCTTCTCCATAAGTCTGCGTAAACCCAAACGCTTTGATCATCTCATCAAAGCGAATGTTCCAACTCCGAGACGCTTGCACCAGCCCATAAATCGAGTGTTGGAGCTTGCATACCTTGTCAGCATTCTTAGGATCGACAAAACCTTTCGGCTGCATCATATACAATTCTTCCTTAAGGAAACCATTAAGGAATGCCGTTTTGACGTCCATTTGCCATATCTCATAATCATAGAATGCGGCAATTGCTAACATGATTCGGACGGACTTTAACTTCGCTACCGGTGAGAAAGTCTCATCGTAGTCAATCCCTTGAGCTTGTCGATAACCCTTAGCGACAAGCCGAGCTTTATAGATGGTCACATTACCATCCGCGTCTGTCTTCTTCTTAAAGATCCATTTATTTTCTATGGCTCGCCGCTCAACGGGCAAGTCAGTCAAAGTCCATACTTCGTTTTCATACATGGATCCTATCTCGGATTTCATGGCTTCTAGCCATTTGTCGGAATCCGGGCCCGCCATCGCTTCTTCGTAGCTTGAAGGTTCACCGTTGTCTAACAACATGATTTCCAAGACAGGGTTGCCGTACCACTCTGGTGCGGGACGTGTCCTTGTGGACCTTCGAATTTCAGTAGGAGCTTGATCTGAAGTATCTTGATCATCATCATTAACTTCCTCTCTAGTCGGTGCAGGCACCTCAGGAACATTTTCTTGAGTTGCGCCTTTTCCCGGTTCAAGAGGTAATACTTCATCAAGTTCTACTTTCCTCCCACTTACTTCTTTCGAGAGAAACTCTTTCTCTAGAAAGGATCCATTCTTGGCAACAAAGATCTTGCCTTCGGATCTGAGGTAGAAGGTATACCCAATAGTTTCTTTAGGGTATCCTATGAAGACGCATTTTTCCGACTTGGGTTCGAGCTTTTCAGGTTGAAGTTTCTTGACATAAGCATCGCATCCCCAAACTTCTAGAAACGACAGCTTAGGTTTCTTCCCAAACCATAATTCATACGGTGTCGTCTCAACGGATTTCGACGGAGCCCTATTTAAAGTGAATGCGGCAGTCTCTAGAGCATAGCCCCAAAAAGATAACGGTAAATCGGCAAGAGACATCATAGATCGCACCATATCTAATAGAGTGCGATTACGATGTTCGGACACACCATTACGCTGAGGTGTTCCAGGCGACGTGAGTTGTGAAACTATTCCACATTTTCCTAAGTGTGTACCAAACTCGTGACTCAAGTATTCTCCTCCACGATCTGATCGCAGGAACTTGATTTTCCTGTCACGTTGATTCTCAACCTCACTCTGAAATTCTTTGAACTTTTCAAAGGTCTCAGACTTGTGTTTCATTAAGTAGACATACCCATATCTACTCAAGTCATCAGTGAGGGTGAGAACATAACGATAGCCACCGCGAGCCTCAACACTCATTGGACCGCACACATCAGTATGTATGATTTCCAATAAGTTGGTTGCTCGCTCCATTGTTCCTGAGAACGGAGTCTTGGTCATTTTACCCATGAGGCATGGTTCGCACGTGTCAAATGATTCGTAATCAAGAGACTCTAAAAGTCCATCAGCATGGAGCTTCTTCATGCGTTTGACACCTATGTGACCAAGGAGGCAGTGCCACAAGTATGTGGGACTATCATTATCAATCTTACATCTTTTGGTACTCACACTATGAACATGTGTAGCATTACGCTCGAGATTCATTAAGAATAAACCATTTACCATCGGAGCATGACCATAAAACATATCTCTCATATAAATAGAACAACCATTATTCTCGGATTTAAATGAGTAGCCATCTCGTATTAAACGAGATCCTGATACAATGTTCATGCTCAAACTTGGCACTAAATAACAATTATTGAGGTTCAAAACTAATCCCGTAGGTAAATGAAGAGGCAGCGTGCCGACGGCGATCACATCGACCTTGGAACCATTCCCGACGCGCATCGTCACCTCGTCCTTCGCCAGTCTCCGCTTATTCCGCAGCTCCTGCTTTGAGTTACAAATGTGAGCAACTGCACCGGTATCAAATACCCAGGAGATACTACGAGTACTGGTAAGGTACACATCAATTACATGTATATCACATATACCTTTTGTTTTGCCGGCCTTCTTGTCCGCTAAGTATTTGGGGCAGTTCCGCTTCCAGTGACCACTCTCCTTGCAATAAAAGCACTCAGTCTCGGGCTTGGGTCCATTCTTTGGCTTCTTCCCGGCAGCTTGCTTGCCGGGCGTGCCAACTCCCTTGCCGTCCTTCTGGAAGGTTTTCTTACCCTTGCCTTTCTTGAACTTAGTGGTTTTATTCACCATCAACACTTGATGCTCCTTTTTGACTTCTACCTCTGCTGATTTCAGCATTGCAAATACTTCAGGAATGGTCTTTTCCATCCCCTGCATATTGAAGTTCATCACAAAGCTCTTGCAGCTAGGTGGAAGCAACTGAAGGATTCTGTCAATGACCGCGTTATCCGGGAGATTAACTCCTAGCTGAGTCAAGCGGTTATGTAACCCAGACATAGTGAGTATGTGCTCACTGACAGAACTATTTTCCTCCATCTTACAGCTGAAGAACTTGTCGGAGACTTGATATCTCTCGACCGGGGCATGAGCTTGGAAAACCATTTTCAGCTCTTCGAAAATATCATATGCTCCGTGTCTCTCAAAACGCTTTTGGAGCCCCGGCTCTAAGTTGTAAAGCATGCTGCACTGAACGAGGGAGTAGTCATCGGTACGTGCCTACCAACTGTTCATAACGTCTTGTTCTGCAGGGAGAACAGGTGCGTCACCTAGCGGTGCTTGTAGGACATAATCTTTCTTGGCAGCTATGAGGATGATACTCAGGTTCCGGACCCAGTCCGTGTAGTTGCTGCCATCGTCTTTCAGCTTGGTTTTCTCTAGGAACGCGTTGAAGTTGAGGACTACTTTGGCCATTTGATCTACAAGACATATTGTAAAATATTTAGACTAAGTTCATGATAATTAAGTTCATCTAATCAAATTATTCAATGAACTCCCACTTAGATAGACATCCCTCCAGTCATCTAAGTATAACATGATCCGAGTTAACTAGGCCGTGTCCGATCATCACGTGAGACGGACTAGTCAACGTCGGTGAACATCTTCATGTTGATCGTATCTTCTATATGACTCATGCTCGACCTTTCAGTCTTCTGTGTTCTGAGGCCATGTCTGTACATGCTAGGCTCGTCAAGTCAACCTAAGTGTTTTGCATGTGTAAATCTGTCTTACACCCGTTGTATGTGAACGTTAGAATCTATCACACCCGATCATCACGTGGTGCTTCGAAACAACGAACTGTCGCAACGGTGCACGGTTAGGGGGAACACTTTCTTGAAATTATTATGAGGGATCATCTTATTTACTACCATCGTTCTAAGTAAACAAGATGCAAAAACATGATAAACATCACATGCAATCAAATAATAATAGTGACATGATATGGCCAATATCACATAGCTCCTTTGATCTCCATCTTGGGGCTCCATGATCATCTTGCCACCGGCATGACACCATGATCTCCATCATCATGATCTCCATCATCGTGTCTCCATGAAGTTGCTCGCAAACTATTACTTCTACTACTATGGCTAACGCGTTTAGCAATAAAGTAAAGTAATATACATGGTGTTTCTCAATGACACGCAGGTCATACAAAAAAATATAGACAACTCCTATGGCTCCTGCCGGTTGTCATACTCATCGACATGCAAGTCGTGATTCCTATTACCATAGCATGAACATCTCATACATCACATATAGATCATTCATCATTCATCACAACTTTGGCCATATCATATCACAAAGCACTTGCTGCAAAAACAAGTTAGACGTCCTCTAATTGTTGTTGCAAGTTTTACGTGGCTGAAGTAGGGTTCTAGCAAGAACGTTTTCTTACCTACGTGAAAGCCACAACATGATTTGTCAACTTCTATTTACCCTTCATAAGGACCCTTTTCATCGAATCCGCTCCAACTAAAGTAGGAGAGACAGACACCCGCCAGCCACCTTATGCAACTTGTGCATGTTAGTCGGTGGAACCGGTCTCACGTAAGCGTACGTGTAAGGTTGGTCCGGGCCGCTTCATCCCACAATACTGTTGAAGCAAGATAAGACTAGTAGCGGCAAGAAAGTTGACAACATCAACGCCCACAATAAATTGTGTTCTACTCGTGCAAGAGAACTACGCATAGACCTAGCTCATGATGCCACTGTTGGGGAACGTTGCAGAAAACAAAAATTTTCCTACGGTTTCACCAAGATCCATCTAGGAGTTCATCTAGCAACGAGTGATCGGATTGCATCTACATACCTTTGTAGATCACGCGCGGAAGCGTTCAAAGAACGGGGATGAGGAAGGCGTACTCGACGTGATCCAAATCACCGGAGATCCTAGCGCCGAACGGACGGCACCTCCGCGTTCAACACACGTACGGTCAGTGTAACGTCTCCTTCTTCTTGATCCAGCAAGGGGGGAGGAGAGGTTGAGGGAGATGGCTCCAGCAGCAGCACGACGGCATGGTGTTGATGGAGCTGCAGTACTCCGGCAGGGCTTCGCCAAGCACTATGGAGGAGGAGGATGTGTTGGAGAGGAAGAGGGAGGCACCAAAGATCAAGGTAAGAAGTCCTCCATCTCCCCACTATATATAGGAGGGCCAAGGGGGGGCGCCGTCCCTAGGAGATCTAATCTCCTAGGGGGCGTGCGGCCAAGGGGAGGAATCCCTCCTCCCCAAGGCACCTAGGGGTGCCTTCCCCCTTTGGGACTCTTCCCTCCTTGAAACCCTAGGCGCATGGGCCTCTTGGGGCTGGTGCCCTTGGCCCATGTAGGCCAAGGCGCACCCCCTACAGCCCATGTGTCCCCCCGGGACAGGTGGCCCCACCCGGTGGACCCCCGGGACCCTTCCGGTGGTCCTGGTACAATACCGGTGACCCCGAAACTTGTCCCGATGCCCGAAATAACACTTCCAATATATAATTCTTTACCTCCGGACCATTCCAGAACTCCTCGTGACGTCCGGGATCTCATCCGAGACTCCGAACAACATTCGGGTTACTGCATATACATATCCCTATAACCCTAGCATCACCGAACCTTAAGTGTGTAGATCCTACGGGTTCGGGAGACATGTAGACATGACCGAGATCGCTCTCCGGTCAATAACCAACAGCGGGATCTGGATACCCATGTTGGCTCCCACATGCTCCTCGATGATCTCATCGGATGAACCACGATGTCGAGGATTCAAGCAACCCCGTATACAATTCCCTTTGTCAATCGGTATGTTACTCGCCCGAGATCCGATCGTCAGTATCCCAATACCTCGTTCAATCTCGTTACCGGCAAGTCACTTTACTCGTACCGTAATGCATGATCCCGTGACCAGACACTTGGTCACTTTGAGCTCATTATGATGATGCATTACCGAGTGGGCCCAGTGATACCTCTCCGTCATACGGAGTGACAAATTCGAGTCTTGATCCGTGTCAACCCAACAGACACTTTCGGAGATACCCGTAGTATACCTTTATAGTCACCCAGTTATGTTGTGATGTTTGGTATACCCAAAGCACTCCTACGGTATCCGGGAGTTACACGATCTCATGGTCTAAGGAAAAGATACTTGACATTGGAAAAACTCTAGCAAACGAACTATACGATCTTATGCTATGTTTAGGATTGGGTCTTGTCCATCACATCATTCTCCTAATGATGTGATCTCGTTATCAATGACATCAAATGTCCATAGTCAGGAAACCATGACTATCTATTGATCAACGAGCTAGTCAACTAGAGGCTTACTAGGGACATGTTGGTGTCTATTATTCACACATGTATTACGATTTCCGGATAACACAATTATAGCATGAATAAAGACAATTATCATGAACAAGGAAATATAATAATAATGCTTTTATTATTGCCTCTAGGGCATATTTCCAACAATATATTGGTAGGAAAAGACCATCGCTCGTCCCCGACCGCCACTCATAAGGCAATCAAAGAACACCTCATGTTTCAAATTTGTTACATAACGTTTACCATACGTGCATGCTACGGGACTTGCAAACTTCAACACAAGTATTTCTCAATTTCACAAATACTCAACTAGCACAACTTTAATATCACTACCTCCATATCTCAAAACAATCGTCAATCATCAAACTTCTCTTAGTATTCAACACACTCATAAGAAAGTTTTTTACTAGTCTCAAATACTTAGCATATTAGGACTAATTTCCCAATTTAAGCAAATTACCATGCTGTTTTAGACTCTCAAAATAATATAAGTGAATCATGAGAGAATAATAGTTTCTATAAAACAAATCCACCACCGTGCTCTAAAATATATAAGTTAAGCACTAGAGCAAAAACTATATAGCTCAAAAGATATAAGTGAAGCGGATAGAGTATTCTAATAAATTCCGAATGATGTGTGTTTGTCTCAAAAGGTGTGTACAGCAAAGATAATTGTGGTAAACTAACAAATAAAGACTCAAATAATACAAGACGCTCCAAGCAAAACACATATCATGTGGTGAATAAAAATATAGCTCCAAGTAAAGTTACCGATGGAAGTAGACGAAAGAGGGGATGCCTTCCAGGGCATCCCCAAGCTTTGGCTTTTAGGTGTCCTTAGATTATCTTGGGGTGCCATGGGCATCCCCAAGCTTAGGCTCTTGCCACTCCTTGTTCCATAATCCATCAAATCTTTTACCCAAAACTTGAAAACTTCACAACACAAAACTTAACAGAAAATCTCATGAGCTCCGTTAGCGAAAGAAAACAAAACACCACTTCAAGTTACTGTAATGAACTAATTCTTTATTTATATTGGTGTTAAACCTACTTTATTCCAACTTCTATATGGTTTATAAAATCTTTTACTAGCCATAGATTCATCAAAATAAGCAAACAACACATGAAAAACAGAATCTGTCAAAAACAGAACAGTCTGTAGTAATCTGTAGCTAACGCAAGTTATGGAACCCCAAAAATTCTAAAATAAATTGCTGGACGTGAGGAATTTATATATTAATCATCTTCCAAAATAATTAACTAAATATCACTTTCCAAATAAAAATGGCAGCTATTCTCATTAGCGCTAAAGTTTCTGTTTTTTACAGCAAGATCAAAAAGACTTTCCCCAAGTCTTCCCAACGGTTCTACTTGGCACAAACACTAATTAAACACAAAAAACACAACCAAAACAGAGGCTAGATAAATTATTTATTGAATAATAGCAAGGAAAAATATTGGGTTGTCTCCCAACAAGCGCTTTTCTTAGAAGCCTTATAGCTAGGCATAAGATTTCAACGATGCTCACATGAAAGACAAGAATTGAAGCACAAAGAGAGCATCGTAAAACACGTGACAAACACATCTAAGTCTAACATACGTCCTATGCATAGGCATCTTATAGGCAAGCAAAACTAGCATATGCAAGGAAGCGGAAAGAAACAATAGCAATCTCAACATAACGAGAGGTAATTTAGTAACATGAAGATTTCTACAACCATATTTTCCTCTCTCGTAATAATTACATGTAGGATCATAAGCAAATTCAACAATATAGCTATCACAAAACATATTATCAACATGATCCACATGTATTCAAAGTTGACACTCTTCCAAAATAGTGGGATTAACATTAACTAAAGTCACGACCTCTCCAAACCCACTTTTATCAAAAATTTCATAAGATTGAACATTCTCCAAATATGTGGGATCTAAAGTTGACACTCTTCCAAACCCACTTTAAATATTGCAAACATTATTATCAATCTCATATTCATCATGGGGCTTAAATAAATTTTCAAGATCAAAAGAAGAATCACCCCAATCATGATCATTGCAACAAGTAGAGGACATAGCAAAACTAGCATCCCCAAGCTTAGGGTTTTGCATATTATTAGCACAATTAACATTAAGAGAATTTATAATAACATCATTGCAATCATGCTTTTCATTCAAAGATTCATCGTGAATCACTCCATAAAGTACTTCATCACAATTTTCAGATTCACGAATTTCAAGCAAAACTTCATAAAGATAATCTAGTGCACAAAACTCACTAGCAATTGGTTCATCATAATTGGATCTCTTAAAAAGATTAGCAAGCGGATGGGAATCCATAGATCTTAGGTTCTCTATTTAGCAATAAATAAATAAGTATTCCAATCAAACGAGCAAATGGGACAAGTAAGACATAAAAGCAAATGGAAAAACGAACAGAAGAAGGGCGAATAAAACGGCAAGGGTGAAGTGGGGGAGAGGAAAACGAGAGGCAAATGGCAAATAATGTAATGCGGGAGATAAGGGTTTGTGATGGGTACTTGGTATGTTGACTTTTGCGTAGACTCCCCGGCAACGGCGCCAGAAATCCTTCTTGCTACCTCTTGAGCACTACGTTGGTTTTCCCTTGAAGAGGAAAGGGTGATGCAGTAAAGCAGCGTAAGTATTTCCCTCAGTTTTTGAGAACCAAGGTATCAATCCAGTAGGAGGCCACGCACGAGTCCCTCGCACCTACACAAACAAATAAAATCCTCGCAACCAATGCAATAAAGGGGTTGTCAATCCCTTCACGGTCACTTACGAAAGTGAGATCTGATAGATATGATAAGATAGTATTTTTGGTATTTTTATGATAAAGATGAAAAGTAAATAAAGCGAAATAAAAATGGCACCAGAAATAGCTTGTTAACGGGAGATTAATATGATGGAAAATAGACCCTGGGGCCATAGGTTTCACTAGTGGCTTCTCTCGAGAGCATAAGTATTACGGTGGGTAAACAAATTATTATTGAGCAATTGACAGAATTGAGCATAGTTATGAGAATATCTAGGTATGATCATGTATATAGGCATCACGTCCGAGACAAGTAGACCGACTCCTGCCTGCATATACTACTATTACTCCACACATCGACCGCTATCCAGCATGCATCTAGAGTATTAAGTTCAAAGGAATAGAGTAACGCTTTAAGTAAGATGACATGATGTAGAGGGATAAACTCATGCAATATGATATAAACCCCATCTTGTTATCCTCGGTGGAAACAATACAATACATGCCTTGCTTCCCCTACTGTCATTGGGAAAGGACACCGCAAGATTGAACCCAAAGCTAAGCACTTCTCCCATTGCAAGAAAGATCAATCTAGTAGGCCAAACCAAACTAATAATTCGAAGAGACTTGCAAAGATAACCAATCATACATAAAAGAATTCAGAGAAGATTCAAATATTGTTCATAGATAAACTTGATCATAAACCCACAATTCATCGGTCTCAACAAACACACCACAAAAGAAGATTACATCGAATAGATCTCCACGAGAATCGTGGAGAACTTTGTATTGAGATCCAAAAAGAGAGAAGAAGCCATCTAGCTAATAACTATGGACCCAAAGGTCTGAGGTAAACTACTCACACATCATCGGAGAGGCTATGGTGTTGATGTAGAAGCCCTCCGTGATCGATGCCCCCTCCGTCGGAGCTCCGGAAAAGGCCCCAAGATGGGATCTCACGGGTACATAAGGTTGCGGTGGTGGAATTAGGTTTTTGGCTCCGTATCTGGTAGTTTGGGGGTACGTAGGTATATATAGGAGGAAGAAGTACGTCGGTGGAGCAACATGGGCCCCACGAGGGTGGAGGGCACGATGGGGGGGGGGGTAGGCGGGCCCCCTACCTCGTGCCTTCCTGGTTGATGTCTTGACGTAGGGTCCAAGTCCTCTAGATCAAGTTAGTTCCGAAAATCACGTTCCCGAAGGTTACATTACGTTTGGACTCCGTTTGATATTATTTTCCTGCGAAACTCTGAAATAGGCAAAAAAACAGCAATTCTGGGTTGGGCCTCCGGTTAATAAGTTAGTCCCAAAAATAATATAAAAGTGTATAACAAAGCGCATTAATCATCCAAAACAGAATATAATATAGCATGAAGCAATCAAAAATTATAGATACGTTGGAGACGTATCACCGGATCATAATCGCAGTAGGTGACTATAACTTGCAAGATCGGATCTAGAACATGGATGTAATGATCAATTCATAAACGTTCACATCTGAAATCATGGCACCCGGGCCCAAAGTGACAAGAATTAAGCATTGCAAAGTCATAGCAACATCAATCTAAGAACATAGTGGATACTAGGGATCGGGCCCTAATAAAACTAGCTCGATTACATGATGAATCTTATCCAACTCCTCACCGACCAGCGAGCCTACGAAGGAATTACTCACTCCCGGTGGGGAGCATGATAGAATTAGCGATGGAGAAGGGTTGGTAATGACGAAGAACGAAGATCCCCCTCTCCGGAGCCCCAAACAGACTCCAGATCTTCCCTCCCGAGGAAGAACAGGGCCTGGCGGTGGCTCCATCTCGTGGATTGCGATAATTCTTTCCCCCTAGTTTTTTCTGGAAATATGTGATTTTATAGTATCAGGGGGGTCGTCAGCGGAGCCACCAGGTGGGTACAACCCACCTGGGTGTGCCAGGAGAGGGGGGCGCCCTGGTGGGTCGTGCCCACCCAAGGGCCCCTCTCTGGTGGGTCTTGGCTCCAGTAATTCTTATTATTGATATAAAAATCCTCAAAAAGTTTTGTTCCATTCCGAGAATTTTTATTTCTGCACACAAAAACAACACCATAGTAGTTCTGCTGAAAACAGTGTCAGTTCGGGGTTAGTTTCATTCAAATCATGCAAATTAGAGTCCAAAACAAGAGGAAAAGTGTGAGAAAAAGTAGATACATTGGAGACGTATCATTCATGCATGTAATAGGTGTTTTGGAAATAAGGTATGTGGTTGCAAAAGGTAAATTTGAGCCCCCCGCCGCTGCTCGCGGGCGCAACCGGGCTCGTCTGCGGACGTTTGAGGGCCCAAATTTGTAAGTTCCGGCTGTAGAGCCCCAAACCCGCCTCAAACGCCCGGGCTGACGACCCGGTCACGGAAATGTGACCCGACCAGGTGCCCCAAACTTGTCTCAAACGCCCGGACTGACTGGCACCCCTCATATCAGGCCAAATCTAGGGCGGGTATGAGGCGACCTGAGCGTGTCCGCCACCTCCGCCCAGTCCACCTCTGACCCACCCTGACCCCGCAAAATCCCCCTTCGGAGCAAAACTTAGGCTCACTTCACTCTGCTCCGCTCAGCTCCCCATTCTCCAATCCGTCCAATCCCTAGCGCCGGCGACCATGTCCAGAACCTACAACCACTCCGACGGTAGCTCCAGAGACGAGGACGAGCTGGCGCTCTGTATCACACTGGAGTGCTCACAGGTCGATACGGGGCAACTTCGGTTCAGGTGCGACGCCGTCGGTCTCCCGTCACCGCAGCGTCGACGCCAGCGCCAAACCTTCCTATCCCACACGCAGATATGCGAGGGCAGCCCAATCGGCGGTGCCCGCTCGGCGGACTCCTCCACCTCCGGCCGCTGCTCCGCGCGGGTAGTGGTTGGTTCTAGTGCCTGCTCCACCGGCGCCGTGGATGCGGATTTCGGAGTCGAAGGAACATGCTGCCCGCCGCGAGAGGTGAGGGCAAGGGAGATGGGGGCAGCATACGACGCAGGTGCGCAGTCCGCGCCGCCGCCGCGTGATGCCGGTGCCGATGAGGAGGAGTGTCTCCTACGGTGGGTGTACCGTCGGTCACTTACCACTGCGGAGATGGACGCCCGGTGGCTCCAGAGGATCAACACCAAGCAGCTCTAGCTCAGCATTGAGCACTCCGAGCGAGAGGCAGCGACGAGGGTGGCCAAGCTCAAGTGCAAGCAGGACCTCATCGTCCAGCGCTTGAAGGGCTACATTGTCATTTTTGATTCCTCTGACGATGATGGGTCCGACTCCGACAGCTCCGACACCGACCCACCTCCTTCCGCGGACGCCTACAGCAGCGCCTACAACCGAAAGAGCAAAGGGACGGCGAGGAAGTGGTGAAGCTCCGCCCTCTCATATCTAGCTCGTAGTATCTACCTCGTAGTATCTAGTTAGCATTTGCCGGACAGTATGAACTGTGTGAACTATGACCGATCTTTTGCTGATGTTTATATGTGAATTTATGACCGTTTGCATCGGTTTAGAGTCTGTTTCCTGTCGATTTTGCCCGTCTGGTGATCTATGTACCACCTTGCATGATTTTGTATGGATATAGAGTGACGGGTATGAGATATACGACTGTGGACGCACAGATTTAGAGACTGCCTAGTACTGTCCGCGGCGTATAGGGTGCCGGATTTAGCAAATCCGGTTGTAGATGCTCTAATGCATTCTGATAAATTTTTTGTATTATCCATGCCGAACTTCAATTCTGAAAAAAAATCAATTCGTATCTGCTTTGGTATCGCCCCTACTCCTCAGTCTCCACCATCCTCCCCGTCCGCTTTATGTTGTTGTTGCTGAGAAAGGACAGAACGCCGATATGGAAGACGCAATGGTAGTAGTACATACTAGCTCTCAGTGCTCACATGAAGAAGGGAAACTACTGAATGCACCCCACCACACTACATCCCCGCAAGAAAACATAGCAAATATTTCAAAATTTTGTGAAAATGATTATGAACAAATAATATAGCACTAGTGCAGAACCAGGCAATAGCACCGGTTCGTAAGGCCCTTTAGTGCCGGTTCGGCAACTGGCACTAAAGTGTGGGAACTAAAGCCCCCCCCTTTAGTACCGGTTCAGCATGAACCGGTGCTAAAGGGCAACCACGTGGCACGAGCCAGCTCCGGGGGCGCGTAGGACATTAGTACCGGTTGGTAACACCAACCGGTACTAAATGTTTGGGTGTGTTTTGGTTTTATTTTTTATTTTTACTTTAATTTTGTGTTTTCAATTCAATTTAGTGATTGTTTTACACTATAATGAGTTGTTAAATAATTAGGTGAAAGTACCGCAGATTAGTTTGACTCGATGCATGTGGATCCTAGCTAAGTCATCAAGTATATGCCATATCCGTATTATATATACTTGATCACCTAATTAAGTGATCGAGGTAATATGGATATCTCATATACTTGATCACTTAGCTAGAATCCATCTAATTGAAACTAATCTGCGGTTTCTTTCATAAATGATATAATAACTCATCATCATCATCATATTAATATAAAAACTCTTGCATCATATATATCATCACCAACAACAGTTTTCATAGCTAGCTAAAAATCATCATATAATAGTCGTCTCATTACCACTCTTAATCATCATATAGTCATTACCGCTATCTAATCACTACCAACACTAGCTTAAAGAAGAAACATTCACTTGTACCAGAAGCCAAGATATCATTGAGTTCAACATGGTAATGATATTATAAGCATTCATAACACCACAAAAGCAAATTACTCTTTGAGATTAAGTTCAGGACAAAGAACACGGACATGAGAGGACAAGTACTAAGAGCATGAACTAGCTAATCACTCCTGCTGCTCTCTCTCAGGTAAAATAGCATAGAACATGTATAGATTTCCTGATTCATCATATTGGAGCATGCAGATGAACCTATCTCCTAATCGTGGGTTGCGCTTCTGATTGCTGCCCCCTAGTACTTCTCTGCGATCGTTCACAATTTTACTCCAGTCTTTTACTATTAAGCATTCCTCGCTATTAGAAATGTTGAATGCACTAAAGTGAATTGTAGGATATCTTGGCTGTAAACTAACAATATTCATGGTACCTTTAGTCTCAATCCAATTAGGCACAAAATTCATCGGGAGTCCCTGTTGAAGAACATCGTATAGTAACATACTTAGCAATGAAGTTTAGCTTAAAGAAATGTATGCAAAAGATGCACTAAGGAGAAATAGTAGAAATCTTACCATCTTTCCTAAATATATGTGACCGTAGTTCAGTACGAACACTATTGGTCGCACGTTTTGAGTACTAACATTTCTAAGTGTAGGAAAAAAATTGTCTTGACAGCATCAAGATCCTCAAGCCATGAAACATAATGACTTGTCTCCTCGCAGTTTAGTTCAGCCCCGGGACAGTGGACGGTCCTGTCTACCAAGCGTCGGACATGTTTGCTTGATTGGAAATAAGCTGTCAATATAAATTACTTGTCAACTCTTTTTGAATAAACAATATCAAAGACATAAATATGGTTGAGAAACTCACATAATGGTAGAACTGGAGGCGTCTGCACATCGACCCAGATGTCTCTATTACCTTCAATATCATCTTCTGGACGAATATCAAAGGTGATAACCATATCAGCCTCAAATGCATAAGCCTTGCATAGTGCTTGCCAAGTTTTGCATTCAAAATAGGTGTATGTGTTTGCATTGTATAATTTGACATTGAAGGGATAACCATGCTCGGTGTTCAAGTAAACTCTTTTTACCTCCATAGTTTTATTAGGGTTGAAACCTATCTTATCCAAGACAAAAATTCTTGCATGGCAGGGGATATGCTAGTAGAATAGTGAAAAAATTAAAATTAAAAGTTGAAGCAAATGAAGCATAAGTCATGTTTAATTATGAAAAAAAAGACCTGTCATTCTGACTTATTGTATCCACTTCGAAGTTCTCATCCAGCTTGATGCTGAAGCGTCTATCATCAACTAGAAAATTTCTGCCGCACAGGCCGCGCTAGTCTTTGCAGTATTCACACATAATGAAATCGTGTTCGTCGTCAGACGACATTCCTATGTTCATAGGTGAAACATTAATCACTTATTAGTTCTATTAATTCAACTAATTCAACTAGTTCTGTTAATTCAACTAGTTCAACTAATTCAAGTAAGCACTTAAGAAAAATATACCTAAATAAAGTAGCTCAACTAATTCAACTAACTAGTTCAACTAATTAATTCAACTAATTCAACTAAACTAGTTCTATTAATTCAACTAAATAAACTAGTTCTATTAATTCAACTAAGCATTTACTAAAAATAAACTAGTCCTATTAATTTCTTACTAAAATAAAGTAGGTAGTTCTATATAGTAATATTTTGATTAGATCATCAAATCTCATATACCTAAATTTTCTTACTAAAAATAACTAGTTCTATTAATTCAACTAATTCAACTAAGAATTTACTAAAAATAAACTAGTTCTATTAATTTTCTTACTAAAATATATAAAGTAGCTATATATAGTAATATTTTAATTAAATCATCAAATCTCATATACCTAAATTTTCTTACTAAAAATAAACTAGTACTAATTCAACTAGCTAGTTCAACTAAGCATTTACTAAAAATAAACTAGTTATATTAATTCAACTAGTTCAAATAATCTCATATACCTAATTAATTAATACCTAGCTAATTCATCTAACAATTATTTCAACTAATTCAACTAATTCTATTAATTCAAAAAGTTCTATTAATTCAACTAATTCAACTAAGCATTTACTAAAAATAAACTAGTTATATTAATTCAACTAGTTCAAATATCATATACCTAATTAATATCTAGCTAATTCATCTAACAATTAACACTAATATTTAACTTTTCTATCTAATTCATATATAATATTTCATATTAATCTGACATTCTTATCTAGGTAATTCATCTAATTAACAATTTGATATGCATTAATCTAAAAAACAGAAAACAGAAAATAAGTAAAAAAATTGTGTGTGTGTGTGTGTACGTACGAGCGGGGGAGGCGGCGTACGGGCGGCGGCGTGAGACGGCAATGACGGCGATGGTGCGACGGGGGCGGCGCGAGACGGCGGCGACGGGGACGGCACGACGGGGGCGGGGACGGCAGGGGCGCGCGCGAGGACAGGGACGGGGACGGGGAGGTCCGGGGCGCGCGACGCCGGGGACGGCCGGGGCGCGACGATGGCGACGGGGATGGGGCGCGATACGGGGCGGGGGCGGGGGCGGCGGCGTACGGGCGGCGGCGCGAGATGGCGACGACGGGACGGCACGACGGGGGCGGGGACGGCCGGGGCGCGCGCGACGACGGGGACGAAGACGAACAAGAACTAACTGAAAATTTTCGTAAGTGTTGTATATATAGGAGAGGCCTTTAGTACCGGTTGGAGCCACCAACCGATACTAAAGGCCAATTTTCGCCAGGCCTAGGGGCGGGAAGCGGACCCCTTTAGTACCGGTTCGTGCCACGAACCGGTACTAAAGGCCCACTCATTAGTACCGGTTGGAGCCACCAACCGGTACTAAAGGTGTTGCGCTGCCACCCGTGGTGCACAATATTTAGTCCCACATCGCCGAGCGAAGGGCAGCCGCATTGGTTTATAAACCCAGCCGCGGCTTCTGGGCCTAACTATGGCGCGCTGCCCTGTGAGCCTGCCGGACCTTCTGGGCCTGAATTTGCACACCCTAGGTCTGGCAGGCCCACTGGACAGCGCCCCAACAATTTTTTTATAGTTTTTTCTTTTCTACATTATTTATTTTTGAGTACTTTTATATAGTTTTTTCTTTTCTGCATTATTTATTTTTTTCTATTTATTTTTGAGTAATTTTTTATATAGTTTTTTTCTTTTCTGCTTTATTTATTTTCTTCTATTTATTTCTGAGTAATTTTTTCTGTATTTAGTTTCTTTGTGACCCTCTCTACTCTTTTGCACATGCTATGCGGGTGAAATTATGATACCATGGCAAGTTTCAACATTTTCATAGTTCATTTTGTAGTGATTTTCAATTTCACGGTCATTTAGCTCTCTAAACAAATCGGTAAATGACTGAAAAACAGCAAATTATGTCAGACGTGTTGGAAACTGATGACGCCGCTTTGAATGCTGCATACTGAACACAAAAGAAGTCCGGAGTTCAAATAAGTTTAAAAAACATTGAAGTGCCCGTGTAACAGATGAGTTCTCGTCCGAAACCTTGATACTCCGAAAGAGATTGTCTAGTTTGTACATGAAGTGCGTCCAGTTTTGCCATGACCCTCTCTATGCTTTCGCACATGCTATGCGGGTGAAATTATGATACCATGCTAATTTTCAACATTTTCACAGTTCATTTTGTAGTGATTTTCAATTTCACGGTCATTTAGCTCTTTAAACAATTCGGTAAATGACTGAAAAACAGCAAATGATGTCAGAACATGTTGGAAATTGATGATGTCGCTTTGAATGCTGCATACTGAACATAAGAAGCCCGTAGTTCAAATAAGTTATTAAAAATAAAAAGAGGTGCAATGCTGGTTAATTTGCTTCAAGCCTTTCGAAATAGTGTAGACTGCACTGCACATAGCTCAGTGCAATCTATGCTATTCCGAAAGACTTGAAGCTAAGCAACGTGCAGGTGAGCATTGCGCCTCTTCGTCATTGTCTCTACACTCACGGCTTATAAACCGCTCATATTGCCTCTCTCTTAGCGAGGTGGGACTAAAAATCAGCTTACTAAGAAACTCAAGTACCGGTTCATGCCATGAACCGGTACTAAAGGTCTTCGTGGGGGGCCCAGCCTGACCACAGCCGCACTAGCCTCATTAGTACCGGTTCGTGGTATGAACCGGTACTAAAGGTTGCCCACGACCCGGTACTAATGATGTCCGTCCGCCTAGCGTTGGAACCGGCACTAATGGTCACATTAGTGCCAGCTCAAATTCAAACCGGCACTAATGTGCATCACATTTGACCCTTTTTCTACTAGTGTAGGTGTACAGTGGTAGGGTGTAGAAAAGCCACTCTCTGTGAAGAAAATCTAGTATGACACTTTATTTAATGAAGAAAGAGAGACTTACCATATCTGAATTTAGATATATCTCTTATCACCTAGAGACAATAATTTCTCTCTTATCTTTATGTGGTTTGTCCACAAACAAGTAATTCTTACAAAGGACAACTTAATCAAAAGGCGATGGGTAGGTAGTCCACGATGTTGCTTTTGTGATCATGATGAAACAATACAATATTTATTTCTTGAATGCCCACTAGCCAAATTGCTTTTGAGAACGATTCATATTGCCTTCAACATTATTCCTCCAGTTGACATTGCATCGTTGTTTGGAATGTGATTAACTTGGGTTGAATATACTACCACGGCTCGTATTCGGACTGGAATATGTGCGCTTCTGTGGGCTATATGGAATTGTAGGAATGATTTGATATTTAACTGACAACACAATTTAACTTTTTTGCAGGTCATCTTCAGAGCTACCGTTTGGATCCGTACGTGGTCCTTACTCACTCCTATGAAATTCAGGGAGCCTTTGGTTACTGGATGCAACCAGTGGGAGATGGTAGCATGGTACATACAGAGACTACTTGAGTGAGAAAGGAAATAAATAAGAAAAAGCGGATAAGACTGAGATAGAGAGGCCCATGTTGGTGGGCTGTTGAGTCAGCAGATCATATCAACTTCAGCACAACCTGCACACTTCATTGCTCATTTAATTTCGCACACGCTGCTCACCATGTTGGCTCCGATATTCAATTGGGCTCGAGTTAGGTCATGATTGCCACACGTTTTGCCATTTGTAATTACAAAGTTTACTAGTGTACTTTTTCATATTAGGGCGCTCTTAATGCATTGCATTGCATCTTAAGCTATATCGTATGCTTTCGCAAAAATAATAATTAAGCTATATCGTATGCATTAAACATGAATTTAGGATTGTAGTATCTTATTTTATCTTTTGGCGATGATTGTATCTTATTGTTTTACATCGGAAAGATCTATGATTAATTTGTTTTAGGAGAGAGAAAGTACGGTCTTGGTTAATGGAATTTCATAGGCTTTCGCCCCGCTTTATAGATAAAGTCGCGGTCCAAATTTGACATGGTAAGTCTCTCTTTCATAGTTAAATAAAGTGTCATACTAGATTTTTCGCATTGTCATGATTAAGATATAGTAGAACGTGCCAACTGTTGGAAATATGAGCAATTTACCAAATGATGTTATTAGCAGAAATATTAGATAAAGCATGACTAATATAACAGTGACAAAACAAGCCATGCGATTTGACAAAGAGAAGGTAAACAGCATCTTCATATATGATCTGTAACTGAACATATCTAGAGCAGCCAGTATAGCAAGTTGCATATATGAAATAGAGTCCAACATATGTAGGGCAAACACTAGAACAAGGAACTGCAGCAGGACCTCTAACAGAAAGGAGAAGAACACGTACGGGACAGCAGCAGCAGAAGCGCTGGACTTGGGGTCGGTGTCCTCGCCTGCCATGTCGTCGAGGAGATCGTGGAGGTCGGGGAAGAAGTCATCATCGGGGAAGTAGTCATCGGAGTCCGTGATGAAGAAGCCAGTAGTCGCGCGGAGCGCTCCCCAAAAACCTTATCACCCTTCTCCCGTACAGGACTCAAAAGGTGCGGTTCCGGAGGCCTACTGTCCCGACCTGCGGTGCACGCCGCAAGACGGGATGGGGAAGAACATAGCAGCAGCGCAGTGATCGGAACTTTGTGGCGAGAGGAAGAGGAGCTTCTGTTGTGTCTCTCTGGAGAGGAGCAACCTCTCTTATATAGGCACAGGAGAAGGATCCGAAGAGGCTGCGGCGGGAGGTGAAGTAACGAAGGGATACGAAGCAAACAGGGAGCGGCCACCTTTCGTATACCCGTCGTGCGTGGCAAAAATTTAGACATCGGCTCGGCTCATTCCCGCAACCCGTCATGACGAGGCGTGGCGTGGCGAGGTGGGCGGCAGAGGAGGAGCGCGCGTGGATATCCCTCTTATTCTCATGCTCATACATGTGGGGAAAGAACCTCCCTTATAAAGAGGTCCAACTCCCTCTGAACTAGCAATGTGGGACTAAACTTTTGTTCCATCTCTTGCCTTGCATGAATGGGCTGCGTGGGCCTTTAGAATTTATTAGGAATTTCTGAAATTGCTATTAGGCTAGGCCCAAAATAGACAAAATTCCAGCACCAACTTGAAGCGCCGGGAGCTAATCTGGACTGCTACCATTGGGCCTGCCATATCGGCGTTCGGTCCTTCCTCAGCAACGATAACATAAAGCGAACGGGGAGGATGGTGGAGGTGGGGGAGTAGGGACGATACCCGAGCAGATACGAACTGGGATTTTTTCTCTTCCAGAATGAAGTTTGACATGGGTAATACATAATATTTATCAGAACACATTAGGAGCACCCATAGCTCAGCAAAAGTATCCATGTGGGAATTTTGAAGGATTTGAACTATACATTATAGAGGAACCCTTGCAAACCTTCCCTTGAAGTTCCTGCATTAGTTCCAGAAATCAACAACAAAGAGAAATGTTGTTATTAATCATCAAGGCCAAAATGCATTGAGCAATGCAGTATCTCTACGTGAACTGCGTTGGTAATTGTTGGCGTCAACTCGTTGCATAATGCAGTGCATCATCCAAAAAGACGCCAAGAAAAGAAAGAAGAAAGAAAGAAAAAAAACAATGCAATGCAGTATACTATTTGACGGCTGGTTGTACGTTAACTGAATATATGCACTCTCTGTCAGAGAAGGTAACTGTCGGTGTCATTACATACTAGCTGACGTGAAGTTGATCGATCAACATCTAATCCCTTGGGGGCTTGCAACGACGGCTTTGTCGCTGGCGGTCGACCGTACTACATCGTCTACCGCTCGACGGCGACATTGCTGATAGAACCTAGCCAGGAGTACTGAGTACACAGTGCAAAAACCTGATTATAGGCAATTTACTCCGAGTGGTTTTGCTGCGCATCTGAAGCCACCTGCCTTTAAGGGGGCGCAATATAAGAGGTGGTGCACGAGAGCAGTCTACTGGTTTCAGACCATGGGCTGCTATGATGCCACCAAGGGCAAGCCTGAGGGCGATCTTAATCCACCACAGCTGGAAGCTTTTGAGAAGATCGATACCCTCTTTAAAGGCGCTCTTCTGAGTGTTCTTGATGACTCCATTGTGGATTCGTATATGTCGTTTGACAACGGCAAGGACATGTGGGCTGCGCTCGAGGCCAAGTTTGGTGCCTCGGACGCCGGCAGCGAGTTGTACGTCATGGAGCAATTCTATGACTACAAGATGACTGATGAGCGCCCTGTTGTACAGCAGGCTCATGAGATACAGTCGCTCGCAAAAGAACTTGAGTACTTCAAGTGTGTTTTGCCGGACAAATTTGTTGCCGGAGGCATCATTGCCAAGCTTCCACCTTCGTGGAACAATTTTGCTACTTCCCTGAAACACAAGAGACAGGAGTTTTCCGTTGCGGATCTCATTGGTACTCTTGATGTTGAAGAGAAGGCGAGAGCAAAGGACACACGTGCTTGAGTTGCTGAGGGAGGTTCTAGTGCCCACATGGTATAGAAGAAGAACTCCCAGCCCAACAAGTTCAAAAACAATAAGAACAAAACTCAGGGCAAAGGCAAGTTTGATACAAAGAACAAGCCATCACATTCTACCAACTTCAAGAAGAATTATCATAAGAAGGGGAAGGGACTTTGCCATGTCTGCGGTGATCCTAGTCACTGGGCTCCGAAGTGTCCTAACCGCTTTGAGGAGCGCGAACATGAGAAGAGCGGCAAGTCCGCTAATGTTTTCATCGGTGATACTGATATGAAGGAATCAGGGTACGATATTTTTCCTACCATCCTTTCAGTATTTCAATCCCCTGATTGGTTAATTGACACCGGTGCCAATGTACATGTTTGTGCTGACGCCTCCATGTTTTCTTCTTACCAGGCAACAGGGACTTCACCCGTGCTGATGGGGAACGGGTCACATGCATCGTTCGAGGTGTTGGTACGGTCGATCTGAAGTTTACTTCGGGGAAGACTGTGCGTCTGAAGAACGTTCATCATGTGCCGTCCATCAATAAAAATCTCGCTAGCGGTTCCCGTTTATGTCGAGATGGTTTTAAGTTGGTTTTCGAATCCAATAAAGTTGTAAGTGTGGACAATTTGTTGGAAAAGGCTATGAGTGCGGAGGCTTGTTCCGCCTATCTTTGTCAGATATTTGCACTAAAGTTATTAATAATGTTTGCCACAATAATGAGTCTGATATTTGGCATTCACGACTCTGTCATATTAACTTTGGTTGCATGACGCGGTTAGCCAATATGAATTTAATTTCGAAAATCTCTACTGTCAAAGGCTCCAAGTGCCAAGTATGTGTGCAAGCTAAGCAACCTCGCAAGTCCCATAAGACTGCAGAGGCAAGAGACTTGGCGCCACTAGAGCTTATACATTTTGATCTTTGTGAGATGAATGGCGTGTTGACAAAAGGTGGAAAGAGATACTTCATGACGTTGATTGATGACTCCACTAGATATTGTTATGTGTATCTTCTGAAATCAAAAGATCAGGCTTTGACTTTCTTTAAAAACTATAAAGCTGAGGCAGAGAACCAACTTGATCGAAAAATTAAACGGCTTAGGTCCGATCGTGGTGGAGAGTATTTTTCCAATGAATTTGTCTGTTTTGTGCGGAACATGGTATAATCCATGAGAGGACGCCTCCCTACTCACCCCAGTCAAATGGGGTAGCCGAAAGAAAGAACCGAACTCTAACTGATATGGTTAACACCATGTTATACACTTCGGGTCTATCCAAGGAATGGTGGGGGGAGGCGCTAATGACTGCGTGTCATGTCCTAAACCGAGTTCCCACAAAGCATAAGACCATGACTCCATTTGAGGAATGGGAAAGGAAAAGGTTGAAACTCTCTTACCTACGTACTTGGGGTTGTTTGGCGAAAGTCAATATACCAATTCCCAAGAAGCGCAAGCTTGGACCAAAAACCGTGGATTGTGTTCTTCTGGGCTATGCTTTTCATAGCATCGGCTATAGATTTTTGATAATAAAATCTGAGGTATCCGACATGCATGTTGGTACGATTATGGAATCAAATGATGCAACTTTCTTTGAGGACATATTTCCTATGAAGGATATGTCGAGTTCATCAAATCAGGAGATACCTACTCCATCTAGTGAGGAATTCACTGTAATTCCTGAACCCACCATTGCGATGGAACACGTTGAGAATCCTGTTGAGGGTAACAATGGAACTCCTGTGAGGAGTAAGAGACAGAGGACTGCAAAGTCTTTTGGTGATGATTTCATTGTGTACCTCGTGGATGACACACCCAGGACTATTTCAGAAGCCTATGCATCTCCTGATGCTGACTACTGGAAGGAAGCTGTACGTAGCGAGATGGATTCCATCTTAGCTAATGGTACCTGGGAGATCACTAACCGTCCTTATGGGTCCAAACCTGTAGGATGTAAGTGGGTGTTCAAGAAGAAGCTTAGACCTGATGGTACGATTGAAAAGTACAAGGCGCGGCTTGTGGCCAAGGGTTATACCAAGAAAGAAGGTGAAGACTTCTTTGATACTTACTCACCCGTGGCTAGACTGACCACAATTCGGGTGCTACTATCACTGGCTGCCTCACATGGTCTTCTCGTTCATCAAATGGACGTTAAGACGGCTTTCCTCAATGGAGAGTTGAAGGAGGAAATTTACATGGATCAGCCAGATGGTTTTGTAGTACCTGGTCAAGAAGAAAAGGTGTGCAAGTTATTAAAGTCTTTTTATGGCCTTAAACAAGCTCCTAAGGAGTGGCATGAGAAGTTCGAAAGAACATTAACTGCTGCCGGCTTTGTAGTAAACGATGGTGACAAGTGCGTGTACTATCGCTATGGTGGGGGCGAAGGAGTTATTCTTTGTCTGTATGTCGGCGACATATTGATCTTTGGAACCAAACTTGATTTAATCAAGGAGGTTAAGGATTTCTTATCTCGCTGTTTTGAGATGAAGGATCTAGGAGCAGCTGATGTTATCTTAAACATCAAGCTGTTGAGAGATGAGAATGGTGGGATCACACTGCTTCAGTCTCATTATGTGGAAAAGGTCTTGAGTCGTTTTGGGTATAGCGACTGCACGCCTTCTCCAACTCCATATGATGCTAGTGTGTTGCTTCGAAAGAATCGGCGGATTGCTAGAGATCAACTGAGGTATTCTCAGATTATTGGCTCGCTTATGTATTTGGCGAGTGCCATGAGACCTGACATCTCTTTTGCTGTGAGCAAGCTAAGTCGGTTTGTGTCAAAACCAGGAGATGATCATTGGCATGCGCTTGAGAGAGTTATGCGCTATTTGAAAGGCACCGCGAGCTATGGGATTCACTACACCGGGTATCCAAGGGTACTGGAGGGTTATAGTGACTCAAACTGGATATCTGATGCTGATGAGATTAAGGCCACAAGTGGTTATGTTTTTACACTTGGTGGTGGCGCTGTTTCCTGGAAGTCTTGCAAGCAGACCATCTTAACGAGGTCAACTATGGAAGTAGAACTCACAGCATTAGACACTGCCACTGTTGAAGCAGAGTGGCTTCGTGGACTCTTGATGGACTTACCTATGGTTGAAAAACTAATACCCCCTATCCTGATAAACTGTGATAATCAAACTGTGATCGTCAAGATAAACAGTTCTAAGGACAATATGAAGTCCTCAAGGCATGTGAAGAGGAGAGTAAAATCTGTCAGAAAATTGAGGAACTCCGGAGTTATTACGTTGGATTATATCCAAACGTCGAAAAACTTGGCAGATCCCTTCACAAAGGGTCTATCACGTAATGTGATAGATAATGCATCGATGGAGATGGGTTTGAGACCCACCGCATGAGTTGTCCATAGTGGTAACCCACTCTCTGTGATCGGAGATCCCATGAAGTAGAAGTGGGAAACAAGCTGTTGGTCAGCTGGGAGGAGAGTATCCCTATATTAATTATCCCACTCCGTGAAGATGCAATACTCTCCTAATCTACATGGCAGGTTGATACTTATCTTAATGTGTTCCAAGTGGCTTATTCGGGTAAGCAGAGATGTTGTCCTGCAGAACATCTTCTGAGGAACACACCTATATGAATTTGACTGTTAACGTCGCAGTCTGTGAGAATTGGGTGTTCTCTAATAAATTCATCAAAGGCCCTGGAGTATGACGTATACGCTCCACCCGCGGGGAAGCCTTGCGGCAGCCCAGTATCGGTCAAGAATTTGTGTGAAACTAGTTTTACAGAAAACTTGTAGTTCAAGGCATAGTCCACTATTCAAGTTGTGATCTAGTGTAGCATAAATTTCTAAGTGGAAGTTCAACTTCACAGTCTCCACTAAGCACTGATATATAAAACAATATTTTGGAACTAAATGATGAGATGTGCCAATGAGACTTTGTGGGGTATTGTTGGAATTTTGCTAGTAGGCCTTTGGCTCAAAGCCCAACTAAAATTCTGAAATTCTCTTGGCCCATTCATGCACACATGTGAGTGGAGTGAGTGAGGCTAAAGTTTAGTCCCACCCCGGAAGTTAAGAGAGAGTTGCACCTCTTTATAAGGTGAGCTCTTCTACCACTTGTATGAGCATGAGAAGAGGAGACCTACACGTGTGCTCCTCCTCCTCACTCGCCTCGCCACGCCACGCCACGTCACGACGCGCCGTGGGTTGCGGGATTGAGCCGAGCCGAGGACAGAACTATGCACGTTGTCTATATTTTTGCTGCATGGGAAAATTAATGAGTCATTAATTAATAATTAACGGACGCGTTAATTACTGAACCGTTTCCGATTCTTTTGGATCGTGACGACTCGGACGTGGGGTTTACTCCCACGACCTACCCGGCCCGCACTATATAGTCAGGCAAACGTCTACCCTAGCCGCCGCTGCTTCGTATGGTTTCTCACCACCGTTCCAGATCATTGCGCCGCCAAGCAAGTCTTCTCCATCCCTCCTTCCGGCGTGCACCGCGAGAAGGGACAGCAGGCCTCCGGAACCCCGCCTCTCGTGATCCTGTACGGGAGAGGGGCGATCAGGTTTTTGGGGAGCGCACTCGCGCGACTGTTGGCAACGACGACTTCGCGAACGACGACTTCTTCCCCGACCTCGGCAACCTCATCCTCGACAACATGGGCGACAACGTCAACGCCGGCGGTGCTGCACCCGCTGCACCGTATGTGATTCTATCCTTCCAGTTCGAGATCGTGGTAGAATTCATGCTTCTAGTATGTGCCCTAGATGTGATATGTTCATCTGCTATGCTAGTTCGCATGATTAGTTTAATCTCTGCTGCTGTGGTCATGATTTATCTTTTGTTTATTCGGATTAAATCTCGTAATAATTTGCTGATATTTCCAACAGTTACTACTTACTTAGTAGAAGTCACTAGGACTAGTTAGTACTTGCACCGTTGCACGCACACTGTCGCCATCGAAGACCCATGCGCAACAATGTAATTAGCCTGGGTTTTGCCTCACAAATCTGAAAGTTTAGTGCCGTACGTTAATCACACATGCACGGGAAGCAATGGCGAAACTGCTGCATGAGCCTTGGGTCGACCGTGGTTATGAAGTGAGATAGCGCGCAAGAAAGATTTCAGCAGATGCTTGAACGTACTTTCCTCTGCAGGTACAACAAAATCATCATATCATACTATATGAGATCTCGCAAGATACTTGGCACTCAAGCTCTCGCGCCACCTAAGTTTCATCTCCCTGCTGCTAGCTATAGTACTATAGAGCAGCTTGTCAAAACCTAGGCTGGTTATCTCATGAAACCGACATGTCGACAGGATGTACCATAGAGTACGTACGTACGTAATTACAGCTATCAACTGTGAAACGATGCACACAATGTAGGGATGGAGAGGCTCCCGTGTGATTCGTCTGAGGGTCGGTTAGTTTACTTGTGGACGGTGGTATCTTCCCAGATTCCTAGGATTATTGCAGTATCAGCCGACGATTCTTCTCGGAACGTTCTTGGGTTCAAGGTTCGAAGAAATGCTCCATGGGATCTAAAATTTATATTTCTATCAAAAATACATTGATTCTCTTATAAAAGATAAGACGAATTATTTAATGAAGAATATGTTGCACATACAATAGGAATCAACTGTTATAATTCCTCAAACCATATGAGGTCAACCCAAATGGTGCAGATTAGGTCTACCGTGTTTTCTTCAGTAGAGGTATGAATGAATGTCGAGATAGAGGTGGTGGTCCTAGAGGCGACGAGTTTTATCGAGGGTCTATGTTGTTCATGTTTGTTTTGGTACTTTCAATCTGATGTGCATTATCAATGTCATCAACTATTAAAATTAAATTGTTCCTCAAAATAATTTTACTATTATGAAATTTCGGTCCAAACTCTCGTTTCATCCAAAATTTGAATGCAACGACTATGGCTTGAATGATCAAGGGTTTATCATGCAGTGATCCCCTAGTGTGTACAATATTACTTAAGGGAGTGTCTAAGGCTTTGTCGACTATCATTTTAAGTCATTGTTGTGAAGTATAGAATCATGTGCTAATTAACAATAATTGAAAAGATTCTCAACAACGCGAAACAATAAAGAAGAGAATGCCCAATAGGACCATGTTTCCCTCCTAGGGGTGACTCGGGGTGGTGACACAAACCCTAGTGCCACAACCCCTTACTTGGGCAACTGCCAACAGCTGTCACTATCGGCCTTTTTCCTGAAGCACGTGCGATTATGTGGTGTTGTGTCATGGAGGAAGATGTAGGATAATGCAAGCACTGCGCATACAACGCTGCATGAGTGCTCTCACCGGTGGCAATGGTGACTAGATATGGTCGGATCTTGTAGCGACCCGGTCCCAATGGATCGAAGTCTCTGTGCTTAAGTGTCATCCCTGGATCGGTATGCTGACACACACAGTACTCGAGGATTTATAACAGAGTTCAATCACACACTTATTACATCGAAAGTCTCATAAAGAGTACTTATTACAATAATATGGCCGAAGGCCATCTAAATAAAATAGTTGTGGAAGCTTTAAAGATAAATGAGTTCATCCAACTCCAGAGCAAAATTGAGTGCATGGTAACGACCTATCGCGCCTTACTCTTCGTCCGTAAATTCTGCAACATGAAATGTTGCAGCCATGTAGGTCAGCACATGGAATATGCTGCCAAGATCACACTATAGAGCAATGATGAAATAATAGCTATCACTACATGCATATTTGGCTGGTGGTGGCTCTAGGTTTAGCATTTGCATAAAGCTAATTTTTCCCTACAACAAAGGAATAGATTTTATTTAACAACCAAATTTAAGTCATTATTGAGAAGGTTCCCCCAACTCAATCCCAAAATTACCATGTAATAATATTAATAACCCGACAAATTCATTAAGTAAAGTGATGAGATCAATCAATAATTCAAATACCAGATACTCAAGATGTCCATAACCGGGGACACGGCTAACCATGATTAGTTTGTACACTCTACAGAGGTTTGCGCACTTTTCCCCACAAGACTCGACCACCTCCATGATCGGAAGATCGAGTCACAGTCTTTCTGAAGCATTAACTCTTTACTCTGGGTAGACAGTTACACCTACTTTTCCCTACATCTGCTAGCCTACCATTGAAAGAGGTCACACAACTTACTTAACTATGCCAGAGCCCATAATGGCTTGTGGTTACACACGGAAGTTTCTAGCATGAATAATCATATGATCCCTTTGAGCCTGGGTGGCATTCCATAGGATGATCACACGGGTACTCCGGGATATCCTAGGACAAGACTGGATTCTCCAGGTGACCGCAACCAATCCACCCAGATGTGTATTAAAGTAGCCACCTTAAGTTTCCCTTAGTTCTTTTCTCTCACAACTTGTATGATTCTCACATACCAGTCCCGTCTACGAGCATGGCTAAGCAATATGAGCATAACGTATATTCCCGGGGTGAATCAAAGGTAATAGGTTCCTACCTCATCAATTACATAGCAAACCACAATGTTCCCAGTCCTACTCATCCAATGATTGAGGATTGAAACTAATGCATAAAACTGGATAATAAAGGGGTATGATCAAAGTGTAACTTGCCTTGCTGACGATCGGTAAACCCTAGAGATTCGTAGTAACAAGTTTCGCACTCCGGAAAATCTATCATAGACAAACAATAGCATACATAAGCACTCAAGCATGAAGATGCAAAGAAAACCAGAGAAAAAGATCTTAACAGAAAGTTTAGGTCAAGAACTTCGATTTGCAAGCAGAATCAACTAAATCGGGGTTACGAAATTCAAGTTACGATCAAAAGAAGTTCAAATTAAAATATGTTTGAAACCAAATTTTAAACTTTCAAAAACATGTTTAAGTTGATTATCTGAATATAGGGGGTTATAACAAAGAATTTGGCATTGGTTTCGTTGGATTTGAATAAACGAGCAAAAAGTTGTGAGGGTTTAAATATCAGGGACTAATTTACGAAGAAAATAATCACGGATAGGTTCCTGGCCGAAAATAAACAGAAAAAGAAAAATCTATCGGACGAACGTCCGCTAACAGAGACTAATGAACGAAAACGTTCGTTGGCAGATCTAAACAAACGAACATTCGCTAGATAGACCTAACCGAAAACTAAACCGAACGAACCGGAAAAACCAAAAGAAAACCGTGAAATAAACCGATCTAGGGTTTACCATTTTTCCAACGAGAAACAACGGCGAAACTCCGGCGGTCGGCGGCGTCTCCGGTGGGGCTGCGGTGGCGCCGTGGTGGCTAGCGGCTACGGGCGAGGCGGCGAGGCGGCGAAGCGGCGGGGAGACGGCGAGGCAGCTGCGGCAGTCGGCGGCGGAGGCGGCTGTAGGCGGCGGTGGCTAGCGGCGCCGGCAGCGGCGGCCGCTCGTGCTGCGGCTTGTTGCTGCTGCTTCGATCGGAGAGAGAGGGGCGGCGCGGCGCTGGGCTGCGATAGTCGGCGGCAGCGGCGGTAGTAGGCGGCGGCTGATGAGAGAGAGAGGGGCGGCGGGGCGCGGCTTATAAAGGCGGAGAGGTGGCCTCGGGAGGCGTGGGGAAGGGGCAAAACGAGGCGGGGGCAGAGTCCGGCCGGGGCACAGACGCGGAGGTCGGTGCGGCGGCCGATGCGCTCGGGACTCCATCCCGAGCTCGGAGAAGGGCGGCTGGGCCGGCTGGGCCGCGGCCTGGCAAACTGGGCCGGCCCGATTCGGTCGGTCCTAACTTTTTTTTTAAACAATTTTTCTAGAGGCAAAAAAAATACGAAAAACATAACAAAAATATTTTTGAAAATTCCAAAAAAATCACATAATTCCCTCCTAATATTTGGACTAATGTGAACATTTTTTGGACCTATATGCCTAAAATAAAATAAACATTTTTAGTACTAATAAAAATAAATAATCACGCAAATAAAATCAAATCAAATATATTTTTATTCAAAATTAAGTTTCCAATATTTCGTTGCTTTTTTAAGAAGTCATATTATCTTCTCTCATTATTTTATTTATTTGAAATAATTGGAAAATAATTTCAAATAAAGCACAATGATCCAATTTGCCAATTTTGAAAATTCAAAATTGGATTTTTGTGAGAACCTCCAACTCTCTCATTTGGTCCTTGAGTTGCTTAAGGTTTCTAGGATCAAAATTCCAAATAAAACAAATTCAAAGATGCAAAAATTATGAATTCATATGATGATCTAATGAATAACATCCAAATTGAAAATTGAGATGTTACAGATCTGGCGCTCATTGGCAGAGGATGATGAACTCGGACGTGATGGTGCATTGGCTTGCCCGCGGAGGAAGTTTAGCATCATGTTTGGTGGTGGGGTTTTTTGGTTGTGTGGTGCTTTGTCTTGTTCGCGGCAGGATCGAGTGTCCAATAACAACCATGTGCGGTCATAGTGGTACCAAAGCTAAACTTTGCGGTGCGTCCGATCGATGCAACAACCGAGCTTGGGCACCACTTTGTGGCCTCGTGGGATATGTTTCTCCATGTGGTGCGGGTGGTTACGTCTCGCGGGGTTATGTCTTTGGATGGATGACAATGGCTACTGTTAACGGTGGGATTTGACCATTTGTGTATATTCAAGGAGGGTCGGTCAAAACCGGCGACGGTTACTCTAAAGGACATTGTTATACGTCATCCGAGGGGTCGTTTGTGGTGCCACCTCTATCTCCTATTTTTTTTGTCCATGCTTCGGGTGAAATACTAGACCAATGTCTTATTGGGTCAGATGATGGTGATGCATATTGCGTTGTTTCCCGTTGCCCTTCTCGAAGGCCTCGGTTTGTTGCACGATCTCAATGGCTCAATGGCGAGTTATGTGGTCTACAACTTTAGGAACCTGCGGGTGGGTGATGGCAATGACACTTGCGTTGCGTTAACCCGGAGGGGACATATGATGTCCGTTTTGAAAAATAAATCTCTAATTTCTAAATTATGTACAACTTTAGGTCCACACATGTTATTAAATAGCTGCGTATAACTTAGTCTCTGGTGGCGTGCTGTAATTTGTTTGATTCAGAAATGAGCAAATATGGACACCAAATCCATTTCATATTTCTAGATCCATTAGAGCATCGCGCAAATATGGCCCCTCCTCATGCGACCGCCGCTGGCCGACGCCGCCCTCCAAGCCCGCTGCCTCCTCCTTCCTCGCGCCGGGCTCCTTCTTCCATCGAGTGTCGCCACGGCCACCAAGGCATGACCGCGTAGCACCTTACATCGACGGCCCCAGCCTCCCCGATGCAACCATCGTATCCGCACCGCACCGCATTCCCTCCCCGGCCACCTTAGGGTGTGTTTGGTTCTGATCACTGGGTGGAACGTAACGGGTCCGTCCCGTGCCTGGGGCTCGTTCTTGTGTTTGCTAGCAGCGAGGTACCGGAACCCCCGATTCCCACGAGCGGAATATTCCGCCGAGATCCGGAATACGCTCATACCTCCGATTTGGAGGAATCACGCGGAACGGCTCGGCCCCGCGTCCCTCACCTCCCCACGACTCCCTCATCTCGCTCTCCCATGCCGCCGCCACCCCCTCATCTCGCTCCCCCTCTCGATATGCGCCCTCGTCTCTCTTACACCGGCGCCGCCTCTCCTCCTCCCTCTCGAGCGACATCTCTCCATGTCCGGCGACACATCTCCCTCTCCTATCAGCTCCGCGTCGGGCTGCTGCTGATCTCCGCGTCGGGCTGCTCCGGATCTCCGGCGATGCTCCACGTCGGGTCGCTGCGGATCTCCGGCGAGGCTTCACGTCGGGTCGCTCCGGATCTCCGGCGATGCTCCACGTCAGGCAGCTGCGGATGACCACGAGCAAAGTTGGATCACGACAGGAGGCTGCACCTCAGAAGACATGTGCCACACCTGGACAAGCAGCCGCGACAAGCAGTTGCCACAACGATTTGTGACCATTATTATGTTCTGAATCTTGGTGGCTTTTCCAAATCACAGCAACACGATTTTGAGTAAATGACTTGTTTTTTGACAGTTTTTTAGGTTATGTTTTGACAGATTTTTGAAATGTATATGACTGATAGTAGGTGAGATGAATCAAATGACTTCAATCACGTATCTCCAACCAAACACTAAAACGGAACCGTTTCATTATACTTATTAGGCCCAACCAAACATAGAAACGGAATCAACCCATTTCAGTGGAACGGAATGTCACGGAACCATGACATTCCATTCCACTTTGTTCCCCAATCAAATACACCCTTAGAGAGTAAGACCCTCGCAAGTTCAAAGTATGGTACACTATTTGTATGTGCAAATGCCTAGCTTAGGTATTTACGATTAGAGAATGTGACAGTTCAACATTTACAGTTTTACACGCCTATCAGCACCGCTGCTTGATCACTTCGCCTAGCGCCCGTCTCGACGCCGCTACGTCTCTCCCGGCGACGAATGGGTGCACGAGCAGCTCTGAGACGGAAGCTCGCTTCCGGTGGTCCTTCTGTAGGCAAGCGGCCACGAAACTCCGGAGCTCCGGCGACGCTGCACCGTCGCTAAGTGCCGGCAGCTCGCCGAAGCACACGGCGCACATGAGCGCCGCCCAGCTCAGCTCCTGCCCGGCGGGGAGCAGCGGGTACCGCCCCATGAGGAGCTCCAGGACGGTCACCCCCAGCCCCCACACGTCGGCGGCGTAGGGGTCGACGGGGCCCTCCTCGTCGCCGTCGCCCTGCAACGACCGCTCCGTGTCGAAGCGCTCGGGGCTCATGTACGCGGCGGTGCCCTCGTAGGCCGCGCGGTATTTGCCGGCGCGGGAGACGACCTCGGCTATGCCGAAGTCGGCGATCTTGACTTGCCCGGCTTTGTTGATAAGGAGGTTGGCCGGCTTGATGTCGCGGTGGACGACGCGGCGGGCGCGGAGGTATGCTAGGCCAGACAACGCCTGCGCGGCCACCTCCGCAAGGGCCTCCTCCGGGAAGCCTCCCTGGCCGGCGCGGACGAGCGAATCGAGCGAACCGCCGTCCATCAGCTCGAGGAGTAAGGCGGAGTCGCCGGACGCCGTCGGGAGCACCGAGTGGCACCGGACGATGTGCGGGGAGTCGACGCGCCGTACAACTTCTACCTCCTCGTCGGCGCCGGGGTGGCCGCGGTGAATGATCTTGAGCGCGTACAGCGCCGACGTGCGGCGGTGCGAGACCTTGTGGACGGTGCCGCCGTTCCCGCGACCAAGGACGGAGAGCCTGTCGAAGTCGATCAGGCGGAACTCACCGTCCGGCCGAGCCGCCGAGGTGGACGGCGTCGCCGCGGCGACCGTAGCCGAGGCGGGGCACCGGAAGGCCCACGTGGACGCGTCGAGCGTGAGGTGAAGCTGCGGTAGCCTCCTTTCTCTGGCAGCCGCCATGATCTTGAGTCGCCGTGTGTTTCGCAAGAACAGTATTGGCAATAGAATGATGAAATTGATGATTGAGTAACGGATGATGTTTTTGTGTGGAGGTGAGGTTAGCTTTATACTACGACCTGGCGGCGCAAGTAAATTTGGCTGACTGTGCTGAGATTTTGATGTGTAACTTCTGAATCTTTTTAAACCTTTCTTTTGAAAACGATGTGAAAATCTGCTTATTTATCTTGTCTGCAAGAATGGATATTCATGATGTTATTGAGTCTGAAATTTAAGGAGATTTATGCCAAAGCTTTCCTCCAAAATAACCCCTTAAAACATTGCTTGGCAAAAAAATAGACGGTTGGGTTTGTTCCGGATGCTTGGGTTGGGTCGCCGTTTTGGGCATGTAATGTTTACAGCGATTTCCTCCATTACGTTTCCCGCCGAGAATCGCTGGTGGCTGGTAAAATACACTTGTAAACTTAATACCGTTGTATAATAATACACCAATGTTTTTTAGGAATTATGATTTTGATGTATGTATTTGGCCTGGGCAGTGGAACTTGGTTTGTTTTCACCTGAGCCGTTAGATCTCCATTCACATGTCTTGAGATCAATCCTCACTTCGCTACGCTATACCCTAACTGCAATTGCCGCTACTGCCGCCTCGTCATTCTCCAGCTCCCGCCACCGCCTCCACCTTCTCCTTTTATTTTCGTGACTGTGCTATCAATACATTGTTAGACTAGCAAAGTTTTACACAAAAAAAAAGGTGCTAAAATATATACACTACATCAACATAATGTACGTCTATCTACAGTGTCACAAAGTTCCAAACATAATTGAAGTCCACTAATCGAGTTAAGAAAGTCAAATTTCACCATCATAAGTATCTCAAAATTTTCTTATGTGAATAGTAAGTAAGGTACTATTCAGAACATGATGTGCTTTCCAATATCACTTAGATCAAATTTGCTAGTGTGTTTGTAGCATGGTAGCTACCACGAGTCGTGTATTATGTTATTCTTTAGGGTTTGTATGATGTTATTCAGTCGAACTAGTACACACATATTTTGTTTTGTATGTTTATGTTTTTTCCCTTTATTATATGTGTCTGTTCTACTATAATTCAAGTATTATGACTAATTTTGTCATGTGTTAAAACTGTTAAACTAGTCTGACTAATTTTTGAAGAAGTGTCAAGTGGGGTTATATAATTATCCACTATGTTAAGCCTGATCTTGATATTAATCCCAAACACTTGGGGGTTGAAAGGACCGCCGTTGCTAACGAACATTGTCATCTTTAATTTCAGGTGATGTGGATATGTACCTCTTAATTGGTAAGCTTAGTGTGAAAACATATGCCTAATTCAGGAGATATTCTTCAAGTAGCGGAGGAGATATTTACTAGTCCTAAGATGCAGACTGGTTGAGCGCGGGAATGAACACAACACAAACAAAAAGATGCATGATAGATTAGAATAGAATACCTTAAGTCCAGAAATCGAGTTACTGTCTCTGATCCATATTACTAGAGCTGTGACAAGTAATTTGGATCGGAGAGAACACAAAATTTCTAAAAGATATATACTACATCAATGTAATATGTAAATAGTAAACTTGAAGTACATAATTTCTTTCAAGTCCATAAATTGAGTTACGAAAGTCATGTTTCACATTTAGTTTCTCATAATTTCTTATGTAAATAGTAAACTAAGCTAGTATTTAGAACATGATGCCCTCTTCTGGTAACATGAAAGTTAAATTTGCTAGTGTGTACGTAGCATGGTAGCTACCACAAGTATAATCTATTTAGTGGACGTGCACACCATTTGGTTTTGTATGTTTATGTTCGTTTCACTTTGTTATATGTGTGTTGTACTCTCAATATTAGGTTTTCGGTCCGCTTTACCACATCAACACAAGTAGTTCAAGTGCAGGAAAGTACACAAGAGGACTGGTTAGTGGGAGGACAACACAAACTATAATTCATGTAAGCTAGATACCTTTATAATTCTATCATGGGTGCCAACTTTAATATGGGCCCGACTAATTTGTAAACAAGTGTCAAGTGGGGCTAGATGGTTATCCACTCTGCCAATAAGCCTCGCATTTGGGGGCTTAAGGACCGCCATCGCTAACGAACATTGTCATCTTTAATTCGAGGTGACGTGGGTACATACCTCTTAATTGGCAAGCTTAGTGGGAAAACATAGCCCTAATTCAGAAGATATTCTCCCAGGGCAGCGGAGGAGATATTTACTAGTCCTAAGATGTAGACCGGCTGAACGAGAGAATGAACACAACACAAAAATAAAAAAGATGCATGATAGATAAGACTAGACAGTGAGATGGATACTGACGGTGCGGGTGTTGTTGGACCATGCATGGAGTCAGCAGATCATATTTGGTTCAGGTTTAGCGCAAGCTTGAAGAAAGGATGCGGACGGTGCCAACGTAGGCCATCACGCACGACCGCCCGCCCGCCCGCCCGCACACCATGTTGGCCCGAGATTAGCTTGGTCATGGCTCTGATCTTCTTTGCTTCAGTGAGTGCGTTAATTATTAATTCCTTTGTGTTGGTTAACTGCACGTGTATAGCACATCAGCATTCACGCACTGTTCTTGTAACTTTCGTTGGCAGATTTGCTGCCAATTGCTATTGCCCCCTTGCAGGAAAGACATTTCTGATACAAGACTTTCTAAATCTTTGAAACATTTGTTGAAGTGTTACCTTCAAATTGCTGGCCTGGCAGGCCGCTGTGCTTGGCTGAGCGGGTCGTTTGGTGGTCGGCGACAACCATTTGTTTTTTCCTACAATGCAATCAAACAACCAAATCTTTGTGGGATACGGATGGACATGATTTCTCATTCCTACGTTATGAAAATCCTTTGAATCAAAGAGGCCCAGCTAGGTTTCTCATAGATCTCACTAAAAAATCGTTAAAACAAATATACAGTCCTACGGTTTATATGGGAGTTCTTTCAGGCAAGGAGGTCCTTGCAAAATGAAAGCACGCAAAATCGGATGCGGATTTTCATGCTGAACATTTTGATATATTATACGTTTTTTCCCGACATCGTATGCAAAAATTATAGCCGTTTTACTTTTTCCCTACACTCTTTGTAAAACGTGTCTAAATTTAAGTTTTTAAATTTTCCTAACTAGTAAATGTAGTAATATAACTACATCTCGAAGGATTTTATTTTTTGAAATTTTTATCACTTTTTTTTGTTTTTTCAAAACTGAAATGGCAATACACGAGGGGGGGGGGGGTAGAGTTCGAGACACGAACCCCTTTAGTCCCGGTTTGAGACATTGAGACACGAACCGGGACTAAAGGGCGACTAAAGGGCATCGCACCCTTTAGTCCCGGTTCGTGTCTCAAACCGGGACTAAAGGTATCATTTGAACCGGGACTAATGCCTTTAGCCGCTCGAACCGGGACTAATGCTCACATTAGTCCCGGTTCGTAATGCAACCGGGACTAATGTGTATATTGAGCCGTGACCAAAGCCCTGTTTTCTACTAGTGTCTCTAGGCCCCCTGTGACCTATAGGATTTCCATAGAAGTTTTACAGGATTGCAATACTTCCTAAAAATTTCTATGCCCATCGTTTGATTCATATTATTGAATCATATATGAGTTTCGCCTAAGGATTTATTTCTACTATATTTCAGAGGAAATTTTGCATCCACGCAAATCTTTTGGAAATAGTTCTTTGTTTTTCGTGTGATGCAATCAAACAACCAAATCTTAGTGGGATTCGGATGGACATGACATTGCAACCATGTTTTTCTACTCCCACGTTCGAAAATCCTTTGAATTAAAGAGGCCCTAGGTTCTACTCCTTCTGTTCCCAAATATAAGTCTTTATAGAGATTCCAATGCGGAATACATATGGAGCAAAATAAGTGAATCTACCCTCTAAAACGTGTCTATATATATATAGAGAGAGAGAGAGAGAGCATGGATTTGCTATCCACACTAGCTCGGGCGGCTGCTATCGGAACCCTTCATTTGTTTTGAGATCCGAACCTTTGAGTGGATAAGGTTCTGATTTTATCATTTGTTGAATTTCGCCACGATAATAGAGGAAAGCTGGGCTGGATCTTTTTGTTGTCAGTGGCCAGAAAAGGAAGCCTACTACCTGGCTTTGCAGGTGTATTCGGGGTAAGTGACCACGCCCCCTTTTGAATCAGCAGGGTGCGGCAGTAGCTGCTTTGGGCGAGCAGTCGGTCGGCTCATTTAGGCTATTGTCAAAAGTTCCATGGCGTTGTGTGCTTTTCTATTGGTGTTTAAACTGCCATTTTTGTCTAGCAAGGCGTGCATTGCTCGACTCCGTTTTGGAGAAGCAGTAATGGTTATGCCGCGCTGGAAAGGGGTGGCAAGACTTGCCATATTTAGTCTAGGTGGGTTAAATATGGTTCTGCACCGTCCTGTAGTAAATACCTGCCGTGTGATTAACTCCAATTTGCAGAGGCGAGATACTCACGTAGCAAAACGACAGCCGGGTAAAACACGGACGCAGCCGTATGGATTTGTAATTACTGACGCCACCGTCCAGCACTTCGGTTCTATATATATCACGCATCTTGCTTCGTGGTTGCTCCCTGCACTCTCTCTACAACTGGTATCTAGTGATCTATCAGATGCAAGGATTGGGAGATGGCGAAGAGAACAACAAAAGTCGGCGGGCACATGTTTGTTTGCTGTTTTTGGGTGTTTTTCCGATACATTTTGTACAGGAAATACCTCCAACCATTTCCTTGGTCCGCAAGCACGACTGCTGGGTAGGATGTGGAACCGTACGGACTCGGCGGAAGAGATCAGCTTCATCCTAGGCAATGGCACTGGGCTATCGAGGGCAATATATGGTATTTTTCACGCCTCGTGTATAGTTAAAAATAATTTTCATGCCTTTTGAACACAAGGACAACTTGGTCGCCTGATGCATTTTCAGGACAATAGTCGAGGAGTATATGCAGGCGTTGCGTGAAGTCAAGTGAACGCCTAGGATTTTATCTTTGGACCATTTTCAGGGCCGGAATCCATCACGCCTCCATGATCCAAGAACCATAGGAGACGAGGCGGACCGGCGGCGGCATCGGCGAGAGATAAGGAAACCCTAGACGAGAGTTTGTAGGAGGGCAGGAGCGAAGAAGGCAGCTGGGATGACGCATTTTTTTTATAATCGATTGATAGAATACCGTGCAACATGCAGTACTTACTAACGTAATGTAATCATCGATGATGTCATCCCTGATCGATACCATGCACGCATTAATCATCCCTGATCCATGGCGTGGTTCGCTACTCTAGAGTACATGGGTGATAGGTAAAGAATGGCGCTCGATCCAGACGAGGATGAAGCTTATTTATTTGTCAAGTGCAAATCCGTGAAGGAAGCTTGAAGAGCCATGCAACTGGAACGATTCAGAGCTGAGCTAGAGCAGTTTACGTCCGTCCATGCAATGCAGGACTATCTATGGGGGCTAGATGAAAAAATGCGAGTGCAAATCCTCACTTTCTGGTGGCATTGATGGAATAATAGAAATAAAGTCAGGGAGGGAGAACTACCTGTCCAGGTGGCCGATCTGACCAGGCGCGCCATGAGCAACACCTTGGAGTATATGCAGCTGTTTACAACAAAAACAAGACCCGTTCCAGATTGCAAATGGCAGCCCCCGCCACATGATAGAGTGAAGATCAACCTCGACGGTGCCTTCACGCCAGGAGAGAATTTTGTGACGTGGGGAGTGGTGATCCGGGATCACACGGGAGAAGTGTTACTGGCGCGAGCTGGTCGCACAGAACACACCGCCGATCCGTTTGCTGCAGAAGTGATTGCTATGTCCCAAGCAATCTCGATGGCTGTTGATGTGGGTGCACTGAGGGCGATATTTGAGACGGACTCCAAACTACTCCAAGAAGCGCTAGACTTCACGAAGGTAGACGTATTATCGCATGCGGCCATCATCGAGGATATCAAATTTCAGCTAAAGATGTGGTTCTCCAACCAGTCCATTAACGCTTGTCGTCGCAATGCGAATACTGTGGCTCATGAATTAGCAAAACTCGGTCGCTCGTGTAGCTTCAATACCTGTATCGAGTGGGACTCGAATGTACCGCCCGCTGTGTTGTTTGTGCTATGGGTGATTTACCCGTACACCGTTAATTTATAGAGCTTTGCTTTTCCTAAAAAAATGGCGCTCGATTGCTCTATAAAACTTCAACGCGTCGTATGTAGGCGACCCAGCACATCGGATACCCACCACGAGTGCAGGTCAAAGTCATTTTTTCTCCGTGCGAGCAGTGTCCGAACATGTTCTACCTTTCGCGTTCGCAGTATTTCAGGCTGCTCTGTCCAGCAACAGCAGCTGAATTCAGGGAAAGTATGCCAGAAATCCTGCCGCTGTGCAGGTCAACCTCGAGGCTGCTGTAGAGGAGAGGGAGCTCGGCGACCATGATGGAGGAGGCCACCGTGTGGAGGAGTTGGGCCTACCATGGTGAGGACAGCGCGACGCAGGTGCCCGTCAGCCGCCTTGCCGGATCTGACGCCGAAGGCGAGGGTTGGGAACACGGCGACGCCAAGCTTGAGGAGTGCGGCTCCAGGAGCAGCAGGGTCGCCTGCACGTCGTCATGACCACTGACGGAGGGATGTGAGATGAGGAGAAGGTGGCCGCTTGGGGAGCGAGGCAGGGCTGCTAACAACAGATGGCGCCCGTTGAAGACAACAAGCACCAAAATGTCTCCAGACACTGGTAGAAAAAGGGCCTGTTGTCCCGGTTCGTAAGGGTCTTTTGTCCCGGTTCCTGAACCGGGACTAAAGGGTCGGTACTAATGCCCTGCCCCTTTAGTCCCGGTTCAATCCAAAACCGGGACTGATGGGCCTCCACGTGGCCTGTGCGCGGAGCCCAGGCAGGAGACCCTTTGGTCCCGGTTGGTGGCATCAACCGGGACCAATAGGCATCCAAGCGTCAGCATTTCTGTGGCTGGGGTTTTTTTTTTTTTTGAAAGGGGGGGGGGGGTTGGGGGTTTTGGGGGGTTAATTTAGGTGTTTCATATATTGTGTTAGCTAGCTATAATTAATAGAGAGAAGTGTCCTCTTCTATGTCCGTGCTTGATCGACGTTACGTACTATACATACGTATAGAGAGGACTAGACACGCTAGCTAGCTAGTAAGCAAACGAAGGAAACAGAAGATCGTCATGAACATATATGCATACAGAGAGAAGTGATATCGACCACCTCTCCTTCTCCGAGAGATTGGTCGAACAACAAGTTCTCGTATATCTATCTGACACTACCGGCTACATATATAAAATAATTATCTCTTACAAATATAATCATACGGACTCATGGTCCACATAGTATTCTCCATCTTCAGCGATCACGTGGTCAAGAAAGAATGCCGCCAATTCCTCTTGAATTGCTCGCATGCGAGCTGGTGCTAGGAGTTCATCCCGCTTCCGAAACATCTAATTTGAAGAAGGGGGTCAATACATATATATATGAATGAATGAAACTCAACACAAATGATGGTAATAAAATAAAATTGTGAATGTTGTTATTTACGTACTTCATATTGTTCGTCAGTGTAGCCACGCTCACAAGTCGTGTGGCGGATGGACTCGCAAACGTAGTATCCACAGAAATTATTCCTTTTTTCCTGCCACAACCACTTTACAAGAAATAGAGGTCAATCAAACTGATAAGCAAGAATGCCAAATCAATAAGAGATGCGCGGAACATGCTACTATAGTACTTACTCTCGGGTGTCTAAATTGCAGCTTCTTCAGGAGTCCTGGAGCTTTTTTGGAAAAAAAAAATTCCAAACCCTGCCAGACAAAGAAAACAATTAATTGATATATCAGGAAATGAACAAAGTTGCTGATATGGTGGATAATGATCGATTTAACTTACTTCTCGAGCATTTGAGTCATGTCCGTATAGTCCTGGGGATCTTTTCGTTTTGAGTCTAAGACAGTTACTAGTCCCTGCTCAAGCTTAATCTCTAGGAGAATATAGTGGTAACTGCACACACATGCATAACTCATCAATTACATTACTATAACCTTGACTAATATATATAAGGGAAACCGAATACGCACAAGACAGTAACACTCACTTGAAGTTGTAAGGAAAGAGTATTATATCTTTGTTTTCATTTATTACCAACGATCGTAGCAAGTTGGCCTCGGTATCTGCGGCATGAAATTTAACCTGAGTTGCATCTATGAGATATGTGTTAATGAACCCAATATCACCGACTTGTCTTTTCTTCAATTCGGCGATCTTCAATCTGCATAATATAGTGAGGATGATTATAAATACATGCAATGAAAGAGCTGAGCTATATAGAGAGACTTAATGACAGAAGTAGTACTACTTACAGACAGTAGCAGGTGACCGTTGTTTTATCGAGGGCCAATTGATTGAAAAACTGAAAGAACTCCTCAAATGGAACAGGCAACAGTTCAATTCCAACGAGGTCATGCTCCTTTTTAACTTTCACATACAAAGTACTCCTCCCCCAGAGTCTCTGCAGATTTTCAAGTACCAATCATGCAATCTTCGCATCATCGTTGATAGAGATCTTTCATCTTTGACGAGAGGCTTCCCGTACTCGTATCTTTGTATCTGCACCTCCATGGGTTCATAATGTACATCGTCGGGCAGGTAATCGGCAAGATTTCTATAACCGGGCACCATCCTCGGATCATTAGCGACGTTGTCGCTAGGCACCTTGAGCGGGGGGCACGATTGCTTCGCTTGTTCGCCGAGCTGGGCAATTTGTTTCCCAGCTCGTCGTTCTTTCAGCCTTTGATCACTGACAGTACTTCCCGACCGCTCCGCTTCGGCAAATTCCTTTCCAATAATGCGCTCATAGTTTCCTTTCGGCGGAGACTTGGGTGGTTTTGTCAGGACAGCCAGAGTGCGCTTCGCTTTCACCGGATCTACCTTCTCCTCCGGAGGTGGATGTCTCTTTGCTTTCAACCCTTGAAACCAGTCATCCACTTCGGTTCGCGCGATCTCGGTGTTCTCCTCCGGGGTCCTCTCGTATGGTAACTTCTCTGGAGTCTTCAGAGAAGGACCGAATCTATATGTCCTCCCGCCTCTGGCTGTACTGCTAGACGCCGGCCGAGCAGACGGAGCGATTGTCTTCTTTACTTGCTTACGAGGCGGAGGAGAAGGACTACGACGCGTTGGAGCAGCCGGAGCGGCGGCAGGTCTCTTCCGCCCTTGCTGACGAGGCGGAGAAGGAGGAGGCTGGCTGCTCGGGCGCGTCGGCGCAGGCGGAGAAGGAGGCGGAGTGCTGCCACGCGCTGGAGAAGGAGCCGGTCGAGTGCCCTGATCGTCACTTGCCGAAGGAGGAGGCGGTGGAGGAGGCGGAGTGCCCTGACTCGCTGGAGGAGGAGGCAGTGGAGGAGGCGGAGTGCCCTGACTTGCCGGAGGAGGAGGAGGAGGAGGCGGAGGCGTCCAGTTCGGAAGATTGATGAGCTCCTTCCGCCATAGGCATGGAGTCTTCAGAGCAGACCCCAGCCTAGTCTTCCCTTCACCGGTAGGGTGGTCAAGCTGGAGGTCCTCAAATCCCTCCGTTATTTCATCCACCATCACCGGCCGGCAGTGAAAAGTTGCGCCGGGTTCAGTAGGATAAACAGAGCCAACAGCCGCCTTGACCTTTAAATTCATCCATTGTGTCATAAGGTGGCAATTTTGAGACTCCGTGATAGCATCCAAGGGATAGCTGGCAGGAGCCGTCAAGGCACGCTCCGGCTGAAGCAGCTCGGTGGAAGCCATGCTGCTTCTCCGCTGAGATGGCGGGGTAGCTTCGGGGGAAGCTTCGGCAGTACGTTTGTTGCGATTTGCTTCTCGTTCCTCTATCGCTTGTACCCTTGCTTGCAGCACCTGCATTTGGGTGTGCTGCATTTTTTTCCTCCTCTCATGGGATTTGTAACCGCCTGCGTCCGCAAACCCAACCTTCCACGAAATGGAGCCTGGCGTGCCTCGTGTCCGTCCAGGGTGCTCAGGATTCCCGAGGGCCATTGTGAGCTCGTCCTTCTCTCTGTCTGGAAAGAACGTCCCTTGCTGCGCTGCTTCGATATACTGCTGAAGCTTCCTGACTGGTTTGTCCATTTGATCGTTCGTCCAAATGCACTTCCCTGTTACAGGGTCCAAGGTTCCGCCAGCCCCGAAGAACCAAGTCTGCAACGGTCTGGCCAGTTAATTGTCTCTGGTTCGATCCCTTTATCAACCAGATCATTCTCAGTCTTGGCCCACTTAGGCCGGGCTACGAGGTAGCCACCTGACCCCGTGCGATGGTGATGCTTCTTCTTCGCAGCATTTTGCTTGTTTGTCGTCGACATCTTCTTACTCTTTTCCGATGTCTTGTGGGCCACAAATGCGGGCCAGTGATCTCTGATCTTCTCATATCTGCCCTTGAATTCTGGTGTCTCATTATTTTCGACAAACTTATTCAGCTCTTTCTTCCACCTCCTGAATAGTTCTGTCATCCTCTTAAGAGTAAAAGACTTGATTAATTGCTCTTTAACTGGCTTCTCTGGATTATCCTCTGGCGGTAGGGTGAAATTTGACTTCAGCTCAGTCCAAAGATCATTTTTCTGCATATCATTGACATAAGACACCTCAGGGTCTTCTGTAGCCGGCTTAAACCATTGCTGAATGCTGATCAGGATCTTGTCCCTAACCAAAACCCCGCACTGAGCAACAAATGCGCTCTTTGTCCGGAGGGGTTCAATCGGTTGGCCGTCGGGCGCGATTGCTATGATCTCAAACTTTTCATCTGAGCTCAACTTTGTCTTCGAGCCTCGTCTCTTTACCGAAGTTATGCTCGATCCGGAGGGCTAGAAAAAAGAAAAAAGACTTAATTAATATGTGTACATACCAAAACAATGAATGCATCAATTAGCTAGTCAGCAGAAGCTTAACTAATATATATACCTGGCCGGACTCGGTTCGGTCACCGGAGACGTCATCACGGTCTCCTTCTTGCACTGGCATTGGGTCACTGGAGCCGTCCTCACGGTCTCCTTCTTGCACCGGCATTAGGTCACCGGAGCCATCATAATCATAGCCAGCTGCTTCCAGACCATCGGTGTCATTGAGAAACAACGAGCAGACGGCATCACTTCCTCGTGCGATTATGTCCCCCAACAACTCTTCTTATACTTTGTCTCGGGCGGTGTCCATAGTTTCTACAAATATTGACAACATGGCAATTATTATTCAAACATGACAGATGGATATATTAGTGGCAAACGTAGAACTAATATTAATTAGTGGCCTCGACGCTGCTTCTCTAGGGTTTGGGGTGGCCTCGACAACGCTTCAAGGATAAAAAAAGAAGAGGAAGAAGAAAAAAAAGAGGAGAAGAAAGAATAGTGGAGTAAGAACTCCTCTATTCTTTCTTCTCCTCTTTTTTTCTTCTTCTTCCTCTTTTTTTTTATCGGGAACGAGGGTCATCGAGGGTCACCGAGCGGTAGAGGAAACCCTAAATAGCAAGTATCGTGGGTGTGAGATACATGTGGCCGTCGGTGTCGGACACTACATCCACGTCCCACAAGTGACGTGGGCGTCGAAGCCCGCGCCACTTGTGGGACGTGGATGTAGTGTCCGACACCGACGGCCACATGTATCTCACACCGATGATACTTTCTATTTAGGGTTTCCTCTACCGCTCGGCGACCCTGACCGTCGACGGCCCTCGTTTCCGATAAAATAAAGAGGAAGAAGAAGAAAAAAAGAGAAGAAGAGGAAGAAGAAGAAAAAAAAAGAGAAGAAGAGAATTCTCTTTTTTTCTTCTTCCTCTTTATTTTATCAGAAACGAGGGTCGTCGAGGGTCAGGGTCGCCGAACGGTAGAGGAAACCCTAAATAGCAAGTATCGTGGGTGTGATATACATGTGGCCATCGGTGTCGGACACTACATCCACGTCCCACAAGTGACGTGGGCGTCGAAGCCCGCGCCACTTGTGGGACGTGGATGTAGTGTCCGACACCGACGGTACATGTATCTCGCACTGACGATACTGTCTATTTAGGGTTTCTCCTCTACCGCTCGGCGACCCTCGACGACCCTCGTTCCCGATAAAAAAAGAAGAAGAAGAAGAAGAAAAGAGGAGAAGAAAGAATAGAGGAGATCTTCTCCTCTTTTTTTTCTTATTCCTCTTCTTTTTTTTATCCTCTTCTTCCTCTCATGTTCGACGACCCTCGACCCCTCGGCGACCCTAGACCCCTCGAACCCTTGACGACCCTGGAACCCTCGACCCCTAGACGACCCTGGAACCCTCGACCCTCGATCCCTCGACCCTATATAACCCTCGAACCCTCGACCCTCTACCATAGTTCCCGATTCTATTTTCTCTTCTTCTCCACTATTTCTTTCTTCTTCTCCTCTTCTTTTTCTTCTTTTTTCTTCTTCTTATTTATTTCTCCTTTTCTTCCTCTCCTCTTGTTCTTTCTTTCCTCTTCTTATTTTCTTCTTTCCTATCCTTCTTTTCCTTCCTTTCTTAATATCACTTAGCAAATTTTGCAACGATAGGGAGGGGATGCTCCCGTGGTCTAAAATCCGTCTATGCACGATAGAAAATTCTGAAAAAATACATCTATTATCCCTCAACGTCCCGCCTGATCATGAACAAAAAAATATGTGAATTAAAAAAACATCATATTCTATGAACAAAAAAACATTATATTTCATCCACATTCGTGCATACATCATATATGGGATCATCTATGAAAAAAACATCATATTCCATAAAAAAATCATTACATATATATAAAAACAAGCATATATATATATATATAAAACAAGCATCTATCTTTTGCATATATACATGAACATATATATACACAGAGAACATATATACATACAATCATATACTCACACATATACATATAATCTGAAGAAAAAAACACCATATATACATGAAAAAACAGATCGTGGGGGGGGGGCGGCGCCGGCCTGACAGGGAAGTGGCGGCTGGGCGGCGCGCGGCGGCCGCGCAGGACAGGGGCGCAGGGGCGCGGGACGGGAGGGGCTGTGCTCACAGGGGGCGGCGGCGATGGCAAAGGCGATCAGCCTGACGGTGTCGGTGGCGGCAGCGACGGCGAAGGCGAGCATCCTGACGGCGTCGGTGGCAATGGCGACGAGGAGGAGCAGGGGCGTCGGGCGGCGACGGCGATGAGGAGGAGCAGGGGTGTCAAGGAAGAAGTGGGTGATTTGGTCGAAAACTGCTAAGTGTTGTATATATAGCAAGAGCATTGGTCCCGGTTCGTGAAACCAACCGGGACTAATGCCACCTTTAGTCTCGATTGGTGCCACCAACCGGGACCAAAGGCCAATTTTCAGCAGCCCAAAGGGCGGGAAGCGGCGGCCTTTGGTCCCGGTTGGTGGCACCAACCGGGACTAAAGAGGAGCATTGGTCACGGTTCGTGGCACCAATCGTGACCAATGCCCCCTTTAGTCCCGGTTGGTGCCACCAACCGGGACCAAAGGCCTTGTGCTGCCCCGTGCCCAAATGTTTACTCCCACCTTGCTAGTTAAGAGGGAGCCGTACCTGTTTATAAGATGCGGTGCGCCTTCCCTCTCGAGCTCCTCTCTAAAGCAGGCTTTCGGGCCTAACCGTGCAATGTGTGCCTGTGGGCCTACTGGGCCTCCCGCGGGCCTGAATCCTGGCCCATGGTAGGGTTTCTAGTCGTATTCACCCGTGGGTGCCCAGTAGGTGGCACTTTTTTCTTTTTTTGTTTTTTTGTTTCTACTTACAACAAAATATTTATTGTTGCTATATTTAATTGTTTTTCCAGTTTTTTGTTTTGTTTTCTGCATTATTTATTTTCTTTTGTTTTTTGCTTTATTTTTTAATTCTTTTTTGCTTTTAGTTTTAGAAAAATTATAAACTTTCTGTTAGTGCCATTAGTTTTCAAATTTGAAAACACTTTTTTGTTTTTTTGTTTTCTTTGTTGCTTTATTTATTTTATTTTGTTTCTACTTACAACAAAATACTTATTGTTGCTATTTTTATTTTTTTCCAGTTTTTTGTTTTGTTTTCTGTATTATTTATTTTCTTTTGTTTTTTGCTTTATTTTTTAATTATTTTTGCTTTTAGGTCAGCAAAATTATAAACTTTCTGTTGCTTTATTTATTTTATTTTGTTTCTGCTTACAACAAAATACTTATTGTTGCTATATTTTTCCAGTTTTTTTGTTTTGTTTTCTGCATTATTTATTTTTCTTTTGTTTTTTGCTTTATTTTTTATTCTTTTTGCTTTTAGTTTTAGAAAAATTATAAACTTTCTGTTAGTGCCATTAGTTTTCAAATTTGAAAACACTTTTTTAGTTTTTTTGTTTTCTTTGTTGCTTTATTTATTTATTTTGTGATTAACTTTACTATAAAAATAGTTTTTTCCTGTTTTTTTGATTTGTTTTTTGCATTATTTATTTTCTTTTGTTTTTTGCTTTAATTTTTAATTCTGTTTGCTTTTAGGTTAGCAAAATTATAAACTTTCTGTTAGTGCCATTAGTTTTAGAAAAATTATAAACTTTCTGTTAGTGCCATTAGTTTTCCAATTTGAATAGTTAAAAGTTGAATTCTTTGAAAATTGTTGGATCACAAGTTTGTGATTAACTTACTAAAAAAATGAGAATAGATGCGCTTATAGAGAAAATTCAACCTAAATTCCTAGTAAATTTCTATGAATTTCAGAGAAATTCACTATGAATTTAGGTTAAACTTTTCTCTATTAGGGCATCTATTTTCACTTTGAGAGGAGCTCAACAAGGCAGAGAGGGAAGGGCTTATAAACCGGTGTGAGCCCCCTTCGGTTGGCGAGGTGGGACTAAACTCTGCCCGCAACGAGGACCAACCCTTTAGTCCCGGTTTGTGGCATAAACCGGGACTAATGGTCATGGGCCAGGGGCGAGGAGCAAAATTATAAACTTTCTGTTAGTGCCATTAGTTTTAGAAAGTTGAAAGTTGAAAGTTGGCATGGGCCAGGGACTAATGGTCATGGTATTACGAGGGCCGAACCATAAGACATGAAAGCATTTCAAATGAACTCTGAAAAAGTTGAAAGTTGGCATGGTATCATAATTTCACCCACATAGCATGTGCATGTACAAAACGGACAATGGTAGCATGTTCGTGTGTTACAAAGTTGGCATGGTATCATCATAATAGTTGCGGGAGAAAGTCTTCACTTTTTCTTCGCTTGTGTCATTTGCTTATTGCGCCGTAACCATGGATAATCTTCATTGTTTATCAGGATGCTTGGGTCAGCCTTGACATTGAAGGGAGGAATTTCATGAAACTTTTCATAATCTTCAGACATGTCTGTCTTGCCGTCCACTCCCAGGATGTCCCTTTTTCCTGAAAGAACTATGTGGCGCTTTGGCTCATCGTATGATGTATTCGCTTCCTTATCTTTTCTTTTCTCGGTTTGGTAGACATGTCCTTCACATAGATAACCTGTGCCACATCATTGGCTAGGACGAACGGTTCGTCAGTGTACCCAAGATTTTTCAGATCCACTGTTGTCATTCCGTACTGTGGGTCTACCTGTACCCCGCCGCCTAACAGATTGACCCATTTGCACTTAAACAAAGGGACCTTAAAATCAGGTCCGTAGTCAAGTTCCCATATGTCCACTATGTAACCATAATATGTGTCCTTTCCGCTCTCGGTTGCTGCATCAAAGCGGACACCGCTGTTTTGGTTGGTGCTCTTTTGATCTTGGGCGATCGTGTAAAATGTATTCCCATTTATCTCGTATCCTTTGTAAGTCAATACAGTCAAAGATGGTCCCCTGGACAACAAGTACAACTCATCACAAACAGTGTTGTCACCTCTGAGACGTGTTTCCAACCAACTGCTGAAAGTCCTGATGTGTTCACATGTAATCCAGTCGTCGCACTGCTCCGGGTGTTTGGAGCGCAGACTGTTCTTGTGTTCATCGACATACGGGGTCACCAAGGTAGAGTTCTGTAGAACTGTGTAGTGTGCTTGAGACCAAGAATATCCGTCCCTGCATATTATTGAGTCTCTTCCAAGAGTGCCTTTTCCAGTCAGTCTCCCCTCATACCGCGATTTAGGGAGACCTATCTTCTTAAGGCCAGGAATGAAGTCAACACAAAACCCGATAACATCCTCTGTTTGATGGCCCATGGAGATGCTTCCTTCTGGCCTAGCGCGGTTACGGACATATTTCTTTAGGACTCCCATGAACCTCTCAAAGGGGAACATATTGTGTAGAAATACGGGCCCCAGGATGACAATCTCGTCGACTAGATGAACTAGGACGTGCGTCATGATATTGAAGAAGGATGGTGGGAACACCAGCTCGAAACTGACAAGACATTGCGCCACATCACTCCTTAGCCTTGGTACGATTTCTGGATCGATCACCTTCTGAGAGATTGCATTGAGGAATGCACATAGCTTCACAATGGTTAATCGGACGTTTTCCGGTAGAAGCCCCCTCAATGCAACCGGAAGCAGTTGCGTCATAATCACGTGGCAGTCATGAGACTTTAGGTTCTGAAACTTTTTCTCTGGCATATTTATTATTCCCTTTATATTCGACGAGAAGCCAGTCGTGACCTTCATACTGAGCAGGCATTCAAAGAAGATTTCTTTCTCTTCTTTCGTAAGAGCATAGCTGGCAGGATCTTTATACTACTTCGGAGGCTTGCTGTCTTTTTCGTGCAAACGTTGCAGGTCCTCCCGTGCCTCAGGTGTATCTTTTCTCTTCCCATACACGCCCAAGAAGCCTAGCAGGTTCACACAAAGGTTCCTCGTCACGTGCATCACGTCGATTGAGGAGCGGACCTCTAGGTCTTTCCAGTAGGGTAGGTCCCAAAATATAGATTTCTTCTTCCACATGGGTGCGTGTCCCTCAGCATCATTCGGAACAGCTAGTCCACCGAGACCCTTTCCAAAGATTACGTAGTGTAAATTATTGACCATAGCAAGTACGTGATCACCGGTACGCATGACGGGCTTCTTCCGGTGATCTGCCTCGCCTTTGAAATGCTTGCCTTTCTTTCGATATTGATGGTTGGTCGGAAGAAATTGACGATGGCCCAAGTACACATTCTTCCTGCATTTGTCCAAGTATATGCTTTCAGTGTCATCTAAACAGTGCGTGCATGCGTGGTATCCTTTATTTATCTGTCCTGAAAGGTTACTGAGAGCGGACCAATCGTTGATGGTCACGAACAGCAACGCCTTAAGGTTAAATTCCTCCTGTCTGTGCTCATCCCACGTACGTACATCGTTTTCATTCCACAGCTGTAAAAGTTTTTCAACTAATGGCCTTAGGTACACATCAATTTCGTTGCCGGGTTGCTTAGGGCCTTGGATGAGAACTGGCATCATAATGAACTTCCGCTTCATATGCATCCAAGGAGGAAGGTTATACATACATAGAGTCACGGGCCAGGTGCTATGATTGCTGCTCTACTCCCCGAAAGGATTAATGCCATCCGCGCTTAAAGCAAACCATACATTCCTTGGGTCCTTTGCAAACTCATCCCAGTACTTTCTCTCGATTTTTCTCCACTGCGACCCGTCAGCGGGTGCTCTCAACTTCCCATCCTTCTTTCGGTTCTCACTGTGCCATCGCATCAACTTGGCATGCTCTTCGTTTCTGAACAGACGTTTCAACCGTGGTATTATAGGAGCATACCACATCACCTTCGCAGGAACCCTCTTCCTGGGGGGCTCGCCGTCAACATCACCAGGGTCATCTCGTCTGATCTTATACCGCAATGCACCGCATACCGGGCATGCGTTCAGATCCTTGTATGCACCGCGGTAGAGGATGCAGTCATTAGGGCATGCATGTATCTTCTCCACCTCCAATCCTAGAGGGCATACGACCTTCTTTGCTGCGTATGTACTGTCGGGCAATTCGTTATCCTTTGGAAGCTTCTTCTTCAATATTTTCAGTAGCTTCTCAAATCCTTTGTCAGTCACAACATTCTCTGCCTTTCACTGCAGCAATTCCAGTACGGTACCGAGCTTTGTGTTGCCATTTTTGCAATTGGGGTATAACCCTTTTTTGTGATCCTCTAACGTGCGATCGAATTTCAGCTTCTCCTTTTGACTTTCGCATTGCGTCCTTGCATCGACAATGACCCGACGGAGATCATCATCATCGGGCACATCGTCTGGTTCCTCTTGATCTTCAGCAGCTTCACCCGTTGCAGCATCATTGGGCACATCGTCTGGTTCCTCTTGATCTTCACCAGCTCCCCCCGTCGCAGCATCACCGTATTCAGGGGGCACATAGTTGTCATCGTACTCTTCTTCTTCACCGTCTTCCATCATAACCCCTATTTCTCCGTGCCTCGTCCAAACATTATAGTGTGGCATGAAACCCTTGTAAAGCAGGTGGGAGTGAAGGATTTTCCGGTTAGAGTAAGACCTCGTATTCCCACATTCAGTGCATGGACAACACATAAAACCATTCTGCTTGTTTGCCTCAGCCGCATCGAGAAACTCATGCACGCCCTTAATGTACTCGCAGGTGTGTCTGTCACCGTACATCCATTGCCGGTTCATCTGCGTGCATTATATATAATTAAGTGTCCAAATTAATAGAAGTTCATCATCACATTAAAACCAAAGTGCATACATAGTTCTCATCTAACAACATATAGCTCTCCAGAGCATCTAATTAATTAAACCATACATTGAAACTATGTAAAACATTTCAATGCAAAAACAAATGCGATCATAATCGCAACCAAGGTAACAATTGATCCAACGGCATAATGATACCAAGCCTCGGTATGAATGGCATATTTTCTAATCTTTCTAATCTTCAAGCGCATTGCATCCATCTTGATCTTGTGATCATCGACGACATCCGCAACATGCAACTCCAATATCATCTTCTCCTCCTCAATTTTTTTTATTTTTTCCTTCAACAAATTGGTTTCTTCTTCAACTAAATTTAACCTCTCGACAATAGGGTCGGTTGGCATTTCCGATTCACATACATCCTACATAAATAAAATCTATGTCACGTTGGTCGGCATAATTTTCATAAACAATAAATGAACCAATAGTTATAAAGATAATATATATACCACATCTGAATCATAGACAGGACGAGGGCCGAACAGGGCGGATACCAAAACCATCACACTATATAAGATGCAATAATAAAAATAAGAAAATAATACAAGTATCTATGTAAACATACAAGTAAGAATATTTTTCCTTTCAGAAAGAAGATAAGAACAAGAGGCTCACCACGGTGGTGCCAGCGATGAGCTCGGCGCGGGTGATCGACGGCGGTGAAGACGGGGACGGGGCGTGACGGACCGCTAAACCTAGACAAATATTATGGAAAATGGAGTTTGGAGGTCGAGCTTGGAGAGGAGAAAGCTTAAGTAGTGTGGCTCGGGCATTCCATTGAACACCTTGTGTGCATAGGAGGTGAGCTAGAGCACCACCAAGCCCTCTCCCCCTCGGCCAGAGAAAAACAGAGCACTGGGGTTCTCTGCTCGCGAGCGAGGGGTATATATAGGCACCTCATTGGTCCCGGTTGGTGACATGAGCCGGGACTAAAGGGGAGCCTTTGGTCCCGGTTCATCCCACCAACCGGGACCAAAAGGTCCAGATGAACCGGGACCAATGGCCCACGTGGCCCGGCCGGCCCCCTGGGCTCACGAACCGGGACCAATGCCCACATTGGTCCCGGTTCTGGACTGAACCGGGACTAATGGGCTGACCCGGCTTGGACCAAAGCCCTGTTTTCTACTAGTGAGAATAAAAACAAAACAAGGCATGAGGAAAAAACTCATGACAAGGAAAGGGAAGGTTTGAACCTTCGCTCAACAGTTCTCCACATCCGTCCTGGTCCTGCCTGCTCGGCTGACATCTAGGCAGCCTAGTGTCTGCGCGGAGCTGCTGTGTTGCACGAAGCGTGGTCCATCTTTCGCTATAAGAGGAAATAAGCATCAAATGAGATATAACATGAAAATACAAATGAGGTAAGAGGAGGGACCAGATCCCCACACGAACGAGCGCTTGTGATTGCTGCCGCGCCAGCGAAACTTTATATCTTTGCTTTTTCTTATATATATAGGACTCCTTTTTTGTACTTCCAGAAGTACATACTCCCACCTCTTAACGTGTGTTTTTGGGTTGATCCAATCCTGTAGCTAGCTAACTTCTCGCATGCAACCAAACTGGCTACATGACGATGCATACATGCAGCCATGCATGCAACTACTTCGCTAGATTCATGGGACCGGGTGGGCAGTAGTATTTAATTACTAATCACAAATCGGGATAAGGTTTACTGGTAGTATAGTGCTTCACGTCTTCGTTACTGAACAAAATGGAGTAGTATATCCGCGCAGGTGTTCATCACAAAAAAGTTTAATAAGTAGTTTTTTGAAGGAGTATATACTCCAAATCATCCAGGTTAGCATATACTGTTTCTTCGGTAGTATATACTTTTTTTAGTACTACATATGCATTAGTCGGCTTTGAAATTAATATAAATTCATCCGGATTATTGTGTACAACATAGCACATCAGCACATGTACTCCTTCTGAAATGAGGCAACCATAAAGTGTATGTATCATAGTTGATTAGTGCTATAAAAATCTTCGTATGGCTCCCCCTGCTTTTCACAACCACTTGGATTTTGTATGGCGCTCTCTACTCCAGGGCTACTAGAACTAATTTTCCTGACATATAAAAAGGGGTAGAAACATGTAAGAAAAAATTAGATGGAAGTAATAAAATAAAGAGGAAATGATAAATCGGCGCTAGAACAGAAAATATAGGAAACAACATAACTGCAATTGTCATTATGTGATCCCCAAAATTACTAGTTGGATCTTTTCGCAACATACCCGCGCCTCCAACAGCAGTTTTTGGAATCTCTAAATCAATTGTACCAGATGAATCTAGATGTGCACATAATACATCTGCTTATTGCACGCATTGGAATACTAGTACGGCATTCCTACTAGTACCCATTTCTGGAGTAGAAAAGTAGTGAACTGATCCATATTAGTACGTACCATGGCCTTGGCTAGCTGTTCTGGATGATTGTGTAGTGGGCTTGAAGGTGATTAAACGATGGCCACCACCAACAAGAATTGGGTGCGTCTGCTCGTACGCCGACGGAAGGAAACAGCTCGCTGCCACCAACATATGTCTTCACCGCCAGCTGCCGGTCCATGTAGCGCTTGCACGGGGAGTCGCCGCGGCCGACGGCGCCCATCGACGAGCCGCGTTGGAGTTGAGATCCTATGATTCCAATCTCCCGCTTCACGTCTCGCCGTGCGTCAGAGTCTCGTTTATGGCAGTATAGCTGTATAGGAACGACTTTCCCCAAAGAATAGGATCACGTCAACTAATTACGGCGTGCTGGAAAGAAATAATTAGCATCAGATCTATTTATTTCCCATATTGAAAAAATTAAGCGGGTCTGGTGTCGCTAGCGGGAGGGAGTATGTACTTCTAGGAGTACTAACCCATTTTCCTATATATATATATATATATATATATATATATATATATATATATATATATATAGTCTTTAATAAAATCTCTAAAAAAAGACTTATATTTGGGAACGGAGGGAGTAGATGCCAATGTGTGCACGTGAAGCTTGTTGTGCAAGCTATATTTTGTTCTTATCAGGATTGCATTCTCCTTGAGCCAATCCAGTACATGGTTAGCATCTTCACCTTGAGCTAATACACATGGTCGGCATCCACACATCCCATTCTCGCCAGTAGGACCATAGGAGGATAGGCCACTGGCATTGGCAACATCAAACATAATCTTCTGGCTGCATGATCATCGAACAGCCAGTGCTACAAGAGTCGGATACATGTCGGCACGCCTTCTCTTTGTCAACCACAAGGCCGGGACGTGACGTACGTACCTTCGTGAGGCCACAGCACACGTAGTCGTAGGAGACTATGCTATGCTATGCTTCGTGCATCATCCAAGAAATACGAGAGCCAGTAGCAAGTTTGAGAGGAACCAAGTCAGAAGCTTCGGCTAAGCACGGCTGCTTCGGATGCAACGCCCCATGTTTCTCACAGGTCACAGTGCCACGTCCACGCGGTTTCAGACTTCGGGCTGTAAAAGCAACTCGTCGTATTGGCCCGATCTGCATAATAATCATCAAGATGATGATTTGTGCGAGGGAAGAGGCGAGCCCCCGCTCCCTAGGGTTTCCCCGCCGCCGCCGCCGGCTCCACCGCGCGGAGCCGCCGCCGTGGCGGCCGGAGCCCGCCGGAGCCGCCAGCCCCTCACCCATTCCCCTTCTCCTCCCCCCACCCCTCCTCCTCCCCGCCCCCGTACCCCCGCGTCGCCTCCCCTGCGAGGCGGCCGGGGGCCCTGCCTCCGCGCGCCTCCAGCTCCTCCCCGCGCGCATCCCTCCTCCCGCCGCCGTCAGCCTGCGCCGCCGGCCCTCGGCCGCGTGATGCTGGCGGCTGTGGGCTTGCCCTTCCCCGCACGCGGTCCTCCCCTGCTCGGGCGGTGATGGCCGGCGGCGGTGCGCTTCGGCCGGTGGCAATCCGGCGTCCTAGTGCGGAGGTCGGCGGTGCTCGCCTTGATGGTGCCGCCTCTTGGCGGCGGGGTGGTCTGGTGGTGCTGGCCGGCCGGGGGCGCGTCCCTGGCCCAGATCTGGGCCCGTAGGGTTCCTTCTAGGTCCTTGCGGGTCGGCTCCGGCGCGACTGCGGCGCTCTTTGTATGGGGAGGCTGGGGAGCGGCTTGGACTGGGATAGCGACGCCGGCGGCGTACCAGCTGCTGCGCGGAGGCGGGAGCTGTCCGGGCCTTTGAGGGCCCGCCGGGCCTGTGGGGCCACGGGCCCGGTAGGCTCCTGTCATGGCGTCCGGTCAGCTACCGTCGTGGACGGTGGAGGTGGGGCCCTCCCGTATGCCGATGATGCTGTTGTCCTAGTCCCGGCTCCTCTTCTCCGTTGTGCAGACCATCTTCGTGGTGCTGTGGTGAGACAGCATGGGAAGCTTCGTGTTCGTGTTGGCGCAGGGTGGTGGTCGGTCTGGTGGCGAGCTCCGGAGTGCCTGAGGTAGAGGCTGGGATCGGAAGAAATCTTTGTTGGCTTGACCGACACCAACGCGGTGGCGCCTGAGGGTGCCGCCGGACCTTCTTGGAGGGCGTCGGGGCTACCCTTCCTATCTCCTCGCCGTGTACCGGGGGAAACCCTTGGCAGCAGCGTCGTCATCGTCGCGTCCCTTCTTGAAGGTGTTGTTGGGTACCAGCACTTCGAAGTCTCGGAGCTTGGTGGGTGATATCCGGTGGACACAGCGGTCACGAGGCTTCGTCGTTTTTTGTCGATCCGCCGTTATCGGCATTTGTTTCTTTTCTTTTTTTCTCTTTCCTTTCTTGTGGGCGTGTTTGTGCTGTTTTCGCCCCAACCCCTTTCGTCGGTTGTATCGGTTGGTTGCTTTGTAATACAAAGCGGGGAACCCTTTTTCGTTAGATGATGATTTGTGCACAAAATGGCACTCTAGCAGAGGCCATGTAGCTCATAATCGATACTCCCTTCATAAACTAATATAAAAGCGTTTAGATCACTAAAGTAGTGATCTAAACGAACGCTTTTATATTAGTTTACAGAGAGAGTACATTGTAAGGAGGTTGCTCCATGAATGAGCTCGCATCGCAACCTCTAAATTTCGAGGCTGGGAGGTTACGGAACTCGCTCCAAATCCAACCGTCAACGTGGGAGAAAAGTTTCAGCTTCTTCCTCCCCATGTCACGGTCGAGATTTGAAGTTGTGCGGGCCAGGTACACGAACCACCGTGCACAGATAACCACCGTCGAGCCATGGTGACGAATAACCACCCATCCATTAGTGGGACAGAGTTCCAATGACTGGCCTCTGGCAGTCACGCCGTAGTAGCCTCCACTGTGGCCTCCGATTCCCAGGGCGGCGGTTCGAATGGCCATGCAGCTTCAGCCTCGGCTATAAAAGCCTGGCGGCGAGGCGTCCCCATCACCAAAGCCTTACTCGCTACCTTCCCCCTTCCCCCTCCCATCTCCTCCACCGTCCGGGGCAATACCACGCAACCTATTGGCCGAACTTGGCGGCAGAGCGGAACCTCTTGCCCCAAACACAGGCTCGAAGTGTACCGCAACAGGTGCGAACCTCCCTTGCGGCAAGCGGCGACGGATCTAGCGATTGTGGGCGAACCACCGCTTCCCGGGGGATCCGGCGGCTCCACTAGCCACGGGTGGCATTGGATTAGATTAAACTGAGCTTAAATTGTCCCTACGGAAATGAATGATATGACAAAAGAAATGTAGACAGCGTTTGGGCGATTCTGTGTTTGCGCACAGGCCTGGCATCCTTCATATGCGATATGACCACTCTGCTAGAGTTGCTCTAACGCAGCACACATATCTTCAACACATCCTCGGTCCTTTCCAAGCATTTTAGCAGCTAACACTGGAATTAAGTTCTCAAATTACAAGAGGGGTGAACAGAAAAAGCAACTTCAATTCCCACAGCGTCAGGTAAATTACATCCAACGAGTAGAGTTGCATTCTATGGTAGCAGAAAACAAGAAGAAAAAAACCCTTTCAGTGGCTCTAGCGGTATAACAAAGCTGACAGGAACACAAGCGCATCACTCTAAAATTTACATCACACTGTAGGCGCCGATAGACAGACAACACCCTGTTTTTGCTCCAGCGCAGCGGCGAAAAAAAGGATCTCTGTATATATCCAACAAGTAACAATCAACGAATGACACACACCAGTCGAAGCGGCTACCGTTCCGTTTGTTCAGATCTCATCGTCACACGGCCTGGAGCTTCTGCTCGTCCATCGATTCCACGGGAAGAACCGCGGGCTCCCACGAGGAGTGCTCGTCCAGATGGATCTTCGCATACTCGCTCACCAGCCCGTTCCTCTCTTCCCACATGATGGCCTTCCTCTCCTCCTCGGCCTTGTCGACCTTGTCCTTGGCCATGGAGCCCATGTCGCCCGCCGCTTTGGTCACCATGCCGAACGCGCTGGTAAGCCAGGAGGCGCCGGCTGAGACGTACTGGTTGCCCATGAGAGCCGAGCCTGCGACGCTGGCCTTCTGCTCGGCGGCGGCCAGGGCGGACCTTGTGAGCTCCGACACCTGGTACCGCTCGTCCACCTCCTTGACCTTGCTGCCGACGACCGCCCGGCCCAGGCTGATCTTCTCGCTCAGGCCGTACTGGTGATCTAGAGACACGACAGTGGCGGTGGCGGTGGACATGATGTTGTGACGCTCGTCGAAAGACCTTGCCATGTTGAGTGCGTCCTTGCTGAGGACAAAACCCTTGGCCATCATGCTGCTCACAACATCCTCCGCCTTCCTGACTGCAGATTCAGCAGAGGGAGAATTCTCTCCCTGCACCCACAAGGACATGCACGAAAATTCAGAAGAGTGGAATATCAAAGCATATTAAAAGTAGTCAGGATAGTAACTAAATAATTTTGTAAAGAAAATGAACATAAAATGAGGTTAAGCTAACTGCAGTTGCAGGAGACTGATTTGAGAGAAAATCCATGCGGTCTCTTTATTTCTCTCCTCATTGACATAGAAATGTTCTTATCATGGTGAGAAACTGAAACAATGTTGGTGGAAGTTAATACTACAATATTTTACTTTTGAATTGCTAAACTAAAAAAATGCTGCTCCAGAGAGGAAACCACGTCTATAGAAAGCCATTAAACAGTAAGAGCAGGAAAAAGAAATACTATTTCTACCACAAATTAAGTGCTATTAAAAAAATGCACCATATTCTTGATTTAAAACAGTTGTAATATTCACCTAGTTCCTTTTCAGTTTCAAAGACTAAAACTCCCAGGCCTGAAAGTAAGTTCTTTCCAGTTTAATACAACTCAAAATAATGGTCATGCAGTTAAAACATTCTTACCGGTAATTGTTTGTGGGCTTCAGGAGGCAACTGATAGTTCTCAACTGGAGTTATGATGACAGAAAGATCAACAATCGTTGCTCCCTGTAGATTAGCGATCCATGATTATAAGCCAAATCCCCAAAGAGCAGTGAGATGAAATATCACCAGGTAATAAGTTTCAGGAGCTCGAACGTACTGAGAGAAGCACAGCAGTGTCTGCTCCTTGTGAGTCCTTAAATGTGACGTACGCAAGTTGTGACCAATCAGTTTCACTGATGAAAACACGAGCAAATATTTAAGAAACACTCTTCTGCTCCATTGAAAACAAGCACACAATAAGTAATGATGACTTACCTTTGCATTTCAACATATTCTATATCACCAGAGAAAGAAAAGAACTCTGTGATCTCCCTTTTTGAGGCACTCAATGAAATATTGCCAACTTTTACTGTCCTCACCTGCAACAGAATATCAATGATGAGCAAATGGGATATTGCTAGTGCTACTTTAGCACAGGGGAGGTGATAAGATGGACTGTAGTGATTTTACATCTACCAAAAATGAACAAATGGGATATTGCTAGTGCTGCTTTAGCACAGGGGAGGTTGGACTGTAGTGATTTTACATCTACCGAAAATGAACAAATGGTATATGAGACACTAGTGCTTTTTTTTAGAAAAGGAGGATGACCCCCGGCCTCTGCATTTGGGCGAGATGCATACGGCCACTTTATTAATTATTCTCACAAGACCTTACAAAATCATACAAAAGTAAGACTAAAGCCGCCGTCTAAGCAACAAACTGTCGCTATACCTATCCAGTTGATGAAGGGGCGCAGATAGCCTGGGCCTAATACCAAACAGACATCGCAGCCAAGCCGACATCGCAGCCAAGCCTAACATCTAAGACCTGAGACCCCAACCTAGCCTCTTGCCGGGTCTGGGGCACACACTGATCCGGCGTGCTCTCAGAGGCCGCCGCCGCCAACTGCCACCGCTCCATCTTCAGAACTGTACTGATGCATCAACCTTGCTCGGTCTAGCTATCGTCGACGCCACCACGGCGCCAAACGGCACCTCCTCCCTACGCGCAAACAGCTGAGCACGTCGCGGTCGCCACTGATACACCTCAGCGCCATGCTGCCAGGTATCACCAGACGACACAGCTTGAAGTCCTTGGAAGATCTGTCATGCGTAACACCTGCCGACCAGGCATGACAAAGCGTAGCACCTGTCAGTCAGGCATGACTTGACATCACCACCGAAGCTCCGTGCAAGACGAAGCCGCTCCACCTCCTGCCTCTGACTTCCAGCGCTGCTCCACAAACGATGCTCCCAAGAGAGAAACGATACCGCAGTGCCGCCATCGTCCGATCTGGAACACCAGATCCTAGGGTTTCCCCCGGAGCAGCACGAGTGGGTCGACAGTAGTTACACGACGATGCCTCCATCAAGGTAACGGCGAGAACGCCGCCATCGCCTGCCGTCGGCTCGATTTTCACCGGCAACCATGTCTCCCCTACTCGCAGCCGGGACAAGATGATGGATCTCGAGATCCGATCACCAAGCCTCTGGCCGGCCATCTCGGGAAGATGACCAACACGTCCACCAGCGTCACCACGCCGGGCACGCGTCACCGCCGGCACCCCCATGGTGCCTAGAGGCCGACAAGCCCCGACGAACACCATGCCTCGCCAGCCGCCATGGCCCAGACCCAAGCACCACCAGATCCAGATCGGATCGGGGTCAAGGGCCCCAAACCGCAACCGCCGCGGAGGCAGCACCACTGGACGGTGCCTAGCCCTCCAGCCCGCCGCCGAGTCATCGCCGGAGGTCCGCCGCGCCACACCGCCAAGCCGCCGCCGGGATAACTCGCGTCGCCGCCAGAGAAGCCGCAGCCGCCGCGCGTTGGAGGGGGCCCAAGCCGCAGCTGCACCGCCGCCAGGCAGGGGCGCCGCCACCCAGCACGCCCTCCGCCGCACCGCTGGGCCCCGCCCAGCCCAGCGTCGTCTCGCGCCGCGCCGGACGCCAACCGCGAGGAGAGGGGCAAGATCCCCGCCGCCACCAACGCCGGCCGGACTTTGCCCGGCGGCGTTGTACGATGGCGGCGGGGGAGAGATCGACGAGGGAGGATGAGGGGCGGCGCGCTAGGGTTTCCCCCGAGGACGCTCGCGGGAGCGGCTTGGGGGTCGGGGGTTTGCTCATGAGACACTAGTGCTACTTTAGCACAGGGGAGGAGATAAGATGCACGATTGTAGTAATTGTATATTTTTGGATAAGGAGTCGACACAGTTTAGCATTCCTGAAACCCAAACTTTCCAGCGTTTACAGAACAATCTCATTCTGAAGAAATGTTAAATGACTCAAACCAACAACATAAGTATGAATTGTGGGACAACATTAGAGAGGATGGATTAGATACACGAACATGGCAATGTAGATAGCACATAGCTGTCAGGACCCAGGAACATCAACTGGGTAATAAATATCCTTTTTGAACTATACAGAAGAGAGAAGACATTTAACTCAAAAAACGTTACATTTCCATTTGGCATATACTAAACAAACGTTGTATGATAAATGAAAATGAGCAGTGTAATGTATTCCCAGGTGCCACAGTCAATTATTAAGAGAGAAGAAATTGAACTCAAAAGTCACATTTCTATTTGGATTTGCTCCCTCCGTTTCTAATTTCTAAATCTAAGCCTTTTTAGATATTTCAATACGGACTACATTCGGATGTATATAGACGTATTTTAGAGTGTAGATTCACTCATTTTGCTTTGTATGTAGTCAGTATTGGAATCTCTAAAAGGACTTATATTTAGAAACGGAGGGAGTATTAAACAAACTTTGTATGATAGATGAAAATGAGCAGTCTAATGCAGTCCCAGAGGTGTCACGATCAATTATTAACAGGAGACCACATGCTAAACTTTAGCTAAATATGTAATTCCAGGAACTATAAATATAAATAGATGTCATTTGCACCTTTTGTATCTAGTATGTAGGTCACATACTAGGACATATTAGAAATAAAGTTGTTCAACCAGCTCAGTCAGAAAGAATACAGTAGATAGCACTACGTAAATCAATGAGAATCATACGCTCAATAAGATAATGTTGACAGCACACCATTAGGAATCGTGCTGTTGTACAATTAGAGCTGCAAAAGTAATAATGTATGCCAGCTCCCCTGTTACCAGGAGTGGTTAATTTCCCTAAATGCAAAAAAAGAAGAAAGCGCATTCATTGACGAAAAGGAGCCCAAATCATCTGCTGATCTGAAAGAAAAGACATTCCCAACAGAAACTAGAAACGGCTCCTCTTCAAGATCTGAACTACTACCAACCAGTTTCTAACCCACGGCCTTGAAAAGTCGGTACCCGTAGAAAACAAAATCAGAGGCTCCGGTTCGGATTCAGAGCCTAAGAATCCGGGGGGAAACCAACGGATTGCCCAGCAAGCGCGAGAAACTTGGAACGAAGCGCCGATTGGATCGCCTGGCTCCCTCTGCATCCAGAGCTCGCCGGCATTGCGGTTGCGGCGGACTTACCGAGGAGCAGGCAGACGGCGCGCGCACCCGCCGTCGAGCCGTTGACCCGCATTGCGCTGGGCCGCTGGCCTTTTCGGGGAGGAACGCGCGGAATCTAGCGGGAAAGCGGCGACGGGGAGATGCTCGTCCTCGTGGCCTCCCGCGCCGTCCCCGGAGGACCAGGCCGGGCAAAAATCGTCGGAGACGACGCCTCCCGTGGCCTCCATCCAACCCGGAGTTTTGCTACGACTACGAGAGACGGCCGGCCCGACCACCGCGCGAGCACCAACGGAGGAGAAGAAGAAGATAAGACTAGGGAGTTGCGACTCGTGAGAGAGATTGCGCACGCACGCACGCACCTCCATTGCTGCGGGATCTCGCGGGAGGCGAGCTTGGTGGCCGGGAATCCGTCGGCCGGCGGGGCGAGAGAGACGAGGAGGGTGAGGTGGGGCTGGTGAGTTCGGCGCCGCGCGTTGCGCGTGTGTCGGCGGGCGGAGGGAGGAGAGGAGAGGAGGGGTGGACTCGGCCGGGGGAGGAGGAGTCGGGTGGGCGGTTGCTCCTTTCAACTCTCGCTTTCGTGGCGAGTTGTAACGTAAAAACGATGCGCGCGTCGGCGCTGGCGCGGCGCGGCAGTGGTGGTGGTGGGCCGGTCGCACGCACGACGGGGTTTGTGGTCTGGGTCGGGTCGGGTCGGGTGGCACCACGGACGTTCAGTTCAGCTGCTTTGCCATTTGCTGGATCCGTGATGAGGGATTTAGGATTGGGGGTTGGAGTGTCACCGGATTTTTTACCTTTCGTTTTATTACTCTGATGATGATCTGTTATGTTTTGTAGCGTAGTGTGCTTGTGTTGGATCTGACGCCCTGCCAAACATTGCGTTTTTGGCGCACAGTGCACGCAATTTCCCCGTACGCACCTCACGTGCCCAAAGAAAGGCCAGTCGAGGCCGGTCCTGCTGCTTAGATTCTTTTCATTTTTCAGGGAAAAACACGCACGGGGTCGACGGCGCTGAACTGGACCGAAATGCAGCGAGAAGGATTCTTTTCTAGGGTCCAACTTGAGTTGTAATCTAGAATCTAGACTAGAAGTTGTTTCTCCGACCCGTTCTTGCACGGCTTATGCACATGTTGCCTTGATCGGCGGCCGGTAGGGGGAAAAGACGGGCGTGGCACGCCGGCCGCCATTATTCCATGCCTTTTTCTTCTTCGTACCAATCGCTTTTGATAAAAGTTGCTTTGCTAGAAAGGTAGTATGTACTACTGTACGTGGCCGGCCGGAGTAGTCCATTGGCAACGGGCCAGACCCATTCCCGTCCAGGCGGTAATCGCGGCAGGACGATCGCCCGGACCGGCCGAGTGGCACGGCACGGCGCTTTACGTTACGTGCCCGCACACGACGCATATCTTTTGGTCGCGATTCCGATGCAGTGCACTCACCTGCACGTTCCATTTCTCGGATATGCTGTCCGACCACCGCTCGTCAGGGGGGTTTGGCTCGGGTGCAGGGGTCATAGCACGGATTAATATGCACGGCCAATAATCAAGTGACACATGTCCCAGTGGGACCATCAGAAAAGACATTTTTATTTCTCTCTTTTTATTCTACCAGTTCCCTGGTTCTCAATCTTCTACTCCACCATGAAATCAACGTTTGTAATACTAGGGTGCTTCCTCGAGAGAGTAGCTAGCTATCATCCCATTGACGACGACGCCCCCCGCCGCCGGCCGCCACACAAATGAAGCTCCCCGCGCCGCGTGAAGCCGGACAAGACGGAGGACGTGCTGCTCCGCCGCTCCAACTCACCTCCATGCACGAGGACTGTGAATTCAACGCATGAGTGCTGCCATCTCCATTACGTAAGGAACCATGGTCCAATCGCTGCTTTTTTTCGACCGAAGTCTAATCGCTGCGTGCCCCTCAGCCTCGCGACGTATTCATCCGCGGCCCCGCCTTGGCTGCCCACACCATCACCTCAGCCTCACGCCGCCGCAGCCTTGGCCACGATCAGGTTCATGGTCTCTAGTCTAGAAGAATTGAGAATCAGGAAACTCCTAGAAAAAAAGGCCTTATTAGTTGGTCCCACCAGAACACGTGTCACTTTATTATTTGCTATGCACATTAATCCGCGCGGTGAACCCTGCACATGAGCGGAAAAAAATTATATGAGACTAGGTCTCACGGTTAGCCGGTGAGACCCATCCTGATAGATGACACGTGACATTCATAAATCACAAAGCATCTAATCTCTCCCCCTGATTTTAAGTAGGGGTGGAGATGCTTTGTGATTTGTGAATGCCACATGTCATTCATCAGGATGGGGCTCGCGTGAGACCTTGTCTCATAAAATTCTTCAGGGGAACGATCCTAGTGAACTCCCTTCCCGCCGTGCGATGTGGCGGCATGGATCATGGCGTGAATCGGGTGCCAGGTCGGCTCTCTAGAGTGGTTCGCTATCTCGGCTCTCTAGAGTGGTTCACTATCTCGGCTCTCGTGATGAACGGTTTCTTTTTTTACTTCCTTCCCTTTTTTCTTTTGAGGGAAAAGACACTTTATTACTCAAATTTCACAAAAGGTGGGATACAAACTTGGTCATGAGGCTGGTCAAGCCACACATGACGATCCCTAGGTAAAGAAACAACAAATTTAGCTAACTTTTGAAAAAAAAATTACAGGAGAAGTGTGCTGCTCTCGCCTTGATTTCACTAACAATAGCTCCGTAAGATCCTTGAACTCCTACACGAGGACCATCCACACTCGCCACTTGGGCCGAAGCGGGGCTTGCGAACACTCATGCTCAAACACCATTATGTATCTGAGTTAACTTGGTTTTTCATTTGAAAAAAAAAACTGAAAATCTTGATTTTCTTTCTTTCTTGAAAGAACAAGAATCCCTATTTTCACTTATTAAAGGATGGCAGCATTATTACTAAGAGCATGTCATTTTAATATTAATAACATGGCATTTCTTTATTAGTATAGTAGGAGGATGACAAATTTATTATTAAGAGCATGAAATTTTAATATTAATAACATGGAAAAATTTATTAGTATAGTAGGAGGATGGTAGTTTTATTATTATTGGCATGGCATTTTTTTATATCATAGTAAATTTATAAAATGAGAGAAATTGCAGTTTCATAAAGTATCATGGCAATTCCGATATTTTTAGAGCATGGCATTTATAAATTTATGTTTTTACTTTTTAGCACTGTATTTTTGTTATAGCTGGCATATCGTTTTTATTATCAAGAGGATGGCGGATTTTTTATTATTGGTATGACATTTTTTATTGTCATGGTAAATTTATAAATTCAAGAAATGACTGTTTTATAAAGTAGCATGGCAAAATTAGAGAGATGACAGTTTTATAAAGTAGCATGGCAATTTCCATATTACTATTTTTCATGGCATTTTTTATCTAGAGGATGCCAATTTTACAGTTTAGCATGGCAATTTAGGTTTTCTAGATCACAAGTCATTCTCTTTTCTATCATACTCATTGTAAATTTATAAATTGGAGAAATGGAAGATTTGTAAAGTAGCATGGCATTTTTCATAATTCATATCACGACAGTTCAAATTTTTACAGTCAAAGTGGCATTGAAATACGGAGCCGGCTTGACCTTGTCGATGACAGTGTGAAAGTCTTGGCGCATGTGCCCCTAAGGACCAGTGTGTCAATCGGTGAACCATTGAATAAATCTGAAATACCTGACACCAAATCTCACCACATGATGAGAAACTCTAGCCTCACCTTAAATTAATTTGAATAACTTGTCTGCGCGTTAATCTATATTTCCATGTGTTTTGTAATTGGAAAAAGTCTAAAACAAACCCTGAACTCGTAGAGAAAAGCTAAATGGAACCCTGAACTCCTAATCCCTGAAATCAGCACACTCATCTCACTAATCCCGGTCTAAATTAAACCCTGAGACCGTTTTAGTGCTAATTTGCTGACGTGGCAGGGATTTCACCAGGATTCTGACTTGTGGGCCACGGAGAGGGTGTGTTGACCACGCATTTGGATAGAGAGGGGGGATCTGACCTCACTGTTAGGTTTACGGCGACGACAGAGGCGAGGGGGCAGCGATCTGAGCGTGGCGCAGTGCGGCGGCGGCGGGGGGGGGGGGGGCAGGGTGCGATGTCGGGGTTCTCAGGGGCATCTTCCGCTCCCGGATTCCGTCGAGCTAGCGGAAGGAGGGAGGCTGAGACGAGGTCGTTGGTTCCATACCGCGAGGGCGCCATGGATTACGAGCCGCCGAAGCTCTGCCATTGCAATCCGCCAAGGAAGGCGCCGAGGTGGATATCGTGGAGCCGGCAGAACCCCGGCAGGAGGTACTACGCCTGCGTCCATGTGCTGGTGAGCTCCATTTTCCATCTGCAAGTGCCTTTCTTCTGCCACTGCTCGGTTAATCTGATTCATTCCGTTGTGTTCATTTTGATAGAATGGTGGTTGTGGGTTTATTGAGTGGCATGATGATCCATTGCCCAAGTTTTTTTCTGGTTTGATTGGAGATTTAAGAGATGAAGTTTGGAGACTGAAGGGTGCTAGGACTGAAGATGCAGTTGAAGAGCAAACAATGACTGAAAGTGTGATTCTGGCTCTGCAGGAACAATTGAAAGAAAAAAGTGCTGAGATAGATGCAGTGAAGACCAAATATAAGACAATTCTGGTTGTGTTTGTTGTCTTTGTGCTAGGTTTAGTGCTAGGGAAATTTCTAGTGCACTGAATATGTGGTCAGGTTGATCCTTGTATGGATAAGGAGAATGGTTGGTTAGTGTCAGTTGTTGCTGGAACTATGTTGATCTATGTTGATCCTAGTAATGAAGTATGTGGCTGGAACTATGTATGATATGTTGATCTATGTTCATCCTAGTAATGAAGTATGTGGCCATTGTGGCATTATCATCCAATTTGTGCATTTGCCTTGTTGCTTGATTTCCTATCTTGAATAATGAACATAGTTTTGTTGACAAATGACACAATTTATGACATGATATGTTGGCAGGAGCATCTTTGCAACAACATAAAACTGGATATGTTGACAAATGACCAAATATTTCAGGCATTTTCATTTCAGACATAATCTTCCTCTTTGCAACAACACCAAAAGGATTCAGATGTTTGCAACAGGAAATGATATATGATCATGACAAGCACATAGTTCAGTGCATACTAACAGGAAATGATCTATGATCACCAAAAGCTAGTTTTCATTACATGGTCACTAGCATAGAAGACATGCTCTACTCATTGCCACTAGCATTGAAGTACTTATAGCTTGGTAATGAAGATGTCGCAGCTCTCTTCATCCTTTTTTTGCTAGCAGATGTTCCAGCTTGCGCAATTGGAGTTGGTTTCCTGGGAGGTTTAAACTTTGAAGCAGTTCTAGTAGTTTGATACGTCTCCAACATATCTATAATTTTTGATTGCTCCATGCTATATTATTTACTGTTTTGAATGTTTATGGGCTTTATTATACACTTTTATATCATTTTTGGGACTAACCTATTAACCCAGAGCCCAGTGCCAGTTTCTGTTTTTACCCTGTTTTAGGGTTTCGAAGAAAAGGAAAACCAAACGAAGTCCAATTGACCTGAAACTTCACGGAACTCATTTTTGGAAGGAAGAAGCCCAGAAGACATGTAGTGCACGTCGGGGGATCTGCGAGGAGGTCACGAGGTAGGGGGCGGCCCACCCCCTGGGCACGCCCTCCACCCTCGTGAGCCCCTCGTGGCCCCCCTGACGTACTTCTTCCGCCTATATATCTCCATATACCCTAAAAACATCCGTGAGCACAATAGATCGGGAGTTCCGCCGCCAGAAGCCTCCGTAGCCACCAAAAACCAATCTAGACCCGTTCCGGCACCCTGTCGGAGGGGGCAATCCTTCTCCGGTGGCCATCTTCATCATCCAGGTGCCCTCCATGATGAGGAGGGAGTAGTTCTCCCTCGGGGCTGAGGGTATGTACCAGTAGCTATGTGTTTGATCTCTCTCTCTCTCGTGTTCTTGAGGTGATACGATCTTGATGTATCGCGAGCTTTGCTATTATAGTTGGATCCTATGATGTTTTCTCCCCCTCTACTCTCTTGTAATGAATTGAGTTTCCCCTTTGAAGTTATCTTATCGGATTGAGTCTTTATAGATTTGAGAACACTTGATGTATGTCTTGCCATGCGTATCTGTGGTGACAATGGGATACCACGTGATTCACTTTATGTATGTTTTGGTGATCAACTTGCGGGTTCCGCCCATGAACCTATGCATAGGGGTTGGCACACGTTTTCGTCGCGATTCTCCGGTAGGAACTTTGGGGCACTCGTTGAGGTTCTATGTGTTGGTTGAATAGATGAATCTGAGATTGTGTGATGCATATCGTATAATCATACCCACGGATACTTGAGGTGACATTGGAGTATCTAGGTGACATTAGGGTTTTGGTTGATTTGTGTCTTAAGGTGTTATTCTAGTACGAAATCTAGGGATGTTTGTGACACTTATAGGAATAGCCCAACGGATTGATTGGAAAGAATAACTTTGAGGTGGTTTCGTACCCTACCATAATCTCTTTGTTTGTTCTCCGCTATTAGTGACTTTGGAGTGACTCTTTGTTGCATGTTGAGGGATAGTTATGTGATCCAATTATGTTATTATTATTGAGGGAACTTACACTAGCGAAAGTATGAACCCTAGGCCTTGTTTCCTAGCATTGCAATAGCGTTTACGCTCACTTTTATCATTAGTTACCTTGCTGTTTTTATAATTTGATATTACAAATACCCATATCTACTATCCATATTGCACTTGTATCGCCATCTCTTCGCCGAACTAGTGCACCTGTACAATTTACCATTGTATTGGGTGTGTTGGGGACACAAGAGACTCTCTGTTATTTGGTTGCAGGGTTGCTTGAGAGAGACCATCTTCATCCTACGCCTCCTACGGATTGATAAACCTTAGGTCATCCACTTGAGGGAAATTTGCTACTGTCCTACAAACCTCTACACTTGGAGGCCCAACAACGTCTACAAGAAGAAGGTTGTGTAGTAGACATCACAGTTCCACAAGTTAGGGCTGATCTTGCTGCTGGTTGAGAAGTAGGTGCACTTCCAGCTTGTGTCGTACCAGCCTGCAGTAGATTCATGTATTAATTGATAGGTACTAAACTCATCTAAAATTATTTGAAGGCAAGTTAAATTACCTTAGTGCTTTTTCTTTTCTTGCACTACAAAAAAATACACTTCCGTGATGATACGTGTTTGTCACAGTAGGTCGCTTTTTTTTGTCATGCATGTACATCCATGACAAATTTATGACAAAATCAAGATAGTCATACATGTGCTGTCGTAGAAGTGTTCCATGACATTACCAAAATTATCATCACGGAAGTGTCCACTTCCATGACGATAAATCGCGCGTCACAGAAGTGCTTTCGTCAAGGGTGACCGACACGTGGCATCCACCATAATGGAACGCCGTTAAGCTATCGGGTCAGGTTTTGGATCCGATAACCCGTTAACAGCCCCGACCAATGGGGATTTTCCACGTGTAAAATCATCATTGCCTAGAGGAAACACGTGTCAGCTCATTGTCGGGACATATGTCATCCACTCACTGGACAGAAGGCGCCTATGATACGTCGACACGTGGCATGACCCAACAAGTTTAAATGGGCCGACCCAACTAAAGGCCCACAAGATTTTGTGGACCATAATGGGCCGGCCCAGCTAAAGGCCCACGAGATTTTACGGACCATAATGGGCTGGCCCAGCTAAAGGCCCACAAGATTTCGCGGGCCATAATGGGCTGGCCCAGGTAAAGGCCCACAAGATTTTTGTGTGCCATAATAGGCCGGCCCAGGTAAAGGCCCACAAAATTCTTGCGGATCATAATGGGCCGGCCCAGCTAAAGGCCCACGAGATTTTGCCGACATTAATGGGCCGGCCCAGCTATAGGCCCACCGGATTTTGAGGACCATAGTAGGCCAGCCCGTTAACTGGCTGCCATGTTTTGGGCCAAATGTCGGCCCACATTTGATACGGTCTATTAATGATCTGCCACGCTCCGGGCCTAATAGTGGCCCATATGAGATCCGGCCCGTTAAAAGCCAACCATGTTCTGGGCCAAATTACGGCCCAGATCAGGTCCGGCCCTTTAAGAGGTTTCGGGCCTAATTATGGCCCATATCAGATTCGGCCCGTCAAATGGACACTATGCTTTTGGGACCAATTGTTAAAGGCCCACTTAGTAATTCGGCCTGATATTAGTTTTGGCCTGTTAAGGGCCTGTTTAACATTTCGACCCTATATTAATTTCAGCCTGTTAAAAGCCCGTCATATAGTTGGGCCTAACTACAGCCCGGTTTGCATCCGGCCTGCTCGCAACCGATATCTGATTGGGCCAAACAAGGACCGAGACAATTTTTCGGCCTATTAAAAGCCCGTGATTTGATTCGCGCAATCATGGGCCGGGGTTCATTTCGGGCTGCTGATCGACACGTTTCAGGCCCAACCTACATCGTGATTGCATAACGGCCCGATTATGTATCGTAATTTTACGGTTTGGCCGGTTTACTGCGAAGACAGGATATATATACAGTAAAATAACTGCAGCATCGTGAATAAGAAAAAAACCTATACTATACAATAAAGAAATTACGGCATATTACATTCACTGGGCATCAAAGTTCGCCACTATGATAATAAAGCACAAGCACACAGCAGATTACATACACTGGGCATCAAAGATCGCCACCAGTGCAAATAAACACGCCGACAAAATAATATACAAAACCGACAGCACTTCAATAGAGTTCAAGAAAGGTTAGCCCTGCTGGGGAGCTGCAGCGCAAGCAGCTGAGCAAGATGATGAGACTGTGCTTGTTCAACACTTATATCTTTCTCACTCTGAAAGATAAACAAGCAGACAAATGACAGGTTTTGCACATAAAAATATCAGTGCTGATAATTCATCACATTTCTTACTGACGAATAAAGTGACACAGTTTAAATTTGCATTAACACAATATGGTATTGTTCAGGTCAAGACATGGCAGGAAATGACATTGTGAGGGAGTTGGCAGCTTCACGACACCACTGGATTACAGATGAAGAACTCATAAGTATCAATGGTTAGTGTCCTATCAATTTATACCATTTCAGATTGGCAAATAAAGAGAAGGTTTAAATAATAGTAGAATGATATGACATTTTTCATAGTTAAGACATTGCAGAATATGACATTATGCTGTAGTGAGTAGGTTCACCACACCACTGGATTACAGATGAAGAACAGAAGCATACATGCAGTGCAAAAGAAGATCACTTGCTATGTATAGTTTAATTTACATGGTATGAAGAAGGAACTTGGTTGTACAACTGAAAACTTAAATTGAGAAAGGACGAACTTTTGTTTATGAAGTACATATAATAAACTTTAAACAAGCAATTTGATGCAAACACCAAAAATAAACAGCTGTTGTAGTCATGCCTAACCAAATATATACAACAAAGTTTGAAGGCTTGAAATGGAAAAACTTACATTATTGGTGAAGACACGCTCTATAAAGGCCTTGTCCATGCTAATGGGGGGGGGGGGCAATTCAAGAAGTTTACCACAGAATCTTCTTGAAAAGCATTGCCTTTATTCTACATTTTGTTAAGAGTAAATATAGATGTGATAATATACGAAAAAATGGAGAATATTTAAGATAAGATGAAGAGTGATGCTACATAACCAAGTAGCTATAAATGTAAGTGCAGCGATACAGGCAAAAGGTACAGCCAAGAGCAATGCACAGCTAAACTTCTTTAATACCAACCTTATGGTAAGAGTAAATATAGATCTGATGTGTAGAAAATGGAGGGCAAAGGAAAATAAGCTGCAGAGTGATGGTACATGAACAACTACATGTCATTATAAGTACACTGATAAAGGACAACATGTACTTACAAGAAAAATGCAGAGCTAAAAAACATTGGCATTGGATATATTCTACACTAATGTAACCATTCATACAGATCAGATAATTTGGAGCGAACAATTGATAAGCAAGCTATCATGCATATTGCTGTCACATAATGAACCAGGTATGTATGCAAGTACAATGATACAGGACAACAGGTACTAACAAGAGCAAAGCAGCGGGCAGCATATTTGCGATATCTTGTTGTCCTTGTCAAACCGGAATTCTTCTTCGAACAGATTTCCTGCAAAAAAGATCCGTAAGGCACATGCGGAAAAGTAGAAGTTCAAATTGTCATGTGATTTCATAGACAGTACCTCATCCTGGGAACGAGACCAGTGCATAACAAGGTTTTTCCATTCAATGTCTTCTAAATTTAGCACAGGAGACTTCACCGGAAATTCGTTTATAGACTTGCCATCAAAGTGTGATTTCCTCAGGTAACACCGATACTGCTGCAATGCTTCCTTGAAAAGCACAAGCAAGCTTTGCTCGTCATGACTATCCAGATTGACCCTCGCCTAGTTACAACAATGTAATGTAAATCATTGATGTGTTCAATTAGCAAAAAACAGGAAAATAATAGCCATGAATAATAGCACTTACACGTAAGTTGGACAGGAAGATGTGAAAATGGTATTTGTCTTCACAATAATCTTCCCATGATAGGAATATATACACGCAGTCCCTAACAACATTGAAAGCATTGTCTTTTAAACTGGGAATAAATGGAATGGGGTTCCAATCTGCAGGAACTGGCCGTCTCTGCAGTTGGGATAGGTCTTCGGCCGATGGACTTGCTATACTTTTTGCTGGAGTTGGATTTTTCTGTGGTACAGCTGGTGCTATGGCAAATGAAATCGGTATACCTTTTGCTGGAGTGCAGGTCCTGTGTGGTGGGGCTAGTGGTGTGGCCAGTGAAGTATGGGTACAGTCTGCTAGAGTCGGTCCTACGTTTTGTGTCACTGGTTGTACAACCAATATAAGTGGGGTGATGTCTGATTTCTCCGGCACCACCACGTTTTTCAAGGACTTTGCTGGTGCTCCTTCAGGTTCGCCAATCACCCTCTTCATTTTTGATGTCTGATGCACAAGAACAGCATTTGAGTGAAAAAACATGGTATGATGACAGATGGAATATGTATTGATAATGGATGGGTATGGCATCTCGACATATATGATGAGTAAACTAAGCAGATGGCGGTGCAACAAAGTAGAAGAAATGCAAGACAACATGTGCAAGATACACGCAATCAATAAAACCTTGCCAAATTAGAACAAGCACCTTGATGGGTGAACAGGACAGACCATCTGCCTTTGACTCTTCGAGGTTAGAATAGTAATTAGGATGATATTCTGAACAAGAATCAACAGGTGGGGAGCGCATGAGTTTCATTGCTTCCAGAATGGCACTCAATGCCTTGCTGCCAATTTTGTAAGTCATTGCAATGTTCCACAAAATTCTTCTGATGCGCGGATTCTAATATTCACTGTAATTGCGTATAATATCTGAGAACCATGAAAACATAAATAGTTGTGAGATTATCTTTGTAATGCAGATGATATTCTAATATAGGGGCGCCCCTGTAAACACTTGTGTGCTATCACTGGATTCTGATGAGAGAGCTCATGTGTGCTGTAATATGGTGCGTGCATTTATATAATCTGGCACAAGTACACAAAAAATAGGCTCCAGAAGTAAGGATAGCTGGCAGATGATAGGTTCATAATATACTGTATAGAGAGTTTATTGCCAAACCATGATAACAAGAGCACACAGCAACTAGGCAAATCATAGTGTACATAACAGGGGTACACCATAACCAGGATAAATAAATCGGGAAAGTGGAACTGGCTGGAAATTACGGTGTTGTATTGCCACTAGTAATTGAAAGCCTATCGATCACATACAGGTCAGCTCTATCAGCTATTGACTGTAGATGTCCCTGCTCCCCTTCCTGACAAGGAACATAATGTGCTTCCCATACAGAACACCGCACGGGCCGCCGGCCGAACCACCGGCCCCACCACCTGTGTTCCTCTGCCACCCCCACCTCCACCCGCGTCGAGTTTTCTTCGTTCGACGAGGCCCCACCATCGCCCCCACAGCCACCGCCCCCACCCGAGCCCCTTCGATCGCACCGGCGAACTCCGGCGAGCTCTGAAAAATCGACTGACCCAATTTTGAAATTTAGTCTACTGTGATTTAACTAGTGTGGAATATAAAAGGGGAAAACCATAAGTGTCAGTGTCAAAGCCGGCGGATCTCGGGTAGGGGGTCCCGAACTGTGCATCTAAGGCGGATGGTAACAGGAGGCAGGAGACACGATGTTTTACCCAGGTTCGGGCCCTCTTGATGGAGGTAAAACCCTACGTCCTGCTTGATTTATTCTTGATGATATGAGTATTACAAGAGTTGATCTACCACGAGATCGGAGAGGCTAAACCCTAGAAGCTAGCATATGGTATGATTGTATGTTGTCCTACGGACTAAAACCCTTCGGTTTATATAGACACCGGAGAGGGCTAGGGTTACACAAGGTCGTTTACAAAGGAGGAGATATCCATATCCATACTGCCTAGCTTGCCTTCCACGCCAAGTAGAGTCCCATCCGGACAGGAGACAAAGTCTTCAATCTTGTATCTTCATAGTCCAACAGTCCGATCAAAGGATATAGTCCGGCTGTCCGGAGACTCCCTAATCCAGGACTCCCTCAGTAGCCCCTGAACCAGGCTTCAATGACGATGAGTCTGGCGCGCAGTACTGTCTTCGGCATTGCAAGGCGGGTTCCTCCTCCGAATACACCATAGAAGAATTTGAATACAAGGATAGTGTCCAACCCTGCAAAATAAGCTCCACATACCATCGTAGAGAGAATAATATTTTCACAAATCTAATTTGCTGACTTGTTTTGGCAACACGACATTATCCCATGGCCCGGTGATTACTCGAACCGTTTCCTTTAACTAGCCCCGCACATAACGCGAGGCAGTTTTTTGACGCGTCTTGTCAAAGCAGAGATCGTGTCCCCCTTATTACGGGATTCTCATCAATACGGGCGTGGGTAACCCAACCGCGCCATCGATTACGGCGCTTGGGGGATAAGCGAGTTTCACCAGGCTAGTGGGGGCGCATAGTTTCGGCCGCCCTTATAAAGGGACAAGGTTTAACCTTTTTCTACCCACGCCTTCTTCCTCCTTGCTCATCCTCTCTTGCGCACTTGAGCTCCAACGCCCAAGCCTACATCCTTCCCCTCAACCTTCTCCAATTATGTCCGAAGCGGGAGGCAAATGGATGGCTTCTTCCATTACGGAGGGACACATTAAGAAGTTGTGTGGGGCCCGATACTTGGCCGCGAACATCGCACACTGGCTGCCCGCTGCAGGGCAGATCGTTCCTACCCCTGAACCTCACGAGAGGGTAGTCTTCCTCCACCACTTCCTCCGCGGATTGGAGTTTCCCCTCCATCCATTCGTCCGTGGTCTCATGTTCTACTACGGGCTGGACTTCCATGATCTGGCCCCGAACTTCGTCCTCAACATTTCGGCGTTCATCATCGTGTGTGAGGCTTTCCTCCGCATCCGGCCCCACTTCGGCCTGTGGCTAAAGACCTTTAATATCAAGCCGAAGGTGGTGGGCGGCCAACAAGCAGAATGCGGCGGAGCCATGGTGGGCAAGATGCCCAACGTTATATGGCTTGAAGGTTCCTTTGTGGAGACCATAAAGGGGTGGCAATCGGCATGGTTCTACATCACCGAGCCGCGTGACGCCAAATGGGTGGCCACCCCCAAGTTTCGATCCGGAATCCCCACGCGGCTCACTTCCTGGAAAGAGAAGGGCCTGTCCTGGGGTCCATCGGTGGAGCTGGACGGACTCCAGAAATGTATCCGGAATATGGCAGGCAAGAAGCTCAAGCTTGTCAACATAGTACAGGTCATGCTCATCCGCGAATCCTCCCGTGCCAACAACGGGACATCAACTTGTGGGAGTTCGACCCGGCCCAGCACCAGACTCTGAGCGAGGTCTTCGACACGATACATAAGGACGTCTGGAAGGTGTTGTTCAAGGGCGCCGAGGTCCCTCCCTCCCTCACCGAGGACCACGGGCTACGCGCGAAGCGCCGAGCGCATTCGGTGAGTTCTATACATCCGGTAGGATATTTTATTTCCCCTAGCTTAATCATGTGCGGGGTCTGATCTCCATCCCTTTGACATGACTGGGTAGAGACGTCGGGGCAGATTAACTGTCCGACCCCTCTGCCCGAAGACACTGCGGACGCTCTCCTTACGGAGATGCTGACTCCGGCCCCTTATAAGGTGCCGGAGAAGACCAAGAAGCCAAGGGAACTCGAAAGAGTTCCCGACGCTAGGTGTTATCAGACTCATCGTCCAATAACTCTGCGACACACTCCTCCCCCGAAGACGAGGAGGAAGAAGAAGATGCTCCCCCTTCAGTTGGGGGAGACAAAAAAAGGAAGGCCGCCCCAACCAGGGGGGGGGGGGCTGAAGGGTCCAAGAAGGGAAGGACTCTCCTTCCGGACTATTCCACCACCGCCGCCGAAGGCGAAGATGAGTGGCTGCTCAGGTCCAAGCCACTGGCGAAGTCGTAAGTATTCGGATGCCAGAATAACTCATAGCATACCTTTGTCGCACTGCCTCTCCTAACGCCGAATTATGACTATGCAGACCGCTGCGAGCCCGTATCGACGTATCGTCGGACGGTTCCCTGGGCTCGTCGAATATGGATAGCGATCCACTTCCGACCGCCACCTTCCCTTGCCCTACGGACAACGCCGAGGTATTGTCTCAAGAGGCACCCGGTCGAGGGGAGACAGTCCCGGAGGCGCCTCAAGGCGACCTTCCGGACTCTGGGAGCAGAGGGAGCAAGACCCCAGAGCGCTCCGAGTTCGACCCTCAGCCGAACACCGCACCGGAACCCCCAGTGGTTCCAGACTCGGGCAGGCGGCCTCCTTCTAAAAGGGGAAAGACGCCTGTGCCGGTGACCTCTGTCCATCCAGAGGCACCCTACAGTCTGCTGGGAGCGCTTCACAGCGCTTCCATCGACGAAGAGCACCGCACTATTATGAGTGCGGTGGTCCAGAAGGTTCAGTCCGCCAAGAGCGGACTGACTGAAGCCTGTGTCAGCCTTCTAACATGCTTTGAGGTAAGTTTATAGGAAAAATATTACCGCATAGACAGTAGTCCCTGATGCTGTGTTCGGTGTTCACAAAGAAAAGCCGAACAGAGGATCAAACAACATCACAGGAGTCTAATATAAGTATGTCTATATGCGTATGCAGGCTTCGCTACTGGCCTCAGCCGCACTGACTGCGGAGGTCGCTACACTAAAGCACGACCTCGAAGGGTCCAAGAAAGAACTCGGCCTTGCCAAGAGGCAGCTCGAGGAGAACAAAGGTAAGTAGTACCGAGTCTATGGATATATATAAAAATAATGCGATTGCAAAATGACGGGATCATCATAAATTTGCCAGGGGCCACGACCGAGGTGGTGACCCTGAAGCAAGCGCTATCCAAGGCCAAAAACGAAGCGGCCAAGGAGCGCACCGAGCAGGAAAGGCATGAGGCACGGGTGGGCGAGGTGCAGCAAGAGCTCCACGCTCTCGTGACGAAGCACGAGGCGTTGGAGCTTGACTTGAAGATGCGAGAGTCCGAGCTTGCCACCGCCCGTGAAAGTGCAAAGAGTGCCAAGGCCGAAGCACAGAAGGCCCTCCAAGAGATTGATGCGATGAAGAAGATAGTGGCGGGTAAGGCATTCTATATGCAAAGCAAGCATGTGAAAGTAAATTACCTATTACTTACCCGAATCCGGAGCTCTCTAGGAGCATTCGCAGATTTGCCCCGCAGCGTGTCGGATGCCGCACAGTTTTGCCAGGCCGAGGAGGGAAGTGTTGGAAATATGCCCTAGAGGCAATAATAAATTAGTTATTATTATATTTCCTTGTTCATGATAATCGTTTATTATCCATGCTAGAATTGTATTGATAGGAAACTCAGATACATGTGTGGATACATAGACAACACCATGTCCCTGGTAAGCCTCTAGTTGACTAGCTCATTGATCAATAGATGGTTACGGTTTCCTGACCATGGACATTGGATGTCATTGATAACGGGATCACATCATTAGGAGAATGATGTGATGGACAAAGACCCAATCCTAAGCCTAGCACAAGATCATGTAGTTCGTATGCTAAAGCTTTTCTAATGTCAAGTATCATTTCCTTAGACCATGAGATTGTGCAACTCCCGGATACCGTAGGAGTGCTTTGGGTGTGCCAAACGTCACAACGTAACTGGGTGGCTATAAAGGTACACTACAGGTATCTCCGAAAGTGTCTGTTGGGTTGGCATGAATCGAGACTGGGATTTGTCACTCCGTGTAAACGGAGAGGTATCTCTGGGCCCACTCGGTAGGACATCATCATAATGTTCACAATGTGATCAAGGAGTTGATCACGGGATGATGTGTTATGAAACGAGTAAAGAGACTTGCCGGTAACGAGATTGAACAAGGTATCGGGATACCGACGATCGAATCTCGGGCAAGTATTGTACCGCTAGACAAAGGGAATTGTGTACGGGATTGAGTAAGTCCTTGACATCGTGGTCATCGTGGAACATGTGGGAGCCAACATGGGTATCCAGATCCTGCTGTTGGTTATTGACCTGAGAGTCATCTCGGTCATGTCTGCATGTCTCCCGAACCCGTAGGGTCCACACACTTAAGGTTCGGTGACGCTAGGGTTATAGAGATATTAGTATGCGGTAACCCGAAAGTTGTTCGGAGTCCCGGATGAGATCCCGGACGTCACGAGGAGTTCCAGAATGGTCCGGAAGTAAAGATTTATATATGGGAAGTCTTGTTTTGGTCGCGGAAAAGTTTCGCGCATTATCGGTATTGTACCGGGAGTGCCAAAAGGGGTCCGGGGGTCCACCAAGGGGGTCCACCTGCCCCGGGGGGCCACATGGGCTGTAGGGGTGTGCGCCTTGGCCTATATGGGCCAAGGGCACCAGCCCCAAGAGGCCCATGCGCCAAGAGATAAGGGAAAGAAAGAGTCCTAAAGGGGGACGGCACCTCCTAGGTGCCTTGGGGAGGATGGACTACTCCCTGGCCGCACCCTTCCTTGGAGGAAGGGCCAAGGCTGCCCCCCTCTCCCTTGGCCCTATATATAGTGGGGGAAGGGAGGGCAGCCGAACCTAAGCCCTGGCGCCTCCCTCTCCCTCCCATGACACATCTCCCTCCTCCCGCAGCGCTTGGCGAAGCCCTGTTGGAATCCCGCTACTTCCACCACCACGCCGTCGTGCTGCTGGATCTCCATCAACCTCTCCTCCCCCTTGCTGGATCAAGAAGGAGGAGACGTCGCTGCTCCGTACGTGTGTTGAACGCTGAGGTGCCGTCCGTTCGGCGCTAGGATCATCGGTGATTTGGATCACGACGAGTACGACTCCATCAACCCCGTTCTCTTGAACGCTTCCGCGCGCGATCTACAAGGGTATGTAGATCCACTCCTCCATCGTTGCTAGATGACTCCATAGATAGATCTTGGTGACACGTAGGAAAATTTTGAATTTATGCTACGTTCCCCAACAGTGGCATCATGAGCTAGGTCTATGCGTAGTTTCTATGCACGAGTAGAACACAAAGTAGTTGTGGGCATTGATTTTGTTCAATATGCTTACTGTTACTAGTCCAATCTTGATTCGGTGGCATTGTGGGATGAAGCGGCCCGGACCGACCTTACATGTACTCTTACGTGAGACTGGTTCCACCGACTAACATGCACTAGTTGCATAAGGTGGCTAGCGGGTGTCTGTCTCTCCCACTTTAGTCGGATCGGATTCGATGAAAAGGGTCCTTATGAAGGGTAAATAGCAATTGGCATATCACGTTGTGGTTTTTGCGTAGGTAAGAAACGTTCTTGCTAGAAACCCATAGCAGCCACGTAAAACATGCAAACAATAATTAGAGGACGTCTAACTTGTTTTTGCAGGGTATGCTATGTGATGTGATATGGCCAAGAAGAATGTGATGAATGATATGTGATGTATGAGATTGATCATGTTCTTGTAATAGGAATCACGACTTGAATGTCGATGAGTATGACAACCAGCAGGAGCCATAGGAGTTGTCTTTATTAATTGTATGACCTGCGTGTCATTGAACAACGCCATGTAATTACTTTACTTTGTTGCTAACCGGTAGCCATAGTAGTAGAAGTAATAGTTGGCGAGCAACTTCATGGAGACACGATGATGGAGATCATGATGATGGAGATCATGGTGTCATGCCGGTGACAAGATGATCATGGAGCCCCAAGATGGAGATCAAAGGAGCTATATGATATTGGCCATATCATGTCACTATTATTTGATTGCATGTGATGTTTATCATGTTTTTGCATCTTGTTTACTTAGAACGACGGTAGTAAATAAGATGATCCATCATAATAATTTCAAGAAGGTGTTCCCCTTAACTGTGCACCGTTGTGATAGTTCGTTGTTTCGAAGCACCACGTGATGATCGGGTGTGATAGATTCTAACGTTCACATACAACGGGTGTAAGACAGATTTACACACGTGAAACACTTAGGTTGACTTGACGAGCCTAGCATGTACAGACATGGCCTCGGAACACAAGAGACCGAAAGGTCGAGCATGAGTCGTATAGAAGATACGATCGACATGAAGATGTTCACTGATGTTGACTAGTCCGTCTCACGTGATGATCGGACACGGCCTAGTTGACTCGGATCATGTAATCACTTAGATGACTAGAGGGATGTCTATCTGAGTGGGAGTTCATAAGATGAACTTAATTATCCTGAACATAGTCAAAAGGTCTTCGCAAATTATGTCGTAGCTCGCGCTTCAGTTCTACTGTTTAGATATGTTCCTAGAGAAAATTTAGTTGAAAGTTGATAGTAGCAATTATGCGGACTAGGTCCGTAGACTGAGAATTGTCTTCATTGCTTCATAGAAGGCTTATGTCCTTAATGCACCTCTCAGTGTGCTGAACCTCGAACGTCGTCTGTGGATGTTGCGAACATCTGACATACACATTTTGATAACTACGTGATAGTTCAGTTAAACGGTTTAGAGTCGAGGCACCAAAGACATTTTGAAACATCACGAAACATATGAGATGTTTCGAGGGCTGAAATTGGGATTTCAGGCTCGTGCCCACGTCAAGAGGTATGAGACCTCCGACGATTTTCTTAGCCTGCAAACTAAGGAGAAAAGCTCAATTGTTGAGCTTGTGCTCAGATTGTCTGAGTACAACAATCATTTGAATCAAGTGGGAGTTGATCTTCCAAATGAGATAGTGATGTTTCTCCGAAGTCATCACCACCAAGCCGCTAGAGCTTCGTGATGAACTATAATGTATCATGGACATATATGATGATCCTTGAGATATTCGCGATGTTTGACACCACAAAAGTAGAAATCAAGAAGGAGCATCAATTGTTGATGGTTGGTGAAACCACTAGTTTCAAGAAGGGCAAGGGCAAGAAGGGATACTTCATGAAACGGCAATTCAGCTGCAGCTCTAGTGAAGAAACCCAAGGTTGAACCCAAACCCGAGACTAAGTGCTTCTGTAATAAGGGGAACAGCCACTGGAGCAGAATTACCCTAGATACTTGGTAGATGAGAAGGCTGGCAAAGGTCGATAGAAGTATATTGGATATACATTGTGTTGATGTGTACTTTACTAGTACTCCTAGTAGCACCAGGGTATTAGATACCGGTTCGGTTGCTAAGTGTTAGTAACTCGAAATAAAAGCTACGGAATAAACGGAGACTAGCTAAAGGTGAGCCGACGATATGTGTTGGAAGTGTTTCCAATGTTGATATGATCAAGCATCGCACGCTCCCTCTACCATCGAGATTGGTGTTTGCGTTGAGCATAGACATGATTGGATTATGTCTATCGCGATACGGTTATTCATTTAAGGAGAATAATGGTTACTCTGTTCATTTGAATAATACCTTCAATGGTCTTACACCTAAAATGAATGGTTTGTTGAATCTCGATCATAGTGATACACATGTTCATGCCAAAAGATATAAGATAGCAATGATAGTACCACCTACTTGTGGCACTGCCACGTAAGTCATATCGGTATAAAACGCATGAAGAAGCTCCATGTTGATGGATCTTTGGGCTCACTCATTTTTGAAAAGTTTGAGACATGCGAACCATGTCTATTGGTGTATATGCATGAAGAAACTCCATGCAAATGGACCGTTTGGACTCACTTGATTTTGAATCACTTGAGACATGCAAATCATACCACATGGGCAAGATGACTGAAAGCCTCGTTTTCAGTAAAATGGAACTAGAAAGCAACTTGTTGGAAGTAATCCATTTTGATGTGTGCAGTCCAATGAGTGCTGAGGCGTGTAGTGGATATCGTTATGTTCTTACTTCACAGATGATTTGAGTAGATGTTGAGTATATTTACTTGATGAATCACGAGTCTGAATTATTGAAAGGTTCAAGTAATTTCAGGGTGAAGTTGAAAGATCGTCGTAACAAGAGGATAAGATATCTATGATATGATCATAGAGATGAATATCTGAATTACGAGTTTGGCATAGAATTAAGACATTGTGGAAATTGTTTCACAACTAATACAGCCTGGAACACCATAGTGTGATGGTGTGTCCGAACATCATAACTGCACCCTATTGGATATGATGCATACCATGATGTCTCTTATCGAATTACCACGATAGTTTATGGGTTAGGCATTAGAGACAACCACATTCACTTTAAATAAGGCACCACGTAATTCCGATGAGATGACACCGTATGAACTATGGTTTAGAGAAACCTAAGCTGTCATTTCTTAAAAGTTTGGGGCTGCGACGCTTATGCGAAAAACTTTCAGGCTGATAAGCTCGAACCCAAAGCGGATAAATGCATCTTCATAGGACACCCAAAACAGTTGGGTATACCTCCTGTCTCAGAACCAAAAGCAATAAGGGATTGTTTCTAGAATCGGGTCCTTTCTCGAGGAAAAGTTTCTCTCGAAAGAATTGAGTGGGAGGATGGTGGAGACTTGATGAGGTTATTGAACCGTCTCTTCAACTAGTGTGTGGCAGGGCACAGGAAGTTGTTCCTGTGGCACCTACACCAATTGAAGTGGAAGCTTATGATAGTGATCATGAAACTTCAGATCAAGTCACTACCAAACCTCGTGGGATGACAAGGATGCGTACTACTTTAGAGTGGTACGTGATCCTGTCTTGGAAGTCATGTTGCTAGACAACAATGAACCTACGAACCATGGAGAAGCGATGGTCGGCCCGGATTCCGATAAATGGCTCGAGGCCATAAAATCCGAGAGAGGATCCATGTATGAAAACAAAGTGTAGACTTTGGCAGAACGGCTCGATGGTCGTAAGGCTATTGAGTACAGATGGATTTTAAAAGGAAGACGGACAATGATGGTAAGTATCACCATTAAGAAAGCTCGACTTGTCGTTAAGATTTTTTCCGACAAGTTCAAGGAGTTGACTATGATGAGACTTTCTCACGCGTAGCGATGCTAAGAGTCTGTTGGAATTATATTAGTGATTACTGCATTATTTATGAAATCTTGCAGATAGGATGTCAAAACATTGTTTCCTCCATGATTTTCTTGAGGAAAGGTTGTATGTGATACAACCGGAAGGTTTTGTCAATCCTGAAAGATGCTAATAAGTATGCAAAGCTCCAGCAATCCTTCTAAGGACTGGAGTAAGCATCTCGGAGTTGGAATGTACGCTTTGATGAGATGATCAAAGATTTTGGGTTTATACAAAGTTTATGAGAAACTTGTATTTCCAAAGAAGTGAGTGGGAGCACTATAGAATTTCTGATGAGTATATGTTGTTGACATATTATGGATCAGAAATGATGTAGAATTTCTGGAAAGCATATAGGGTTATTTGGAAAGTGTTTTTCAATGGAAAGCCTGGATTAAGCTACTTGAACATTGAGCATCAAGATCTATAAGGATAGATCAAAACGCTTAATGGTACTTTCAAATGAGCACATACCTTGACATGATCTTGAAGGGGTTCAAGATGGATCAGTCAAAGGAGTACTTGCCTGAGTTGTAAGGTATGAAGTTAAGACTTAAAGCTCGACCACAGCAGAAGAAAGAGAAAGGACGAATGTCGTCCCCTATGCTTTTGTCATAGGCTCTATACGGTATGCCATGCTAAGTACCGCACCTGATGTGTGCCTTGCCACATATCTGG